>NW_026042307.1:2007500-2607500 GCF_023856365.1 Brienomyrus brachyistius
AAATTGTTTTGTTTTGTCCTTTATTATTTGGTTATATTGGAAAACTTGAATGTGATATCAATCTGTACGGCATTATTTGAAAATAAAAATTGTTGTTGAAAAAAAAAAAAAGAACTGGGATGTCCTGTCAATGGGTAACAAGAAGGGTGTAGTGAACCACGGGAATAGTTACCCACGACAAAATAAACAAAAATTGTTCCCTGGGAGATGATGTTGCAGGTTAGAACAGTGCGAGTTACTCTTGGGCTTGAGAGATGTCCTAGTGAGGGGGAAAGGATAAAACCTTTTACTAGAAATTGCAGGTCTGTGACTACTGACAGTATCAGAAGACAACAGGAGAAGTTGAGAATGAGAAGTGAGAAACAAGAGCTTCAAAAGCAATGGGACTGCATTCAAACATAGCTTGCTGTTGCAGATCAGATTACCCCTGGGTTGGGCTCTGTTGAACAACTCTCCTTTGACCAGAAGGAGGACCCCTAGCAGGTTATACTTTACTTGTCCCTATACGAGGTGTTGCGGTGTTAAGCTGGTCATGCAAGTGGAGAGGTTTGAACGCTGTCAGGTGTCCCTCCTGAACAGGGCACGTCTCACAAGGTCAATCCCAGCCAAGCAGGTCTGAGTCCGGCTCACATTCCCCCGATTCCCAGCAGTGTCAACTTGGAAGGGGGTGTTATGTATGCACAACTGAGACACCCAAGGTGGTGCTCAGCTTATCGGCTGCACTACCTGAGACCTGACTCGACCAAGGCTGGCAAAATAGCCTTCAGGTATCACCCACCCTAGTGAGAGTCCAAGCTAGGGCCATTCTCAGAACTCACCCTAGACGAGGTCCTGCTCAAAAGTTGTAATGACCGTCTGAGGTACCTGTCAGCCTTGCCCTTAATGAGTCAGTGGGTGCAGCCGGGCTGGCATGCTTTTGGGCGTCCAATTGCTGAGAACTCCCCTTTGGTTCTGACAAACTGTGATCGCAAACAGTGACAGCAGAGCCACAGACAAGCTCAACCAACAGAGAGCGAATGGGAAGCACCCAGCACCGGAAGGGTTCAACAGATCACACCCAAATGACTCCCTGATGTGATTGTCTATGTAACTGGTTTACTGTTATTAATAATGACTGAACTAATATGCAAGCACCCATGTTGGGGGAGAGGGAGTGAATGAAAACATAAAATGAAATAAAACCTAAAATAAATCAAAATGGTAAAGCAGAAATCAAACCAAATGAATTGTGTTTCTTATTCAATTGTAAACATCAATTATTTATGCAGCAATAACCTAATTAAACGTTAATGTGTTGTGATCAAATTGATTTGGTCCATGAAGTTGATTCCTGCTTTCAGGCAAGAACCTGTGTGTCCAATTATGCGTGTTTGTATTACCGGTGTTGACCACTAGAGACCCAATTCAGATGTTGTTATACTACTATGGCTGACCACTAGAGGTGCAATTTCAATGGAGTGGCACTGCTATGACTTGCCATTAGAGGCGCAATATCAAAATGGAGTAGTTGTTCTATGTCTGACCACTAGAAGTGCAATTTCAAAATTGATTGGTAGTCCTATGCCTGACCACTAGAGGTGCAATTTCAAAATAAAGTGGTAGTTCTATGCCTGACCACTAGAGACTCAATGAGACGTCGCTCCCTTTGTGGGGGGTCCCAGGCAAGTTAGCCTAAAGGATAGGGTCACTGGTGACCTAGGAAAAACCAAATGGCGTCAGGCAGGCCTTCATGGCTCTGACTTCTAAGTGGTTAGAGTGGCGTTCACTGACTGCACTCATAACCAAGGAGATAGCTAGGCGGTTGCCAAAGCTAGATGAGTGACACACAGTTTTAATGCATGCACATGCCACTTGCAGCCTTCTTCTGTGCCTTGCGCAGTTTAAAACCCCTTAAAATACTGCTGAAACGAGACAGAGCTCACGTTATGGTGACGGAACTAAATAGCGAGTGCACTATATCTCGTCGCAAATGGTGCTTAACCATGGCGGGCTTCAAGCAATGGAGACTCCCAATTTCTAAATAACACAGACACTTGGCTCACAGCGCAAAATGATGTTAAAATTGCTTTGTCTAAAGCAGGCACACACATACGAGTAAGATCCTGAGAGGTAGCTAAGCTATCGGTCTTATCTCAGGGAGTCCAAGTGCAACAGAATTCTGGTTACAATCTTGTAACAAGAATCCTTGTTCGCTAATAGAAAGATCTCTACCAGGATATATAGAAATGGAGAAACTTTTAATTAATTATTATGTAATGCTGATTATTAACCAATTGTTGTACCGAATGGTCAGCTCCTCCAAACTCAATTGCGGTATCCCCGTGAGTCTGTTAATGTGAAACTTAAATGGGATTTACTAATTACCAATATCACTTAGTAACCTGGGTTAGAAGGCTCGTCCACCGAGCTGCATCACCAGGTAATGTAAACAATCGTGTGACAGACGGCAGAATAATAAGGCGGGGATCCAGATGTGCGCACAGCAGGAAGGTTTATTGGAGGTGCAGCAGTAGAGGTATCCAAGGGGTTATCAGTGAAGAATAGTCGAAAGCAGGGGTCAATAGCAATAGAAGGTCAGTCCTACACGATCACAAGGGACACGAACACACAGGGGAAGGGGAACAGGAGAAGCCTCTTCTCAGCAGGTAAGGCGGGTCAGGTACGGGAACGAGTCTGGGGAAAGGGAGAAGACAAGGCAAGGTAAGTACAACAGGAACACGGAGAAGGTAGGGAATACTGGGAAGACGGAAGACAAGTAAACGCTTGGTAAGGCTCATAACTATGGTACAGTACTTCGCACGGAGATGAGCGTGCTCCCTGCTTTTCTAGGATTCTCGTTAGGGGAGAATACGGAACACTTGGAGAGCCCCGCCTGAGAGGGCGTGGCAGAGGGTTCCGCCTGAGAGGGCGTGACAGATCGGTAGTAAAGCTCCCCTCACGGCCGATGAGAGAGAGTCTCCCGATATTTCTGGCAAGTTTGAGGTTTCAAAGCTTGTAGCTAGATCGCAGAGAGGCAGGGACTATTGTGAGCACTCAATGGACGGTGGCTGAAGTTGTGTAAAAGA
Organism: Brienomyrus brachyistius; assembly: GCF_023856365.1. NCBI lineage: Eukaryota > Metazoa > Chordata > Actinopteri > Osteoglossiformes > Mormyridae > Brienomyrus > Brienomyrus brachyistius. The sequence goes on from NW_026042307.1 coordinate 2,010,566, forward strand.
CATGCATTTATTCCTAGCTAACACTACAATTAACATAAGATAGACATTACATCTAACACGAACAATAAACACTCAAATAACAATAAACACGGAAATACTGTTCTGCAAAGCAAGCACAGTTTGTGGAAACATGACCCGAAAGTCATATAACAGGTTAACAGAACAGCTTAGGTTATTAGGATAAGCGGAAGTTAGTTTACTTGGTTGCAGACTGGGGGGGTTCACATCTCATACCATCTGTATTAATTAACAATTACTTATAGCATGTATATTACTGATTCACATCAGTATATAGTATAGGTCTTTGGGGTGGCATCTCAACAGATGTTACACTTTCAACAGACATTACATGACATATTCACATTCAAACAGCACATCTTATCCTTAGATAGGTGTGGCCGTTAGTTTGTGGTAATACCAATTGAACTTGCACATCTGGGAACAATACATTTTGGTTAGTGTAGCTTATCCAATTGATCTTCTCCCCAGAATGGAAAATATGCACCTTAATTCAATTCTGTTAATATAGCATGGTAGAACACAAAGAGCTTGCTAATGGTCACACAGATCAGATAAGGGCCACCGAGGATTGTGGAAGAGAAAGGGGGGGGGAGGGGTTGTATGCCAAGTCGAGGGACCCCTGTCCTTGAGGTCCACTCTGCTGTTTTGAGTTCCCTAAATCTTTGGTCAATAAAAGTTGGAGTGCTGGCCTACCTTGTTATCTGTGCGTGTGTTTAAGTGTGCTTGTGTGTGTGGGGTCACGAACACCCTTTGGTGCCTAGGCCAATGTGTACCTCTCGTACCAGGCTAGGCCTTGCCTCAAGCCACCTGGAATTTAAGCTCTGTGATACATGCATGTGTGATCCTACAGGCGTTACACGTAGTAGCGAGTTCAACATCACAAAAGGCAGAAATAGGTGCTTCGACAAATATGACCCAGAGTAGGGTATGAGTGAAAGTTTGCTGGGCAGTACTTTGTGAGAAGAATTGTCCAGAATTTTCTCACAATTGACCAGACTCTGCATCAGTGCCAGGAAACACACAGCCCTCCTGCTCAAGATGATTTATGCAGCCCAGCTGCAGAGGCTGAGCCAGGTACTGCATCACCTGTAGATCACACACCTTTCCATTGAGCAACTAGCCTGTGCCCATGGGCTAAGCTGAAGAAGAAGGTAAAGAAGTGGAACAAATGCCTGTACTCACCATGCAGTATTGTTTTTAGGTGTGGAACCTGAGGCAAATGCTAAGGAAGACGCCACTGAACCTGTAGATAACCATCCGGAGGGGTCAGACACATCTATGTGAAAACATTTCACTTTGCCTTTTTTTCCTCTCCTTTAAAACTTTCATTTACTTCTGTCATCTGATGTGAAAAATCTCTTCATGTAATCTGTGTTTATTTGACCATACATATGGACTTTTCTTGTTTCAAGGACAAAATGATGTGGAACTACAAACTCATTCACCGGTCACATCTGAAGGAACAAGGGTGGCAGTCAGCCAGTACTGCTCACCAAAGACTGTCACTCCAGGAAAGGCTGGCAATTGAATTTTATCAGCAAAAGCTGAAATATCTTAAGAAAGAGCATAACATGAAAATGAAGATCCTAAAATTACAGCTGGAAATGTTATTCCAGAGAAAGATGCAACTCTTACCTGAAAAAAAAAATAATTATTTTAACTCATGTTGGATGTTATGGCTGTTTCTGTATCATACCAGATAAAATATACACTTTTGCTTTTAAAATGTATTTGCTCATTGAAAAAGAAAATGTATCTGATCCGAGTAGAATGATGAAAATGTAAATAAAGTCTAAAATGTCTACTTAGTGGCACAATGCAAAAGCATCTCTGTATGCAAGTCCTTCTGTGTAGTCTGTTGTAAATGGTGGAACATCTGCATTGTCCTCTTGTCTTGGAGGATCTGGGCACACTTGTGAAGGACAGTTGTTGCAATGATGATAGTGCAGCAACTTCTTAATTAGTTTTTTTTTCTTCCCACCACCACCCGCCCTCTTCGGAGGACAAGTTTATTTTAAATGAAAGTTACAGAATAAAGATATTCAATTCCAGTGTGGCCACTCTGAACTCACCCACCTTAGTACCGTGATTATAAAAAATAAATAAAGGGGGAGGAGGAGGACACAGACACAACAATCATAACAATTACAGACATTACTCACCATGGACAAAAAATAAAATAAAAGGTAAATAGAAATAATAATAACTATAAAGGTGGGAAAGAGAAAACAAAGTGTAGGGGAATGCGGAGTACAAACAACCGTAACACCTAAAGGGGATAGAAGTAATTTGTCTAACTATAGGCCAATCAGTCTAACTTGTATAACTGGTAAAGTTATGGAGGCTATAATCAAAGAGAAAATGATAGATTACCTGGACTCCAATAACATTTTGCGGGATAGCCAGCATGGATTTAGAAGAGGTAGATCCTGTTTAACAAATCTGTTGGAGTTTTTTGAGGAAGCTACTCAGGAAGTTGATGATAAGAAGGCCTATGATGTCATCTACTTAGATTTCCAAAAGGCTTTTGATGTTGTCCCCCACAAGAGGCTCCTACTTAAACTCAAAGCGACTGGTATTTTAGGTACCGTAGCGACCTGGATTGATAACTGGTTAACAGATAGGAAACAGCGAGTAGTTATAAGAGGCACAATGTCACAGTGGGCTTGCGTTCATAGTGGGGTACCGCAGGGTTCGATTTTAGGACCACTATTGTTCCTAATTTACATAAATGATATGGATACCAATATATACAGTAAACTGGTGAAATTTGCAGATGACACCAAGGTGGGTGGTGTAGCAGATACTGAATTAGTGGCTCAGCAGCTACAGCAGGATCTTGATTTAATTAGTGACTGGGCCGATACCTGGCAGATGAAATTTAACGTCGATAAATGTAAGGTACTCCATCTAGGGAGCAGAAATATAAAGTACAGGTATTTCATGGGTGTCACTGAAATAAAGGTAGCTGATCATGAGAAAGACCTTGGTGTGTATGTTGATGCTTCCATGTCCCATTCTCGCCAGTGTGGGGAAGCAATAAAAAAGGCCAATAGGATGTTGGGGTATATCTCCAGGTGTGTGGAGTTTAAGTCAAGGGAGGTAATGCTAAGATTATACAATTCCTTGGTGAGACCTCACCTAGAATATTGTGTGCAGGTTTGGTCACCATATCTTAAAAAGGACATTGTGGCCTAAGAAAAGGTGCAGCGTAGGGCCACAAAAATGATTCCTGGTCTTAGAGGAATGTCATACGAGGAACGGTTACTTGAGCTAAATCTGTTCAGTCTCAAGCAAAGGAGATTGAGGGGGGACATGATCCAGGTATATAAGATTCTAACAGGTTTGAATGCTGTTCAACCAAATAGTTACTTCAGCATTAGTTTAAATACACGAACTCGTGGCCATAGGTGGAAATTAGCGGGAGAACATTTCAAGCTGGATTTAAGGAAGCACTTCTTTACGCAGCGTGTAGTCAGAGTATGGAATAGCCTTCCTGATAATGTAGTGCAAGCTGAATCCTTGGGTTCCTTTAAATCAGAGCTAGATAAGATTTTAACGACTCTGAGCTATTAGTTTAGTTCTCCCCAAGCGAGCTTGATGGGCCGAATGGCCTCCTCTCGTTTGTATAGTTCTTATGTTCTTATGTTCTTAACACACATAACACTCCATAAAAGGACATCAAACAACAAAATAGTAATAGCAGGATAATGATGACAACATAAAAAAATTATAACAACAACAATAACAACAGGGGCGGCATGGTGGTGCAGTGGTTAGCACTATTGCCTCCCACCTCTGGGACCTGGATTCGAGTCTCCGCCGGGGTCACATGTGTGTGGAGTTTGCATGTTCTCCCCATGTCGTCGTGGGGTTTCTTCCGGGTACTCTGGTTTCCCCCCACAGTCCAAAAACATGGTGAGGCTAATTGGAGTTGCTGAATTGCCCGTAGGTGTGCATGTGTGAGTGAATGGTGTGTGAGTGTTCCCTGTGATGGGCTGGCCCCCCATCCTGGGTTGTTCCCTGCCTTGTGCCCATTGCTTCCGGGATAGGCTCCGGACCCCCCGCGACCCAGTAGGATAAGCGGTTTGGAAAATGGATGGATGTTACAAATAGGCATAATATACACTGAACAAAAATATAAACGCAACACTTTTGTTTTTGCTCCCATTTTTCATGAGACACACAATAAAAGGCCACCCTGGAATGTGCAGTTTTGTCTCACAGCAAAATGCCACAGATGCCACAAGCATTGAGGGAGCGTGCAATTGGCATGCGGACAGCAGGAATGTCAACCAGATCTGTTGCTCGTGCATTGAATGTTCATTTCTCAACCATAAGCCGTCTCCAAAGGCGTTTCAGAGAATATGGCAGTACATCCAACCGGCCTCACAACCGCAGACCACGTGTAACCACACCAGCCCAGGACCTCCACATCCAGCAGGTTCACCTCCAAGATCGTCTGAGACCAGCCACTCAGACAGATAATGCACGGCCCCATGTTGCAAGGATCTGTACACAGTTCTTGGAAGCTGAAAATGTCCCAGTTCTTGCATGGCCAGCATACTCACCGGACATGTCACCCGTTGAGCATGTTTGGGATGTGCTTGACCGACGTATACGACAGCGTGTACCAGTTCCCACTAATATCCAACAACTTCGCACAGCCATTGAAGAGGAGTGGACCAACATTCCACAGGCCACAATTGACAATCTGATAAACTCTATGCGAAGAAGATGTGTTGCATTGCATGAGGCAAATGGTGGTCACACCAGATACTGACCGGTTCTGAGTCCCCAGACCCCCAATAAAGCAAAAAACTGCACATTCCAGGGTGGCCTTTTATTGTGGGCAGTATAAGGTACACCTGTGCACTACCCATGATGTCAGATCAGCATCTTGATGTGGCACACCTGTGAGGTGGGATGGATTATCTCAGCAAAGCAGAAGTGCTCACTATCACACATTTAGACTGATTTGTGAGAAATGTTTGAGAGAAATGGCAATATTGTGTATCTGGAATGAATTGTAGGTCTTTAAGTCTATCTCATGAAAAATGGGAGCAGAAACAAGAGTGTTGCGTTTATATTTTTGTTCAGTATATGTAGTATACACACATGTGATCATACTAATATACATATATATTTCAATTCCTATATCTATCAGTTACTCTAAAAAGTAATAATGATAATGAACGCTCAACCTCGTATGCGCCCATTCTTGTATGTGGAAGTGTAGGTGTGAGCTGATTTTTATTGGATGTGCTGGGAGTTGATGGAGTTGGGGGGTGTGACAGTGCCCCCCCCCCCCCGCCCACGGCGAAGGTAGGGGGAACCAGGCAACTGAGGCCACCCCACCGCCCTCACAGCATAAGGACTCACAGCCACGAGTCTCTGAGATAACCACCCGCCCACTCCGAGAGGGAGCCCGTGAGGGACTAAGGGGACGCCAACCCCCATACAAGGAGGCCTGCAGAGGGGGCACGGGTAATGACCCCCTTACCGAGCCAAAGGCAACTAAAGTCAAAGTAAACTTTATTGTCATCTCTGCTATATACTGTACAGGTACATAGAGAGACGAGATGATGTGGCTCCAGTTTTTTTCAGTGCAGACGAGAGAAAGACATGTAACAAATAGGTACGTGGTAAACAAAGTAAATAAATATAAGGTATACGCTATACTTAGAGATAGAGGTAGATTTACAACAGAGGTTACAATAGTTATATATGGAAAATGTGCAAATAAGTGGCAGAAGTGCAAAAATGCTTGTAGCAGAGTATGTGTGTAAAGTGCAGATGTGCAGGAGTCAATTTATTAGCAGTCCGGGTGTGTGGGGGGGTAATTGTGTTCAGGAGTCTAATGGCTTGTGGGAAAAAACTATCCCGCAGCCTGGAAGATCGAGTCCTGATGCTTCGATTGCGTCTGCCAGATGGGAGGAGTGTGAAGAGTCCGTGTAGAGGATGAGAGGAGTCAAGCACGATGCAGGAGGCATCCCCCCAGGCCCACTCCCCAGCAGGACGGATCGCCAGCCACCGCAGTGACCCAGCAAGCCCCCCCGACACTGCAAGATGATCAAAGGAACGCCCATACGAAGTGCCTCCCCCCACCCGGGAGCGGACCTCCGGTGACTGGAGAGCAACAGACCCCCTGCCCGGCCCAAACCCAACCCCCCAATTCGCCTAGAAGAACCCAGAGAGTCTCAAGATTCCCCAGACTGCCTGCCAGGGCCCCACCATGGTGGAGCAGAACCAAGGACCACCCGGCCTACAGCCCACAAGAGGAGGCCACCCACACCGGTCAGGGCCCGAGACAGAGAGTTAGGGGAGGCCCCTCAGCCCCCATCGCTTCCCTGTCCCACGTTAGTGTAAAGTGTGTATATATATGTGTGAGAGAGTTGTGTGTTTATATCTACAATGCATTAAAATTAGTGGCTGCAGTTACAGTATGACGGCCCACCTCTGGCAGACAGCGGAGTCCCTCATCCCCTTCCCCGCACCCCAAGGCCCTAATGTAATATGGACTGTCTATATGACTAAAGTGCAAAAAGCGGGTGAGCAGTCGAGGCAGGAGCACCCCACCGCTGGCAGACGGCAGAGCACCACCTGCCTCAACCCACCTCCTCAGCCTTAGTGTCATGTGGTGTCTAATAGGTAAGTAAATATCGAGAGGCCGTGTTTTGGCGCACCTGCCCACTGCCCCTGAAAGCCCTAATGTCGTTTGAAATTTGGTGTCGGGGGAGTGCCAGGATCCTCGAGTGGCCCCGATTAGACCCTGCACAACCGGCAGGGGCGGTCAACTGGGGTGCTCAGGAGCTCCACAGGCAGCCCGACAGCAGGGGACCCCCCCCAGGCGCAGAACGGAAGAGTCCCGCCCCACCACACCCGATGGGACCCCAGCTAGCAGCCAAGAATGGGACAACACCAGATCCACCGGCAAACGGAAAGCGGGTCCGGCCAGGCAGGGTGACCACCACACTCCAGCCACCCCAGGCCTCCCCCAAGCATTGTGGAAGCCCCTCCAACAATACCCCCCCCAACCACCTCACAGTGCCCATGGGCCCGACGCTGAGAACGCCAACGGCGGACACCGACCCGCCCCCACCAGGCGACGGGCCCGGGTAGGCCACGCCCCACCACATGTGGACGACCATCCGCCTGGGAGCCGGGGCCATGACCCCAGCCGACAGAGCCCACACCCCAAACCCACCCACCCCAGTACAGCGGTGCAGGTAAAACTCAGATGTGTGTCGGTAAGTCTTCACAGATCCTTTGCCAGAATTCATTGCAGGAAATTGCATGCAGGAAATTATCTGTTGCGTCTTACAAGTTACGCATATGTCAGTATTTCTTATACCCATCTGGAACATCCTTTGCCCTGTGTAGTGCGTTCGGTGTAACATTTCGTACTGTATTAGCTGCAGGTTGGAGTTCTGAGTCATTCGAAAGGTATTCAAGCAAATTTGCCTCCAGAAGTTAGTGTCTGGGTTGATGAGTAAATCCCTTTCCCATTTGTCGGTAGGGAGAGAGATCATTGTATCCGATTCTGCTAGATGCACACAAATCCTAGATAGTTGTTTTCTAGTTGGAGTTATTAGGAAGTTTGTTACTTTAGCTGAAAGCTCCAGATCTAATTACTTACGGCACCATCTATGATGTATTATTGATTTAAGATGAAGATATTCTAAGTATTTGTTTTTCTCAATGCCATAAGTTTCTACTATTTTGTCAAATGAGATCATGCGATTGTCTTGGATTACTGTATATGTTCGAGGCGCATGATTCCTTTATTATGCCATGCTGGGAAGTTTTTTTTTATTTAGCAGGATGTCAGGGTTGTTCCAGATGGGTGTCAGTTTGCATGGGACCAGTGAAGTTTGGTTCATTTTATGAAATTCCCACCAGGCTGTCAGCCATGTGCTGATGTTAATGCTCTTAAAACAGCAATGTTGTTTAAGTATGTGACAGATAAATGGCAGGTTCTGGATTCGAATATCGTTACAGAAAGTTTGCTCGATATCCAGCCAGTTAAGGTCTAAATTGTTTGCGTAGTCCTTTTTAGGACATATATCAACCTATTGGCAAGAAAGTTGTTGTACATATTAGGAAGCTCCATACCTCCACAGTTTTTGGGTTTCTGTACAGTTTTTAAACTTATTCGTGGTGGCTTGGATTTACATAAATATTTTGAGATTAAGAAGTCCAGCGATTTTAACCAAGCCAGCGGAGGTTGACTCGGAACCACTGAGAACATGTAGTTTATTTTTGGCAAGATCATCATTTTAATTGTTGCTACTCTTCCCATAAGTGACATGGGCAGATTATTCCACCGTGCCAGGTCATCTTCTACCTTTTTAAGCAGAGGACTGTGGTTTAATCGCGTCAGATCTGACAGCTTGGTAGAAATGTGAATACTAAGGTATCTAATGTCCCCAGATTGAAGTGGGATAGTTGGATTGGACAGGAAGTCACAAGATATTGGAAGAATAATTGACTTGTTCGAATTAATAGAGTAATCTGAGATTTGAGAAGGAGAACTTATCTATAAGTCTTATAGTCTCAGAGAGAGAGCCCTGTGTATTTTGAAGAAAAAGTAATACATACAGTCCACATAAAGACTAATTTTATGGGTTATATTTGCTGTCTGTATACCTTTGATATTATTATTTTTCCAAATTGCTGCTGCCAATGGTTCAATAAATAGAGCAAATAATGATGGAGAAAGTGGACAACCTTGCCTAGTGCCCATTCTGAGAATGAAGCTTGGGGAGATTTGCTCATTCGTTTTTATGCAGATTTTAGGTGAACTGTAAAAAAATTTAATCCAGGTTCTCGCTAAATTCAAATTTTTATAAGGCTGCCACTAGAAATTTCCAGTTTACTCTGTCAAAAGCCTTTTCTGCGTCCAATGCGACGATTATGGCTTCCTTATTTTGAATGTTGCAGTAGTTCATTATGTTAATTAATCTCCTCATGTTGTTAGTGGACTGTCTGTCTTTAATGAACCCTGTTTGATCCGGATGTATTATATAAGGTATTACTTTTTCAATTGTACTAGCCAGTGCCTTGTGATGATTTTAAGATCTGCAGTTATGACTGACATTGGTGAATAGCTAGATGGGAGAGCAGGGTCTTCGTCAGCAGGTTAATATCTGCACAATTCATATTTGGAGGAATACTGCAAGTTTCTTTAATTTCTATAACCATTCTTTGGAATTGTGGTGCTAGCAGAGGCCAAAATGTTTTGTAGGATTCTGCTGGAAATCCATCTGGACCTGGGGCTTTCCCGTTAGGCATACATTGAAGTGCATTTGTAAAGTTCCACTATTGTGAGAGGTAACTCTAATGCCGTTATTTGTTCATTATTTTATTTTGGTAGGTCGATGTTGTTTAAGAACTCTTCTATTTCAGAATTGGTTGGATTAATATTAGATGAATATTAGATGAATATTAGAATTTAAGTCTACAGACTGAGTTAAAAAATGATATTAGACGAGCTAAAAGAAATGTCGAAAGGATGGTTGCATTGGAAGCTAAGGATGACGTTAAAAGTCTCTTCCAGTATTTTAACTCTAAAAGAGCTCTAAAACCTGAAATTACTAATCTGCAGGATAGTAAGGGTCTTATAATAGTAAACGACATTGATATAGTAAATGAGTTCAATGATAGTTTTGCACGGGTATTCACTGTTGAGGACCTTAGTAATTTACCAGTTATTACCTATCCAGCATCGTCTATAGCTAATATATATATAACTGAAGCAGATGTTTTGCAAAGCCTAGCTAAGCTCAAAATAAATAAATCACAGGGCCCTGATGGCATCTTACCTATAGTGTTAAAAGAGATGAGGGATATTAATTGCCGACCCTTGACTTTACTATTTCAAAAATCCTTATCTGAAGGTGTGGTACCTTCTCACCTTCTCTCTCACCTTCATAACGCCTATTTTCAAAAAAGGGGATAGAAGTAATTTGTCTAACTATAGACCAATCAGTCTAACTTGTATAACTGGTAAAGTTATGGAGGCTATAATCAAAGAGAAAATGGTAGATTACCTGGACTCCAATAACATTTTGCGGGATAGCCAGCATGGATTTAGGAGAGGTAGATCCTGTTTAACAAATCTGTTGGAGTTTTTTGAGGAAGCTACTCAGGAAGTTGATTATAAGAAGGCCTATGATGTCATCTACTTAGATTTCCAAAAGGCTTTTGATGTTGTCCCCCACAAGAGGCTCCTACTTAAACTCAAAGCGACAGGTATTTTAGGTACCGTAGCGACCTGGATTGATAACTGGTTAACAGATAGGAAACAGCGAGTAGTTATAAGAGGCACAATGTCACAATGGGCTTGCGTTCATAGTGGGGTACCGCAGGGTTCGATTTTAGGACCACTATTGTTCCTAATTTACATAAATGATATGGATACCAATATATACAGTAAACTGGTGAAATTTGCAGATGACACCAAGGTGGGTGGTGTAGCAGATACTGAATTAGCGGCTCAGCAGCTACAGCAGGATCTTGATTTAATTAGTGACTGGGCCGATACCTGGCAGATGAAATTTTACGTCGATAAATGTAAGGTACTCCATCTAGGGAGCAGAAATATAAAGTACAGGTATTTCATGGGTGTCACTGAAATAAAGGTAGCTGATCATGAGAAAGACCTTGGTGTGTATGTTGATGCTTCCATGTCCCATTCTCGCCAGTGTGGGGAAGCAATAAAAAAGGCCAATAGGATGTTGGGGTATATCTCCAGGTGTGTGGAGTTTAAGTCAAGGGAGGTAATGCTAAGATTATACAATTCCTTGGTGAGACCTCACCTAGAATATTGTGTGCAGGTTTGGTCACCATATCTTAAAAAGGACATTGTGGCCTTAGAAAAGGTGCAGCGTAGGGCCACAAAAAATGATTACTGGTCTTAGAGGAATGTCGTACGAGGAACGGTTACTTGAGCTAAATCTGTTCAGTCTCAAGCAAAGAAGACTGAGGGGGAACATGATCCAGGTATATAAGATTCTAACAGGTTTGGATGCTGTTCAGCCAAATGGCTACTTCAATATTTGTTTAAATACTAGAACTTGTGGCCATAAGTGGAAATTAGCGGGAGAACATTTTAAACTGAATTTGAGGAAGCATATCTTTACACAGTGTGTAGTTGGAGTATGGAATAGTCTTCCAGCTAGTGTAGCGCAAGTTAAAACCCTGGGGTCCTTTAAATCAGAGCTAGATAAGATTTTAACAACTCTGAGTTATTAGTTAAGTTCTCCACAAATGAGCTTGCGGGCCGAATGGCCTCCTCTCGTTTGTAAATTTCGAATGTTCTTTTGTTCTTATTTGGGAAGGAAAAAAAACCTTTTCTTGTACTTATCCTGTCGTTCTCTTCATTTTATGTATGTATGTGTCAATGTTATTTCAAACCACCATTGTGATGAATAATTGAGGAAATGAGGACTCACATGTGAAAGTGAGTGACTAGAAAGTATAATTGCAACAGGCAAAAATCATGGTTGGACGGGCCAGTTCAAAAACAAGCACAAACAAACAGAATCCAAAAACGCAAAGGAAAAATAGAGATTGATGAGAGGACAGGGCATGGCAAACCCAGGATATAGGAAAGAACTAAAACAGGATCAAAAACCAAAAGACAGATATCAGAAATGCTCAAATTCTCAGGAACCAAATAGATTTTCTCAATTGCATCCATGCAAAGTGTGAGAGAAACAAAAATACATGGCAAAATGAAAGGTGATCACACAACAGCCAGGGAGGGGCATAAGTGTATTGGAGGGTTGCTGCAAATATTGGGATGATAATTTATGTATAAAATATCTACAATAAGCTGACACACTATTGTGAAATTAATGATTTAAATCCATCACAGGGCACATACTGTACTTGCACACACTCTCACACACTCTGGGAAACTCAGAGACACCAGCTAGCTTAAGAGGTTAACCTGAGAATACCAACAGAATATGAACAGAACATACAAACTGTGCTCACAGACACCAGAGAAATGCTACAGCTACTGTAGCATGTTGTAGGACGGTAGCTTTGCATCTCTCCCTAATCTTTACCTCATCAGGGATATGCCTTCCTGGCAAAGGTGTGAGGTAACAGTGCCACTGATTGAGCTCCTCTGCAGCCATCATGGAGGATGATGCATTAGACTTCAGCTTAGGACTTAGGAATTCCATTCCATGTTTCAAATCTAAATTAAACTACTGAGCCATGCTGACCAGCCAGGAATCCTCTGTGAGCGATCGGCATCAATCTGCACCATGCAGGCGGACGGCAACAACGGCTTCTTCATGACCGTCCCAGAAACCACCTGTGAGGAACGGTAACATGGCACAGCTGGTGCGGCTAATTGAGCCAATCAGAGGGTGTCACTATAGCCCCAGCACTAAAGGACTCTCACCCGACCAATTAGGGAAAGAACCGCATTGCCCCTGAATTAGTCACTATAGCAACTGTTGTTTCTCTGCTGAGCCCTTAAATGTGCTCCCGTCTCTCCCATGACTCCTTGCCCACTGCACATCTTAAAAACTATAAACCTTACAGTATTTAAGCCTTTACATACATTAGTTAAACACTAGATGGCGCTCTCTGCCTTTGTGTGTACCTGCAGGCTGCAGCTTCAAGCTGAGGCTTGTGGGTCAGGCTGAATCAGGGTAGACAGAGACTTTACCTCACAGCATAAGCAGAATTAACACAGACGTCCACCAAGAGACGATCATGTATTTAAATATAATATTAATGTAATTAGTCATGGGGAATATGGTTTTGTTTTGTATGTTGTGCATGTTTCATTTCGATGACATAATGCTGTACTGATCAAAAATGGATTTTTGTTTAATTGCTCTGTGGTTTTCATTGTGGTCCATATTCCCCCGTCTCTCTCCTCATTGGATGAACTGTGAAGTCTAACCCGTGATAAGAGAAAGAGCGAACCAGCACTATGCCTGCTAAATAAATCCAAAGTGTGGGAACAGCTGTGTGCAGTGAGGAGGAATCACTAGTGCATTGTGGCACCTTAATGCTCCCAAACCCTGCTTAGAGGGACTGGCTTGTGAACAAAGTGTTTGGGGTGTCCTAGACTGTTTTATTGGACTATCTGTCATTAGATGCTGGATGGACAGAGTAAGGAAAAATGTTTTTCCTTCTCATATATTTCTGTCCTCTGTATTAAATCCTTAACTCTGTTCTTCCAGTGGTTTGTTCTTTCTGGTGCTCTGACTATTTTTCTACTTTTCTTCAATTAAACTAGCAATAGTGGGTTGGCCTCACCTGAAGAGAACTTGCAGCATGCACTTCAGAGAAGTGTGATTTAGATTGTTAAAATGGAGACCACTGTATTTTATTTTCTTCTTCGGAATTTACAATATTTATAATATTTACTTATCTAGATTTTGAAAAAGAAAACAAATGTTGCTTTCTGTACTTATTGGGTGTGGCTTGTGTTTTTTTGGTGTTTACTAGTGGCAGTGTAAAACTTCCATAGAGGCTGAACATTTTATTTGAAAACTATGACGTTTTAAATTGAAATATTTCCATATTTATTAAGGTAAACAGGTAGTTATTAGAATAATGACTATGTATTAACTGTGGTTTAATGACTTTCCAGAATCAACTGTGGACATAAAGTATCATATCATAAAGTAATATGATCTTATATTCTAAATTGAGTGTTTTATTGACTTCTTTGACTTCCACAACTGTTTAAAAGACATGATATCCCGGAGTACACTGGAATAATCACAATTTCAGGTTTTCTGCCCTGTGGTCCCATTAAACAGTACACCACTAGAAAGAGGTTACTGTCAAAAGCTTCTACAGCTGACTGGATGGGTACATTTAGCAAGAGGCCTACAGAAGACAGACTCATAACCGATTACTGTTGCTCTGGTACGCTGAGTCAATATGTACTTAATTCTTAGAATGATCCATTCAGTTTTGATTGTGATAAGAGTTGATAAGAGGTTTTGTATTTTGTGTTTGTCTTTTAATGTTTTCAGTTTTTAGAATGTGAAACTGAACTGGGATGCCAGTCCATCACAGGAGACACACATTCAAATCCGCTTCTGTTGACAGTCACACACAATGGGTGATTCAGAAATACAGATTAGCCTAACTGTATGTCTTGGATTATGGGAGTTGAGAGGAGATCTGAACATGGGGAGAAGACACAAACTCAACACCTTTTCAAGCAAGTCTCAGAAAAATCTTTGTAAGCATTTCTAATACATTACTTATTATTAATCCGTACAGTAATTATAAACGTAAAAGCCACGCTGACTAATAAGGAAAAGCAAAAAACAGAATTACAAAAATTAATGCAAATTAATAATGACAATAAGACAGTAATCCAAAAAAACAAACAAACATTTCATGCCATGGATAATGGGTATTAATTAATGATTGATTTTCCTTAAAAGTTATTTGTATAACTATCATACATTTTGTGGTTAGTTTTAATCAAGGCCTTCACGCTCACAAATCCATTTTTCTTCATAATAGCAAGGCCGATCATTCCAGTTCGCAATTGTGCCTGAAAAATTGATGATCTCAACACAGTCCTCATTTCCACCTTCGTCATTGGGTTCCCCGTTCATCCAGTAGCTGTAAAACAAAATATATTTCAGCAGAATGTGTTATTTTTAACTTCCTTAGCTATTATCTGTAAGGACTTGTTCCCGTCATGTGCCGGTGTGACCGGTAGGTGTCTCTCGTCATCACATCCCTCACTAATGTATTGATTACTAGCACCTGTCATTCATTTAGAACTCATTAGTTGTGTATGTACTGTAAGTGTCCACCTTCACCTCACTCCCCAGCTTGGCCATTAAAGCCAGTGTTAGTTTTACATGTGCCTTGTGTTCATGGTTTCTCTGCCCTCTGTGACGATGCCTTGTGGTCCTTTTGTTTCTGATTCTGTGTGTTTCAGTGCCAATTGAAACCCCTTTTGTTCCGCCTACAGCTGTGCCTCAGCTGTGTTTTCCCCTTCAATGTAACGTTACTCCAATGAAATTAAATCATTAGGGAAAATACTAAAAGATGACACTTGCATGAAGAAGAACTACTTCTCTATTTCTGCAGAAGGACCCATAATTGCAATGTTACAGAGATTCAATCCATGACCTGGAGATATAGAATTTTAAAATATACAAGGGATGTGTAGAAAAAGAAATGAATAAATTAGCATATACACATATATCTGTACTGTTTAAATCCAGTTTGTTATGTTGTCTATTTAGTATAAAACCGAATTTGTGTTATGTAATGCTTAAACTTAAAACTTTTGCAACACCATTTTTTATAACATTGTTTATCAGTTCTGTTTTTGAGACTTTTCATCACTCATGCTTTCTTACTAGTGGTGAGCAAGAAGACTCCATCCAATCTGTCCAATCAATAAAATGATCTGTGTCTGTAATGGGGAGGGTTTCATATGGGATGTGTGTGTGGTTACCTCAGAAGCATGGGCTCTCATGGGCTGAAGCCCAGGGGCTGCTGCTAAAAAGAGACCTGAACTTGATTAATTAAATCTTAAACCTGCATCATCTTACATAATAGGACTACATAATACAGTACATAAGAGCTATATAATATTTTTTCGGAATGTATTGCATGTATGGAGTAGGGTGGAACGATATTGGAATAAGGGTCACATATATACAATAATAATATAAAAATTATGATAATAAGTGTCATTATTGTCATCTGTGGTAGTGTGGTAATAATTCTAGTTGAATTTTAATAATAATAATAATAATTTGGAAATCTGCAAATATACTCTGGAAACCATCTTGGAACTTGCACTTTGACCTCCTGATTAAGAATGCTTAATTTAATGGTTAGTATATAGTAGATAACTACATTAATTAATAGAACAAATAAATGAGTAGTAATAATTTCCACCGTCACTTTTTTTCTTAAGCAAACTTACTTTTTGGTTCATTAGAACTACAATTACCAGTCTTTATTAGATAGATAATGATTATGTCCCTTATTAAATAATAGTTAACTAAGTTTTATGTTGACACTAACTGGCTGCTAAGTACAAAATCACTAATTTGCTTGTAGCTAAAACTTAGTTTAATACATTACGTAGGAGTTGATTTATGATTAATATTAAATTATTAAAAAATAATTGTGAATTATTAGTGTTCGTTCAGCTAATCTGTTACCGGAATAAGTTTACATTTTTAGTTTAGTTTTATGTTTACAATCCAGTGATAATTCTAGAACAAAAAAGGAGTTCAATATTTGCCATAAAACAAAATACACCATAACCAAACTTATTGTGATGGCATGCGGTTGGTCACCAAAAACAGACTGTGAACATTACTGGCATGTTTATGCTGCTCATATTTGTAATTGTATTTAATGTGTGTATCCATGTATTTTATATTGCAAATAAGTGTTGTACACATGTAGTATTTTATTGTAGAGTATGTCTCTTCATTAACGTCTACCCTGAGTATGAGTGTCATGTAAATCGTTGGCTTCTTAGTGCTACGGCGGGGCATGGCAGATGATAGACAATCCACATAGCAGCTCCAACATAACAGCATCTGATTTAATGAAACAGAACTCAAAGCGAGAACCAGAAAATAAAGGCACCACAAGGGGTCAAAACAAACCCGATAAAACAGAACCTAAGGCTACATCTGCACTAATGCATTTAAATTTTTTCCAAAACAAAAGATCTGCATCCACACTACCATTATCACTAGCGTTGAAAAAAGGGAAATGACGTAGCTTCGACTACAGAAATAATTAGCTTTAGCATTTGTGTGGTTGTATATATTGTATATGAGTTCTTATTCAAAAGTGCCGCACTTTATATTTTATTTCTTTGTTGCAGATTTTAGGTCCAGGGAGTACAAATCCAGAACAAGATTTCAACCAACCAGTTGAGTACTCTGTGAGTGTAACTCTTTAGACTCAACTGGTTGGTTGAAACAAAATCTTAGTCTGTATTTTTATTCTCTGGACCTGAATTCTTTGTTGTAGATTGAACATAACATGTAATTTGCACGTTTTTGGTCCAAACAAAAATTTTTATAATTCTAGAACTGGCGAAGTATATATTTTGAACCTCACACCCTGATGAACGTTTTCTACCCTCAGGCCATAAGGCTTCTGAACCTGCACATTCCACTGCACCTCACACCCTGATGTACACTGTGCTCAAGACAATCTATCTCAATCTATCAAGATGTCCAGCATACCCTACTACATGTGACGTCGCCACCACCAGTGACGTCCCTGCATCCAGCTCGCCGTTCTGCCTGTGTCATCTTCCATGTCTGACCCGCTGCCTTACCTCTAGTTGCCTGGCGATTGGAAGAAGACTCGGCATTGGCTTGTCATCTTCCCTGCTTTCCAGTTATTTCCCAAATCTTATGATTGGGACAGTGTGACTTGACTCTTATTTGACTATCCCTGCCTGCCCCTGGAGGATGGGCTCCCCCTTTGAGTCTGGTCCCTCCCTAGGTTTCTTCCTTCTTGGGAGTTTTTCCTTGCCACTGTCGCCTTTAGCTTGCTCACTGGGGGCTTTGGGTGTGGATGCTGTAAAGCGCTTTGAGACAATGTAATGTTGTGATAATGCGCTATACAAAAATAAATTTGTTTGTTTGTTTGTTTGTTTGCTCATGTACCCCTCACCATATACACACTGTTACACTGGTCAGTTTTTTATATCTGTGTTACCGTTCATTTTGAACATACTTCTCTGCTTGCATTTTTAGCTTTTTGCACTTTAACTAGCAGTATTGGATTTTCAACTTGCAGTCTAGAAAAAAGCGGTTCAGGATGCATTTCACTACGTGTTGTTCTTTGTATAACTATGTATGTGACAATTAAAGAATCCTGAATCTTGAATCTTGACATCGTCTCTATACTGGATACTTGTTTCAGCTGGATTTTCGGCTCACCCCTATGTTTTTCCATAGACCATGTAGCCCTTTGATTATTTGAGCTGTCATACGCTTGTCTTGTCATACAGCACTACTGATTAATACCAATGTCTCTCACCTTGTGGTCAGTGGTGTCCCATTCACCCATTTAAATACGCCTTCCTGTTTTTTGTCTGTCAGACCAATCCAGGTTCTCTGGTACTGACTGAAAAAAGTCTAAAGTTTGGAAAACGATGTATTAAAATCTGTGCATGATTATGACAACACATCTGATTTACTAAAATGTAATTTGGCTATACCAAATTAATTTTGTAATGCTAATTGTGACCCTCCAGCACAAAACTGTACACTTGGGTCAAAAATTAGAAATTAGGATTATGGTATGAAATGAAAGAGCACAAAAAATCCTCAAAAAAATATCTAAAAATACGGCCATGCGACTTACGTACGGTTTTGTGCTGGAGAGTCACAATTATGAAACGGGTTGAATCTACAGGTCCTCTGTGTGCTTCCTGTGACATTAAGGACTCCATCTGAGTCCTTTGAAATCATTTATAATCTTATATAAAAGAAACTCCTTATATAATATAATCAACCATTACATTTTTTTCTCTCTTACCTGTTCCTCTTTGCTGTCTATAACCACCAGATCTGCTCCTTTCTGTCTACAGTCCACCTGACTTTCCATCCAGTTCTTCTTTGATTCAGAGATGTAATAACATTTTAAATCGAAACTTTTCCAACCCACAGGACATCTGTGCTCTGCAGTGAAAAAACAGAGTAATCTTAAGGATAGTGTGATTCAGGAAAAGACGTCATTCTACAACGCAGATACGGTATCAGGTACAGCTGTGTTGAGTTCAAAAGCAGTGCACGTGACTGAAGACCCAGAGAGAGTGAGAAGAGAATTCAAAATGGCTAATATGCTTGTGTCTCAACTGCCTGCAAACAGTGGAGCCAAAGAATTGCTGCACTGGAGAGAGCTGGTCATGGCTGCGAACCATTACGTTATGCCTTATTTTTCTCATCAGTGATCAGCTTTTCATTTCCTCATTCAAAAATCAGGTAGATTTCCCCATTCTGAGATTCCTGTCATGTTCTGTACCATGTCTACCTCATCACCTTCTTGAGTCATTAATTGCTTAAGAACATAAGAACATAAGAACATAAGAACTATACAAACGAGAGGAGGCCATTCGGCCCATCAAGCTCGCTTAGATAATGGCTAAGGTGATGCACAGACAATGTAAAGCATATCTGGTTAATAATCCTTTTTTTTCTCAGATGCAGATGAGGAAAATGTTTTAATTTGATTACTGTTCATTTTGTGACGGTCAGTCAAAATAAATTATTTAAGCACTGGACTCACCTTACTTTTTCAGTGCAATGCAGCTACTATATTTCTCCTGTAATTGAGAAACATCTGCTAACTTTGTGCTGTAATTGGTCTGTAGCTGGTCTCTCTCATTTCTCACTGTGATGTAATTGGTCTGTAATAAGTGTCTCTGTTTTATCAGTATATTGTGCTTCTTTTCAATGTCACTAAGAGCTCCTTCATCTATAGAAAATAAGCATAAGTCACTGAATAGTATGGCACTGATGTTATGACAAAGATGTAAAGACAAAGTTGTAAGTAATTGACCTATGGGACGCACATAGTGCAGTTAGCAGACAGATTAGTTTAAATATCACAACTGTAAACACAGTTTTATGAGGTCATCCAGAAGAGAAAACACAGTAAAAATAAGAATCACTAACAAATAGACTCATGACCTCAAACCAGTGATCCAAAATGCTAGAATGTAAGTAACAGGTTCTCAAAGACACTCTACTGTGATTACATACACTAACCCCTTCACTTAACTCTGAAGTGAAACAAACAAACTCACAGTAAACATAAAGCACTGCTGTGATCAACAGCAGGAGCAAACACAGTATCCCAAGACACACTGTGGCCAGTCTGTAGTATTGTCTCCCTGTAGGTTCAGATCCTGGGTGGGATACAAACAGCTGTGTCACTGGGGATCGTGGGAGAATAGGGAGTGTAACAATGCATTATGCAATAACATCACATTATGTAATAACTCGACAAATTGTGAATGAAGACGTCCATATTTGTTGGATATTAAGTAATGCACTTTATTATTACATCTTCATCATAAAAAAGTGTGACTCTCGCATTTTATAATAACCACCACAATATGTAATAATTTATTACAAAATACAGGGACATTTATCATATATTACATTTAACTAAGCTGTTTATTACAAAATGCGGCAGATTATCACAAAATAGGGGTGAAATTACATAAATGAAGTGAATATTTGTTACATTTGGTTCGAGTTATTACATATTATGGTGTGTAACAACACATTATGTAATAACACTGCATTATGTAATAAGTTGACTAAGTGTGAATGAAGACATAAATATTGGCTGGATATTGCATAATGCTTAATATTGCATAATAACATTTTCATCATAAAAAGTGTGACTCTTATTTTATAATAACCATTGCAATATGTAATAATTTATTTCAAAATGCGCAGAAATTTATGACCTATTGTGTTCAAGGTGTCTGTTACAAAATATGACAGATTATCAAAAAATGCAGGTGCAGTAGCATAACTGAATTGAAAATTTACTACATTTTGTTGAGTTATTACATAATGCGTTACAGTAGACATGGATATTTAATGCACACACTCCTTTATTGTGTAATCTTTGTCAATGTTTTTTTTACCCCAAAAATAAAGTGCAATGAACAGTGTGGACTCAAAAGCAGACGAAACTATAGTCACTCCTACTGGTGCCATCTCTATAAATGAACAAATATTAAATGTATAACAGGTGTATGTCTGGATCAATAAATCTATGTAGCATGGTATGTTTTTTGAAAAATAACCAGCATGGTTTGAAATAATTATAAATGGCTAATCTGTATAATACCAATCTACATTATAATATTACCAATCATATAATAGTAAATTAATAAAGAAATAATTTAATATTAATAAATTACAATTAACAATTTAAAGTATATTCAGCAATAAAAAAAACATCCACCATCCATCCATCCATTTTCCATACTTACTTCTTGTTTCTAAAAAAATTCGGAAATGATGTTTTAGAAATGCAAGTTGTAGAAATGTAAGCTTTAGAAATGTAATTTAATATTTACACTCAATATTAACATTCAATTCATTTACTCCTGGTAATCCAGCTGAGGGTGATGAAGTTTATTTTCATTTGTCAGTACTTACCAAAATGGTGAGACCTTGGAGGCATCTTTATTATTGAAATTCTGCGTCGATCACTAGTATCCAGCTGCAGTATGTCTACTGTTATACACTCTGTGAACTGTACAGTACCATGGCTTTGTGGTTTATATGATGCCTCAAAACATGTTTGAAAAGCAGGAGAGAAGACAGGTGGGGTGGAGTTAAGTTTTTAACATAACAGAAGAACCAGCAGATATGAATAACTGATCTATTTTGCTTTAAAGGAGCTGGATTTAGCATAAACTCCTGCTTGATTATAATGTGCTTCCTCTCCAGTACCCTATATCTTTTTTGTCTACCAGTTTTATATTTAACTTTATGTCAGAATAATACTTGTTTACCCTTCTATCTCTGTTGTTACAATAAAATAACGACCACTCTTACCATTTTAACACTAAATATCTAAGGGCCATTCCACCAAATCGGTGCCATTTCTGTCCGCAGGACATTATGTGTATAAATATGCATGAAAAGTAGCTTTATAATACATGTTATTATCGAGGAAAGTGTCGTCCACAATGTCCCCATTGCAAATTTAACATGCATAATGTAAAACATGATAACACCCTACAGTATAACACTATGACCTGCCCCTGCGTACTACCACTGCACATCACCATGAAATATGCTGATTAAAAACCTTTAGGACTCTTGTATTTTTGTATTGTTGTGTGACAGCATTTAAATACATTTTCCTTATAGTAAATCAATAATATGCCAGTTAAAATACACAGTTTAATCATGTCCCTGGGTTTTCACTCAGTCCCGTGACCCTCATACATTTATGCCCCTAAAAATTTGGCATATTCCACAAGTGGCATGTTAAACTGGAACTTCCATCATATCAGTCACCTGAAGACCGCAGGAAAACCAAAACTCAGTTCTCTCACGTTCTTTCCAGTAGTTTTGACGATGTTGTATGTCTGTCTGATGTCTGAACTCAACCTCCAGTCCTGTTACCCAAATTATTTCTTAGATTTAATTTATTAATGTATTAAAAATACATTTTTGGCAAGTTACTTGGATATCCTCAATATTATCATACTATTAGGTTTGATGAATGTGTTAATTTTTCTATAAAACTGTTACTTTCTGTTCTGTTTCTCGTATTAAAAGTACATCTTATCATGCACATATGGTGTTTTTTTGCCACAGATATGTATTTTTTGAATATATAACCAGTCATTTCTTTAAAATACTTTATTGAGGGGAACAAAAAAGAAATATTTGATATGATTTTCAAATAATATTTAAAAAGTTGCTTGAGATTTTGCTAACAGGATTAAGAAAAATGCAACCATGCTCCTTTTAAAAACCTGGAAAAAATGAAATAAAGTTACCTGAGATTGACCAGTGACCATTTTCAATAGTTAAATATACAGCTCTTGAAAAAATTAAGAGACCACAGCACAATTTTTGTTTTACTAATTTCTCAGCTTATGGGTGTGCATCTGTGAATATTTTTTATTTTTTTTGCAAACTGCTGCCTGGTTCTTCCCCGCTTCTCATTAATGAAGGGCTTCTTCCTTGCTTTATGGGACTTCAGTCCTGCTTCCAGGAGCCTGATACAAACTTTCCTAGCAGTGCACTTCACACCTGCACTTAATGTGTCCCATTCCTTTTGAAGGTCACTTGATGTCTACGATTCAGGAAAAACTGTCAGATAAGTTAGCAGCCATCCCTGGCATTGGAAAGTTGCTTCTGCACTCAGCCTGGCTGGTTTTTGGTTATTGCCAGTGTCTCCAGCTTCACATTGTTCTTGTGTACTGCTGTCTTAGAACCTGAGCCTGGAAGCAGTCTGCCACAGTGCAACCTTCTGCCAGCAGAACTTAGGACTTGAAGAATAGGACTTAAAATGCTGATTTAAAAAAATACTATGGAATGCCCTCTTGATTTTTTCCAGAGCTGTATGCATTACTAGATTCAGTGTTGAAAAAGATTAAAAAAATAAATAAATTTGATGCAGATACCACCGATGTGGTGGAATCACCCGAATTTGAAAATATGACATGCCGCTTCTTGTGTCACAAATGCTGCAGTGTAATAATACACTCAGATACACGTGCACCAATCGCCGTGTGTTCGCTAGCTCACGCTGAGCATCTTGAATTAACTTTCAAAACATAAACAACAATGCTAAAGTATACAGGTTAAGAAAGTTTGTCCCAAAACAATCAATTTATGGACAGTTTGCCAAAAAATGCATATACCTACTCTTCTTACAGACTAGTATTTTCATATTACAAAATGAACACTCATCTGACATATTTACAAAATACATTTAACTGAAGATATGTTAAATGCCAAAATAAATATATATAAACCTATTTATTTACCATGGTGTAAGTTCATGAAATTGAAAGAAATGTGTGATCATGTCCCAGTTAATGTCCCCTACCGCTAGTCCCCAGAGGGTTGGAATAGTATTTTGTGTGAAGTAATTCTGAAGTGAGCCAGCCTAACATTTTATTAATCAGAGAAGAAATGTGTGGTCAGTATCTTTATCATTTATTCCCTGAAGATGGTCATAGTCAAAAACTATTTCTTGAAATGAGGAAATATGTTAATATGCTCATTGCACTTTGACCTTACTCACTTGTAAATGTATGAAAAGGCATCATTAACCACATGATTAGTGTGAAAAACATCCACACACATACAGGGCGTTTTCCTCCCCCTAAGTCAATTAAGAGTGATTATTTATAAAGAGAAATGCTTCTGGGTGCTGTACATCAGTTACTAGAACAGCTGAAACGGACAAAAAAACTGTAATTTTTACATTGAGCACATCTACAGAATATTTGGTGTGGTATGGCAATGGGGTTGGGATGGCATATGTGTGGTTGGCATGCATGCTCTTTTCAAAGCACTATGCAGAGGTAGACCCCGAAACCTTTTTAGCTGTATCTGTTAATTCTTTTAATTAAAAAAAAAAAAGAAATTGTACCTTGTATTGCTGTTACGTAAAGAATGTTGTATGGTATCATGTTTTCCTAACAAACTGCAGTTAGATTAAAAACAAGAGGCAGAAATGCTGAAAAACAGAACCTTTCGATTTAAGATTTTTTTCAGTATATGATTGTTTGATGTCCTCGGGTGGGGGGAGGGGAGGTACAAGAATTGCATTGACAATGAAAATTAGGTTAGAAAATATCATTTTCTAACACCCACTTCAGCTCTACTCTCTGAATACTGACACACAGGCAGGTAATTTTCTTAGTTGAAAAGATACAAAGGAACACTGAGATCGCTGTGCACCTCTAGGTTCTACATGGTTCTTCTCCCCAAATTCTCCCTCTGCACTTTCAGCACCAGTTTTTTCCACAGTAGGGTTCAGCCTTACACACTCCGTCCAATCTGTTCATTAATTCAGTGCATTTAGGATTAATACTTATGGATATAATTTGATAAATCACAGCCTGGTTTAGGAATTGCACAATGTGGGACAGGCAAGCTCTGCAGAGTTGGTCCAGTGTTTCCCCTACCATTATATTAGTGGGTTGCCACGCGCCCCCAAAGGCACCTCCCACCCCTCCCTGAAGGTCAAGTTAATTTTATTTAATTTTGTTTTCTACTCTGAGACTCTCCCGGATATCCTAACTTTTCACCTTATCCTAAAAACAGTGAAGAGGCCCAGCCACCCAAATGGGCGGTCAGGGAAGTGCTTCTGCTCCCTGAAGGCCAATACAGAGAGAATCAGGAGGAGCCTCTTCCCACACGCCATTCACTCCCTCAACTGAGGCAACACCTACAGTAGGACTGACTTGGTTGGTCATCACCCCACGCCCCACCCCCCATTACAAATCTATGTACTACTTTCAGAGCTACCTCAGCCCACTGTTGCACTGCTTTATTATTGCTTTATTATTTGCACATGTTATTACAGTATTTGCACATACTACTGCATGACACCTGTACCCTGCCCCCCCCTCCCCAACTGTTAGATTCCTTTGTGTAATTACTTACCTAACTCTGTCTAACCGTGCTACATCTGTATCCCACTGTTTCTTAATGTCACGGAGTGTCATCACACAACATTTCACTGCGAGTCATACTGTGTGTATGATTGGCATGTGACGAACAAAATTTGAATTTCAAAAATGAATGGAAGTATGAATCCAGTACAAGGCAATTTTTTTAATTAATTTTTATTTTTCATGTAAGAACATAAGAAATTTAGAAACGAGAGGAGGCCATTTGGCCAATCAAGCTCGTTTGGGGAGAACGTAACTGATAGCTCGGAGTTGTTAAAATCTTATCTAGCTCTGATTTAAAGAAACCCAGGCTTTTAGCCAGCACTACTTTAACAGGAAGACTGTTCCATACTCTAACTACACGCTGTATAAAGAAGAGTTTTCTCAAATTCAGTTTAAAATGTTCTCCTGCTAATTTCCACCTATGGCCACGAGTTCTAGTATTTAAACTAATATTGAAGTAGCCATTTGGCTGAACAGCATCCACAACTGTTAGAATCTTATATACCTGGATCATGTCCCCCCTTAATCTCCTTTGCGAGAGGCTGAACAGATTCAGCTCAGCTAACCTCTCCTCATAAGACATTCCTCTGAGACCAGGAGTCATTCTCGTAGCCCTACGTTGCACCATTTCCAAGGCAGCAATGTCCTTCTTAAGGTATGGTGACTGTCATGCCCGGCTCGTCCGATCCTAATGTGTGCCACGCCCCCTGATTATCCACATGTGCTTCCCCGATCATGCCCAGCTGCATCCTGTTGTTTCACCCTGTCTTGTCTATGTCAGTCCACGTCTTGCCCTGACTGATGTCCGTCATTAACGTTGTGATGTCCTGTTCTTCCCATAGCCGTCTCCCCTTTAATAAATCCCCAGTTTTCCCCGTCTTTTGCCTGCCTGCCTCGTCCTTCCCTGCATCCTGCCCGCCTGTCTGCCCATCCTTACCCGTGGTTCACAACAGAATGACGGACCCAACAAAGAAAGTATCCCCCGTGACTGAGGAATGTTACCTCGGTCTCGTAGATGAGGTGCTGCACTGGATCGCCCAGCCCGACATCCAGGAAGATCCCCGGGGGTGGGACCTCGCGAGTCAGAGCCAGGAAATCCTGGAGGGGGACAGGAGGTGCTGGTGACCTGGGGGAATCCCCGAATACCTCTGACGTCGCCACCGCCATGGAGCTACCACCGCCTCTCGAGCGTTACCAGTTCCGAGTGGCGTGGCTGGCAAACAAGGGGCCAGGGCCATATTGGACTCCATTCCGCGTAACCCCAGGACTTTTAAAGGGGCAGCGCCCGTCTTTACGGCACCTGTTCTGCCTGTCCCGCCGGTACCTGTTCTGCCTGTTGTGCCGGCACCTGTTCTGCCTGAACAGGCCTGTGCATGACCTGCCTATTCCGCCGCCTGCAGCAGCAGCTACGCCCGAGGCGCTGATTCCGCCTCCTGCAGCAGTTGCTACGCCCGAGGCCTCTCTGCCTCCTCTCACCGCTGCTATGCCCGAGGTCCCTCAGCCACACCTGTGACTGCAACCCCCGTGGCTCCTGTCCCTGACCCCACTCCAGTCCCCCCAGCTTCAGTCCCCGAGGAGGTCCCGGACAATCTGACTATTACTCCTTCCTTCTTGGAGGAGGAGGAGCTCGAATAGGACCCCTTCGGGACCTCCCTGGTAACTCCTCTTCCCTCGCCCCGGCGAGGTCGACCCCAGCCTGACCTCACATGTCTGTGTCCCGCGTTGGGGGACTTCGTCTTGGCCAGCTGTGGCCTTGCCGTCACCTGCTGTGGCTCCCCCTCCCTCCTTGCCTTCACCAGTGTACCCTTCAGCTCCCTCATCGCCTCCCCTGGTGCTCCTTCTGACTTCCTCCTCGTCCCCTTCGCCTGTTCCTCGCCCTACCTCCTCAGCCCCTCCAAGGTCCCCTCCTGCTCCGGCCTCCCGGTCACCTGCATCCCCTCCAGCTGCCTCCCGTCGCCCGCCGTGGCTCCCTCGGGCCCGCCTTTCTCCACCGGCCTTTCCTCGTTGGTCTTCTGTCTCTGTCCCTCCTGTGTTTATTCCTCATCCCTTTGTTCCTCCTCCTCTGCTCCTCGTCCCTCTGTGCCTCCCATGTTCATTCTCAGCCCTTTCGTTCCGCCTGTTCCCTCTGTGTCTCCTTTCCTTATCTGTCTGTCTGTGTTCCCTGTTCTGTGTCAGGTCCTGTTCTTGCTTCTGCCCATGTGCTTGTTTTGTCTTTCCGTTCTGTTCCCGGTTCCCCATTAATGGCCTTGTTCTTGTCTTCCAGGTCCCATATCCCCGGTGTCATCTCGTCTGTCGCCTCCCCTGAGGCGCGCCCGGAGAGCGCGCCTTTGGGGAGGGTTCTGTCATGCCCGGCTCGTCTGATCCTCGTGTGTGCCACGACCCCTGATTATCTACGTGTGCTTCCCCGATCATGCCCAGCTGTATCCTGTTATTTCGCCCTGTCTTGTCTATACCAGTCCACGTCTTGCCCTGACTGATGTCCGTCATTAACGTTGCGATGTCCTGTTCTTCCTGTAGCCGTCTCCCCTTTAATAAATCCCCAGTTTTCCCTGTCTTTTGCCTGCCTGCCTCGTCCTTCCCTGCATCCTGCCCGCCTGTCTGCCTATCCTTACACAACAGTGACCAAACCTGCACACAATATTCTAGGTGGGGTTTTACCAAGGAATTTTACAATCATAGCATCACCTCCCTTGACTCCATACACTTAGAGATGTAACCTAACATCCTATTGGCCTTTTTCATTGCTTCCCCACACTGGTGAGAGTTGGACATGGAAGCATCAACATACACACTGGTATCTTTCTCGCAAGCAGCTACCTTTATTTCAGTGGAACCCACAAAATATCTGTACTCAGAATGTTATTTGAATCCAGATAATCTACCATTTTCCCTTGGATTATAGCTTCTATTACTTTTCCAGCTATGCAAGTTAAACTGATTGGCCTTTAGTTTGCTGGATTACTTCTATCCCCTTTTTGGAATATGGGCATTATATTAGCATGCTTCCAACCAGAAGGTACCACACCAGTGAATAATGATTTCTGAAATAGTAAAGTTAAAGGTTGGCTAATAATATCCCTCATCTCTTTTAAAGCTATAGGTAAGATGCCATCAGGGCTCTGCGATTTATTTATTTTGAGCTTAGCTAGGCTTTGTACCACATCAGCCTCAGTTATACATATATTGGTCACCAATAACGCTGTATTTGCACTAAATGGTGGAAAGTCACTTGTATCCTCTACTGTGAACACCTGTGTAAAATAATCATTAAACTCTTTTACCATATCAATTTCATTTTCAATTATAAGACCCTACTATCCTGCAGATTAGTGATTTCAGCTTTTAGAGCTCTTTTGGAGTCAAAATATTGTCCAATCTTCCTTTCTACATTCCTCTTAGCAAATCTAATGTTATTTTTTAACTCAACCTGTAGACTTAGATACTCCTGCTTTATTTTGAAATCAGTAGTTATTTCCAGAGAGCCCTTTTCCTCCTGACTTTATTCTTAATTTCCTTAGTAAACCACCTTGGTCGTAGTTTCCTAGATTTAGTTTTGCTGGAAACACTTGCAACAATGTGCTTTTAAAAAAATCCCATGCCTCTTCAACAGTTTTGCATCCAGTTTACAGTTTCTAGTTTCAGTTTGTTTTTTTGGACTTTGCTCTTCGGACACTAAAATTTACCTCAAATTTAATCATGTTGTGATCACTACCATCCAGTGGTTCTAAAACCTCTAATTTTCCAGTACTATCCTGGTTATTAGAGAAAAAAAGATCAAGAAGGGCTTCTCCCCTGGTAGAGGTATTAACAAACTGAGTAAAAAATTCCTGTACTAATTCCACCATCTCAAATTCATTTACAGAAGAGCCAGAGACTGAGTGTCCCACTGAATCCCAGGTAAATTAAAATCACCCATAACCACCACATCATTTTTATTACTCATAATCCTGATATCGTCATATAACATTCTGCTTTCCTCTGCAGCTACATTAGGTGCTCTATAACAAACACCGACAATTAGGCCATTTGAGTTTTTAGCATCTAGTTTTATCTATACAGTTTCTGTACTTTTATTTTTATCAGTGAGCTCCCTTCCCTGCAAGTTTTCTTTTACATATACTGCAACACCACCTCCCTTCTGGCCTATCTGGTCTCTACGGAACAACGTATAACCATCCATATTATTCTTCACCATCATTGTCATTCATCCATGTTTCAGTTATTCCTATAATGTCGTAAGTGTCTGATGATATTAAAGCCTCTAAATCATGAATTTTGTTTCTAATACTCCTAGCATTTAGATACAGACCGCAAAGGATAGGCCTTTTACAGTGCCCACTTTTAATATTAATTGGGGCTTTCTGTCTCCCCCTACCTATATTCATAACTAACCTCCCTGCCCCCACAGTCCCTAGTTTAAACATTCCTCAACTACTCTACACATTGTATTTTTTCAACGTTGTTTCCTTTTCAGGGTGTATTAATACCAAGGTTAAACCTTTTGTTTTAATTTTTGTTTGGTTTTAAAAAGAACGAAGGCCTCAAATGAAAAGCTTCAGCAGTGCTTTGAAGATTACACATCTGCTTTTCTCGAGCGTACAGGAATCTGTACAGGCATCTGACAGTGCCGCGCTGAATCTCATTTCCTTTACTGGAACAGCACCCATTACAGATATTTTTCTTTCCCTTATAAGGTCACTTCATCATGCCAGAGACACTCCATCAGTTTTTTTCCACCAGAAATGCACCGATAGGGCACATCACGTTTACCCAATTGTAAGGGCACCTTATATCACACTACATCATACTTTCTCACTGGAGGGACATTCATTCCCTCCAAGGACACCCTATTCCCCACAATTTATCCACTGGAAGGGCACCTATTTGAACTCATCGTCATGTTTTCCCGCTGCTTAGGAAACCCTTTACAGCACTGCATCCCATTTCCTCTACTGGAAAGGGCTCCCTTTGGTACCCTTAATTATGCAGGGCTGCTACTTCATTACGGCACATTTTTCCCATTGGGCACCCACAGGGGTTGCTTAGAACATTGTAAGGGCACTTGATATTATTCTAATGAAAGATATGTATGATCTCTGCACATTCAGTTGGTTTAGACCTGAGAAAATTCATGTTCTTTTCTAAGAAAACAATCAATTGAACAAAAATGTTTCCTTTGCAAATACTCATTCTAGTTGTGTAGAACCATGATTCAGTTGAGTTCAATCAAAGAATTATGTATAAAAATACTAAAAAAAAAATAATTCAGTATCCATTGTACGTCAGTATAAAACTTACATGTTTGACAAAACATTAATTTTGTGTATTACATGAATAAATAGCAAAGTAAGAACATTATAAATTTCATATAAATGGTACATGAATGCAGGACTTACATGTTTGATGCTACATAATTTCATATGTATTTTACATGAAAAAAACATATATGTCTAATGACACATTAAATTAATACGGATTGTATATTTATTTTGAGTGCCATATAAATGATTTGGGTAAAACACACAAGAGTCATATTAAATTCTTAAAAAACTTTCCCATATGGGGCGGCTTGATCTATAACTTAATGAGGTTGATCCCAATTATGAATCCCTTCCTCATAGGAGACATTCTGCCAGTCTTTTGAATTTGTACAGTAATTGAAATGGGATTTGCTGGTGTTCATTTACAGTGCTCACTTAAAATCACTGCCAAAATGTGATTTTGTTAAAGTTTGGGTTTGCCCATGATTCCCCATAAAGGGGCATCAAACTAGGGAAGGTTCTAGCCACGTGGGAGGCTCCTGTGCTGCAACAGAATGAGAAGTTTACTGATGAGTTTCTGGGGCTGTTTCCTACCTTTGATGTTATCGCAGTCAGTCGCATAAGCTGCCGGATGTGGTGGGATAGTCTGACACTTTCACAGCCAACAAAGAGGGTCTCACACTAATGGTGGTTCAATTTTTCTATTTCTCTCTAACTTGTGAGCCACTAATCCGCACACTGAAGGCAGACAGTTTAATGAAATGTTCTAGTTTGCAACCATCTTAAATTAAAAGCTCAGGCATATATTTTTCCGGAGAAGGTAGTCCTAATAAGACTATGGCCCCATCCCGTCGCAAAAAGCCCTAAAGAGGAACATTGTTTATCAGGTTGTGGTGCCCACTAAATATCGAAGCCACATTCTTTGCCCGGTGATTGGTGTGTGTGAATCAGGACATTTAGGGGTAACTAAAACGTACCACATTTTGTTGCAAAATATACCACTTCTTTTGGACAGGAATTAAGAGAGATGTTGCTGTTTATTATCGATTTTGTTTGTCATATTGGATGGCAGGAATCCCAGTCAAGTAATTTCCTCTGCTCCTTTACATCTTCTTCCCACAACTGGAGACCCTTTTGAAAATGTCATTATTGTGTTGGTCTGCTAGCCAAAACTAAAGACTGTGCTGTAACCAGAAGCCCTTCCATGTATAAAATTACTTCTCTAGTGATGGTGAAATGTTTTTGCAACATTTGGATTATGACTGGATTCAGTCATATCAAGGCGCTGATTTCACTTCTCTTTTTATAAAAGTTTAACGACAATTAAGTGGTGAGCATGTTTCTCTAACTGAGTTTTTGAATAAATGTTAAATGCTTTTTTTTGACACAGGAAAGGACTTGAATGACCATGTACCGTTGGTCTTTGATGCTCATTTGGAATCTGGACATGCTGTCCAGGGCCCACATAAGTTATAGAACAATAGAACAATTTCCATCTGGTGGGTCCAGGTCAGAAAAAAAAATGTCTTGCACTATATGAGTAACTTTAAAGAGAGTTTATATAAAGATGTTAAACTCTCAGAACAATTTTAAAATGTGGTTTGACAGATGAGTGGTGCCATGAGTTTTCTATCCTGGTGACAAAGTTCAGGTGCTCTGACATGTATTCAGGTCTGCATTTCTAGCCCAATTTGCTGGTTGCTACAACACAAACTGTTAAATAGATGGCACCTGGATTACCTGTTAGGCCATTAGATATGAAAAACCAAGCTACAGCTTATTTAGTTTTTGCATCTTTGATCACTGTGCTTTCCTATGATGAAAATGCAACTCTACAGTAGAGTTTGTAATAACCAATCAAAATGGTAAAAATGTCTTTGTTGTTATTACATAATGAAGTGTTTTTCTCATAATTGGTTTTTACAAGCCTAAGTTTTGTTGTATGCTTTTTAATGAACATGTAATTTCATGCATTAATAAATGTTTGTATTCATAAACTCATATTTAGGTTTTTATTGCGGATATCCTGTGAAGACTTTGAATTTCAGCTGTGCAGCTACAAATACCACAGGCTTGATGACTTACTGTAAACAGATGGTTATGATAAAAATGTCGGTGGACTGTGCCCCCCCCCCCCCCAAATTCATGGTTAGGGCCTGCCTATGCCAGTTGCAGCAGTTGCAGATGATGAAATTTTAGTAGCCCACAAATATCATACCCATCATGCACTGCCGATGTTAGCAAATTCCACAAACATGCTTTTTTTTTTTCTTAAATACATGCCTCGACAACACAATTTGACTATAAAACATTCCAAACCATTAGATTTCAAAATTCTTTTAAATATTGTACCAAATATTTTTTGTGTCATAATAAGATTGTATGCAAAAAATGAGAGATAAAAAAGTAGAATGTCATGATTCCAAATAATATGTATGACATCAGTTCCTTAATCCTCACAAATGTTTCACATATATGTGAGATTTGCAGTCGGACGGGGGGCCTTGATGTTGCAAGGGGGGCCTGGGACAGGTGCCCCGGCTGCCCCGCCTACCAGTCCGCCCCTGGTACTGGGTCAGTACAGTCCAGGAATTTGGATCCTGCAAAGGCAGTCAGTAAAGTAAAACATAACTTCATTGGTTGTTGTCCAAACACCATTTGGTTAGGTTTACCGCTTCTTCTCTATAGGCTGAAATTACTCAGAGATCAATCCCAGGAGGGTGGTGTCATCTGCAAATTCGATAATACTGTTTGTGCTGGGGAGATATGCAATCATAGGTGAGTATTGGGCTCAGCACAGAGCCTTGTGGGACACCCGCATTCAGGGTCATAGCTCCTGCTCCATAATGGTTAGGGCTGTATCGATAGCTATAGATGTTGTCTGATTATGTATTTTCTTTGTAGGCATCAGATCAAGTCCTGGAAGGAGACTAGCTTTAGTGTGAGCCCGTACCAGTTTTTCAAAGCATTTTGAAATTATTTAGGTAAGTGCAAAGGGATGGCATCCATTCAGAGAACTGACTGCAGTTTTTTGGGTATCAGTACTGTAGAATGGTTGTTGATTTATGAGATGTCAAGACACTCACAGAGATAGGGAGAGGTTGAATATGTGAATAAATACACCTGCCAGCTCATCCACGCCACCCTTGAATATTCTATTCGACCCAATTGCTTTGTTGACATTCAGCCTGTGCAGGGTGTGAGATATGTGATTCATATCTAGGACAAGTGACAGTTTACGGTGTGGTTCTGGTGGCAGGTTCACTGTCACTGTTTTCTATCAAAGCATGCAAAGAAATTGTTGCGCTTGTCAGGCAGTGTGCTGTACCTTGCAGATAGGGTGTATGGAATATTATTTAGCAAAATATATACTATTATTGCCAAATATCCACGATGTAATCAGTACAATGTAAACATTATAATGTAAACAACACAATGTAATCAGCTGAGTATGTATTTGCACCTTTTGTTAGTCTGAGTTTCTGTTAGCTACTTTATGTTAGTCCTGAATCTATGAATATCCACTTTTATTAGCGTATATTTTATCACTATGTTAAAGGACAAATATATCATCAACCTTCTAGTTAGACAATGTGCAACAGGCTGAAACTGCCAAGGTTATTACTGAAGGAAGGGATTCGCTTGAGTTCACCAGAAGTTCACGGCTGAGCATTTTTAAAAAACCAAGTGGAGATGGTCGCGCCACCATTATGTTCGGCCGATGGCCCAAACGGTAAAAGAAATGATGGACAAACTTATCACCTAGGCGTGTGGATTAAGGGAAAAAACAATGATTGTGAATGGTTGAAGGAATGACGCTTAAGTGACGAGATATTGTTAAATGATAAGAACTTGTATAAAAATTGGTGTAAAACAGTATAGAACACACTTTATGCGCCCAGCCTAGGTTGCAATAAAGACTGAATCTGTTTGCTACTCAAGCGGCCTTCTGACTTCTGATTTGGCAGGGAAGGAGAAAAAACCACAACAGGTGTAGA
Organism: Brienomyrus brachyistius; assembly: GCF_023856365.1. Taxonomy (NCBI): domain Eukaryota; kingdom Metazoa; phylum Chordata; class Actinopteri; order Osteoglossiformes; family Mormyridae; genus Brienomyrus; species Brienomyrus brachyistius. Next base: position 2,045,029 of record NW_026042307.1, read on the forward strand.
GCTGTTACACCTATAGTCTGTGATAAATAAACACCTTGCCACATGCAGCAGAGGTTAAATTCAATGTTCGTAGCTGTTTTTTGTGTTCTTGATTTGTCTTTTTCTTTAATTTTCCCAGGCTTCCCTATAGTCTTGTGTATTTCCAGATATAAAGGCTTCATCCCATTTTTCATTACACTGGTAGAATCTTATATTTCACACTTTGCTACCTAACTACCCAAAACCTATTTTATTAATTTATTTGTTTAATTGACACAGTGAGTTTAAAGCACAATTACTTCCGTCAGTAGTGTTTAAATATGACTATGGCACATAATTCTACAGAACAAATTATTTAATAAAAATTGTTTCTGCCAAAAGTCTCTCTTCACAAAGGCAATTGAGATTTCTCTTTGAACCAGTTCCGTGTTAGTATACAGTACGCATTTGTATGCACTGAGAATTTGCAATTGCAAACAAGCCGTCATAAAAGTCACAATCCTATTTCTTGAAAATAAATATCTTACTAATACAAGACATAATATCACACCAGAGTATGTGTTGACCACACACAATATCTGTATGTTGTGTGGGAATGGTAATCCCATCCATCCATTTTCCAAACCGCTTATCCTACTGGGTTGCGGGGGGTCCGGAGCCTATCCCGGAAGCAATGGGCACGAGGCATTAACTGTTTAAAATAAAAATTATACATTTTTAAATAAAGTAATTTGACATACCATTTTGAAAAAGCCATGGAGCATTTTATTAGGGCTGCTCTCACACATCTGGCGTGGTATCTGTAGAAGGAAAACGAGAATGGGGACAGACAGTGGGACTGGAAGGACCTGAGCAACAGCCACGGATTTGGCCCCGTTTCCCTCTATGGGAGATTGAGACACGCCAGACCCCCCTCATGGATCTTTGAGGGGGATGGAGGCCCTGTCTGTACTGGGAACCAGGGGCATCAATGGCTGGGACAGGAACCAGGGCCAAACTGAGGGGGTCCTACTTGAGGTCGACAGGGGGGTCATCCCCTGAGTACCCCTCTGTGGAACTGGCTGAAGCCAGATGGGTTGGTTGGGACCTGGACCCCAGAGGAGGGCTTGGAAAGGGGCTGGAAGTGGAGGCCTCGAGAGGGCCTGAACAGGGACTGGGCTGTGGAGGGCGCAATCGGGCGAGCTGCAGCAGGGGCTGGCGAGGTGTGGGCCGCAGGTGGGCATGCTGGAGCAGGGGCCGCAGGCGGCAAGCAGGGCAGAACTGGAGCCTTCAGGAGCCTGCAATGTAGGGCACTAGCAGGAGGGGAGAGACCTCACCCAGGCTGGCTGAGCTAGGCAGGCATGCCACAGTGGGCAAGCAGCATTCAGGCCCCAGGGGCTGCAGGCTAAATCAAACAGGCACATTGAGACAACTGGAGGCACACTGGGATGAGTTGGGCCACCTCGAAGCAAAGGCCTCACGGGAGCCGAAGCAGGAACCACCTTGGGAGCTAGAGCAAGAACCACCAGCACTGGAACCACCGGGGGCAGACTTGGAACCGCTGGCACCGGATGAGCCTCGAGTGTCTGCTGGGGAGTGGGAGGGAATCCTGGGGGGGTGAACACCGCCAGATTGAAAATCGGGAGGGGCTCCTCCCGACCCGTTGCAGGGGAGGCAGCGGAGATCGATAAGCTGGAGAGGGGGAACCCACAGGTGACCGACGAGTCGAAGCAGGGGAACCCTCAGGCGACTGATGAGTCGTCGGAGCTTGAGCTGAACGTGACCCACGAGGCATCGGCTGGGGTCCTGCAGGTGACCGCCGAGCAGGACCCCGGGGAACCGCAGGCAACCGCTGAGGATTCGAGGGATAGCCAGGTGTGTGCCAAGGATGGCACTCGCGTTGGGCACACATTTGCGGGGTGCTGCAGCGCAGGCTTTGTGCACGCTCGCGGAGTATGCAGCTGTTCAGGTTTTGGGCATGCTCGCAGGGTGCAGCCGTGCAGGCTTTGGGTGCACACTCACTGAGGAAGCGGCTGCACTGTGGGCTTTGGGCGCTTTCATGGGGGAAGTGGATTCTGGTGCCGACAAAATAAATGTCGCCAGCTTGAGTGACTGGAGGGGCTCCTCCCGATTCATCCGCGAGATGCGGATCTTGGGAAGGGGAAATCCCCTCCCGCTAATATGTCCCTCTAATATGTCCTGTCATTCTGTCATGACACGTCGATGGGAAGGGAAGCATGGCGGTCTGGGAATAAGGGTAACAATGGATTTATTGGGAGAAACAACGCTGAATACGGGGAGAAGACTGGCAACAACGTTAAACTGACGTTAATGACCGGACTAGGGAAACATACTCTAACGCAGACTGTAATACACAGGAATCAGGAAAACAATTCAAAACAGCTGATCACTTGGGTATTTCACACAATGTTAATGAGGGGGGCATGGCACTGGAGGATCGAACAAGCGGGTCATGACAAATATGACAAAAAAAGATGAAAAACTGAAGATTTCAATGAAACGGTAAATGATGGGCAAATTTGAATGTGATTTTCATGATCCATCCATCCATCCATCCATTTTCCAAACCGCTAATCCTACTGGGTCGCGGGGGGTCCGGAGCCTATCCCAGAAGGAATGGGCATGAGGCAGGGAACAACCCAGGATGGGGGGCCACTGCATCGCAGGGCACACTCACACACCATTCACTCACACATGCACTCCTACAGGCAATTTAGCAACTCTAATTAGCCTCAGCATGTTTTTGGACTGTGGGGGGGAAACCTGAGTAAACGGAGGAAACCCCACGACGACATGGGAAGAACATGCAAACTCCACAAACATGTAACCCAGACAGAGACTCAAACCCAGGTCCCAGAGGTGTGAGGCAACATTGCTAACCACTGCACCACCATGCCGCCCCGATTTCCATGATAAGCAACCAAAAATCTATAAGTAATACTTAACAGTGTTCAAGAAGCAAAAACTTCATTAAGCAGTGCAATTAAAACAATAAAAATGTTCAAATAAAAATTTCCACCTCCTTAATGTTTTTGGTCCATACGTTATCAACTGTCCATACAGTTTTTGTTAATTCTTGAGGATTTAAGTATACTCCTTATGGATATGATGAGCCAACAGAATTGGGCAAGCACAGATTAGTGGCTGTACCAAGCTGTGGCCATAAGGCTGTTAGTGCCAGTGATGATGGCAATAGACAGCACTGGTAATGGGGGCTGCTGGGAAGAGGGAGGTCTTCCGAGTGTGAGTGGCTTGTAGGACTCCTGAAGGAACTGACAGGTACTGGTAGGTCAAGCAGAAAACGGCTTTAGTCATTGCTGGAATAAAACATTGGGTGTGGGAGAAGTTAAGTGAGGTCATGGAAAATACCTTTCAGTTGACCTAGAAAAGATTCTGGTAAACCATCAGGCGACCAAGGCGGGGAAAGCAGGACTTGACCCATATTGTTTATAGTAGGTATGGAATGAACTCTAATGGAGATATTGTCAGGCAGAGAAAGTAAAATTTTGAGGACCTCTGGAATCCCACCGATACATCTTCCTTGGAGGAAGCAGAGATGGAAGACTCAGAGAAGGACTCATCCATTACTAGGGCTCAGGTCAATGAAGTAGTTAAAAACTCTACAGTCATATGGCTCCAGGGGTGGATAAGATTCACCCTGAATTTCTGAAAGCTCTTGATGTTATTATGCTGTCTTGGTTGACATGCCTCTTCATTATTGTGTGGACATTGGTGCCTTTGGATTGGCAGACTGGGGCGGTGGTACCAATCTTTAAGAAAGGGGACCAATGGAAGTGTTCCAACTTCAGGGGGATCACACTCTTCAGCCTCCCTGGGACAGTCTATGTAAGGGTACTGGAGAGGAGGGTCTATCTGTTGGTCAAACTTCAGATCCAGAAGGACCCATGAGAATTTTTTCCTGGTTGTGGAATGCTGGACCAGGTCTTCACCCTCAAAAGGATACTGGAAGGTTTATGGGAGTTTGCCCAACCAGTCTACATGTGTTTTGTGGACTTAGAAAAGGCATTTGACCGTGTCCTTTGGGGGGGGTGGGTCCTGTGGGGGATGCTTCAGGAGTATAGGGTATAGAATTCCTTGTTACAGGCCATCAGGTCCCAGTATAACTGGAGCAAGAGTGCTTCACATTGCTGGCAGTAAGTCAGACTGATTCCTGGTGGGTGTTGGGCTTTTGTTCATGAGTGAAGTAAGAAGGGAATGGGAGATTGACAGGTTGACTGGTGCAGCATAAGCAGTAATTCGGACACTGTACCATTCTGTCGTGGAGGGTTGAACCAGAAGCAAAAACTATTGCTTTAGCGGTCTATCTACGTACCTACCCTCACCTATGGTCATGAGCTTTGGGCAGTGAGCAAAAGAATAAGATCGTGGATCCTAGGGGCAGATCTGAGTTTCCTTTGCAGCGTGTCTGGGCTCAGTCTTTGTGATAGAGTGAGGAGCTCGGACGTTCGAGAGGAGCTCAAAGTAGATACATAACTACACAAGTTGGAAAAAAATTGGAACTCCATTATTTTATTTTATAAGCAAACCTTAAGGTAATTAGTAAATATTATTGATTCATCAATGTCCTTTTATTGATTATTTATTAGATTCATATATTTTCTATTATTATTGCATCGAATCATCATTACCTGTTCAAATATTATATCACTAAGATTACAAATGTTAGGCCTAAATATATTGATGGCAGCACTATCAATGTGTTCTACAGATACCGAAGAGGCAGGAATGGTTAGGTGTCGGGAGCCAAACTTGGCCATGTTCTAGTTGTGTTTCCAGTACTGGAGCAGATCAGACTTCACACGATGGGAGGTTAAAAAAACTTTGCATATCCTCTAATGTTGGTAATTGTGTGGCTGTGTGTGCAACTTGGATGATAAATCATCTTGCATAACTTGTATGGAATAAGTAATGATTACATGTGTTTTGAATGTTTCTATTTTTACAAAATCCTTAATCTTATTATGTATAATATTTAGGCTATCAAAGAGAACCTTTAACAAGTTGAGTTTACTGGAATTTAACGATATTCGATTCTGTAATTCCAAATCAATTCCAACTTTGGGAGGTTAAGTGGAAATGACAGGTTCTTAATGAAATTCTTGAATGGCCCCGTGTATATGGCATTGGGTGCATGATGGTAATCCTGATTATGATACTTCAACACAAGATGGTGATGTTTCACTAAAAACAGCATTGAAGCCGTGAAGGCACTAGATGTGTACAATGTGTAGGAGATATAAAGAAGCCAAATGAATATGAGACAGTGTGGTGGTGTATCTACTTTAAAAGACTAATATGCCTTCGCATACAAAGAATCAAGAGCTGATTTTCAGTAAATACAGAAAAGGCTAGTCTGGGATTAAAAATCTTACTCAGCTCTTTTCCTTGTGTGTGTGTGTATATAAAAAAAATTCACTTTCTCAACAGAGTATTCAGAAAGATGGTATTCATAGCCTTATTCAGCTAGTATCAGAAAAATTCATCGCAGAGTCTCAAAGCACTTATGTAAGTCGCCCTGGTTAAGGGCGTCTGCCAAATACTGTAAATGTAAATGTAAATGTAAACAAAGCCAAGATCAAGAAAGGTCAAGTAATCAAAATCAAGAAAGGAACAAAGGAAAACCTCCAGCAACACAATTTAAAGAAACCGCAACAGCTTCTACTTCAAATAGAGTGGTCTGGGATGAAGTTACTATGCAAACAGCGGCAATAACTCCTGACTGGCTTTCATCTGCTACTCAACCAGCACAAGAGGTGCTTATACAGTATATGCTCTGTTGGATTCTCAAAGTGATACAACCTTTGAACCACTGAAATAAAGGTAGCTGATCATGAGAAAGACCTTGGTGTGTATGTTGATGCTTCCATGTCCCATTCTCGCCAGTGTGGGGAAGCAATAAAAAAGGCCAATAGGATGTTGGGGTATATCTCCAGGTGTGTGGAGTTTAAGTCCAGGGAGGTAATGCTAAGATTATACAATTCCTTGGTGAGACCTCACCTAGAATATTGTGTGCAGGTTTGGTCACCATATCTTAAAAAGGACATTTTGGCCTTAGAAAAGGTGCAGCGTAGGGCCACAAAAATGATTCCTGGTCTTAGAGGAATGTCATACGAGGAACGTTTACTTGAGCTAAATCTGTTCAGTCTCAAGCAAAGGAGACTGAGGGGGGACATGATCCAGGTATATAAGATTCTAACAGGTGTGGATGCTGTTCAACCAAATAGTTACTTCAGCATTAGTTTAAATACACAAACTCGTGGCTATAGGTGGAAATTAGCGGGAGAACATTTCAAGCTGGATTTAAGGAAGCACTTCTTTACACAGCGTGTAGTCAGAGTATGGAATAGCCTTCCTGATAATGTAGTGCAAGCTGAATCCTTGGGTTCCTTTAAATCAGAGCTAGATAAGATTTTAACGACTCTGAGCTATTAGTTTAGTTCTCCCCAAGCGAGCTTGATGGGCCGAATGGCCTCCTGTCGTTTGTATAGTTCTTATGTTCTTATGTTCTAAGTAATTAAAGTAACCAGTAAAAATAAAACGTATAGCAGCAATTATAATTAACATTGGCATATATTAAACATAATTTGCATAGTACCTGGGTTATTAAACCAAATGTATACACCGTATACATAGTTATTTAAGGTGATTGTGTTTTGTGGTTTGAGTAATCAGATGAGTTAAGCGGATTTATTGCTACCGGCAGGAATAATTTCCTGTGTCTCAGTTGTGCAGTGTGGAAGTTTTAAACTGTTGCTGCTCAGAATATATTGGAACGGATGTGAAGGAAAGTCCAGTATTGTCCTTGTTTTGGACAATGTTCTCCTCTCCAACACCTTATTGAAAGAGTCCAGTTCTACTCCCACAACTTGGCTGACCTTCTTAATGATCTTGAGTGTGTTAATGTCCATGACCCTCAGGCTGCTGCCCCAGCAGACAACAGCGTACATGATGGCACTGACCACCACAGACTCATAGAACATCCACAGCATCATCCAGCAGATGTTGAAGGACCTAAGCAGTATCAGAAAATAGATACGGCTCTGGCCCTTTCAGTCTAGTTTTTTGTCCAAGTACACTCCCCGGTATTTGTACATACTTTCGTGAATGTCTAAGACCCACCTTAACTGAGTTGGCTGAAACATCATTTTTCATAACTTCAGACTCATCTTTCCCTTCATTTGACTCCATGCTTTTAATTTCCTGTCATTTTCCTGCCATTTGACTATTATCAGTTAATTTATAACCCAGCTACTGCACAATGCAGGTTTTTTTGAAGTTTTAATAAATTGCCCAGCATGTGGAGTCAGTTCTCCATTCATGATGATGATGATGAAAACCCTTTATTGCTGTTGTAATACACCATGTCACTAGTTACAAGTACCAGCGAAAAAACTGGCCATCAACCCGACCATGCATATACACAAACATCACAGTATAGGGGGTAGACAGGCCGGGAGACAGGGGCAAACAGAGAGAAGCAAAAAAAAAAAAGAATAACATGAGGAGAGAGGAAGAGAATAAAAAAACAGCCCCCAGACTGTACTCAAGTAGGGAGTACATTGTAGGAACTGAAAAAAACACCTCAGCAACATAGGCACATGGTCACCACACCTTACAACATAAAAAGGCACGACTTGCAATAGGTGCAACAGGTGAGGGAAATGGGGAGGTGGAGGTAGTCCAGCATAGACAAACAACCATCCAGTCCTGCAGCCCCGAGGGCGCTGGTCAGAGACCCGCCTGTTCACGCTGGGGATATGAAGCAGCGAAGACGTGAATCGAATCGTCGCATGAATGTCATTCTATACTTTCAGGCCTTATGTCTAAATGAACAGCCTAGAAAAGGACAAAGCATAATAGTACTACTGCTACAGTACTGGGCAAAAGTCTTAGGCAAACAAAAAAAATGTTTAAATAACTGTCATGTTGGTCTAAACCTACACTGTTAAGCCTGGCAAAGTATGTCAGCTTAGCCATTGCAAAATCTCTGCTAAAATAACCCTATTATTTCCAGCAACCATACAATACACCCGTGTATTTTTTGACCTGACCACTAGCCCACCTCATATATCTATTCAATATCTCATTGACTTTTAAAACTAATTCAGTTAATTAAATAAGCGAGCTGGTGGTGAAATTTAATAAATACTTGGAATGGTTCGGGTGCCACTGAGGAGAGGTTTGGGAACTGAAGTGGTGTTCATCTAGCTATCCAAGTAGATATCAGTACCTTTTTGGAGAGCAGAAGACATTTTTACTGCTGTATTTTTTATTGTGTTACTTGTAATTTTCATATGTTCTTATGTTAAATTGTGTTTTTTTGTTCCAAGAAAATGTGCACTTACTACCTACATAAATGTGTACTACCTACATAGCTTTAAACATTTCTTTTGAGTGTCTAAGACTTTTGCACAGTACTGTATATGTGGTGTCCCCTGTGAGGGGAAGGGGGATTTATAATTTATGGGTTGTTTATGGTTTGGTTTTTTTCCTATTCTCTTTTGTTTTCCTTCTCCTTTCAGCAGTGCCACGAAAGCTTGGGGAGGTTGCGCCGTCCTTCATTGGTAATTGAGGGGCGGGACTTGTTAGATTGGTTGGCGGAGGCGGGGACTTGATCTGGTTTAAAGATGGCTACATCAGAGTGGACGGGAGCGCGGTCCGGGGACGGAAGGTAATCGCGGTGGTTGTTTTAAGGAGGCGTCGGTGGGGCGATGCGGGCTTTCCCAAGCGGACCGCGGACGTGAGTGAGCTGAGGTACCAGGCTACAAGTCACGGGTCCGCGGTATCGATAGAGGGATAGCGAGCGCGCAGCCATAGCGTCTGGGGAGGTAAGAGCAGTGGGAAGGCGACGCAGATGACGGTGGGGGGGAGTGGCCTGGGATACTGTGCTTAGAACCCGGAAGTAAGGGAAGGTTCCTAACCGGTGGGGTGTAGGACGTATCCGTTCGGGTTATAGCCGGGACGGTGTGGTTTCGGGGTTGTTTTGGGCTTTGTTTCCCCCACAGGTCTAAGCTCGCCGCCGTGGGTCGGCTGGCTTGGGAGGCACCGGGTTGGTGCATATCGCAGCCAACGGATTGAGGCGGTGAGCGGCGTGCGAGCTACCAGGCTAAGAGAAGGACAGTGGGAAGAGTTTTGGTTATCTCCCACGGGACCGAGAGAGCTCCGGGAGGAGGTGGACGCGGCCGGAGGGTAGCGGCATTGCTGAAAAGGGATAGTTAAGTTTTGTTTTTTTATTTATTTTTTTTTTTTTTGTTGTTTTTGTGGGCCGGACGAGGGAAGTGCGCCGGCCCAGGACTGAGTCTTTAGTTTCTTTTTTTTTTCATTTTCGTTTCTTATTATTATCATTATTATTAATAATATTGTTGTTATTATTATTACATTTTTGTCTGGGGGTTAGGTTTATGTAGGGGGGACCTTTGCAGGTCACCCTTCGGTTTTGTCCTCTCCTATGTTAACTGACCTCCTCTCCCCGCTGCATAAGTGTGCTGTATATAAGGGTGCCGTGTGCTGTGCCACTGTGTGATTAGTTGTAGTGGATATTGGGGGAGGTGTGAGTGCTGTGGGGTTGTTTTGGAGTAGTATTGGGGAAGGAGAAATAACACTTGTAGTGGTAGTGTGATTTACCTGTTGGTGGGAGGGAGGTGGTTGTTGCCTGGGAGGTTGGAGTATCTGTAATCGAGCCCCAAATAAATCTGTGCTAGCTCACCCAGTTGTTTGCCCCATTGTGTCATTGCCCCAGGAGATCCTAAAGGGTGTGTGGGTAGCATTGTGCTGTGTGAAAGGGTTAAGGGGAAGAATTAAAGACTCAGTACAAAAATAGTCATTAGGCAGTGGGGGTCCTACACCCTGGGCCACCACATATATGCAGCAGTTCTACAACTCGGTACTGTTAATATGTAACAGCCTATATTCACACACACCCAGTACAAACTAACTTCTAAGATCTAAACTTACCACGTCAGGTAGGAAGGTGCCTGTTTCTACCAACTATTCAGACCATCCTACCCAAACCAGACATTCAGCTGGGCTCAGGCACTCCATCAAAGGGATCTACATTCTGTTCTACATCTACTGTCCCATTAGACCTACACTCAATCTCTATCCTGTTATGGGACTATGTAGTTCTGTCTGACTTTCTACTACCCTGGCTGCCGGTGATAGTCCTCCAGTTCTCCGATGCTAACTCCTCTACCGATTGTCCTACCAGTACGATCATCCTAAGCTTTGGATCCTATCCATCACTGCCTGCAGTTATATTTGTAATTAATTTTATTGTTGTTTTATTCTTTGTGAAGTGTAAGGACATAAAACTTATAGGTCCTGCAGGCCCCAACTCTGATCAGCCTGCATCAGTCTATTTTAGAACTCCAAGAAAAGGATCCACTGGCCCAGGCAAGATTGGACTCCACGCATCAAACCATCCCTTTTAAGGAAGGCAAAGGCCTGCCGGCTCCTGAGAGACTGGATAGAAATAACTGGAGCAATACAGGAAAAGCAAGACCTTTCACCCCCAGAGTGACCGGAGTTCCATAGTCAATTCACAGCAACAACAACTGTCAGTCTCCATATACTGACACCTTTTCCACTATAAACAGGATAACTCACCACACATAGATGTTAGGGACAAATACGCACATGTTTGGTCTTGTTTGAATAGGCATGAGACGAGGAGTATTACACTCTCAGATTTAAGGCAGTATAACTTTCCCTAAGAGAAATATAGAAACTTCGGCTAAACCCACCAAACTGAGAGAGCCTCTCACATGGCTGAACAAGGGGATTACGACCACCCCCTAAAGTGACCTGATTGGCTGGAGACCTGAGAACCAAGGCCAACAATGCCCCTAAAATTAACCATTGACCGAAATTGGTCAGTCTTCAGAGACATGCCATCACCTGGTTTGGATACTTAAGGAAGGGCCTCAGAAGAGTTCGGGGAGTCACTCTGTAATCAGAGCTCCCACAGAGAACTGCGTGAAAGTCCATCTGTAGTCAGATACTTTTCGCAGAACTTTGTGCACTCTCAGCTGAGGAATGTGATTGTTTAATATTGTATTTGTCCAAATGTATTTACAAGTATGTGGCGACATGTCAATGATTGTATATTGTAATATGTTTAATAAATGTTGTCTTGATTACTTCATGACTGTCTGATTTGCTAACTTCTTCATAATCTTTCCAGATTGGGCTTCTATCCTGATTAGGACTAAAGTGGTAAATACTATCTTGCAGCCTCTGGGTTAAATCCTCTTTATCCGGGTCCCAAACTCGACTGCCCAAGTTAAGTTAGGTGGGTACCAAAACTACACCTCTGGAGTTCGCACACGCTCAGTTACGGGCCGACTTAACCTCTGAGGTCAACACATGCTGATGAAAGGTACCGGTCTACCCTCTGAGGGGCGTACACACTATGTTCCTAGGCACCGGGCATAGTCCCTGAGACGCTCACATGGTAAGACAATGGGCGGCATCGGCGGAGTCCCTGAGACGAGCCCAAAGTAAACCTCGTACAAACTAGCGCAACAAAAGGTGCGCCGTCACAGCCGCTGAGGTTGACACATGTTATGATATGGGCTGCCCCCGGCTGAGCCTCTGAGGTGGACGTACGTGTGGTTTGGGTAAACATCAGCTTAATCTCCGAGGCACCCACATGCTCAGTAATTGGCAGACACTGAGCCTTTGGGGAATTATATAGGTCGAGGGACCCGAATAATCAGAGGCTGACATTGTCTTAAATGGTGGCGCTTTCCGTACCTTTAAGACAAACCCTGTGGAACAAGCCCACGGATCGCCCTGTCGGCCGAGGCGAATCTGGTGGACTCCTTCGGCAGGGGTAAACTAGAGTTGGTAATCTAAAGGAGAGTCTCGAAGTAATCTGAACAACATAAACGTCATGACTACAATATACTGAAATGAGGTCATTAATAAAATGGAGTCAGATATGTGTCTAAAAGAATATTTTGTATATTAAAAAGGGTAAGTAATTAAGTAATTCCCAGGAGCGCTTGGAAGGACCAACATGCATTCACAGCCTTCGGCTGCGCCATTGGATTCCGCCATTGGGCCAGTGGGCGGCTCCCTACAGAAGCAACCTTTAGTGTTAAAAATAAAATATGTAAAACTTGCATACTTTATTTAAACATGTAAACCCCTTATTATAATAAGAGAGGCAATTTAGTCCTTCATATATTTAAAAGTTTGTGTTCTACTTCACTAGCCCATTAGAGGCACAATCCGAAGGTCACAGCCTTTGCAATTGAAGATGCTATTGCTGACTTATTACGGCCCACCCCACACAGATAAGGTGGAGATAAACACAAGGTAAACATTTAAATGACATTTCATATTCATATTCAGTGCCCTTATCATTGCATGTCAACTTATTACTGCTACTTTTTCAGTGAATTTTCTATTTCTATTTCCATCAGGCTGGGAATATTTATATCCCACAACAGCAGCTCAGAGAAAATGTTGTAAAAAGCATGCGTAAGGTTGCTCTTGACTTCATGTGACAGGGGACCATCTGGTTTCTTCAAGGTCTGTGGTGAACAGACCTGACAGAAGGTGTCACACCTGTATTACCTGAACCACAATAACTCCAATTTACCCTGAACATAATTAAATGACTCCTTTAAATTAAACCCAGTACTTTGATCCTTATATTTGACATCCTGTAAAGGAAATGACTCATGATCCTCCTCTGTCTCTTACCCACTGTTTGAGTAGTATCTTCCTCGCCATCTGCCTCAATTCCCAAGTCTGAAAACGATAATGTAGGGTGAGCACAAGCCTTTTTACACATTTCCTTACCTTCCTTACTTATCTACAGTTGATGCAGTAGGCCTACCCTTCTCAACCTCTGTAGCTGGGCTGCAGGAATCATAAACTGGAGGGTTGTCTGCTTTGATGCACTGGTGCAGCCTCTCCTCCAAGGAGAGAAAACACTTTCACAATACTTCTTATAAAAGACTGCGGTGCAGACTTAGACTGAGCTCTTAACAATGATGAAGTCTGGTGTATCGTATTTGATGAAACACCATTTTCTGCCTCTATAGATAGTAAACTCCAGGCACTGGGTAACCCTTCTTGCTCACAGAACACCTCCACCCAGTAGACTACATTCATTATCTTCTACATTTTGATGACAAACTAAAAACTGGTTAAAGAAATTAACTTAATTTAAGTTCAAACAAGGGTGCAGTCAATTCCTTTTGCAGTAAATGTTGCTCTAAGATGATTATCCGACAACGATAAGGATAAAACTCCTGATTTTAGAAATGATAAAAGTAAGGTACTGGAAACGGACTTCAGCAAGACGCATGATGAGAGGCCACCTTAGCCAATAAGGATTTGGACAATGTCTCCCATTCATCAACTGATATTTTTTTCAATAAGACAATACTGGGATCGGTAGTGCCTACACCGATTCAGATATTCGGTGCCAGCCAGCAAATTGATCAGTACATTTCCCTTGTCTCTTAGGTCTGGGATCCCTGAGTCTTCCCTTTTTTGGTAATTGTTAATGTCATGCTTCCTATAACAATAGAAACATTTAAATTACCAGGGTAAAGATATTGTATTTATATTTCCTACCTCGCACTCTTCACCCGTCAGAAAAAGATGATACGCAGGTCTTTTATTTTTAAATTTTAAATAACAAAAATGGTTTTATTAATATAAAGAGAAGCCAGGTATTCAGAAGTGAGCGAAGACAAAATGATAAAGGGTACTAACAACAGGAAAAGTATAATACAGAATGACATCAAATAAAGCAAAGTCACCTTTTGGACCAGATCTTACTCCAACACAGATGCTGTTGAATGAAATCAAGGGAGCAGTTTTGTCATCTTGAGATTATGGCTGAGCTGATGCAGTGCTATAAGAAAGAATGGTCAAAAAGTGCTCCAAAACATTGTGCAGGGCCTTGTTTCCCCAAAGCATCTTAATCTAAGGCAGTGGTTCTCGCGGCGTACCCCCCATAGAGTTCGCCCCCGCCCCTGTCCGTACTTTTCCACTTTCTGGCAATATCGGCTTATCTGGTGCAACATGTAGTTCTGTGTGTTCCAAGTTATTGCGTCAACCCTATATCATTTGCCTAGCGACCATCACCGCAGCCTGCGTCAATTGATTAACTTTGGTGCGCACAGAGCCTCCCTATATGTCCTTGTTCCCCTGCAGATATCGCTCTCCACAATTCCCCCTTTTGATCTCTGAAAATCTATCACCTGTGCGTTTGGGGAAATTGTGACTCCCCCTTTTGATCTCCGCCAGGAGATCACTATTTATGGTGGAAGTCTTCTTCGCCAAGTGGAATCATAAACAAAGAATCATCACATGTATTATAACTCCCTCCAAAGTCCCCCTTTTTATCTTAGTCGTCTCCATCCTGGTCTCGGTGGTCTGATGTCGGATGAGGGCTTCTGCTTCTTCTGCCGGACAGGGGTAGACTACCCTGCCAATCCTTTCAGGTCAGGGGATTATTCTGCCCCTTTGTAGAGACCTGAGTTCGTTCTGGTTCCTCCAAACCAAAACTCTGTGCTCTCCTGGCGAGCTCCTCCAGGATCTCAGCTACGGATCTGCCTGGCTCCTGTGTCGTGGCTCCTTTCCCTTTCAGCCCCACTGGGTGGGAAGTCCTCTCGGTGACTTGGATGGGGCCGGTCTACCGGGGCTCTGACCACTTCCTCTTGATGACTCTCAGGAGGACCCACTCCGCCGTGTGAGGCTTGTCGGTGCCTGCTGGTGACTGCCCCTCTTGGACCTGGGCGAGAAATCTGAAACGAGAACTTGCAATCCATCATAATATGCTTTGGCATTTCCATCCCCCTTTTGTTCTGGCCCCCACTTCAGTTCCCTGTGGGGGGCAGGGAATTGCCTTCCTGTCTGGAGCTCAAAGGGGGTGAACTCCGTTCCCCGATTTATGGAGCATCTGATGGACATAAGGGCGAGGGGTAACGCGTCAACCCAATTCATTTTGGTCTGTGCACAGATTTTTGCCAATTTTTGTTTGACTGTCTGGTTCATTCGCTCCACCCTACCCTGGGATTGGGGATGGTACCCCATGCCGAAGGAATGTCTGAGTCCAATTGCGATCTCTACTGCGCGCAAATCCTCACCATTTGATAGCCTGCAACCCTTTTGGCCTCCTTGTCTGCAGCCTGGTTTCCTCTTGCCACCACGGTCCCTGATCCCTCATGGCCTTTGCATTTGACCACCGCCACTGTCCTGGCCAGCTGTAGTGCCTCCACTAGTTCCCTCATCTCGGTCTCGTGCTTAATGGGCTTGTTTCCTGCCCTTAGGAATCCTGCTCTCAACCACTGGCTCAATTCCACATGAACTGCCCCTATATCCTTGCCTTTCCCTAATTTTAGGGCCTCAATCACAGCTACCACCTCAACCCATTGGGCAGATTGCGGTTCTTCTAGTTCAGGGTCACAAAGTCATCGCCCTTCTTTGCCACTACTGCATATCCTGCCTGCAGATCCCTTGCCTCATGCCTGAAGCAGCATCCATCAGTGAACCAGTCCTCCGTTCCCTCTATTTTCTCTGCCTCCAGATCTGGTCTTACTTTCTCTTCTCTGAGTACTCTATATTCACATTCGTGAGGCTCCCCCGTTCCCCATCGATCCGCCATGTTTATCCCCTCGTGTACGAATGTCAAATGAGGTGCTTCCAATATTTTACTGAGTCTCTGTTGCCGGAGGGATGTCATGGGATGTATGTGCGGCTGTACCCTGTGAGCCCCAGGAACGACGGCATGTCCTTGACTATCGCTGGTTTGGGGTGATGCAGGATGGCAGATTGATGGGCAGGGGAAAGCCCTGTCCCTGTCCCAGAGAGCACCCTCCCAAGAAATGAAATGACCATGCAGGTAACCTGTAGTTTCTCCCTGCTGACCTTGAACCCCTTCCATGCCAGATGGCATAGTACCGCCCGCGTGGCCTCCAGAGCCGACTCAGGGGAGGGTGCGGCAATGAGGAGGTCGTCTACGTACTGGACCAATGTGACCCCATCTGGTAAGGGGCAGCCTTCCAGGGCCTGTTTATGAACCTGGTTGAAAATCCCCGAAGACAGTGCAAAGCCCTGAGGGAGATGAGTGTACCTCCACTGGCACCCCCTGTTGGTGAATGAGAAGATGTTCTGGCAGTGATCAGCCAGAGGCAGGGAAAAGAAAGCATTGGCTAAGTCAATACAAGGATGGCAAGGATTTCCCCTGCCCATCGATCTGCCATCCAGTGAACCACTTTTGTTCTGTAGCCAGATTGGTGAGGGCCACATAGGGGCTCGGGACTGGGAAGGTGGGGGTCAGCAGGAGGTTGTTAATGGAGCGCAGATCATGGGCAATTCGATATTTACCTGTACCTGCCTTTTCTACTGGGAGAATGGGCGTATTCCAGGCAGAGCAGGAGGGTTCCAACACCCCAACCGAGATTAACCCTTCAATGGTCTCTGCTATTCCTTCCTCTGCGGCCGGTTTGTGGGGTTATTGTCCGATCCATAGGGGCCCTTCCCCAGGGCGGAGTTCGAACGCAAGGGGGAGCAGTGAACGTGGCCTACATCTGTGTAGATGGTATGTTGAAAACATTTAACGTTCTTGAAGTTGCCCAACATATGAGCAGCGTTATCAGTAACTATTAACATGTCATTGGTTGTGAGCTGTCATTCCTGTGTGACAGTCTAAGACGTCTCATTTAGATGCGCTCCTGTGTGGCTTTCATTCATTACTCTAGTTTGTAAAACATATGACTCAAGCTGCCTCTTGTCAGTAATATAGTGAGCAGTAAACATAAGACTCGATGGCTCTTGTCACATGTTAAAGACACTTTGCTGTGTTCAAGTCTTCCGTGACTTTAAAATTTGTTTTATTGTACAGCATAGCTGAGGTACCGCTATCTCTGCAAAAAAACGGGGGGATGGTATATTATACCTAGGCTCAACTGTGCTCATCATGAATCGAAAGCCATCATTATCAATGAGGCTGTAAGGGCGCAGATCTTTGGAAATAAAATTCCAAAAATACTTATTTTATTCACCTGTTCAGAGTTACCTGAAAGTCTAGAACATTGATGCACAGTGTGTTAGTTGGCTTGAATGTTTTTTTACTTTAGGTGGAGTTTCATCTGCGTAATCTCTGGGTGATGGCGTTTCATGTGAGTCTGCATGTCTGTAGTGTTTTCAAAATACTTTACCTTCGCTTTGCAGGGCCTGCATATCACATACATCTTATTGCACTCCATTTTCCCATCTAAATTGTAAAAGCCGAAATGTGCCCAAACACTTGCTTTAAATGAAAATGCGTCAGGCTGAATCACTTTTTCCATCGCTTGCACACAGTTCATACATTACGCATACTGACTACATGTCCTTCATGCTCACGTGAAGGAGGTCTATCTGGGCAGATTTCAACATTACGCCATCTATAGGACGGGGGGCTGAACTCATGTCAGGGAAAAAGTAAACTAGTGCCATTACGTTAGTTGAAAAATATGAATACATTTTTTTGGAATGTATGAATCGATTTCAAATCGGCATAGAAAGAATCGTGATTCGATTCGATTAGATACTTTGTGCACCCGTATTAAGTAGTCACTTATACATGACTCTAAAGACTGGCCATTATAGCCTGTCTTAATTAAATTCCTCACCATGAGAAGAATGGTCTGAGATGGAACCCATAATGGAAATGTAAGCAGCATAGTCTTCATTGCTAGTTCATGGAATCAGGTTCATGATGGCAACATAATCTAAGTCAAGACATTGGATGCTTGTGTTACACATGTAAAGACAGAAGCATTGGCTGGCTTGTAACAGGTTGACTTTATTCTGTCACAGAAAATAAGAGCTTTCATGAGTAATGGCTACACTGTGCCGACTGTGGTACACAGCTAACGCTCAAACTGAGCTGCTTCTAAGGCTTGAGAAGTCAGTCTCTGTCTCTCATGCGCCACTACTGCCATCTTCTAGTATAGCACTGTTACTGTTACTGTTAAATCCATCCATTTACCAAACCACTTATCCATCTGGGTCACAGGGGTCAGAGCCTATCCCAGAAGCTATGGGCACAAGGCAGGGAACAACCCAGGATGGGGGGCCAGCCCATCGCAGGGCACAATCACACACCATTCACTCACACATGCATTCCTACGGGCAATTTAGTAACTCCAATTAGCCTCAGTATGTTTTTGGACTGTGGGGGGAAACCGGAGTACCCGGAGGAAACCCTACGATGACATGGGGAGAACATGCAAACTCCACACACATATGATCCAGGCAGAGACTCGAACCCGGGTCCTGGGCAACAGTGCTAACCACTGCACCACCATGACGCCTGTTACTGTTAAATAATACAAGTAAATGTGAGGGAGTGCCACACAGCAAATCAACCAAAACACAAGTAATGAAATGAAAAGTTTTTTTTTTGGGGGGGGGGGTGCCTTTTAATAATCAAATAGTCCTGGGTGCCACACCCTCCCCTGCTTAAGGTTCTGAAGGTCCCAGGGAAGGAAGACTGTGTTGCAAGCAATATTTAGTATTAGTAATGTAGGGTAATGCTGCTGCCCTTGGGGCAGGAAAGCTGTGCTGTCAGCATTATTATTGCTAGTGGTTAGGATTAGTAACGCAGTAATGCTGCTGCCCTTGGGGCAGGAAAGCTCTGCTGTCAGCATTATTATTGCTAGTGCTTGGCATTAGAAATGCAGTAATGCTGCTGCCCTTGGGGCAGGAAAGCTCTAATGTCAGCACTATTATTCCTAGTGGTTAGGATTAGTAATGCAGTAATGCTGCTGCCCTTGGGGCAGGAAAGCTCTACTGTCAGCATTTTTATTGCTAGTCCTTGGCATTTTGTCATTTAATTAAAATAAGTTTGTAATTACTTTTAAGGGATGTCATTCTTTTATGTTATTTGCATAACATGTATATTTTAGTTACACAAACACAGTGATTTAACATGGAATGTTTGTACTTTGCCAATTTCTCCCTCTTTCTCTTCAAGCAATATTTCTACAGAGAAACATGAGTGGTAAGCATAAAACATTTTTGTGCCTATGCTTTTAATTGATATTACCTGAGACCTTCAGTTAAAATAATTGTTTAAAAAAACACATAAAAAGAGGCAGCTAAATGATGCATGTTACTAATGCAGTCTTACAGGCTATGCGGTCCAGAGGATTGCAAAGAAGACATGTCAAAATTGGATGCGTAGGACCCTACCCACTTCACATGGAAAGTTTTCAATCCCTTGTAGAGAGCAACAAAGTGTCTGGTGAGGTAACACTTTCTATGTGTTTTAAAGTAAACATTTCTTTGTATATTTGCAGGTAAAGAATATAACAGTATAACAATACAAGCTACATTGGATAAAATTTTCAAGAAATTCAAATTTTACACATCCAGAATTCTGCTCAAGTTTTTCATGTACTCCCTCATTTCACAGTTAATTATTTCTCATCAGAAACACTACTTTGAAAGCCCTACCCAAACTCACAACATTCTTATGTCAATACAGGTTTATTGGCACGATAGATGTACTTTTACAGGATTAGGCCTGGGAACAGCTAAAGTTGCTTAGTGACCTTGTCAGTTGTTAAAACAGCTATATGAACACATTTGAATTTAGCTATTAGTATAGGTATTGCAGTGCTTTTTCTCTGACTCTTAATTTTCCTTTGTTCTTTGGCTGATGCCTCCACAGACCATGGATGCCTTGTTACATCTGTTCAGCATGGTAATAGATTAACTAAACTACTTTGAACATTTTGACTTCCTTGACTAGGGTCATTCTACATGTGTGTGTTAACACAAATTGATCATGTGTCTTATTTTAAAATGACCTTAGGTATTTGGATATTGAATATACTCTGCCTAAATGTGAGATTCAGAGAGTATTGTAAAGTGAGCTTCAATTTACTTGACTCTGTTTAATAAGTGAAGTTCGGAGCATTTAAGGGTTGTCTACCTAATTTCTGGTGTTTTTTGTAGAGGCGACCAGATGTTGTGGCAATTAACACCCATACCCTGACCTATATTCTGGAAGGGAACGCAAGAGCAAAGAGCCGTTATTTTATCAAGGCAAATTACCATGACAAAACTTTAATTGTTAGTACTTGCTAGTTACAGGTAGAACCAATACAACCAATATCAATATAGTTGTTAGTTTGCTAGGAAAAAACATACAAATTATTTGAATTATTTTATTTTCAATTTTTTAAATTTCAATTCTTTTTGTAGAAGAACATCTTTGAACATAAAAGGGAGGTTGTTGGTCCCTATTTGGAGCATGGGAATCATTGGACATTTTTTGTAAGTCACTCACACTAAACATTTTTGTAGTTTTTTACTTACTAGGTAAAACCGAGTGCTTCTTTCAGTACTGATGTGCCATAATCTAAAATTATTTAAAAAAATATTGCCTCCCAGAGCTGTTGACATAGAATCAAATATTTATTTTAATTTTTTGTTTTTTCTAGCATAGTAATATTGTGGACCGGAGTATAACGTACCTAAACTCACTAGGGGAACAGGATGAGCAGTACTCTAAAATAGAAAAGAATTGGAGGTAAAATAAAAACCGATATACTTTATTTTGTGTATACTGTATATATAAGATTACTGATTTACATTTGCAGTTACATTCACATCATTTGACAGAGCAAATCTTCACCTGCATTTCAGTGCCTTTGCTGCATCAAAAGGCTACCTGGGGCCATGGAAAAGGATAAAGCGGGAACATACCCTTCAGACTGATAGTATTTCATGTGGCATTTTCACAGCTGTGGTAATTTTTATTTTTTTGTTGTTATTGTTATTAATTAGAAATAGATCTTTGGCGAACTTTATTAATTTTAGATATAATAGTCTTTTACGGTTTTACTATGAATGCATATTTGGTTAAGGAACACATTCTAAGAACAGTTTAAGTGAGGCTAAACTAGAGTAATTTTGCTACTGTGATATTAAATGTATCATTCTGTTTGGGTTCCCATTAGTTTGCTGAGATCTTTCTAGAAGGCAAGGAGGAGTATCTTGCTTGCCCATCTGTAGAGCAAGAGAGGGAACGACTAGGGTTACTTCTTTTCAATTCACTTGGTAAGTATATTTATATTTAGAGTTTTTTATTGATTGTCTCTTGTATAAAGAGTAATAATGGAGCAAATATGTTTCCTGTATTTTTTAGATAAGTCGGGTATTTGTGGTATCTGTCACCAGAGTGTGTCTGTGAAGAACAAGGCAAGTGACACAGATATTTTAATTTTTAATTAAATTTAATGTTACATGGTTTTAAATCTAAAAATAAAGAACCTAAACAGATGATAATTTAAATAAAATCCTTTAAATTCCAGTTTACTTCGTGCCTTTTGGGCTAATTTGCCATGTACAACTTGCTAATTGGGTAGTAAAATTGCATTTTAAAATACAATAAAAAAAGCTCCTCTAGAATTGGATAACCTTGACTTTCCATGTCTTGTGCATATGATCGATCTAGGGAAGACGCTCTTCTTGTTTTGCAAATATTCATACAAAATGTATACCTGGGAGTCAAGAGGACAGCAGGAGTCTTTTTTGCAAAGGTAGTGAATTTTGGGACTGAAAGTATATTTATTAAATGTGCTTTGAAAACTGAGCTTGTATGACAAAATCTGATTTCGCACACATCCATTACATCAATAAGCAATAATGGTTTCAAAATATAACTAAACCTCAAGTAAATGCCAATGCTAGCCTATGTCATTAACTTTACACATTTTTCCCCACAGGTGCCTTCACGATCACAATAGCATTCAGGCCTAAAACCTTTGATTTGTGCATTATGACAGTAGTGGTTGACACATGTAGAGTTAAAGTAACACCTTCGGATGTTGCATTTTATAGCAGTAAGACTATTGTAAAATGCCACTAATAGACATTCTGTTAACGTTGATATTATTTCTAAAATTATTAATTCTGAGAGAAGACAGGTCAGGAGAAAGTCACCAAAACAACAGAGGAGTTGAGGCAGAAGACAGGTCAGGAGAAAGTCACCAAAACAGAGGAGTTGAGACAGAAGACAAGTCAGGAGAAAGTCACCAAAACAGAGGAGTTGAGACAGAAGACAGGTCAGGGAAAGTCACCAAAACAGAGGAGTTGAGACAGAAGACAGGTCAGGAGAAAGCAACCAATACAGAGAAGTCGAGGCAGAAGACAAGTCAGGAGAAAGTCACCAAAACAGAGGAGTTGAGACAGAAGACAGGTCAGGAGAAAGTCACCAAAATAAAGATAATGCAGGACAAAGCCAAGAAGATCAAAGAGGTAAAAGAAGTGTGTGTGTGTGTGTGTGTGTATGTGTGTATATATATATTATGTATGTATGTATAGGTGCTTCAACTTTATTGGTACTTTAACCTTTTTTGGTCCTCCACCCTTACAGGGGGATTTCTGGTGGAAAGTGCTCTAAAAGTTTCAGACTTTCACCAAGCAAAGAGGTAAAGACTATGATCTCATAAAATGTTGTTGTTTTGTATAATAGCAAATTATGATATAGATCAGTTTCATTATATAAAAAAAAAATCATTGTACAAGAAAGATGGAGGGTGAGGCGCCTTTAAGACTTTCCGTCCACTAAAGCAGGTCACGCGATCTCTCGGCAAATCGGAGTGCGGAGCTTCAGACCTGCGAACTACACTAAACAACCCAGACGTGCTGAAGATTTATTTTATTTAGTTTATTTATTTGTGAAGTCTTCCTTAATTCCCCATGTGTCTAACTTGATATAAAATAAGTTTCCGATATCTAACTTGTTTCCGTTAGTTAGTTATAGAAAGAAAGCACATTTCGTTTCTCACTTGTCAGAGTCGTGAAGTAATTGTGTTGACGCCCGTATTGCCGTGTTACAGTATATTAGGTTACAATCTCTGTAATTGTGTTAGGAGTAAGCTGCAGTAAAGTTTATTATTTGTTGGTAATTTGTGATTCTTAGTGCACAGGCTGTACTTTACAGGGGAAAGTCCCTTTAAGTATTTATATTGTTTGTTTCAGACCACACATATCCAACAGTATACAGGCCGGTGCCGAGTCATACCTTAAGTTTTACGGAAGTTAATAAATCCTCACCAAAGAGCAAGCATCTGTCGTGCCCTGTCCTAAGTGTTCTTATCGACACCCCATGGCGACAACAAACTCCACCTGAACTAGTGCAGAGCCTCACCTACAATCATACTATCATAACCATTCTTACATAACATCTACAGTGGGGGAAATAATTATTTGTTCGTTTTTTTGTAAGTCAGGAAACTTACAAATTCAGCAGCGGATCAGTCTCTAGTTTATGAGGTAGTTTCATTTTTATGGAGAGAGACAGAATATCAACCAAAAATCAAGAAAAAACATGTTACATAAAAGTTATAAATTGATTTTCATGCCATTGACTGAAAAGTTTTTGATCCTCTACAACCCAGCCAGACTTCTGGCTCCCACAGACTGCCTGTGTGGCCATCTTGCACACAGATTACAATCTATCAGTTACAGATACTCCTGATTTTCAGTTTATATTCTGTCTCTCTCCATTATATTATATCCAAATAATTAATTAAATAAATAGTGTTTAACAAATAATTATTTCCCCTACTGTATGTATTCAAAGAAGGGCTTTTTAAGTTATTTTTATTAATGATTCATTGTACATTGATATTTCAGATATCAGGTCACTTCAGAAGAACTACGGAGGAGATGCTCCCCACCAGAGAGCTACTCTGTGAACACTGTGGTGGCTTATCTGCGGAAGGCCAAAGGACAAAAAAAAAAAATCGAAGAGAAGTTGACAGAGATGGAGGTGAAGCCATCAAAGCGCACAAAGTTGACTTCACAGTGCTCCAAACTTTGTGAAGGTAATAATGGAATGGGAGAATAAAGGGTACCAAATCTTTGTCCTGTATCACAAAACTTTTACGAAACCCATAATATTGTTACAATTATTTTTTACATTTTATATGAAGTTTCACATTATTACAAATTACTGTGTGTAGATGAATGCAGTGATCTGGCTGGGGATATAATGTACCTGGCAGCAAAATTCATCCCAAAGGAAAAAGTGGGTCAAGCCTTGTTGGAGGATGGGAATGTCCATGCGGCCATGGCCAAAACAGAAGACTGCAGGTCATTAATTAATTAATACACTTAAAGGTAACAGAATAATACAATTTAACTGGAAAGCTAAATAACTGATGGTCTTTTCAATTGTAGGAAGACACTGGAAGCTGTGAAGAATACTTTAGAAAGTAACTGGGAAACATTTGACCTGGCTACACATGGTCTTGGGCCTGCAGTTATGAAAGGCACTTTTGCTTTAATTGATTCTTGTCTTAAAGAGAAAATGAGAGCACTGAAATCAAGACTCCAAAAATGAGTAATTTTTTTTTCTTGCCATTTTATGTTCATTGTGTTCAGCTGAATTAAAAAAGTAATATGTGCAATACAAATAAAAACAAAGTATTTCAAGGTTTATTTTGGCCTGCTTACATTTATTCATTGTTTAAAACATCACTATGCATACTTAGTGTTACCTGTTATACAATTGTTTTTCCTAGGTCTGCAAAACATATTCATAATTAGTTGAACTCATTTACAAATCATTTACACAGCTTATATCTAAACTAAAAAGAAATACAAATTTAAGTTTACAATGAAAACTGTTCAATTTCACATTTCATATTTCAACTACACATTCATATTCTAGTGCATGCAGATTATATACAAATAAGAAGCAAGTGGTTTATAAATTTATAGATTTAAGAAGATTTGTATCAGAAGTTTTACATTTTACATGCCATGTATGATGCCAAGGAAGAATTCTAAAACATTACAATGATGTTATCTTACTACTGTATTAATATAATTTATGCTTTGTGTAGATCTCAAAAGTACTGGAGAATGTAGTTTTCATGTATGTGCACCACTCACTGTAAAGTACTCACAAAGCACATTAATATTCAAAGCACCTAAAATTATTTTTAAAAAGAATTCTAATAATGAATGATTTGTCAGTTTTTATTTTTGCAGCATTTTCCTTCTTTTTCGCCTAGTAGGGTAATTCATGGTGAGTACATGTTTCGCCTTTTTTAATCGTTGGCGATAGGCGTGCAGTACAGTTATTTTTCTTTTTCTTGACCGAATATTAAAACGTGAAAAAACTAGTTTGTATGCCCTCTCTACCATCTTGTAAAGCTCCTTATTTTCAGTGTACTTCTCTGATTGGCTCCATTCCATGAGGTCTGTTAACATGGAGTTCAGGTCAACTTTTGGCTTTATGTTTGTTTTCTGGCAATCTGATTGATTAGAGATTACCTCACAAGGTGTCAGTGGAGGATAAAGGATGCTGTGAACCAAAATACAGACACAAGTTTCATTATGACTATTTGCTATACAGGTACAGAATTTTGGACTTTGTGATTTATAATTCCTACACTCCCATCACTGTAAAAGACTGTGAGGTTTTCATCATCTGAGTTATAGGAGTGACAATCAATGATTTTTTTAGCAAGAGCACTCCTGGTGTCTTGAATAACTAGTCCTTGTTGCTGTGCAACTGTTCTTGAGAAAACAATATGTTTACAAAGAGAACCACTTTTGGATGTTCTGCAGTCACATTTGACCATCACCAAATCAACTGAGTGAGGCTGAGAGCTTGTATGAGATGGAACGAAACATATTCCCTCTTCATTAAAATTTAACATCTGAATCCAACCCCATCTCAATCAGACTTGACAGCATCTACTCCCTTGATTCGTCCGCTTTCTGCCAGGTCATCCATGTAACTTACAATTACAAGCAATCAGTCAGTAGAAATAGTCATAGTATCAAGAAATAATTTATGACATTAAAAATTTGCATGAATTATAAATTTCGATTTGTAAATTTACCAGTAATATTTGTGAACAACACCACAGAGCAGTTTAAGGAGTTGGTCAATCCATCTGTTGGTGTTCCCTTTCAGGAATTGATATTTCATCGTGAGGAAGAATCTATGTGAGAAAGATTTCTTGTCAGTCAATATTTTAAAAATTATTGTTTTAAGGGATTTTTGATATGTTAGGTTTTTGCAGAAAGTTTGCAGTTTTGACTTTTTTGTTACAGAAGACATGCAGTACGTATTTACAAAAAATGTATATATTTGCAGTGCTAAGTATAGGTATACATTAGCATAAGTATACATTTACAAAAAAACATGCCTAACAAAATTCACACTAACAGTTTTTGATAATCATATAAAAGGTCCTATACCTCTCTGCTTTGTTGTTGGTTTCACTGTTTTCATGATTGAATGATCTGCCAAAATTAGACCACAGCTCTCCACAGGAAATCCACTGATTCTTCAGGTAAGTAGATATGTGTTTACTTCCAAGGTAGGAATCCAGCTCTTTACATTTTGTGGCAGACGTGTTGTCAAACTCATCTTCCTGAGGAGGAACATAAACACTTTATTTTTTTATTTATTTTTTTACTTTACAACAGTTTGAAAAGCAGAAGCTGAAGCACTTGGGAGTAAAAGAATCTATGCTGAAGACTAACATTTGACAAAGCTTCAACTAAATAGAAAAACAATGGTTTGACAGTATCGTGAAACGTGAAAAAGACTTACTGTTAAACACATCTTCATTGACACCATTGCTTGAATCACCATGTTTCTCTTGGCCACTGGCAGGTTTCCTCCATCTCGTTTCACCAACCACCTATGCACAGCCTACATTTAAAAGGAAATAAAAATTGAGTGTTTCGTGAATTATTGTCACATGGTGCGAGCAGGCAAGGGAGTCGAGCAGCCAGATTGACGGAGGAATGGGGTTTATTAGGGTCGAACAGACAGGACTGATACTCACACAGGGGATTGACGATACAGATCTAGGGGAAACTAACAGATGCGGACTACTGTAAATACACAAGACAAGCTGAGTTTAACGAGCAACAGGTGAGAACAATCAGGCAGGAACACGAGGTAACGAGGTGGGCGTGGCACACGAGGATCGGACAGAGCTGGGCGTGACATATTTTAACTCTTAGATTTTAGAATAGACAGATACTGTTGTTTACAAGGGATCTGTGACTTATTAGCAAGAATTACATACATTGTAATACATTACTATTTTTGCAGTGGCTTCAAAAGTCATTTAAAAAGGATTTACATTTGCCTGAACGATTCTGAGCTTTACCTGCAGCACGTGAAACCAGCAAACAAGGACCTTTGCTGATGGAAATATCTCTCTTACTGCATTTAGCTCTTTTAGGTCTCTGTCAATCATCACTGACCTATGCAGAAATAAGAGAATATGCATGAAAATAATGACTGTGTTTTGCTAAACAATATAGAGGACAAAAGGGCTCCTGTCTTATTTTCAAAAGTTTTACAGCACCTGCCCACTATTAGAATTTGAACAAGCTATTTTAAAAATTTCAGGAAAATACT
Organism: Brienomyrus brachyistius; assembly: GCF_023856365.1. NCBI lineage: Eukaryota > Metazoa > Chordata > Actinopteri > Osteoglossiformes > Mormyridae > Brienomyrus > Brienomyrus brachyistius. The sequence continues at coordinate 2,072,456 of NW_026042307.1, forward strand.
ATTTTCTGTGACATGGCCTATTTAAAGTCAAATGTTCATCTCAAAAGTAGCTTAAGTACACTTTACAGACCGAGGAAGAAAGCCAGGATTAGAAATTGAAAGTTTTTGCAGGCAGAGAGAGAGTGTAGATGTTGATTCCTGACTGATAATGAAGTATGCAAATGGGTATCCTCTTCCAATCCTGCTTCTCAGAAGCAATGCATAAAATGCATAGCCATATGAGGTCATGCCTTTGTAGGTGGCATCCATAAACATCATGGGATGTGGATGTTCTTTAAGTAGTTGTTTTTGCCAGGGTGTCTGTACTACAATAATCAGTGGTTGGTCATCACTTAATGGCTGATAAAAACAAATGTTCTCCTTTAGCTCTGATGTGCATAGTTTGTCCACACTGATACTGTCTTTCACATCAGGAAAAATTAGAGCATTTATGCTCTTCTTGATCATCCTAATATCCTCTGGTGTAACATAGTATCGACGATTGCATCTATCTGTATGTCCATGGCGCTGTGCCCAATCAACACTCTTCAAAAGTGTTTCTGAGACCGATAGTCCTTGCTCAAGCCACATATCTATAAAAGCCAGTAGTTCTGGGTCAACACGGTTTTTTACACCCTCTTCTTGAATGTTAATATCATGCCCACTGTGTTTCAGCATTTTGTGCACAATAGCACCTGTAAATCCAGCATCCTTGATTATACTGAAAGACACATAGGCCCTGCAAGAATTAGCCCTGGTTTTGTTTGGTTCTCCTTTGCTATATCCTGTTGCTTTGTTTGATCTCTCACATGCGTAATAGTAATAGTTCTTGCGAGGACAGACATGAGATGTAAAATAGCTGTGAGTTTCCTCTTCTAGCTTATTGATATAGGAATGTATGAAATCCTCCTCCTCCTCTTCAAAAACAACAACTTCTTGGATGACCTCAGGATCTTTAACCTTCTTCATTCTTCGTTTGACACCTTCAATCCAAATGTTCTCCATTTTCTGAAAAAGTAAACAAAAATGATGATTGTATTCTACCATATTCTCAAAACAATTTTTTATGTTAAAAATACACAAAAAAGGGACAGTACCTTCAGTATCTTTGATACTAAGTCCAGGGTATTACTAAGCAAGGGAAACAGCATTACTAATGCAAAGGACTAGCAATAAAAATGCTGACAGTAGAGCTTTCCTGCCCCAAGGGCAGCAGCATTACTGCATTACTAATCCTAACCACTAGGAATAATAGTGCTGACATTAGAGCTTTCCTGCCCCAAGGGCAGCAGCATTACTGCATTTCTAATGCCAAGCACTAGCAATAATAATGCTGACAGCAGAGCTTTCCTGCCCCAAGGGCAGCAGCATTACTGCATTACTAATCCTAACCACTAGCAATAAAAATGCTGACAGCACAGTTTTCCTGCCCCAAGGGCAGCAGCATTACTGCGTTACTAATCCTAACCACTAGCAATAATAATGCTGACATTAGAGCTTTCCTGCCCCAAGGGCAGCAGCATTACTACATTACTAATCCTAACCACTAGCAATAACAATGCTGACAGCAGAGCTTTCCTGCCCCAAGGGCAGCAGCATTACTGCATTACTAATCCTAACCACTAGCAATAATAATGCTGACAGCACAGCTTTCCTGCCCCAAGGGCAGCAGCATTACCCTACATTACTAATACTAAATATTGCTTGCAACACAGTCTTCCTTCCCTAGGACCTTCAGAACCCTACACCACTAACAAGAAATCATATTAATGTAGAAAAATAGCCAGTTAAAATATCAAACCTGACCTCAAGTCATGGCTGCTGGCAAAATGGAAAAAAAATATCCTTTTAGACAGCTTACTCTGAGTTTCAAAAGTAAAGTGCGCCAGCATAAGTGGTTATAAAATACGCAAATATAAGTAATCCATCACATGCAATCATCATTTTATCAGCATTTACATCGTTAACTTTTTAAGCTAATGCTAACCAGCTCTTAGCAAAAGAATAACAACATGCTCATTGCCTCAAACTAGTTTATCAAAATAAATTCTGTTAATCAAATAAATGTTAAACAATCTTATCTTTGGAATAAATGCAGCGAAAAATCTTCCGAAAGTCTTCTTTTTTGCGCCGGATTGCTTCACCGATACTGCTACACCGCCCACCCCGTCGCTAAATGTAGCTAAACAATCCGGGGGTGTTGTGTTAGAGATCGACTTTTATTTTAATTAGAAATAGATTATTTAATACTATTTACAAATAAACATATAAAATATAGAATTAGTGTGCATTCTGCCCTGATGGGACTGCTGGCTGTCTGCTTCTCACAGTCCTGGGCCAACGGTTAGCATTACGACAACAATTTCCGCTGGTAGCCATTTGACAGCTGCTTGCCGCAACGGGCTGGCTCTTTGAAGGAAATGCTGTGTGGATCTACGCGCATGCGCTACATGAGAGTGAGCCAGAGAGAGAGCGCATGCGCTCATTTAAACAAGCATCAATGGACATGTCGAGCTTTCCTAGCTAGAGAGGAAAGAGGGTCTGGCAGTTTTAAAAAGTAAAAGCAGTAGTTGTATATCGTTACCGGGGTATTTTTTAAACAAAATGCACTATTTTATATCAGTAAAACACACCCATCCTGTTTTAGGAAGGATTTATGCGTATTACATGTCTAGACATGTTGGTCAGCTAATGTCTGCGCCCTTGGGGAACGGGGTGTCGGCACAGGAGCTTTTGGAGCCGTGAGCGATAAGCCCATGACAAGGAAGCGTCAGTGAAACAAAATGACCGCCGGTTGACAAATTGCTGCAGGGTGCCTGCAGAGTGACTGTAACATTTTGTTTTACCGCTGGTCCTGAGTGTGAGAAGCACACAGCCAGCAGCCCCATCCTGGCAGAAAGCACATTACCTCTATTTATTCATCTGTGTTATTTGTAAAAAGTATAAAATAATATATTTCTAATATAAATAAAAGTTTAAATAAAGGTTGTTGGTTCAAGCCTAGCCTCAGCATACCTCTGGGTCCCTGACCCCCAGTTCCATGGGCACTGCAACAGGTGGCTGTCCCTGAGAGCCAAGTTCATCCTCATGGAGAGTGCGATGGAGGAAGTGAAAGGAGAATTACCCCACGGGGTTCCATAGAATCTGTCAAGTTTATTTATTACTATCACATTTATGATAGTTATTCTAATTGAATTTATCTTAATTATTAATAATTTGTTGACACAACTATGTGATTTTCTTCAAAACGTAAAAGTTTGAGTTGGCCTCAAAACTCAAAAATCTAGTGCAATCTAGTTGCCTTGAAGTGTTAACATTTTTTTCTTTTTTACAGTGTACTCTCATCTAAATAACAAGGAATTACTGTGCTTTGAACTGACAAATAAATTCATATTGGCCCAATTAAAATCAAATAATTGTAACCCAGTTGTTAAAAATGTTTGGTTTTTTTTTTTGTATTTCTTCATTATGTTCATGTATTAAATGTTGAACTTTTGAGGTAAAGAAAAAAAAAGGAAATTCTTATGTTTGTATATGTGCTGTGTTGATATCTTGTATTATTGTAAAGCGGGCATGTTATAATATATTCATATATTTATTTGGGTGAGGTGTGGTCCAATGAGCGCTGAGGGTCAAGGTTGAGAGAGGCGCGGGAAGAGAGCGGCGGAGAAGAAGGTGGTGTAATGGCGGAGAGCTGTGGCTGAAATGTGTAGCTTACGCATTTCATGAAAATAGCAATATCGTCGACCAGATGACGTATTAAGCTTATAGTAAGGAGTCTTGTGAAAGCGAATTTCCACACGAAGTTCGGGAAAGCTGAGAGCTAGCCTCCGAGAGTGACTTTGCCTGCCCGTGGGTAGAAGCCCACCAATCCACCGAAAGCTCCTAGATCGTACACTCAGGGGAGAGACACCCAGGGATATCGTGAGTGTGGTTTGCTTTATTTTACATTGCGCTTGTAGCTCACAAGCGTGAAATGCCCGAGCTTCACAACAGGCCTGCACCGTAAGGGAGCGGTGTTTTTTCTTTACTTGAATCTGCCGGCCATCGTTTATTTTATGTTGGAACCTTTAGGGTTTTGGGACTTTTCCGTTTCGGGTTAAAGGGATGAAAATGTATTATTCGCTCCCGAGTGAAATGTCTTTTATAAACTGTCATAAATGAGTAAATATTATTATTTAATATTTAATTAATAATAATATTATTGTATTACGGTGTTGATTATGTTCTTTTGTGTAAAGTGATGTATGTATTTCTGTTTGGGCTTTAAAAAGAATGGATAGGGGACCCTAAATATCATAAGTACAGAGGGAAAAGAATTCAAGGTAGCTCCCGTGTTACTTTTAATGCACAAAGGGGCGCTACATAAATTGGAGGCACCGCTGGGATCTGATTAGGGTCCTTAGCTAAATAGATATTGAGTTACTTCACAACCGGGAAAATAAAGTTTACTGGTGAACATGACGCATGCAGCTGAGTTAGTAGCAAAGCTGAAAGGTTGGTGTCATGGTGAGGGTCTGTCTGAGGCTCATACGCTTATGGTGATCATCCCTGATGACGCGGACATCAGCGAGATTGAGGATACTCTCCAGACTGTGAAATGTTTGGGTCGTGTTCGTGTCCGAGATAGGACTTTTGATGTGAAGCACAGTCAGCTGATGGCTTTGTGTGAATGCAAGGAGAACCTCAAGGAGGCGAATGTTCCAAAGGAAGTGCTGCCTATTGGTGGAGGAGAGCCCTGGCTTGTAGTAGTAGGTGAGACCGGTCGTTGGAAAAGGTTGCTAAGAAGGGTGGTGTTCCAGTTGGCTCAGCTGATAGAGTGAGGGTAGAGCAACTGTTAAGGGGCGCTGTTGCTTCGGACCTAATGCTGATGCATCTCCGTTTAAGACAAAGAAAAGCAGATCCACCCATTTTTCATCAGCTATTGAAGGAGATTCGGGAGGAAGAGGAATATGAGGCTTCAAGGAAGAACCTTAGCTCATCGATGTAAAGTGTACTAACCAAATCTAAGGTAGACTCAAAGTATGCTGAGATTCAGACCTTGAAATCGGAAATAAAGGAGCTTAAAACCTTGATTGTGGGCACAATGACCCGACCAGTTCCCGGTAAGCCGGAGAGTACTGAGCAAGTACTGGTGAACGCAGCAGGTCATTATGAGGTCCAACATAATTCGGAATTAGCTGCTGTAAAAAAACAATTGAAGCGGTTTCGACAGAAGGTTAACAGAAAGAATACTGCGGCCGAAGCTTTAACCATAGTCACAAATGTGGAAGCGGCAAATTCGGCCTCTAACTCTTCTTGGAGGCAATTAAAAGGCTCCAAAGAGCAGTTCTGCTATCGTTGTGGAGAGGATGGGCATTTTGCTGTGAAGTGCCAGAACCCTGAAAACCAGGGTAAGGTGATTAAGAAGCTAATTCAGGCATTACAGGTCTCAAAGAACCCACGGCTCGCCAACAGCAGGGCTGGTGAGCATAATTGTGAGGTCAAAAACAGTGCTGCTACCAAGCAGGGGACGGCATATGTCCCGGAAGGCTTGGTGGGGCCGCGTAGCCTTGTACCGCTGAAAGTCAATGGACACTCATGCACTGCGTTGCTTGATAGTGGTTCGCAGGTTACCATTATTTTTGAGTTCTGGTACCAGAAGTATTTATCTGATGTTCCCATCCAGCCAGTATCTGGGTTCGCTATCTGGGGTTTGAGCGAATCTACTGTCAGTTACCCCTTCTTAGGTTATATTGTGGTTGATCTAGAATACCAAGCTGAGATTGTGGGTACAAGTCAGGCCGTAACTATACTTGCCCTTATTTGTCCTAATCCTAAGACGTCCGACCAGATACCAGTAATTGTGGGGACTAATGCTACCTATGTTAGACAGTTAGTGAGGCAGTGTAAAGAAAGTGGAGTGGATATTGCTCGGACACGAGGCATAAAGTTTTGTGATGCTGATGACCGGGATGTGCGCAGTACCACCGACTCCATAGCTGATGACAGAGATGAGGTTGGCTGTGTGAGGTGGCAGGGTCCAGGCCCTTGAACTTGTCTCTGGGTGGAGAGATGCAAGCTGTTTGCTGGGTTGAGTTAAAGCATGCAGTTGACCAGGGGATTCTGATGGTGGATGCCTCCCCAGTGACTCCACTTCCTGCTGGTGTGTTACTCCAACCTATGGTGATGCCAAGACGGGCATTAGAAATGAATAGTCTCAGAGTCTTAGTGGAAAACAAGTTATGGAAGGAAACAGCCATACCTAAGGGGACAGTTATTGGACATGTTCATCTTGTAGATTCTATCACTACTTTTCCTTCCAAGGATTCAGTGTCATCCAGGTTTGATGCTAATCTGATTAACTTTGGGGACTCTCCTGTCTCCGAAGAATGGAAAGATCGAATGCGTCAGAAACTGGCTCAAAGAGCTCATGTTTTTTCCATGCATGAATGGGATGTTGGGTTGACGAAACGGGTGGAGCACAGAATCAGACTGTTTGATTCAAGACCCTTCCGCCAGCGCTCGCGCCAGCTGTCACCTGCAGATATTGAAGATGTGAGGAAACATCTGCAGGAACTCCAGCAGGCTGGTATAATAAAAGAATCTCGTAGCCCCTATGCCTCCCCAATAGTTGTTGTGAGGAAGAAAAATGGGACCATAAGAATTTGTATAGATTACAGACTCCTGAACAGCTGGACCATCCCAGACCAATACACAACACCTTGCATAGATGATGCATTGAATGCCTTGTCAGGTAGCCGTTGGTTCTCTGTTCTTGACCTGAGAAGTGGCTATTACCAGATAGCAATGGATGAGGAAGACAAAGAAAAAACTGCTTTTATTTGTCCAATAGGCTTCTTTCAATTCGAACGGATGCCACAGGGGATATCAGGAGCTCCAGCCACCTTCCAAAGATTAATGGAAAAGGCTGTGGGTGATATGAACTTACTGGAGGTTCTGGTATATTTAGATGACTTGGTTGTCCTTGATAGGACTCTGGAGGAGCATGAAGAGAGGGTTGCTCAAAGTTCTTGACTGCCTTGGAGAAGTAGGGCTGAAAATCTCTGTAGATAAGTGCCAAATTTGCTTGACACAGGTGAAGTATTTGCCAATGGTGTCTCTACTGATCCAGGTAAGATTGAGGCAGTGACCAACTGGCTTCAGCCGACAAACTTGAAAACTTTGCAGTCATTCTTAGGATTCTGTGGTTTATTATAGGCGGTTTATAGCAAATTATTCTGCCATCGTTCGTCCACTGACAGAGCTCACCAAAGGGTATGCTCCCGGTTCAGAAGGGCAAGAAACATGCCATAGATCCGTCTAAACAGTACATGAGAGAATCTGAACCCTTTGGTGAGAGATGGGATGACTCTTGTGTAGATGCTTTCCATCAGATTATTAATTGCCTCACACATGCTCCAGTATTGGCGTTTGCTGATCCCCAAAAGCCATACATTTTGCATGTTGATGCTAGTTTAAAAGGGCTGGGTGCATTACTATATCAAGAGCATCCAGAGGGCTTGCGCCCAGTTGCTTTTGCAAGCAGAAAATTGAAACCATCTGAGAAGAATTATCCGATCCACCAATTGGAGTTCTTGTCTTTGAAGTGGGCTGTCGTTGATAAGTTCCACGAGTACTTGTATGGAGCTAAATTCACAGTACGTACAGATAACAATCCCCTCACCTACGTGCTCACGTCGGCAAAGCTTAATGCTGTCGGGCACAGGTGGTTAGCTGCATTGTCTGTGTATGAGTTTGATGTGCAGTACCGGCCAGGCCGTCACAATATCGATGCTGACTTACTATCTAGAAACATTCCTGAAGAATACGCTACAGAGTGGGTGACCATACCTGAGTCTGGTGTGAAGTCTAAGCCAACGTGTTTGTGCTCTTGAATCCTCTATTAGCCCACTGAGGTATGTAGACCAGTTAGGAGCTTCACCTGACAGTGTTCTGGACATTTACGCGTTTCCGACTCACTTGGAGTTGAAATCCTTAAAGCAGATGTCCATGCAGGATCTTAGAAGATCTCAGAAAGAGGATGCAACGATAAGGCCTGTTATACAGGTGGTTAAATATGGAAAATGGCCTAAGGATGACAATCTAGATCTAGAGCAGTCACTGATGAAAAGGGAAATGGGAAAATTAACTCTGAAAGGTGGTTTATTATACCGTTTGAGCAGGCGGTCGTCGGGTGAAGTAGTCCATCAGCTTGTCCTGCCTAGAGAGTTCAGGGATGTAGTGCTGCGGGCTATGCATGATGATTTGGGACACCTGGGGGTGGAAAGAGCTAGTGACCTCATGAGAAGCCGATTCTTTTGGCCAAAGATGGCGGTAGATGTAGAAGAATACATTAGAAACTGTGGACAATGAGTCATTCGAAATTCCCCTTGTCAGAGAGCTGCCCCGTTGCATCATATTGTGAGCCATGGACCGATGGATCTCGTTTGCATGGATTTTCTTTGCATGGAACCGGATTTGAAGGGCATAGGTAATGTGCTTGTAGTGACGGACCATTTTACGCGGTACACCCAGGCCTTCCCTACAAAAAACCAGAAAGCTCATGTTGTCGCTAAGACCTATCAAGAAATATTTTGTACATTATGGACTGCCTACAAGGATCCATTCCGATCAGGGCAGAGACTTCGAAAGCCATCTGATCAAAGAGCTCCTGAATCTGATGGGTATTAGAAAATCGCGGACAACCCCCTATCATCCACAAGGAGATCCTTAGCTGGAGAGGTTCAACCGAACCTTACTTTCAATGCTTGGCACTCTGGGTCAGGAGAAGAAACACCACTGGAGTCAGCATGTGGGATACCTGGTTCATGCTTATAACAGCACAAAGTGTGACGCTACCGGATACTCAACATATTTTTTAATGTTTGGGCGAGAGGCAAGACTTCCAGTAGACCTGTGCTTTGGAACCTCTCCAGATAACATAGAACATGAGTGTCATTCTCGCTATGTAAGTAAGCTGAAGGAGGATTTGTCAGAAGCCTATAAGCTTGCTTCCGAAGCTGCAGACAAGAGACACCAGCGAAATAAGAAACTCTATGACCAGAAAGTTGGATTTCGGAGGTTGGAGATTGGAGACCGGGTGTTGCTCCGGAATTTGGGGCTAAAAGGGAAGCACAAGCTAGGAAAGTCGATGGAATCCTACTCCCTATGTTGTAGTAGGAAGGATGCCTAACCTTCCAGTATTTAAGATCAGACGTGAGGATGGGAGGGGTAGTGACAAGATAATGTATGTGAGGGTTCCAACTGCAGATGGGAAGGAAGAATTACCTGTTCGGCTACGAACCAAAGTCAGTACTCGCCCGAAGCAGACTAAGGATTTATCTGAGATGCCAGTCACTCATGTTGAATCACAGGAGTTTTCTGATGCATCCTCTGACCTTGAATATTCCACACCCTTTACAACTTGTAAAGGGTGTGGGCCGTGCTAGGCATATAGGTAGTTTCCCAAAGAGAGATGATGTTCTTCAGCCGAGTGATGGGAGTGAGGGAGGTAATGCTACCCCGGTCGAAGATTCTGAAGCTGAGTCCCAGGGTTTGCATGAAAATGATTCAGAGCAGTATATAGATCCTGTTACCACTAGTGATGATGGGGAGGGACCAGCGAAAGAGTCTGAGACTGTTATGCTGCCCAAACAAAAAGTGAGGGTTAGGTCAGATACTCGTCCCAAAAAATTTATAAAACCAACCATTAAACTTACGTATGATGAACCAGGGAGGTCGAGAGATCAACCCTTAACTATAGTACATAGAGGTGTTATCATCAAGATAGGGAAACATTAGATTAAGAGAGTTCTAACATCTGTGATGCCCTTAGGTTTGATATGGGATAGTATGTCTGATGGGGACATGCAGACGTTCAGAAGGGGGAGGGTGTAACCCAGTTGTTAAAAATGTTTTTTTTGTATTTCTTCATTATGTTCATGTATTAAATGTTGAACTTTTGAGGTAAAGAAAAAAAAAGGAAATTCTTATGTTTGTATATGTGCTGTGTTGATATCTTGTATTATTGTAAAGCGGGCATGTTATAATTTATTCATATATTCATTTGGGTGAGGTGTCGTCCAATGAGCGCTGAGGGTCAAGGTTGAGAGAGGCGGCGGGAAGAGAGCGGCGGAGAAGAAGGTGGTGTAATGGCAGAGAGCTGTTGTCTGTCATTGATGTTACCTAGTGTACGTATTCGTGAGATGTTTCCCAGTCCTCGTCTGACTAATAAATCCCCGTTCACCCTGCTCTTGCCTGCTCGACTGCCTCTCTGCCCGTCGCCCCGTCTGTGCGCCTCACCCAGTGCTCGTAACGAGCGTGACAGTCTACAGGCTGAGTTAAAAAATATTAGACGAGCTAAAAGAAATGTCAAAAGGATGATTGCATTGGAAGCTTCTTCCAGTATTTTAACTCTAAAAGAGCTCTAAAACCTGAAATTGCTAATCTGCAGGATAGTAAGGGTCTTATAATAGTAAACGACATTGATATAGTAAATGAGTTCAATGATAGTTTTGCACGGGTATTCACTGTTGAAGACGTTAGTAACTTACCAGTTCTTATTACTGATCCAGCATCGTCTGTAACTAATATATATATAACTGAAGCTGATGTTTTGCAAAGCCTAGCTAAGCTCAAAATAAATAAATCACAGGGCCCTGATGGCATCTTACCTATAGTGTTAAGAGATGAGGGATATTATTTGCCGACCATTAACTTTACTGTTTCAAAAATCCTTATCTGAAGGTGTGGTACCTTCTGATTGGAAGCATGCCAACATAACGCCCATTTTCAAAAAAGGGGATAGAAGTAATTTGTCAAACTATAGGCCAATCAGTCTAACTTGTATAACTGGTAAAGTTATGGAGGCTATAATCAAAGAGAAAATGGTAAGATTACCTGGACTCCAATAACATTTTGCGGGATAGCCAGCATGGATTTAGGAGAGGTAGATCCTGTTTAACGAATCTGTTGGAGTTTTTTGAGGAAGCTACTCAGGAAGTTGATGATAAGAAGACCTATGATGTCATCTACTTAGATTTCCAAAAGGCTTTTGATGTTGTCCCCCACAAGAGGCTCCTACTTAAACTCAAAGCGACAGGGTACCGTAGCGACCTGGATTGATAACTGGTTAACAGATAGGAAACAGCGAGTAGTTATAAGAGGCACAATGTCACAGTGGGCCTGCGTCCATAGTGGGGTACCGCAGGGTTCGATTTTAGGACCACTATTGTTTCTAATTTACATAAATAATATAGATACCAATATATACAGTAAACTGGTGAAATTTGCAGATGACACCAAGGTGGGTGGTGTAGCAGATACTGAATTAGCGGCTCAGCAGCTACAGCAGGATCTTGATTTAATTAGTGACTGGGACGATACCTGGCAGATGAAATTTAACACAGACAAACGTAAGGTACTCCATGTAGGGAGCAGAAATATAAAGTAAAGGTATTTTATGGGTCCCACTGAAATAAAGGTAGCTGATCATGAAAAAGACCTTGGTGTGTATGTTGATGCTTCCATGTCCCATTCTCGCCAGTGTGGGGAAGCAATAAAAAAAGCCAATAGGATGTTGGGGTATATCTCCAGGTGTGTGGAGTATAAGTCAAGGGAGGTAATGCTAAGATTATACAATTCCTTGGTGAGACCTCACCTAGAATATTGTGTGCAGGTTTGGTCACCATATCTTAAAAAGGACATTGTGGCCTTAGAAAAGGTGCAACGTAGGGCCACAAAAATGATTCCTGGTCTTAGAGGAATGTCATACGAGGAAAGGTTACTTGAGCTAAATCTGTTCAGTCTCAAGCAAAGGAGACTGAGGGGGGACATGATCCAGGTATATAAGATTCTAACACGTTTGGATGCTGTTCAACCAAATAGTTACTTCAGCATTAGTTCAAATACACAAACTCGTGGCCATAGGTGGAAATTAGCGGGAGAACATTTCAAACTGGATTTAAGGAAGCACTTCTTTACACAGCGCGTAGTCAGAGTATGGAATAGTCTTCCTGATAACGTAGTGCAAGCTGAATCCTTGGGTTCCTTTAAATCAGAGCTAGATAAGATTTTAACAACTCTGACTATTAGTTAAGTTCTCCCCAAGCGAGCTTGATGGGCCGAATGGCATCCTCTCGTTTGTATAGTTCTTATGTTCTTATGTTAAATGTATTATTCGCTCCCGAGTGAAATGTCTTTTATAAACTGTCATAAATGAGTAAATGTTACCATTTACGGTTGAGTGTATTACTGTGTTGATTATGTTCTTTTGTGTAAAGTGATGTATGTATTTGTGTTTGAGCTTTAAAGAGAATGGATAGGGGACCCTAAATATCATAAGTACAGAGGGAAAAGAATTCAAGGTAGCTCCCATATTACTTTTAATGCACAAAGGGGCGCTACATAATACAGCCAACAGTTAATGGATGTAATATTAATTACAAAATTAAGTCAACACCATCTAACTGTCATACATAAAACAACTGTGCTGGACAGACAACTAAGTTTTCATTGGAAAGGATGAAATATTTTTTTTACAGTGTACTGGATTACTGTCAGCCTGCAGCTTATTCTGAGAAGCACCAGGCTTGCGGCACAGCATACCCTGTGAAAAACACTAGTGTGAGGTCACAGTGTGACCTATTGAGCCAGTATGGGATCTGGACTGGGATCACAATTCTATGTGAAACAAAGTTTTAATTTTTTTATATGTTTGGAAAGAATTCTGCTTGACCAGCATTTACATTTTCATATTGTAATTATTACCTCTGACAATGTTTTTCTCATGAAAAATAGAGAAGTAAATGTTCATGTGAAATTATTTTTGTTATTAACTTGTTTCACATCCTCTTTCAGTTTCACTTGTGTGCTGATTCTGCTCATCATTCAGTCCATCCTAATCTCATCTAAATTGGTGCAGAATCCTGACCAGACTAGACTTATCATTCTGGCTCAAAAGATCATCAGCAATCCCTCTCATCCTGGTCATTATCCTTTCCACAGCCTTCCAGGTAGGAAGCACTTTCAAGCAATTAACCCAGAAGCACTAGGCACAACAAAAGCTTCCTTACAGAAGCTGTAGTAGCGATCAAACAGTGATCTCTTCAGCTTAGCTCATAACTGCACTCTCTCTTCCTTTTGCACATCAGTTTAGCTTATTGGCACCTTGACACTACATTGTTCATCATTCTTACACCGTTCTGTCTTACAGTTTCTACTCATTACACAGTCCATATACGTGTTTACCTGTATATTTATTGCATTTACTGAATTTTAGGATGCATTTTAGGATTATCTATACAGTCATGTCTGTCTGTCCTCACAATTGTACCTTTTGTATCAAGTAAAATTGTATATGCATTAATGTACTTGGTGAATGAACCTTTCATACAGTCGGGTTTGATTCAAATTAAGCTTCAAAAGACCCACTACTGGCCACGTTGCTGTTCTGAATTGCATTACAGTCCTTCACCCCAATATTTATAAATGAAACAAGTGGTTGATCACTTTAATGTCATGCCCTGAAGGCCACAATTTCCCTCTTCATACTGAGTGATTTTTGGCATAATTAATTTTATGGCAAACTTTATGATGAGATGATGTCCCTTCCGTACCTCTGCTTCCTTTGCAACAATGAACATGGATGCTCAGATTATACAAGCCGCATACTCTTACGTGCGGATCGTGTGTGTGTCTGTGTACACTGTGTGTGCATGCCTCAATTTGTTAACAGGGGACGGTCCTCAAATATCTGGCAGCAAATCATATCCAGCTCACTTCCGTGGAGGACGGCTTTTTCCAGCTGTCTACCATCTGTAATGTGCCTGTTTGTCCAGGCTTGTTCTGTTCTGGTAGTTTGGGTCGGAGGCTGGACAGTGTAGCAGGGGCATGCCTATACTCCCATCACGTAGGTTCAACACACCCTAGGTAAAGGGGCGAGCGCAACCACTTGCATTTTATGTTTTAAAACTAATGCTTAGACTAGTTGCTTATTTTATTGAGTTAGATAAACTGTGTAACACTGTTTGGTTTTGTTGTGTTTTCCTTTTGCACCATTCGCAGTCCAGTCCCTCTGCTTTTTGAGTATGTTTTGTGTTTAGTTAATTTTCTGCTGGGTATTTACGGTGAAATAAATGTCCTGTCTTTACTCCCTGGCTGCAGAACTGAGTATGTGTGTGTGCGTGTGTCTGTGTGGATCTGTTGGGGGGCTCTTCCTACTGTCCTCCACTTAAATGTTATTGATGCCCCTCCATCCCTAGACGTTATCCCGATAGCGCATAAGAGTTCATGTCCCCCTTTGGTGATTCACTAACATCTTCTTCAATCTATAATTGTACAATCTATAATTTCATGTACAATGGGGGTAGGGTGTGGATCAGCAGGTTAAGCCTTGGTAATCAGAAGGTTGCTGGCTCAAGCCTTGCACTCAGCAGAATAGTCACATGTCAGTAGACCCTTGAGAAAGGCCCTTAACCCCCAGCTCCACGGGCACTGCACACTGGCTGACCTCAAGTTTGCTCTCACCTGTATGTGTGCCTCATAGAAGAGCAACATGGGGCAAAGTGAAAAGAGAAAATCCACACAAGGATCAACAATTCTCTAACCCATGTATGCCTGCCAACTCTAACTTCTGCATGTGAATAATTTTGAACATCACAGCTGTTGACACTTGAAGAACCCAAGTAAAACTTATATCAGTTTAGCTTTGTAATTACTTCGAGCATACTCTAAGATTACATGACATAACATCCATTCATCCATTTTCTGAAACCACTTGTCCCATTCAGGGTCACAGGGATCTGCAATCTATCCCGGAGGCTACGGGTGCAAGGTAGGGAACTACCCAGGATGGGGCATGACATAATACAAAAATAGATTACAGTGGAACCCACTTATAGTGATGACGGTTATAACGTCATCAAATGCTTGTATGGATCAAAAACCTTGGGATCATCATTCCTATATAGATACTGTTTCAATAATTAATTTATAGTAATGCATTAGTCCGCTTACAGTGTTCATTTTGGGTCTTTTTATAAATGACAACATGCGGAAAAAATTAAAACTGCTCTAATTCTTTTTTTCTTTTTTACTTGACTTTGATAAGCTGACTTCGCCTTACAGTAAAAAGTCTGCTTCTGGCTAGCTACCCGAGGCTAATGCTGCCTGCACAGAAAACATGACAGGAAAAATAAAGTAATTTTCTCTCAATGTCAAACTCATTAAAGATTATGATAAACCTCCACAAACAAGCCACTGAGATGTAACAGTGAAACTAAAATAAGCTATATTTTAAGTACAGTAGGCTCCTATAGTGTACTGCCGGCCCCTGGAGGATGGGCTCCCCCTTTGAGTCTGCTCCCTCCCAAGGTTTCTTCCTTATAGGGAAGAAACCTATAAGGCCTCTGGCTTGCTCCCTGTGGGCTTTGAGACAATGCAATGTTGTGGAAATGCGCTATACAAATAAAACTGAATTAAGTTGAATTGTGTTATAGTATATTTGATTTAACAGTTCAGTAATTTCATTTTAACAGCAGTGTAATTTGAAAAGTGTTTGAAACAGCTGTATTATATTTTGAAAATCAAAAAAAAATCTGTAAACAGCAAAGCTGTAACATTTTATTACCTTATATTCAAGTAATAAATATACAAATGTGAATTAGATGGTAATCTGCCTGAGACCTAAAGAAAAACGAAAAAAAAGGTTATAATGATCATCTGCATATAGTGATCAATTTCACCCAGACAGACATGATCACTTTACGCGGATTCCACTGTATTTTAAATTACATATAATAATGAGCCTGAAGCTTAATTTAATTTGAATCATGAAGTCTATCACATAAATTAATAGAACTTCTATCTTGAGATTTGCCTCACACTATGCAGAAGGAACTATAAACATTTCATATGTATCACCAGATACTTTTGAAGGTAAAATAAACCATGTTCGAGTTACATTAACAACAAAAAAACCAATTTGATAAATGCATACAATTTGTACATCATGCATTTTAAAAACAGTTTATACAACATGGTCGAAAAATAAAACACATGTACATGTTACGTCTGAAAACATTTCAACACCGAGTTTAGGATAGGCATAATAGTAGCTGTAGATGTCAGTACCCAAAAGGCAGAGTTTCCCCACTAGTCAACAATTTGCCTTTGTTTTAAATGAACCTTACCTTTTTATCGAGAGGTCTATTAAACAGGTGACACGTTTTCACATTGTCAGGTTCGCGAAGGAGCGACAGGCAGGCGGGAAGGAAGGATGCAGGGAAGGACAAGGCAGGGAGGCAAAACGTGAGGAAAACTGGGGATTTATTAAAGGAAGGAAGACTACGGGTAGAACAGGACATCACTGACAATACCTAACATCAATGACGGACGAAAGGCAAGGCAAGATGTGGACTCAAATAGACAAGACTTGGCGAAAATAATAGGACACAGCTGGGCAAGATCGGGGAAGCACACGTGGATAATCAGGGGGCGTGGCACACACAAGGATCGGACGAGCCGGGTCATTATAGGTGATTATCTCGATGACTTTCATTTAACATGCTTAACCTTCGGCCTGTGTTAGCTTTCTGTTCCTATCTCTTATGTTAGATGGGTCGGCGCCGACCCATGTCTTAAATCAGCCATAAAATATCCTCAAAACAATTATTTGTCATCAAATTTATTTCTTACCTCTTGGTTATCATGTTATGCTTCCTTATCCATGAAAAGATTGGTTTTAATATTTTTGTTGTGGCTTTCTGGACCTTTCTTTCGACAGCATACCTCTTGTTTTCAATTAAAAAAATTATGGTAAAATAAACCTCAAGAAAATTATATGAATAAACTGAATTGGTCTTATCTTGCCTTAAATGTATGGGCATGCCTTGCCTTGATTTAGTTTTAATTTATTTTGTTTAAATAGAGATTCCTGACAAAGTCAAAAAGCCTTGATGCAATACACAAATCTATGTGGTGCTTTTATGCATTTTAAACTTAAAAACTGGTTAGTGCTGACCCCAACACCACAGGAAGGTTAATATTGTCTCTAAGGACAGTAGGAAACAGGGCTCTTCGACCCTCGCTTCACCAGACGCTGTGGGTGGCAAGTTGTGTTAAACGATGTAAAACGTATCATTTTCATTATTAGGTCCGACCGCGTTGTCGATGTTGTCGATTTCATCTAATAATGTTTCGGGTATAGGAGAGGGTGTTGCTCCGTCCATACCTGCTGATTCAGGTCTTTCGTAGATTGTCTCTTGACAGCCCCCCCTCAATCCGCGCTGTCTCTCGTAGAAAGAACACAGAATACCGTAATCTCTAAAAAAATTTTAAATGTTAAAGTTATTTTAATGTATAGCGTTTATCATAAAACATGTATATAAGACATAATATACTCACTCTATGGAAGTCCCATGTAGGTTTCTTTTTCCAGTGGGGTAAGGCTGTAGATGATACTTGAAGGTACTTCTGTTTCTTTACAGAAGGATGAAAACCAGTACGGTGTCCGTTCACTGTAATAAATATCTGCGGCTGTTGTGTTCCTTTTAGGGGAAGTTAATGTATGAGTTTGATGTAACTATACGTGTTTAACTTTTCTTAGGATTCTTAAATGAGAATACAGGTTGTCAAGTTTTAGGTTACCTCCGTTTATCTTGTTTCTTAATTATGTCAATTGACTATTTGATGAACATCACAGTGTTTTCTTTTATCTTCTGTTTGTAGTTATGCGCAGACACAGACGGAGTATGTTACACTCAACCCGGGATGATCTACAGGGGGTGTAAATAATAGCTGTATGGGGAAAACTACTTTCCCCAACTTTACCCCCCGAACTTCAAAAAAGCTTTTTATGCACAGAAACACAAAATGTCAATTTGATGTGTGGCCGATGTTTATTTTCTAGATGTAATTGTGCACAGACAGAGACCGGGGTACGTTACAGTCTGACCGGGATGACCTACGGGGAGTGTGAATAAGAGCTGTATGTGAAAACTACTCGCTCCAACTTCAAAAACAACTTTTTTCTTCAAATAGCCAGTTTCACAGAAACACAGACACTACCCTGCTCCCCCTCCCTCCCCTCCCAGCCAGATTCACACACACACAGACTGCTGCAGGGGATTGCAAAGCATTTAATGGAGGATTGCGACTGACATACCTCCTCTCATTCTACGCTCCAACTCTCTCATTTTCACAGAGTTTCTTTCAGACTTATACAACACCAGGATAAACTCCAACACCGCTCTCAGAATGACCAAGTCCTTTGCAGACACAGCCTTCCTCAGAGGGTAGTAGAATTCCTTATCCACAACGTTCCCAGGCTCCAGACATCGCTCACCTTCCAACAGTACCGGATGAGCAGCAGACCCCCACTCGATCAAGTAATCAGCCCGCTCAGCAGGGCCAGCCAAGTACCGGGTCACGCTGCATGGTGAGGCATCCCCCTCCTCTAGATGGGCAGGCACGTCTAAGCAGACTTTCCGGAAAGCATAATATGCAATCTCCAGCAACCACACCGACCTAGACGGATGCCTCCCCGTCACATACTCCGTGATCAGAGGCTTGTCCTGGATCCTGTCAATAATCACCGGAGGACAATCATATTCTGCTGCAGATACGCCTAGGAACTTCACCCTCATAGCATGGGCTCCAACACCATCACACATCCCACTCGTATTCATAATCACCCATACACCAAGCCATTCTCTGCTATATATCACTTTGAAAAATGTCAAAATAAATAATAAACAACACTACCAACTAGTTGTGACGTCACGACCCCCTGTCCCAGTGACCTCTGTGACCACACCTGTCATCTTTGACACGTGACCTCTGTTATCTTTGCGACCTTTGACCTCAGCTTTCATTTAGACAAATGTGACCCCGTTGATCTTTAGGTCATAAATCTTTTTGAAAGAAGCGGCATGCATTATCTCTCTCTCACATTTAATCAGATTGATATTGTATCTATTCAAGGATGGATCCGATGTTCTAGAAGATTTTTCCCACGATGTCTTGCCTGTGACAACATAGCCTGTGATGTTGGATATTTATTTCTATTGCTCTTATGCCTCACATTGAGTCGATTGCATTTCAATTTCAAAAGATCTGAGATGTTCTGCTACTTGGGTGTAGTGTTGTTCTAATTGTGGTTTGGAAATATGGGCCCGATTTTTTTAAATTGTGCTTTAGCAATTGAAATAAACTGTAATGCATCATACCAGATTAGCTTTCTCTCTTCTACTTATAAGGAATAAAGGGGAAAAAAACAAACAAACTCCATCATAGAATAGGTGCAGCAGGTCTTGTGGGGTGTGGTCTGCCTGGACTGGAGGTGTCATGGGTGGGGTGCTGGACTGGGGGCTGCCATGCCCCTCCTTCTGCCTGATCATGGTGCATGGTGGGCCAAACTACAACCTTCCCCCAATCTATCATCCTTATTGCTTCTATGGTCAGACCATTTTGTACTTCAGAGACTTCAGCAGTTAATGATGATGTCATTGTGTAATATTACTTTCATTTGATGGCACATCAAATAATATAGGAAGTAACTGTGAATTAACATTCCTTAACTGATGTATATATATCTGTATATAGTAATTCATATTTGTACCATTATTATAAAGTGTTCCTAACAGATTTTTCTAAAAGCACTTGAAAATGCATTCCAGTATAAAAACAAAGCATGACTTCTACCAAAGAAATGTTCAAGAAAACAGAATATTGTCTCTTAATTTTCAAAACAGCTTCAATAACAAAAGGCATTTGCTTAGCAGGGAATGTCATGTTATTCAATGTAAAAATAATAATTATCATTAGTAATTAATTATCATTAGTCATTTTTAAATATGGGGGCGGCATGGTGGTGCAGTGGTTAGCACTGTTGCCTCACACCTCTGGGACCCAGGTTCGAGTCTCCGCCTGGGTCACATGTGTGTGGAGTTTGCATGTTCTCCCCATGTCGTCGTGGGGTTTCCTCCGGGTACTCCGGTTTCCCCCCACAGTCCAAAAACATGCTGAGGCTAATTGGAGTCGCTAAATTGTCCATAGGTGTGCATGTGTGAGTGAATGGTGTGTGAGTGTGCCCTGCGATGGGCTGGCCCCCCATCCTGGGTTGTTCCCTGCCTCGTGCCCATTGCTTCCGGGATAGGCTCCGGACCCCCCGCGACCCAATAGGATAAGCGGTTTGGAAAATGGATGGATGGATGGATGGATGGATTTTTATATATGTCTGAGGTTCATCCTAATTGACTTCTCCACTCTCACAAATCCAGTTATTTAAATGATTGCAAGGCAGGTCATTCCAGTTCTTCAGTATGTCTTTTCCTGTGATTATTTCAACACAGTCCTCATTTCCGTTATCATTGGGCTCCCCAGTCATCCAGTAACTGTAATACAAGAGACAGAAAGACAGACATTAAACATCTATTTAACTAATTAAACATCTAATTAATTAATACATATTTAATTGTAGCTGCTTATCACTTCTCCCCAAAACATTTCGAAGAGCTACATCTGCATTTGATAGTGTCCCTTCAAAGATTTGTAAATGTTTGGTTTTGTATTTAAAAATGTGTAAGTGGGCATTCAGATAAAAAAATGTGATGTTTTTATGTTATGTTTTAATATTATGTTGCTATGCTGATATGCAAACTCTGTTAATTGATTTAATTACATATAGGAAGATTAATAGTGTCACGATCTGTCGAAGACGGGGAAGGCGAACAAGCAGGGAAGCAGGCTGGAGGCAGGCAAAGTCGGGCAAACGGGGATTTATTGGGTAGACGGGGAGCAGGAAACATCATACGCAGACTAACATCAATGACAGACACTGAACTGAGGCAAGACGGGGACCGAAACTACAGGGTACAGCTGGGTACAATCAGGGAAGCACACGTGGATAATCAGGGGGGCGTGGCACACACAAGGATTGTACGAGTTGGGCGTGACAAATAGAGTGGAGGATAACAGTTTTGTCACACCCGATCGTTCGATCCCTCCGTGTGCCACACCCCCATCGTTAACCCCGTGTGGAATCCCTACGTTTACCAACTGCTCTACGTTTCCTGCTATTAGTCTTGTGTATTTCAGTCCGCGTTCAAGTCTGTTTCCCCAGTCGTGTCATTGACGTTCCATGTTAAATGCCCTGTATTGGGAAAAGATTCCTAATAAACCCGCATTCCTTGATCTCTCGTCTCGTTGTTCTTGCTTCCACAATTCCCATCTGTGACAGAATGACACAATTCATAAAAAATCTATCCCCCCCTGACCGAGGATCGCTACCATGGTCTAATTGATGAAGTTACCTACTGGCTGCCTCCCACTTCGTATTCCAAGCTCCCAGAAGCGCCCCAGACGCCACCGAAAGCTGCCAGCCGGAGAAAAAAGAAGTGGAAACAACATCGACCGGACGATGGCCCGGATGCACGGGCTTCGATCTCCGCTTCAACACCCGTCATAAATCAAGAGGAGTCTCTCCAGCGGTGTTCACGCCAGACGACTGCACCGCCGCTGTTTCCCAGCTGCCGCCTGCCGCTTCGCTGCCTGGAACTTTAAGGGCGCCTGGCCCTTAAAGGGGCCAGGTCCATTTGGGATCCCCAGGGCTCTTAAAGGGGCAGCGCCAGCTACTCGGATGCCAACCCCGGCGCCTGTGGTTCCTGTGCCGGCGGTTCCTGCAGTGCCCCCTCTGGTTCTTGTACCGACGGTTCCTGCAGCGTCTCCTCTGCCCAAGGTTCCAGTGTCTCAGCCGCCTGAGGATCCTGTGCCTCCGGCTCTCCCCACACCCAAGGTACTGGCTCCGCCTGCACCCAAGGTCCTGGCAACCTCCGCCTGAGGCTCTGCCCCCTGTTGTTCCTGTGTCGGCAGACGATGCTCCGTCCCCCCATGTTCCTGTGACTCTTGTTCCTGCTTGTCCCCTGAGATCCCTGCTCCACCAGTACCTGCTTCACCCTCCAAGGACCCTGACCCCCAGCTTCTGATCTTGCTTCCACACCACCTGCACCCCTGGCCCCAGTTCTTGTCCCCGAGGAGGTCCCCGATTGCCAGACCATCACTCCTCCTCCCTTGATGGAGGGAGAGGAGGAGCTTGAATGGGACCCCTCAGGCATTTCCCTGATGACCCCATTGAACCCCTACGGAGGAGTGACTACGCCATCATCACCCCATCATGGTAGATCCCAGCGGGGCCCCCACCGTTCGGTCTCCCGGAAAAGAAGGGGACACCTGCGTGGGGGTCGTGTCCCCGCCCGTCCTGCCCCCTGACTTGCCCTCGCTGTCCTTCACCGTGGCTCCAGGGGCACCTTCAGCCCCACCTCCACCTCATCGGTCCCCTCCAGGCCTCCCCTCTCCAACTCGTCGGGCGGCTGTGCCTTCAGCGGTTGTGGCTGTGCCATTGCCTGCCGCGGCTTCCCCTCCCTCCTCACCTTCGCTGAGGTCCCCTTCGACTTCCCCCTTGCCTCCTCCGCCTGTCCCTCCGCCTGCCTCCTCACCCCTGCGAGGTCCCCTGCTGCTCCTGCCTCGCTGTCGCCGAGCGTCCCTCTGTCTCTGACCTCACGGTCGCCTGCTGCCCCTGCCGCCTCTCGCCCGCTGGGGTCCCCTTGGGCTCCCCACTGTTCCCCGTCCTTTCCCATCCGCCCTCCTGTGTTTGCTCCTCGTCCCTCGTGTCTCCTGTGTTCACTCCCAGTTACTTTGTTCCTCCGGCCTATGTTCCCCTGGTGTCTCTGTTCTTGGTCTGCCTGTTCTGCATGTGTCCTGTTCCCGGTGCCCCATTGATATTTTGCGCCCAGAGTGCACGCCTTTGGGGGGGGTGGGGGGGTTCTGTCTTGTTCCTGCTTCCACGACTCTCTGCTGTGACAGTTTATTTAAAGCAGTCATATAAATGTATCATGCATACCCTCACAATGCATTATGAGGCATTCATAAGGTATTATAAACACGGCTATAAATATTTATAGAGGCATAACACATTATAGCCATGTTCATTATGAATCATGAATGGTCACATCTATAATGCAATATAAATACCTTCATAATACATTATACTAACCATTGTATTGCATTGTGAAGGTATTTATAGCACATTATCATTGAACAATGTTGCACGGTATATACCAATACTGAAAAAGTACCACGATACCCCATTGTCAAAAACCATGCTATTTTTGGTTTTATTAGTATGGGTAGGCTACTTTAAGAGTATTGCCTATCATAGATTTTCCTCAATAATAGCATATATAATGTAATGCATGGTTTACAAAAACACATATGATTAATGTATTTCATCACATAATATATATAGGCCTTGATTTTCTTTTTGAAATATCATTAGGACTAAATATATGAATATACTGATGACAACACACAAGGCCAATTCAATTCTCAGACAGCGCTTGGGCAGACAGCGAGGGAACATCAGACATTGACTAACATCAATGACGGACAAAAACCAGGGCAAGACATGGACTGAAATAGACAAGACAATGCGAAATAACAAGGAAGAGCTGGGTACGATTGGGGAAGCACACGTGGATAATCAAGGGGGCGTGGCACACACGAGGATCGTACGAGCCGGGCATGACAGCTATAATGTGTTATGCCTTTTTAGAAATATTTATAGCCGTGTTTATAATACTTCATGAATACATTACAATGCATTATGAACGTATCTATAATGCATTTATATGTCTGATTTAAGTAAAGTGTTACTAAGTAGAGAAACCAGTTTATCGTAAACTTGGTTCCATTCGTAAAGGATTGTCCCAGAAAACATGAGAATGTACAGCAGCATAATTATACATCAACCTGACTAACAATTAAAGTTTTTTTCAGTTGCTAACATTGTAGAATCAAATGTAAAGCCCAACTTTACTAAAAGCTGACACTCAAAGACTGACACTTCAAAATGTACGCTCATGTTAGCAAAATTCTAAACACATAATCTACCTGTCACGTTTCGGTGGTGATCGGGTGCTCGCACAGGCAGGCAAGCAGGCAGAAAACAGGCAAGCAGGCGGAATTCGGGGGAAACTGGGGATTTATTAGGGGATCAGGTACGGGAAACATCCAATCATGGGTTGACAATGATGGAGGCTGGACAGAGGGTACAGAGTTGTCTTACTGTTGCCTCTGTTGTTCAGACATATCTCTTTGACAACAGGTATGTAATCCACATAGCACACACTCTGTATATGTAATCCAAAAAATTATATGAAATATACCGTGAATATTACTTTTATGGTGCATGCATTTTACACACAACTGTACTAGAATCTGACTAATATCTACATTACACTTTTATCAAAGGATTTAAAGATGAGTTCGTTGTGGTGGAAGAAATCGAATTGAGGAACAAGAAGTAGCAATTATAAGTTTAGTTTTTAGCAAATAATGAAATTAGGCTAAGAGAAATTCAAAGCCACATCATAAACGATCGTACAATTTTTAGCCACATCAGGTAAGTCAGCCTGAGCAGCCCAGCCTACGTACTTCAACGACACCAAATAAACATGAAGCAGTTTTACAAGGGACCCTTTCAGAGAAATGCAGAAAGAATCAAAGATATGAGGCATGAGTATGTGACCGCAAGTACAAGACTGATGACACACAGCATTTTCATAATGCTAAACTAAGCAATATTGACCATTATGTATTGTAAGAACGTGCTGGAAATGGATGCGGATGCAATCTCCCATGAGTTTATTTCCATGGATGAGGCTGGCTTCACCCTCACCAAAACCAGGAGAAGCAGAAGAAACATCATTGGTCACAGAACTGTTGTGGATGTTTCTGGCCTGCGTGGGGGGATCATTACAATGGGTGCTGCAGGTCAGGTCAAGTCAGATCAGGTTTGGGAGCATGCGCCTTGCCGCACCCACCACACGACCCCAAAAGACAAACATGTTTTATATTAAACATGGCGGTGTGTAGTTGGTTTCATCAAAAGCAGAGCTTCATTTTGCAGGATAGGTGAGTTGTTTTGCTGTTTGGGTGTGTGATTTTGTGAGTTGTGTTTAGTGATTTGAAGTGTTGAGTCCTGTTGTCAAAATTGTGCTTATGTAATTGAATAGAAACTGTAATGTGAACACAAAAACAATTCAAATCAGATTTCTTTTTAGATTTTGTGCATATTATGTAATAGTTGCTGTCCTGTAACAGTAATCTCACCAATCTTACCTTGTGGTCAGTGGTGTCCCATCCACCCATTTCCAGGTTCCTTCATGGTCACTGTCTGTCAGACCGATCCAGGCTCTCTGGTATTTACTGAATATCAGCTAAAATGTAGTAAAATGATTATGAATAATGTGAATGATCACCATTAAGAATTCCCTTTACTTTCCATATTCTCTTTCTGTCCATTGATATCATTGCGGGAGAAGCTGTATGAAATTCTCCTACGAATATAATAATCTGACATGTTTTTACTTTCTGACCTGTTCCTTTAAACTGTTTATAATGAATAGATCTGCTCCCTTGTGTCTACAGTCCTCCTGGCTGTTGATCCAAGTCTTCTGTTGATCAGACACGTAATAACATTTAAAATTAAAACTAATCCAGCCAGAGGGACATCTGGGTCCTGCAAGGAAAAATAGATTAATCTCAAGGATACCGTGATCCAGAGTCATCATTTTACAGTACAAATACTGTACAGCACATTCAGAACTGGTGGCAGGTACAGCTGTCCCCAATGTCACTTTGCAGCATGAGATCAAAAGCAGTGCATGTGAGTGAAGAGCCAGATACAGGGAAAGACAAATCAAAATGGCTCATATGCTTGTGGCTCGGATGCTTGTAAACACTGGAGCCAAAGAGATGCCGCACTGGAGACAGCTGGCTGCTGAATGTTTTGTTACACCTCAGGTTAGATTTTTCTTATCAGTTATTGGGGTCATCAACTTTTAATTTACTCAAACAACACTCAGCCAAAGGGTGTGAACCTCCATTCTGAGCATCTTACTCTGGGAATTCAAATAATTCACTCACTTTGCGCTACACTGGCTAGCTGGTCTCTCTCTGTTTTCACGATGCTATAATTTGTCTGTAGCTGGTTGTGGTTCATCTTCAGTGAGCTGTAATTTGTCTGTAGCTGGTTGTGGTTCATCTTCAGTGAGCTGTAATTTGTCTGTAGCTGGTTGTGGTTCATCTTCAGTGAGCTGTAATTTGTCTGTAGCTGGTCTCTCTTTGCTGCTAACATGTTGGACTTCTCTTCAAGATCATTAAAAGCTCCTTTATCTGAAGCAGATAACCAGACATGAGTCACTAAATCACTCGCATTCATGTTGTGTATTTAAAACAGACCATAACAGGAAATAGGGCTGCAGGATAAACCATAGCATTGATCTGAAATATTTGCACTTAATATTCTGCTATCTACAAAACAAAAAAGATGAAATTTACCTGAAATAAACTACAGCCAAAGACAACTTGTTATTATCTGCCAGTAGATACAATCAATCTATCTATTTTATTTTTATATTATACGGAATTATACGGGGGGCGGCAACGGGGTTTTAATCAAGATATCCGGGGCAGGGAACACTGGACGGCAACAGACATCAGGAAACATCAATGACGGACCCGGGTTAGTACAAATCAGGAACTTAAATACATGAAACAAGGCAGCAGGAAACAAGACACGACTGGGCACGATCAGGAAATCACACGTGGGTAATTAGGGGGCGTGGCACACAGGAGGAGCCGACGAGCAGGGCATGACAATATGGGTCTGATGTTTTTTTGATTGAGCAAACTCTAAAAGCCCCCCTTTGGTTGTGTGCTTGTGCGCATGCTTGGGGCTTTGCTGTGTGTGTGTGTGTCTGTCTGTCTGTCTGTCTGTGTTTGTAGGTTGTTCATCTTGCGTCCAAAGTTAAGGTTATATTTTATACTACTTTAAAATAACACATTTTTGTTTGACTGTTTAACAAATACATCTAAAGTTTTTATACATTTAAACATTAACAAAAGCAGTTAATGTCTTTTCTTTAAAATTTACATGTCTATTTTGCGTGGTTTTTCACAATAAGACTCATGAACAACTAAGTTAATATGTTTTGGGGCCTG
The DNA here is from genome assembly GCF_023856365.1 of Brienomyrus brachyistius. Lineage (NCBI taxonomy): Eukaryota > Metazoa > Chordata > Actinopteri > Osteoglossiformes > Mormyridae > Brienomyrus > Brienomyrus brachyistius. Next base: position 2,099,477 of record NW_026042307.1, read on the forward strand.
TATACACATCGCGGTCCTATACTTTCACAGACCTAAAGTTAAACTCTAAAGCCCCTGACCATCGGTGTGTGTGTGTTTGTGCACATGAGCATGAATACACATTTACTGAAAAAACATATTTATTAAAATAACTAAGGCTTTATTCTGTAAAAAAAAAAATAATAATAAATTAAATAATGACAGCAGATAAACAGGTCGTTATAGTCAATCTGTAGTCTCCCTGCATAGTGGATGACTACTGACACTGTTGAATTTGAACTGTGTTTCATTAACTATCAAACAGGCTGCAGTACCGTTACCGTTGTCAACTTAGCGTTGTACTCCAGCAAGCATCTCAGATCAAGCTTGTAGATTATATAAGCTGGGGCCATGGGCACCTTGTAGGATGTCTTTATTAAAATAACTAAGACCTTATTCTTTAAAGTTTTTAATGTGTATTTGCAGCATGGTGCTAAATGCAGCTTACTGGTTCCTGTTAAATGCAATTAAAATAATCATGTACACCTTCTTTAAAATAACAAGACTATATCCTAAATTCTTACACCCTTGCCTGATTCCACAGTTCCTACCCCCCACTTATGTGTCCCCCATCCCAGCCTTCCATGACTTGTGAGATAAGGAAACCACACTTCTGCCTGCCTGGTCGGTCATTTCTAGCCGCTATTTAGGTTCTTCCTCAAATCTTGTTGCCTAAATGACTTATATCACACTCATATTAATTTAAAATTTCACTATAACAAACCAATCCTTATACATTTTAATAAAAAAACGTGAACAATATATGTTTGGTGTTTTTTTTTTTTTTTGACTGAGCAAAACTCTTTTAGTGTTTTTGTGTGCGTGTCCGATACAACTGTAGTTTCTATACCTTTAAACATTAACAAAAACAGTTAATGTCTTTTCTTTAAAATTCACAAGTCTATTTCTGTCTGTTTTTTCGTGATAAGTTAGTAAACGACTAAGTTAGGGTGCTTTGGGGTCTGTATACACATTGCAGTCCTATACTTTCACAGACCTAAAGTTAAACTCTATAGCTCCTGACCACCGGTGTGTGTGTGTGTGTGTGTGTGTGTGTGTGTTTGTGCACATGAGCATGAGTATACATTTACTGAAAAACATATTTATTAAAATAACTAAGGCTTTATTCTGTCAAAAAAAAATTTAAATAATGCCAACTGATAAACGGGGTCGTTATAGTCAATCTGTAGTCTCCCTGCATCGTGGATGACTGCTGACACTGTTGAATTTGAACTATGTTTCATTAACTATCAAACAGGCTGCAGCTCCGTTACCGATGTCAACTTAGCATTGTACTCCAGCAAGCATCTCGGATCAAGCTTGTAGATTATATAAGTTAGGGCCGTGGGCACCTTGTAGGATGTCTTTATTAAAATAACTATAACCTTATTCTTTAAAGTTTTTAATGTGTATTTGCAACATGGTGCTAAATGCATCTTACTGGTTCCTATTAAAAGTAATGAAATAATCATGTACACCTTCTTTAAAATAACAAGACTATATCCTAAATTCTTACACTCTTGCCTGATTCCACAGTTCCTACCCCCCACTTATGTGTCCCCCCACCCCACCCTTCCATGACTTGTGAGATAAGGAAAGCACACTTCTGCCTGCCTGGTTGGTCATTTCCAGCCACTATTTAGGTTCTTCCTCAAATCTTGTTGCCTAAATGACTTATATCCCACTCGTATTAATTTAAAATTTCCCTATAACAAAACAATCCTTATACATTTTAATAAAAAGCGTGAACAATATATGTTTGGTGTTTTTTTGACTGAGCAAAACTCTTTTAGTGTTTTTGTGTGCATGTCCGATACAACTGTAGTTTGTATACCTTTAAACATTAACAAAAAACAGTTAATGTTTTTTCTTTAGAATTTACAAGTCTATTTCTGTCTGTTTTTCGCGATAAGTTAGTAAACGACTAAGTTAGGATGCTTTGGGGTTTGGTCACACATTGCGATCAGCAACCTAAAGTTAAACTCTAAAGCCCCCTGACCTCCGGGGTGTGTGTGTGTTTGTGTGCATGCGCGTGAATAAACATTTACTGAAAAACGTATTTATTAAAATAACTAAGACTTTATTCTTTCAAAGTTTTTAAAAATGTGTTTTGATGCATGTCACTAAATGCTGCTTAATAGTCTTATCATTTCTCACTTAAAACATGACAGGGCTTTTGGCGTTGGAAGATAACGCCTTTACTTAAAATAACACATTGACAAACACGACAAATGTTTTTATCCCTTAAATTATTAAAATAACTAAGGTATTAGTCTAACAAAGTTTTTTTTAATGTTTTTGAAGTACGTAGCTAAATACCGCTCACTAGTTCCTGCATCTATTAAATTAATAATGCGCTGCGTGTGTTTTATTGAAAATAAAACTAACAAAATACAACTAAATTATTTTATTAATTAAATCTTATTGGCTTAAAACTTTATACTAATTTGTCATACCCCCGTTTAAGTTACGGCACTTTACCCTGCTGATTAAGCAATTGAAGTTAGATACTTCATCCAGCCCCCCAGGCCCGCAGCGGGGCGCCCGGGGCTATGCTAGAGTCCCAGAGCTGTGGTGTTAGACATATATTATTTTATACTATTTACGAATAAAACAGATTAACAAATAGACGTAATGTGCTTTCTGCCGGGGTGTGAATGCTGTCTGTCTGCTTGTCACACTCAGGACCAGCGGTTAAACGAGATGCTACACGCACTCTGCAACAATTTGTCAATTTACGCTTCCTTCTCATAGGCTTATCGCTCACGGCTCCAAAAGCTCTCGCGCCTACGGCCCGTTTCCCACTGCCGCGGACATTAGCTGATCGACATGTCTAGACATGCAATACGCATAAATCCCCCCCTAAAAACATGATTGCTGTGTTTTTACCGTTATAAAATAGGACATTTTGTTAAAAAATAAACCGTTAACAATACACAACTACTGCTTTTACCATTCAAAACTGCCCGACTCTCTTTCCTCTCTAGCTAGAAAAGCTCGACGCGTCCGGTGACCCCTTAAAATTATTATGCCTTAAAACGTATTTAAAATGTCGCATTGATAAATTCATATAATGTATTTTATTCTTTTAACGACTACTGATTCCAATTTGGTGCCATATGCTTTTATCTTGTAGGCCGTTGGATAGCTCTCTTTCTACCGGCTATAGGCCGTGGTACGTCTGGGCTATTATGCTTAATTAAATTCTTTATTAATTAATGTTGGCTATGTGCTTTATAACACGTTTTATACTTCTTTTACACACGTTTACTTATTGTATACACACTTCCGAAAACGACTTGCCTCAGCTGTTTTCAATAAAAGACAGTGGTGTGTGGGTATCGTGGCTGCACGCACAAGCGCGACATGGAGAGTTATTTTAACAAGGATCGCCATCATTATTCCTTGATTCTTGTTGTCGAAATGCTTAAGATGTTTTATTTTAAATAACACATTAGCCGAAAAAGAGTTTCATTGCTTAAAAACGATGAGGTTAAAGAGGCTTATTTGAAATAAAAGATCAGCATGTATTGTCATACATCTTTTCAAGTTCTGGTTATACCTTTTGATTAACCATACGTAGATAAATTTAGCTAAACGTAGCTAAGCAATCCGGGGGGTTAGAGATCGACTTTTATTTAAATTAGAAATAGATTATTTTACACTATTTACAAATAAGCATATAAAATAATAGAATTGGTGTGCATTCTGCCAGAATGGCGGCATACTTCTCACAATCCAGGCCAACGGTTCGCATCACGACAACAATTTCCGCTGGTAGCCATTTGACAGCTGCTTCACGCAACGAGCTGGCTCAATAAAGGAAATGCTGTGTGGATCTACGCGCGTGCGCCACACGAGAGTGAGAGCGTGCATTCGTTTAAACAAGAATTAACCGCGTTATTTCCTGATTATTGCTATCGAAAATGCTCAGAGCGCTTTACTTTATTATTCACATTGACAGAAAAGTGCTTCATTCCTTAAAAACATTACGGTTATAGGGGTTTTATTTGCTAAAACAGGCGCTCCGTCGGCGTAGCCATTTTGAAAGGGGCGTCGGCGTGGGTGCGCATGCGCCAATCGCCGGACTAGCATTCGTCCATTCCGCCCCGCGTTGTTCAAACAGAGTAGTCGCATGTGGCGGGTCTCCGGGGATCGTTTCGTCCTATTTCTTCTAAATGTTTGCCGCTTACATGCTTTCTCCAACCTGGTAAATATAACTAAAGTCTTTCGTGTTGGTTAAATGTAATGAGTGCTCGCTTCTTTTAAAACGACGGGGCTGTATGTTCATAGGTTTCGCTTGCACTTGTTTAAATTTGCTCTTTTGCTGCTTCTTTCGGGCATGTTTGTTTAAATTCACACTGCTTTTCTTTTAAAATAACACTAAGGGGTTTCTTCTTTTGGTGCTTTCTTCTTTAAAACATTTTGGTGCCTTCTTTTAAAATACGCCGCGGCGCTTACTAACAACACGCAGCTACTGGCCGGGACGGACGCCCCCGCTGAACGTGTATGCGCTAGCTTGCCAACATCCTGCTCTATGTTTTATTATACCTTAAAAACGTAATTAAAAAAGCACATTAATAAAATACATGTAATGTATTTTTATTCTATTAAAGTTTAATCTCCCAAACCACCCTATCGGCAACACGTGGCATAAGCATGTATTGATACCATATATGGGCATAAACCCTCGACCAATCAGCATCAAGGATAAGCCACTTCCTCTTATGACGTCAGAAGCGGGAGAATTAAGCTCCGCCCAATGTACCAGGTAACAATATATCAGGTATGTCCTAAATCAGAAAACCAAGCCCAGTATTAAGTGCCAACAGAACTAGAGCAAACACAAAGTTATGAGGGCCTCCTACAAGAGATAAAAGTCATATACACAAGGACACATGATGTAACTCACATTATTGAGTGTAACTAATTTCAGACAATAATAGGCTCTCTGAGACATGGAACCATGATATCCACACTAAACATGACTTAGCTAGTGGATACTATTACTAAAGTGCAACTAAGATACTCACAGTAAACAAAAAGCACTGTGATGAGCATCAAGAGGACCAAACACAGCATCCCAAGACACACTGCGGGCAGTCTGTACCATCGTGCCCCTGCAGGCTCAGATCCTGGGTGGGATACAAACAGCTCTATCACTGGGGATCATGGGAGAACAGGGAGATCAGCAGACACAGCAGACATAGTAATTTACCGCACAGAATCCTTCATTATTCAAATGTACTGAACAGTGTGGACTCAAAATCAGGCAACACTAGAGTTACTCCTACTCTTATCTTCACCATTCCCAGCACCAGATCATATCGCTTTCATAGTTCACTGACCACACATACAGTAATTTGTCACCCGCCCCACCCCCCCCCCCCCCCCCCCCCCCCGGGTAGTTTCTGTTAAAATAGATTTGGGAAGTAGAAAACAACATAAATGAGGAAGTGTTACAAGTTTAATAGGGGTGAAGAAATGTATGCAGTGTAACACAGCTTCTGAAAAATAACTAATGTGATCGGATCTGAATACTACCATTATACATTAATAATACTCACAACATTATAATAGTATGTTTGAATGATAGGCTGTAGGCCCTGCCATAATCCAGAGCAGAATATGTGTCAGGAAGATAGATAGACGGATGCATGCATTCAGTAATATTCAGCAAGTAAAGGATGGCAATTTCAGAACAATTTGTAAAATATTTTAAATATCCTTCAAAAAAAAAAAAAAACATTTCTTTCAATATTCCTCCATCTTACCCCTGAAAATGCAGCTGAAGGTAATGTACAGAGTTTCTCTGTGTCTGTGTACATACCTGAATGTTGAGACCTCCTTGATGTTTGTTCCATGGGATTGGAGGTGCCTTTCGGGGCTTCATTAGCCTTAATGATGTCTGCATTGGCATACACATCCTCATCCATTTTATTAGCATAGATATTCTCATCCACATTTGTACTGATGCAAGTATCATCAGACATCTTCATTTTTAACCTCCTGTATTGATCACCAGTATCCCTCTCTGCTGGACTGTGTTTTCTATGTGCAGTAACCAGCTCCATGTCTACTGCTGTCCGCTGCTGTGTACTCTGTTGTGATCTAATTCCCTGTAAACTATACAGTACCTATTCTACTGCTCTGTGGTCCACGCGATATTTAAAGCACGGGTGAAAGGAGTTCTGAATTTGACAAGCCAGAGAGGAGACCAGTGGGGTGGAGTTAAATTTTTAGATAGCAGAAGAAGAGGACAGATAACCATAACTAGATTTATTTTTGCTTAAAAGCAGCGGGATTTAGCATGTACATATACTCCTCTTTTATTATAATGTACTACCTCTCCAGTGTCTGGTTTAATTTTTGTTTACCAATTTTTGTCTCTTTTTTTACTTGTTGGTGCTATTGCCATCATACTTGCCTTTCTGTTGCTATGTGAACAAAAATGCTTCATGTCAACATATTACATGCACCTTTTTATATTGTGATATTACGGCTGTAGTGTAACAATGTTGAGAGTCTCACTATACACATGCACCAATCCCTATGTGTCAGCTGGCTCACATTGAACATCTTGAACTGACTCTCAAGACGACAGTGGACAACAGGAATGCTGAAGTATACAGGTTAAGACAGTTTTGTCCTGAAACAATGAATATATTCACCAAAAAATAGCAGACACTTATTCTTCTTATCGACTATCATTGCTTGCAGTAGTACTTTGCATAGTGTCAATTTGGAGTGACACAACTGAGGTATGTATTTCGTAGGCAATTGTACAGTCCTACACTACATAAACTTTGCTATTACAGTTTTTTTCAATTGCTAAGGCATGTTCTGCCATACTGAAGTCACTTTCTTAAAACAGTTGCCATAACATTAGTGTGTGGGAGCTAAACTGTGAATCCTTTCCCATTTCTTTAGTACAAAATGAATTCAATGACTAAATGCCTCAAAATTCATGCATATTTTCCTCACTCAAAATCTACCACTATCAAAACTCAATGTTTTTAGAGGACATTTTGTACATCCTTACATACTGTTGTCAAAATGATTAAACATACATTTAAAACTAAATTAGTGCAATTTACAGTATTGATATCAAGGCTCTTGTGAAATAGATTGTAAAAATTACCTGAGGATGAGAGAGTGCGAGTGAGCACAAATGTTTTGGTATTTGTTGTGGTTTGGAATCATGTGGCATTCCAGCACTCTCATGCAGTCACAGAGTGGTTTGTAGCAGGCCCAAGTATGTCTTCATTGTTTCTTCCACCATACTTCCCCTTCCTAAACCCCATTGAGGATTTTTTTTTCCTGCATGGAGGTGGAAGGTTTATACCCATCGCCCACATGATCTCATGTCACTACTGGATGCTATGAATGCTGGATGCCAGTATATTTTACCAGAGCAATGTCAAGGATGGATCAGGCATGCCAAGAGATATTTCCCACGATGTATCGCTAGAGAGAACATCATATGTGATGTCGATGAGAACTTGTGGTCGAATCCAGAGGAGCGGATAGATTACAAATTGACTGCTATAGTATTGTTACAGTCATGGACGAAATGCAAATGTGTGTTTTTTGTTTCTGTCTATAGTATTTACAATAAGTTTTTTTATTCCAAAAGAGTATTCTGCATTTACCTTACAGTATGAAAAAAAAATCCAGATTTAGTCTAAAGATGATCATTTAATGATGAACCACTTTATATTTTATATAATACTGTCTATTGTTAGTGCTTTGTAGGCCATTCTTTTGCCTGTAGACCAGGGCTGGATCAGACAACTTTGTCTACATCACAAGAAATGCTCTCCCTTGCTTGGTGACACGGAAAGAATCCTGTGTTTGACCCATTTGTACCTTGAGTTTAACTCACCTATGGTACTTGCCCTCTCATCTGACACGTATTCTATGTTGTAGTCAGTCTTTTTTCTCTATACATGTTTAGAAGCATGTGTGAACAGTTTTGAGTCATTGTGTTTAAATGATGACTACTGTGTGTTGGCTGTGCTTAACTTCTGAGACCTGTGTTTTCTGTCTCGCATCAAAGTAAACCACAGTGAAAAAAAGTGTTTTGATGATTGAGAATGTGTTTAGATGTTTGCAAAACCCTCAGGTCTCAGGTCGGTAAATTGTGTCCGGGTGGGTATTGTTTAAAGTTTTGCCTAACGAGGAACTGATTCAGTAACTAAGTTTTGGCAATTGGAAGTTTTGTTCCAAGAATGAGGTATAGTGTTTCAGAAATTCAGAAAAACTGTAAAATACAGAAGCGAACATCATTAATATCCTGGGAAATAACACCTTTAATGAAAGACATTTTTGAGAACTGTAGTACAGTTGCAGTAGAAACACCATAAATAGGGTAGATTTCATACCAAACATAGTTACATGTAAATGTGTGAAAAGGCATCATTTTTAGTAGCCTTGCAAGCGTGAAAATTAGATCATGGGTGTTGCTTCCCCGAAGTGACCTAAGAATGACAATGTTTACAGAGAGAGAGATGTATTCTGGGTGTTGCACACAGTTGGAAGAGATAATAGCATTTAAAAAGCTGATTAATTTTTCATCCAATTTATATATTCAGACTAGTTGGTGCGGCAGGGGTGATTTGAGGCTGCATAGCTATGGGTGGTGTGGGCACTCTCTGTGACCTTTTCCCCAATGAGGATGTGCTTCAAACTGATTGGGTTGTGAGAACTAGCAGTAGATGGAAACTACTCCACTGAGGGGCTTTTTTTGTTAATTATAAAAATAATACAGTTTTGCTGAATTGCTAAAACGCATTTCTTAAAATCTCCTCTCCTTTTTTCAAAAGATTCCAAAACACAAATAAGATGTTGCTATCCTTTGTGCAAAGATTAGGTGTTACTATCCTTTGTGCAAGAATGTACAATAGGTTCACTGTTAAGCTTGGGATGCATCATCAGTAGTGCTCCACTGGCTCATGGGGTGTTTCGGCCTTTAACACTATACACCCTCACCAGAAGCAGCCAGCTATAGGGTGATCAGCCCTAAGCTTGCGTCCCATGCCCAATTAGTCAAGAGAGTTGCCTTGATGTCTGAACACTAAGCACAAACTCTAAAATTCAAGCTACACTGACAAAACTTTTGCAGAACGGAGGGACCACAGGGGGACGAGGAGCAGAGACAGGAGGGACACAGGAACAAGGAGGAAACACAGGGGTCCAAACGGGAAAGAACGAGGAACAAAGAGGAGCCCGAGGGAGCCACAGGGGGCGATGGGCGGCAGCCGGAGGGGCCACAGGCGACCGGGAGGCCGGAGCAGGAGGGGACCACGGCGCAGGCGAGAAGGAGGGGGAAGCCACAGCAAGTGACGATGCAGCCAAAGTCAGGGAAGGCAACCTCTGACGCCATGCCACAGTGAGGGGACCCGCAGGCGACCGAGGAGTTGAGGCAGGGGAACCTGGAGGTGGCCGACGAGGCGGAAGGCCCGTTTTGTTGCTTGGGCAGAGCAGGGACAGGCACCGGCAGAGGGGCTTCGGGGGGAGCAGGGACAGGCGGAGGCAGAGGAGCCTCGGGCAGAGCTGCAGGCAGCGCAGCAGACGGAGACGAAGCCATAGCAGGCGCCTCAGGGATGGGCTGAGCAGGGACTAGTGGAGCGAGGATCGGCGGAGCAGGAGCCTCGGGCGGTGCAGCAGGCGGAGCAGCAGCCGCAGCAGGGAGCTCGGGTGGAGCAGCAACCGCAGAAGGGAGCTCGGGCTGTGTAGGGAGCAGAGCAGTAGCTGGAGGCGGGGCCGTGGTAGGCGCCTCGGGCGGAGCAGGAACCATCGACTCCGAGCCAGCAGGGGGTGCTGCAGGAACCACCGACTTTGGACCAGCAGGGGGCGCTGCAGTGGCCGGAACCTTGCTGGGTGGCGCGGCAGTCACCAGGACAGGCAGATCACGAACGGGCAGGACATGCAGATCAGGAACGGGCAGGACAGGCAGATCAGGAACGGGAAGGACAGGCAGATCAGGCGCATCGAGCAGAACAGGTGGCTGCGCTTTCCGCAGTTGGAGCTGCCTCCTCAGGCCGTCCGCTAACCTCTCCATCTCGCCTGGAGAAGTCGTCAGCGAAAATAGGGAGAACTCGCAGGGTAGCTGTGTGGAAAACTGGACAGCTTCAGCAGACTTCTGTACGGCTGGGTCTTCGGTCACCCTCCAGTAGAGCTCCTGGAGGGTGAAATAGCATTTGGCGAAAGCCAGTTCTGCCCATGCTTCCGCCGGCATAAACACCGCTGGGTCCAGGATAGGACGGGGCTCTGGTGAGCACCCGGCAGGGGAGGAAAGTGAGAGGGTCACAGCCCGTAAGGGGATTGCCAGCGTCTCCTCGGGCCTCTTACCTCCTCTCTGCTTTTTCTTCCTCCGGGTCTGGGCTTTCGGTGGAGGCTCAGATCTGTCATGTCCGGTGGCAGACAGGCAGGCAGAACTTCAGGGGAAGGATGAGGCAGGTAGGCAGGAATGCGGCATACACATAAATACAGAAGACAAGCTGAAATAACAGGAAACAGCTGGGCATGATCGGGGAAGCACACGTGGTTGATCAGGGGGCGTGGCACACACGAGGATCAGACGCACAGATCATGACAACATGTAGGTAAACGTTTGCTGTGGATGCAGTCTTTTGCAAAACTGGAAACCAAAAGACTTTGCCAAAAAAAGTAGCTGTCTACCAAAAATGTTTGTATACAATTATACTAAACCAGTAAGTAATGTTTGCAGTATTTTTGTTCATATAGCAACAGAAAGGCAAATGAGAGGCATATTACAGTAAAATGTTGTGCAACTGCCAAGCCAGAGTTAAAGAAAAATATTCATTCTTCCTCATCACCATGTCTCATGGCTGGATCAGGAGATACAACTTCCTTGCTTTCCAGTTATTTCCCAAATCTTATGATTGGGACAATGTTACTTGACTCTTATTTGACTATCCCTCCCGGCCCCTGGAGGATGGGCTCCCCCTTTGAGTCTGGTCCCTCCCTAGGTTTCTTCCTTCTTGGGAGTTTTTCCTTGCCACTGTCGCCTTTAGCTTGCTCACTGGGGGCTTTGGGTGCGGATGCTGTAAAGCGCTTTGAGACAATGTAATGTTGTGATAATGCACTATACAAAAATAAATTTGTTTGTTTGTTTGCTCTTGTACCCCTCACCATATCCACACTGTTACACTGGTCAGTTTTTTATATCTGTGTTACCGTTCATTTTGAACATACTTCTCTGCTTGCATTTTTAGCTTTTTGCACTTTAACTAGCTGTATTGGATTTTCAACTTGCAGTCTAGAAAAAAGCGGTTCAGGATGCATTTCACTACGTGTTGTTCTTTGTATAACTATGTATGTGACAATTAAAGAATCCTGAATCTTGAATCTTGACATCGTCTCTATACTGGATACTTGTTTCAGCTGGATTTTCGGCTCACCCCTATGTTTTTCCATAGACCAAGTAGCCCTTTGATTATTTGAGCTGTCATACGCTTGTCTTGTCATACAGCACTACTGATTAATACCAATGTCTCTCACCTTGTGGTCAGTGGTGTCCCATCCACCCATTTAAATACGCCTTCCTGTTTTTTGTCTGTCAGACCAATCCAGGTTCTCTGGAACTGACTGAAAAAAGTCTAAAGTTTGGAAAACGATGTATTAAAATCTGTGCATGATTATGACAACACATCTGATTTACTAAAATGTAATTTGGCTATACCAAATTAATTTTGTAATGCTAATTGTGACCCTCCAGCACAAAACTGTACACTTGGGTCAAAAATTAGAAATTAGGATTATGGTATGAAATGAAAGAGCACAAAAAATCCTCAAAAAAATATCTAAAAATACGGCCATGCGACTTACGTACGGTTTTGTGCTGGAGAGTCACAATTATGAAACGGGTTGAATCTACAGGTCCTCTGTGTGCTTCCTGTGACATTAAGGACTCCATCTGAGTCCTTTGAAATCATTTATAATCTTATATAAAAGAAACTCCTTATATAATATAATCAACGATTACATTTTTTTCTCTCTTACCTGTTCCGCTTTGCTGTCTATAACCACCAGATCTGCTCCTTTCTGTCTACAGTCCACCTGACTTTCCATCCAGTTCTTCTTTGATTCAGAGATGTAATAACGTTTTAAATCGAAACTTTTCCAACCCACAGGACATCTGTGTTCTGCAGTGAAAAAACAGAGTAATCTTAAGGATAGTGTGATTCAGGAAAAGGCGTCATTCTACAACGCAGATACGGTATCAGGTACAGCTGTGTTGAGTTCAAAAGCAGTGCACGTGACTGAAGACCCAGAGAGAGTGAGAAGAGAATTCAAAATGGCTAATATGCTTGTGTCTCAACTGCCTGCAAACAGTGGAGCCAAAGAATTGCTGCACTGGAGAGAGCTGGTCATAGCTGCCAACCATTATGCCTGATTTTTCTCATCAGTGATCAGCTTTTCATTTCCTCATTCAAAAATCAGGTAGATTTCCCCATTCTGAGATTCCTGTCATGTTCTGTACCATGTCTACCTCATCACCTTCTTGAGTCATTAATTGCTTAGATAATGGCTAAGGTGATGCACAGACAATGTAAAGCATATCTGGTTAATAATCCTTTTTTTCTCAGATGCAGATGAGGAAAATGCTTTAATTTGATTACTGTTCATTTTGTGACGGTCAGTCAAAATTATTTAAGCACTGGACTCACCTTGCTTTTTCAGTGCAATGCAGCTGCTATATTTCTCCTGTAATTGAGAAACATCTGCTAACTTTGTGCTGTAATTGGTCTGTAGCTGGTCTCTCATTTCTCACTGTGATGTAATTGGTCTGTAATAAGTGTCTCTCTTTTATCAGTATATTGTGCTTCTTTTCAATGTCACTAAGAGCTCCTTCATCTATAGAAAATAAGCATAAGTCACTGAATAGTATGGCACTGATGTTATGACAAAGATGTAAAGACAAAGTTGTAAGTAATTGACCTATGGGACGCACATAGTGCAGTTAGCAGACAGATTAGTTTAAATATCACAACTGTAAACACAGTTTTATGAGGTCATCCAGAAGAGAAAACACAGTAAAAATAAGAATCACTAACAAACTGACTCATGACCTCATACCAGTGATCCAAAATGCTGGAATGTAAGTAACAGGTTCTCAAAGTCACTGTACTGTGATTACATACACTAACCCCTTCACTTAACTCTGAAGCGAAACAAACAAACTCACAGTAAACATAAAGCACTGCTGTGATCAACAGCAGGAGCAAACACAGTATCCCAAGACACACTGTGGCCAGTCTGTAGTATTGTCTCCCTGTAGGTTCAGATCCTGGGTGGGATACAAACAGCTGTATCACTGGGGATCGTGGGAGAATAGGGAGTGTAACAATGCATTATGCAATAACATCACATTATGTAATAACTCGACAAATTGTGAATGAAGACGTCCATATTTGTTGGATATTAAGTAATGCACTGTATTATTACATCTTCATCATAAAAAAGTGTGACTCTCGCATTTTATAATAACCACCACAATATGTAATAATTTATTACAAAATACAGGGACATTTATCATATATTACATTTAACTAAGCTGTTTATTACAAAATGCGGCAGATTATCACAAAATAGGGGTGAAATTACATAAATGAAGTGAATATTTGTTACATTTGGTTTGAGTTATTACATATTATGGTGTGTAACAACACATTATGTAATAACACTGCATTATGTAATAACTCGACTAAGTGTGAATGAAGACAAATATTGGCTGGATATTGCATAATGCATTGCATAATAACATTTTCATCATAAAAAGTGTGACTTATTTTATAATAACCATTGCAATATGTAATAATTTATTGCAAAATGCGCAGAAATTTATGACCTATTGCATTCAAGGTGTCTGTTACAAAATATGACAGATTATCAAAAAATGCAGGTGCAGTAGCATAACTGAATTGAAAATTTACTACATTTTGTTGAGTTATTACAAAATGCGTTACAGTATACATGGATATTTAATGCACACACTCCTTTATTGTGTAATCTTTGTCAATGTCTTTTTTTACCCCAAACATAAAGTGCAATGAACAGTGTGGACTCAAAAGCAGACGAAACTGGAGTCACTCCTACTGGTGCCATCTCTATAAATGAACAAATATTAAATGTATAACAGGTGTATGTCTGGATCAATAAATCTATGTAGCATGGTATGTTTTTTGAAAAATAACCAGCATGGTTTGAAATAATTATAAATGGCTAATCTGTGTAATACCAATCTACAGTATAATTGTCATGCCCTGCTCGTCGGCTCCTCCTGTGTGCCACGCCCCCTGCTTACCCACGTGTGTTTCCCGGATTGTACCCAGCTGTGTCTGCTTATTTTCAATCAGTCCTGTGTATTTTAGTCCGTGTCTTACCCGAGTCCTGGGTCCGTCATTGATGTCAGTCGATGTTCGTGCCCTCGTCCTTGGAATTAAACCCCTCGTTTGCCCTGATTCCCGGCTGTCTGCCTGCTTTTTACCCGCCTGCCCGCACGATCGCCGCTCTGCCCGCTATCGCTGCGATCTCCCGTGACAATAATATTACCAATCATATAATAGTAAATTAATAAAGAAATAATTAAATATTAATAAATTACAATTAACAATTTAAAGTATAAATAAATATAATAATATTCAGCAATAAAAAAAACATCCACCATCCATCCTGTCACGCTCGGCGTCTGCGGGTGAGGCGCACGGACGGGGTGAGCGGGCAGGAAGAAGGCGAGCAGGCAGAATCAGGGCAAACGGGGATTTATTCGAATGACGCGGACTCGGGAACGACGGGCGACGAGGCACCAGAGAGGGACCCGCAGGCGACAGCCGACCCGGAGGGCCAGGACCCGCCAGCGCCAACCGAGCCCCAGCGCAGGCGAGGCAGGGCGAGCCAGGGGGCAGGGCGGGCGGGACCCCAGCCCTGCGTCTGTGTCCCCTCCCTTTACGGGACACAGACATGATGGCCCCAGGTCGGGGTCGAGTTCGCCGGGGCGAGGGAGAAAAAGTCACTAGTGCGGTCCCCGAGGGGTCCCATTCAAGCTCCTCCACCTCTGAAGTGGGAGGAGCCAAGATGGAGTCCTCTGGGACCACCTCAGGGACTAGGGTGACAGGACTTGGAGCTGCAGCAGGGAGAGGGGGCGCCACTGGAGCTGCAGCAGGGAGAGGGGGCGCCACTGGAGCTGCAGCAGGCAGAGGGGGCGCCTCTGGAGCTGCAGCAGGGAGAGGGGGCGCCGGGACAGGAACTGCAGCAGGGAGAGGGGGCGCCGGGACAGGAACTGCAGCAGGGAGAGGGGGCGCCGGGACAGGAACTGCAGCAGGGAGAGGGGGCGCCGTGACAGGAACACAGTCAGGCTGTGGGGGTGCCGGGACAGGAACACGGTCAGGCTGCGGGGCCGCCGGGACAGGAACACGGTCAGGCTGCGGGGCCGCCGGGACAGGAACACGGTCAGGCTGCGGGGGCATCAGCCCGGAAACTGCAGGACGCTGCAGTGGGGGCGCCGGCCCGGGAGCTGCAGGCTGCTGCAGTGGGGGCGCCGGCCCGGGAGCTGCAGGCTGCTGCAGTGGGAGCTCGGAGCTCGGCCACCTGCTGGAAGTTATCGCGCACCTCCTCCGCGAGGTGCGCGTCCTTTTCCAGGGACAGCTGGTCCAGGATGTCCCAGCTCCGGCTGATGAGATCCCAGGCCGGGGGATCTTCCCGGATGCCGGGCTGGGTGATCCAAAATAGCAGCTGATCGACGTAACTGCGGTAGTCCTCCACAGTTACGGAAGCTGCTTCTTTATGGTCTGTCATTCTGTCACGCTCGGCGTCTGCGGGTGAGGCGCACGGACGGGGTGAGCGGGCAGGAAGCAGGCGAGCAGGCAGAATCAGGGCAAACGGGGATTTATTCAAATGACGCGGACTCGGGAACATGGCACGCCGACTAACATCAATGACAGACAAGGCAAACAGGTAAGACCAGGACTTAAATAAGACAGGACCAAGCAAAGTAAATAGACAAAGCTGGAGACGATCAGGGAAGCACACGCGGGTAATCAGGGGGCGTGGCACACACGAGGAGCGGACGGAGCGGGCGTCACACATCCATCCTTTTTCCATACTTACTTGTTGTTTCTAAAAAAATTTGGAAATGATGTTTTAGAAATGCAAGTTGTAGAAATGTAAGCTTTAGAAATGTAATTTAATATTTACACTCAATATTAACATTCAATTCATTTACTCCTGGTAATCCAGCTGAGGGTAATGAAGTTTCTTTTCGTTTGTCAGTACTTACCAAAATTGTGAGACCTTGGAGGCATCTTTATTTTTGAAATTCTGGATCGATCACTAGTATCCCTTTTTCCTGGAGTATGCTTTATAGTAACCAGCTGTATGTCTACTGCCATACACTCTGTGAACTGTACAGTACCATGGCTTTGTGGTTTATATGATGCCTCAAAACATGTTTGAAAAGCAGGAGAGAAGACAAGTGGGGTGGAGTTAAGTTTTTAACATAACAGACGAACCAGCAGATATGAACTGATCTATTTTGCTTTCAAGGAGCTGGATTTAGCATAAACTCCTGCTTGATTATAATGTGCTTCCTCTCCAGTGCCCTATATCTTTTTTGTCTACCAGTTTTATATTTAACTTTATGTCAGAATAATACTTGTTTACCCTTCTATCTCTGTTGTTACAATAAAATAACGACCATTCTTACCATTTTAACACTAAATATCTATGGGCCATTCCACCAAATCGGTGCCATTTCTGTCCGCAGGACATTATGTGTATAAATATGCATGAAAAGTAGCTTTATAATACATGTTATTATCGAGGAAAGTGTCGTCCACAATGTCCCCATTGCAAATTTAACATGCATAATGTAAAACATGATAACACCCTACAGTATAACACTATGACCTGCCCCTGCTCACTACCACTGCACATCACCATGAAATATGCTGATTAAAAACCTTTAGGACTCTTGTATTTTTGTATTGTTGTGTGACAGCATTTAAATACATTTTCCTTATAGTAAATCAATAATATGCCAGTTAAAATACACAGTTTAGTCATGTCCCTGGGTTTTCACTCAGTCCCGTGACCCTCATACATTTGTGCCCCTAAAAATTTGGCACATTCCACAAGTGGCATGTTAAATTGGAACTTGCATCATATCAGTCACCTGAAGACCACAGGAAAACCAAAACTCAGTTCTCTCACGTTCTTTCCAGTAGTTTTGACGATGTTGTATGTCTGTCTGATGTCTGAACTCAACCTCCAGTCCTGTTACCCAAATTATTTCTTAGATTTAATTTATTAATGTATTAAAAATACATTTTTGGCAAGTTACTTGGATATCCTCAATATTATCATACTATTAGGTTTGATGAATGTGTTAATTTTTCTCTAAAACTGTTAATTTCTGTTCTGTTTCTCGTATTAAAAGTACATCCTATCATGCACATATGGTGTTTTTTTGCCACAGATATATATTTTTTGAATATATAACCAATCATTTCTACTTTATTGAGGGGAACACAAAAGAAATATTTGATATGATTTGATATGATTTTCAAATAATATTTAAAAAGTTGCTTGAGAGTTTGCTAACAGGATTAAGAAAAATGCAACCATGCTCCTTTTAAAAAACCTGGAAAAAATGAAATAAAGTTACCTGAGATTGACCAGTGACCATTTTCAACAGTTAAATATACAGCTCTTGAAAAAATTAAGAGACCACAGCACAATTGTCACGACAACCAGGACCGAGCGATCCAGGTATGCAAGCCGCTAAGCGCTTGATTTGGATAAACCAAACAGAGGCACTGAAAGGGACAGGCAAGAGGCAAGGTCGAAAGACAGGCAGGGAGGTCGTAAGCCGGGGGGTCAGTCCTACAAGGAAGCTCAAGACAGGAACACACGAGGGTGCGGGAACAGGACGAGCAGGAGCAGGCTGGGAGGACGGGTCAGGTACCGGGAAGGGTCTGGAACGGGAGAGAGAGAGGGGTAAGGAGAAGACACTAGGTAAACAGGCAGGGTTGGGTATCAGGGAGAGAAAATTGACAAGAAAGTGCTTGGTATGGCTTCTATACATCAGCGCAATACTTCGCAACGTGTAAGTGACGTATGGCTGGTTTTAACTCTATGCTCATCCTGCGCAATGAGCCGCAGCCGGTGGTGTCCGCCTGCGTGGGCGTGACAACAATTTTTGTTTTACTAATTTCTCAGCTTATGGGTGTGCATCTGTGAATATTTTTTAATTTTTTTTGCAAACTGCTGCCTGGTTCTTCCCCACTTCTCATTAATGAAGGGCTTCTTCCTTGCTTTGTGGGACTTCAGTCCTGCTTCCAGGAGCCTGATACAAACTTTCCTAGCAGTGCACTTCACACCTGCACTTAATGTGTCCCATTCCTTTTGAAGGTCACTTGATGTCTACGATTCAGGAAAAACTGTCAGATAAGTTAGCAGCCATCCCTGGCATTGGAAAGTTGCTTCTGCACTCAGCCTGGCTGGTTTTTGGTTATTGCCAGTGTCTCCAGCTTCACATTGTTCTTGTGTACTGCTGTCTTAGAACCTGAGCCTGGAAGCAGTCTGCCACAGTGCAGCCTTCTGCCAGCAGAACTTAGGACTTGCAGAATAGGACTGAAAATGCTGATTTAAAAAAATACTATGGAATGCCCTCTTGATTTTTTCCAGAGCTGTATGTGTTACTAGATTCAGTGTTGAAAAAGATAAATAATAATAAAATTAATAATAATTATAATAATAATAATAAAATAATAAAATAAAAAAAAAAATTTTTTTTGCAGATACCACCGATGTTTTAAAACATCACATGCCGCTTCTTGTGTCATAAATGCTGTAGTGTAATAATACACTCAGATACACGTGCACCAATCGCCGTGTGTTCGCTAGCTCACGCTGAGCATCTTGAATTAACTTTCAAAACATAAACAACAATGCTAAAGTATACAGGTTAAGAAAGTTTTGTCCCAAAACAATCAATTTATGGACAGTTTGCCAAAAAATGCATACACCTACTCTTCTTACAGACTAGTATTTTCATATTACAAACTGAACACTCATCTGACATATTTACAAAATACATTTAACTGAAGATATGTTAAATGCCAAAATAAATATATATAAACCTATTTATTTACCATGGTGTAAGTTCGTGAAATTGAAAGAAATGTGTGATCATGTCCCAGTTAGTGTCCCCTACCCCTAGTCCCCAGAGGGTTAGAATAGTATTTTGTGTGAAGTAATTCTGAAGTGAGCCAGCCTAACATTTTATTAATCAGAGAAGAAATGTGTGGTCAGTATCTTTACCATTTATTCCCTGAAGATGGTCATAGTCAAAAACTATTTCTTGAAATGAGGAAATATGTTAATATTCTCATTGCACTTTGACCTTACTCACTTGTAAATGTATGAAAAGGCATCATTAACCACATGATTAGTGTGAAAAACATCCACACACATACAGGGCATTTTCCTCCCCCTAAGTCACTTAAGAATGATTATTTATGAAGAGAAATGCTTCTGGGTGCTGTACATCAGTTACTAGAACAGCTGAAACAGACAAAAAACTGTTATTTTTACATTGAGCACATCTACAGAATATTTGGTGTGGCATGGCAATGGGGTTGGCATGGCATATGTGTGGTTGGCATGCATGCTCTTTGCAGAGGTAGACCCCGAAACCTTTTTAGCTGTATCTGTTAATTCTTTCAATTAAAAAAAAAAAAGAAATTTTACCTTGTATTGCTGTTACGTAAAGAATGTTGTATAGTATCACGTTTTCCTAACAAACTGCAGTTAGATTAAAAACAAGAGGCACAAATGCTGAAAAACAGAACCTTTCGATTTAAGATTATTTTCAGTATATGATTGTTTGATGTCCTCGGGTGGGGGGGGGGGGGGGGGAGGTACAACAATTGCATTGACAATGAAAATTAGGTTAGAAAATATCATTCTCTAACACCCACTTCAGCTCTACTCTCTGAATACTGACACACAGGCAGATAATTTTCTTAGTTGAAAAGATACAAAGGAACACTGAGATCGCTGTGCACCTCTAGGTTCTACATGGTTCTTCTCCCCAAATTCTCCCTCTGCACTTTCAGCACCAGTTTTTTCCACAGTAGGGTTCATCCTTACACACTCCGTCCATTCTGTTCATTAATTCAGTGCGTTTAGGATTAATACTCATGGATATAATTTGATTAATCACAGCCTGGTTTAGGAATTGCACAATGTGGGACAGGCAAGCTCTGCAGAGTTGGTCCAGTGTTTCCCCTACCATTATATTAGGGGGTTTCCGCGCGCCCCCAAAGGCACCTCCCACCCCCCCCTGAAGGTCAAGTTAATTTTATTTAATTTTGTTTTCTACTCTGAGACTCTCTCGGATATCCTAACTTTTCACCTTATCCTAAAAACAGTGAAGAGGCCCAGCCACCCAAATGGGCGGTCAGGGAAGTGCTTCTGCTCCCTGAAGGCCAATACAGAGAGAATCAGGAGGAGCCTCTTCCCACACGCCATTCACTCCCTCAACTGAGGCAACACCTACAGTAGGACTGACTTGGTTGGTAATCACCCCACGCCCCACCCCCCATTACAATTCTATGTACTACTTTCAGAGCTACCTCAGCCCACTGTTGCACTGCTTTATTATTGCTTTATTATTTGCACATGTTATTACAGTATTTGCACATACTACTGCATGACATCTGTACCCTGCCCCCCCCTCCCCAACTGTTAGATTCCTTTGTGTAATTACTTACCTAACTCTGTCTAACCATGCTACATCTGTATCCCACTGTTTCTTAATGTCACGGAGTGTCATCACACAACATTTCACTGCGAGTCATACTGTGTGTATGATTGGTATGTGACGAACAAAATTTGAATTTCAAAAATGAATGGAAGTATGAGTCCAGTACAAGGCAATTTTTTAAATAAATTTTTATTTTTCATGTAAGAACATAAGAAATTTAGAAACGAGAGGCCATTTGGCCAATCAAGCTCGTTTGGGGAGAACTTAACTGATAGAAAATCTCTGTTTAACTGTTAAAATCTTATCTAGCTCTGATTTAAAGAAACCCAGGCTTTTAGCCAGCACTACTTTAACAGGAAGACTGTTCCATACTCTAACTACACGCTGTATAAAGAAGAGTTTTCTCAAATTCAGTTTAAAATGTTCTCCTGCTAATTTCCACCTATGGCCACAAGTATTCTAGTATTTAAACTAATATTGAAGTAGCCATTTGGCTGAACAGCATCCACACCTGTTAGAATCTTATATACCTGGATCATGTCCCCCCTTAATCTCCTTTGCGAGAGGCTGAACAGATTCAGCTCAGCTAACCTCTCCTCATAAGACATTCCTCTGAGACCAGGAGTCATTCTCGTAGCCCTATGTTGCACCATTTCCAAGGCAGCAATGTCCTTCTTAAGGTATGGTGACTGTCATGCCCGGCTCGTCTGATCCTCGTGTGTGCCACGACCCCTGATTATCTACGTGTGCTTCCCCGATCATGCCCAGCTGTATCCTGTTATTTCGCCCTGTCTTGTCTATACCAGTCCACGTCTTGCCCTGACTGATGTCCGTCATTAACGTTGTGATGTCCTGTTCTTCCTGTAGCCGTCTCCCCTTTAATAAATCCCCAGTTTTCCCTGTCTTTTGCCTGCCTGCCTCGTCCTTCCCTGCATCCTGCCCGCCTGTCTGCCTATCCTTACACAACAGTGACCAAACCTGCACACAATATTCTAGGTGGGGTTTTACCAAGGAATTGTATAATCATAGCATCACCTCCCTTGACTCCATACACTTAGAGATGTAGCCTAACATCTTATTGGCCTTTTTCATTGCTTCCCCACACTGGTGAGAGTTGG
Source organism: Brienomyrus brachyistius (assembly GCF_023856365.1). Lineage (NCBI taxonomy): Eukaryota > Metazoa > Chordata > Actinopteri > Osteoglossiformes > Mormyridae > Brienomyrus > Brienomyrus brachyistius. Next base: position 2,121,407 of record NW_026042307.1, read on the forward strand.
ACATAGAAGCATCAACATACACACCGGTATCTTTCTCGCAAGCAGCTACCTTTATTTCAGTGGAACCCACAAAATATCTGTACTCAGAATGTTATTTGAATCCAGATAATCTACAATTTTCCCTTGGATTATAGCTTCTATTACTTTTCCAGCTATGCAAGGTAAACTGATTGGCCTTTAGTTTGCTGGATTACTTCTATCCCCTTTTTGGAATATGGGCATTATATTAGCATGCTTCCAACCAGAAGGTACCACACCAGTGAATAATGATTTCTGAAATAGTAAAGTTAAAGGTTGGCTAATAATATCCCTCATCTCTTTTAAAGCTATAGGTAGGATGCCATCAGGGCTCTGCGATTTATTTATTTTGAGCTTAGCTAGGCTTTGTACCACATCAGCCTCAGTTATACATATATTGGTCACCAATAACGCTGTATTTGCACTAAATGGTGGAAAGTTACTTGTATTCTCTACTGTGAACACCCGTGTAAAATAATCATTAAACTCTTTTACCATATCAATTTCATTTTCAATTATAAGACCCTACTATCCTGCAGATTAGTGATTTCAGCTTTTAGAGCTCTTTTGGAGTCAAAATATTGTCCAATCTTCCTTTCTACATTCCTCATAGCAAGTCTAATGTTATTTTTTTACTCAACCTGTAGACTTAGATACTCCTGCTTTATTTTGAAATCAGTAGTTATTTTCCATTTGTGTAAGAGAGCCCTTTTCCTCCTGACTTTATTCTTAATTTCCTTAGTAAACCACCTTGGTCGTAGTTTCCTAGATTTAGTTTTGCTGGAAACACTTGCAACAATGTGCTTTTAAAAAAATCCCATGCCTCTTCAACAGTTTTGCATCCAGTTTACAGTTTCTAGTTTCAGTTTGTTTTTTTGGACTTTGCTCTTCAGACACTAAAATTTACCTCAAATTTAATCATGTTGTGATCACTGCCATCCAGTGGTTCTAAAACCTCTAATTTTCCAGTACTATCCTGGTTATTAGAGAAAAAAAGATCAAGAAGGGCTTCTCCCCTGGTAGAGGTATTAACAAACTGAGTAAAAAATTCCTGTACTAATTCCACCATCTCAAATTCATTTACAGAAGAGCCAGAGACTGAGTGTCCCACTGAATCCCAGGTAAATTAAAATCACCCATAACTGCCACATCATTTTTATTACTCATAATCCTGATATTGTCATATAACATTCTGCTTTCCTCTGCAGCTACATTAGGTGCTCTATAACAAACACCGACAATTAGGCCATTTGAGTTTTTAGCATCTAGTTTTATCTATACAGTTTCTGTACTTTTATTTTTCTTCCCGCCTGGCTCTACGATGAAAGATATGTATGATCTCTGCACATTCAGTTGGTTTAGACATGAGAAAATTCATGTTCTGTTCTCAGAAAACAAAGTGAAGGCATCAATTGAACAAAAATGTTTCCTTTGCAAATACTCATTCTAGTTGTGTAGAACCATGATTCAGTTCAAACAAAGAATTATGCATAAAAATACAAAAAAAAATAAAAATTCAGTATCCATTGTACATCAGTGTAAAACTTACATGTTTGACAAAACATTAATTTTGTGTATTACATGAATAAATAGCAAAGTAAGAACATTATAAATTTCATATAAATGGTACATGAATGCAGGACTTACATGTTTGATGGTACATAATTTCATATGTATTTTACATGAAAAAAACAGGCATCAAACTAGGGAAGGTTCTGGCCATGTGGGAGGCTCCTGTGCTGCAACAGAATGAGAAGTTTATTGATGAGTTTCTGGGGCTGTTTCCTGCCTTTGATGTTATCGCAGTCAGTCGCATAAGCTGCCGGATGTAGTGGGACAGTCTGACACTTTCACAGCCAACAGGGTAAACGGAACAGGTTGGGAATGAGGGTAACACGATGGACAAGTAAATGCTCGGTAAGGCTTGAAATCATTCGCGCAATACTTCGCGTTGAACTGAGGACTTTGGCTGTTTATATGTGCCCTCTCATTAGCCGTAACCCAGCTCAGCTTGTGGTTCCTGTCTGTGAGGGCGTGACATAGAGCTGTTGCACCTATAGTCTGTGATAAATAAACACCTTGCCACATGCAGCAGAGGTTAAATTCAATGTTCGTGGCTGTTTTTTGTGTTCTTGATTTGCCTTTTTCTTTAATTTTCCCAGGCTTCTCTATAGTCTTGTGTATTTCCAGATATAAAGGCTTCATCCCATTTTTCATTACACTGGTAGAATCTTATATTTGACACTTTGCTACCTAACTACCCAAAACCTATTTTATTAATTTAATTGTTTAATTGACACAGTGAGTTTAAAGCACAATTACTTCCGTCAGTAGTGTTTAAATATGACTATGGCACATAATTCTACAGAACAAATTATTTAATAAAAATTGTTTCTGCCAAAAGTATCTCTTCACAAAGGCAATTGAGATTGCTCTTTGAACCAGTTCCGTGTTAGTATACAGTAGCACTGAGCATTTGCAAACAAGCCGTCATAAAAGTCACAATCCTATTTCTTGAAAATAAATATCTTACTAATACAAGACATAATATCACACCAGAGTATGTGTTGACCACACACAATATCTGTATGTTGTGTGGGAATGGTAATCCCATCCATCCATTTTCCAAACCGCTTATCCTACTGGGTTGCGGGGCGTCCGGATCCTATCCCGGAAGCAATGGGCACGAGGCATTAACTGTTTAAAATAAAAATTATACATTTTTAAATAAAGTAACTTGACATACCATTTTGAAAAAGCCATGGAGCATTTTATTAGGGCTGCTCTCACACATCTGGCGTGGTATCTGTAGAAGGAAAATGAGAATGGGGACAGACAGTGGGACTGGAAGGACCTGAGCAACAGCCACAGATTTGGCCCCATTTCCCTCTATGGGAGATTGAGACACGCCAGACCCCCCTCATGGATCTTTGAGGGGGATGGAGGCCCTTTCTGGACTGGGAACCAGGGGCATCAATGGCTGGGGCAGGAACCAGGGCCAAACTGAGGGGGTCCTACTTGAGGTCGACAGGGGGGTCATCCCCAGAGTACCCCTCTGTGGAACTGGCTGAAGCCAGATGGGTTGGTTGGGACCTGGACCCCAGAGGAGGGCTTGGAAAGGGGCTGGAAGTGGAGGCCTCGAGAGAGCCTGGGCTGGAGCTGGAGGCCTCGAGAGGACCTGAACAGGGACTGGGCTGCGGAGGGCGCAATCGGGCGAGCTGCAGCAGGGGCTGGCGAGGTGTGGGCCGCAGGTGGGCATGCTGGAGCAGGGGCCGCAGGCGGCAAGCAGGGCAGAACTGGAGCCTTCAGGAGCCTGCAATGTAGGGCACTAGCAGGAGGGGAGAGACCTCACCCAGGCTGGCTGAGCTAGGCAGGCATGCCACAGGGGGCAAGCAGCATTCAGGCCCCAGGGGCTGCAGGCTAAATCAAACAGGCACATTGAGACAACTGGAGGCACACTGGGATGAGTTGGGCCACCTCGAAGCAAAGGCCTCACGGGAGCCGAAGCAGGAACCACCTTGGGAGCTAGAGCAAGAACCACCAGCACTGGAACCACCGGGGGCAGACTTGGAACCGCTGGCACCGGATGAGCCTCGAGTGTCTGCTGGGGAGTGGGAGGGAATCCTGGGGGGGTGAACACCGCCAGATTGAAAATCGGGAGGGGCTCCTCCCGACCCGTTGCAGGGGAGGCAGCGGAGATCGATAAGCTGGAGAGGGGGAACCCAAAGGTGACCGACGAGTCGATGACGACTGATGAGTCGTCGGAGCTTGAGCTGAAGGTGACCCACGAGGCATCGGCTGGGGTCCTGCAGGTGACCGCCGAGCAGGACCCCGGGGAACCGCAGGCAACCGCTGAGGATTCGAGGGATAGCCAGGTGTGTGCCAAGGATGGCACTCGCGTTGGGCACACATTTGCGGGGTGCTGCAGCGCAGGCTTTGTGCACGCTCGCGGAGTATGCAGCTGTTCAGGTTTTGGGCATGCTTGCAGGGTGCAGCCGTGCAGGCTTTGGGTGCACACTCACTGAGGAAGCGGCTGCACTGTGGGCTTTGGGCGCTTTCATGGGGGAAGTGGATTCTGGTGCCGACAAAATAAATGTCGCCAGCTTGAGTGACTGGAGGGGCTCCTCCCGATTCATCCGCGAGATGCGGATCTTGGGAAGGGGAAATCCCCTCCCGCTAATATGTCCCTCTAATATGTCCTGTCATTCTGTCATGACAAGTCGATGGGAAGGGAAGCATGGCGGTCTGGGAATAAGGGTAACAATGGATTTATTGGGAGAAACAACACTGAATACGGGGCGAAGACTGGCAACAACGTTAAACTGACGTTAATGACCGGACTAGGGAAACATACTCTAACGCAGACTGTAATACACAGGAATCAGGAAAACAATTCAAAACAGCTGATCACTTGGGTATTTCACACAAAGTTAATGAGGGGGGCATGGCACTGGAGGATCGAACAAGCGGGTCATGACAAATATGACAAAAAAAGATGAAAAACTGAAGATTTCAATGAAACGGTAAATGATGGGCAAATTTGAATGTGATTTTCATGATCCATCCATCCATCCATCCATTTTCCAAACCGCTAATCCTACTGGGTCGCGGGGGGTCCGGAGCCTATCCCAGAAGGAATGGGCATGAGGCAGGGAACAACCCAGGATGGGGGGCCACTGCATCGCAGGGCACACTCACACACCATTCACTCACACATGCACTCCTACAGGCAATTTAGCAACTCTAATTAGCCTCAGCATGTTTTTGGACTGTGGGGGGGAAACCTGAGTAAACGGAGGAAACCCCACGACGACATGGGAAGAACATGCAAACTCCACAAACATGTAACCCAGACAGAGACTCAAACCCAGGTCCCAGAGGTGTGAGGCAACATTGCTAACCACTGCACCACCATGCCGCCCCGATTTCCATGATAAGCAACCAAAAATCTATAAGTAATACTTAACAGTGTTCAAGAAGCAAAAACTTCATTAAGCAGTGCAATTAAAACAATAAAAATGTTCAAATAAAAATTTCCACCTCCTTAATGTTTTTGGTCCATACGTTATCAACTGTTAAAGTCCATACAGTTTTTGTTAATTCTTGAGGATTTAAGTATACTCCTTATGGATATGATGAGCCAACAGAATTGGGCAAGCACAGATTAGTGGCTGTACCAAGCTGTGGCCATAAGGCTGTTAGTGCCAGTGATGATGGCAATAGACAGCACTGGTAATGGGGGCTGCTGGGAAGAGGGAGGTCTTCCGAGTGTGAGTGGCTTGTAGGACTCCTGAAGGAACTGACAGGTACTGGTAGGTCAAGCAGAAAACGGCTTTAGTCATTGCTGGAATAAAACATTGGGTGTGGGAGAAGTTAAGTGAGATCATGGAAAATACCTTTCAGTTGACCTAGAAAAGATTCTGGTAAACCATCAGGCGACCAAGGCGGGGAAAGCAGGACTTGACCCATATTGTTTATAGTAGGTATGGAATGAACTCAAATGGAGATATTGCCAGGCAGAGGAAGTAAAATTTTGAGGACCTCTGGAATCCCACCGATACATCTTCCTTGGAGGAAGCAGAGATGGAAGACTCAGAGAAGGACTCATCCATTACTAGGGCTCAGGTCAATGACGTAGTTAAAAACTCTACAGTCATATGGCTCCAGGGGTGGATAAGATTCACCCTGAATTTCTGAAAGCTCTTGATGTTATTATGCTGTCTTGGTTGACATGCCTCTTCATTATTGTGTGGACATTGGTGCCTTTGGATTGGCAGACTGGGGCGGTGGTACCAATCTTTAAGAAAGGGGACCAGTGGAAGTGTTCCAACTTCAGGGGGATCACACTCTTCAGCCTCCCTGGGACAGTCTGTGTAAGGGTACTGGAGAGGAGGGTCTATCTGTTGGTCAAACTTCAGATCCAGAAGGACCCATGAGAATTTTTTCCTGGTTGTGGAATGCTGGACCAGGTCTTCACCCTCAAAAGGATACTGGAAGGTTTATGGGAGTTTGCCCAACCAGTCTACATGTGTTTTGTGGACTTAGAAAAGGCATTTGACCGTGTCCTTTGGGGGGGGTGGGTCCTGTGGGGGATGCTTCAGGAGTATAGGGTATAGAATTCCTTGTTACAGGCCATCAGGTCCCAGTATAACTGGAGCAAGAGTGCTTCACATTGCTGGCAGTAAGTCAGACTGATTCCTGGTGGGTGTTGGGCTTTTGTTCATGAGTGAAGTAAGAAGGGAATGGGAGATTGACAGGTTGACTGGTGCAGCATAAGCAGTAATTCGGACACTGTACCATTCTGTCGTGGAGGGTTGAACCAGAAGCAAAAACTATTGCTTTAGCGGTCTATCTACGTACCTACCCTCACCTATGGTCATGAGCTTTGGGCAGTGAGCAAAAGAATAAGATCGTGGATCCTAGGGGCAGATCTGAGTTTCTTTGCAGCGTGTCTGGGCTCAGCCTTTGAGATAGAGTGAGCAGGTCGGACATTCGAGAGGAGTTCAAAGTAGATACATAAGTACACAAGTTGGAAAAAAAATGGTTCTCCATTACTTTATTTTATAAGAAAACCTTAAGGTAATTAGTAATTATTATTGATTCATCAATGTCCTTTTATCGATTATTTATTAGATTCATATATTTTCTATTATTATTGCATAAATATTATACCACTACGATTACAAATGTTAGGCCTAAATATATTGATGGCAGCGCTATCAATGTGTTCTACAGATACCGAAGAGGCAGGAATGGTTAGGTGTCAGGAGCCAAACTTGGCCATGTTCTAGTTGTGTTTCCAGTACTGGAGCAGATCAGACTTCACACGATGGGAGGTTCAAAAAACTTTGCATATCCTCTAATGTTGGTAATTGTGTGGCTGTGTGTGCAGCTTGGATGACAAATCATCTAGCATAACTTGTAAGAAATAAGTAATGATTACATGTGTTTCGAATGTTTCTATTTTTACAAAATCCTTAATCTTATTATGTATAATATTTAGGCTATCAAAGAGAACCTTTTACAAGTTGAGTTTACTGGAATTTAACGATATTCGATTCTGTAATTCCAAATCAATTCCATCTTTGGGAGGTTAAGTGGAAATGACAAGTTCTTAATGAAATTCTTGAATGGCCCCGTGTATATGGCATTGGGTGCATGATGGTAATCCTGATTATGATACTTCAACACAAGATGGCGATGTTTCACTAAAAACAGCATTGAGGCCGTGAAGTCACTAGATGTGTAGAATGTGTAGGAGATATAAAGAAGCCAAATGAATATGAAACAGTGTGGTGGTGTATCTACTTTATAAGACTAATATGCCTTCGCATACAAAGAATCAAGAGCTGATTTTCAGTAAATACAGAAAAGGCTAGTCTGGGATTAAAAATCTTACTCAGCTCTTTTCCTTGTGTGTGTGTGTATAAAAAAAAATGCACTTTCTCAACAGAGTATTCAGATAGATGGTATTCATAGCCTTACTGAGCTACTATCAGAAAAATTCATCGCAGAGTCTCAAAGCACTTATGTAAGTCGCCCTGGCTAAGGGCGTCTGCCAAATACTGTAAATGTAAACAAAGCCAAGATCAAAAAAGGTCAAGTAATCAAAATCAAGAAAGGAACAAAGGAAAACCTCCAGCAACACAATTTAAAGAAACCGCAACAGCTTCTACTTCAAATAGAGTGGTATGGGATGAAGTTACTATGCAAACAGCGGCAATAACTCCTGACTGGCTTTCATCTGCTACTCAACCAGCACAAGAGGTGCTTATACAGTATATGCTCTGTTGGATTCTCAAAGTGATACAACCTTTGTACTAAGTGAAGTAGCTGATTCCCTGGAGGCGGACAAGGAATAAGTCAAGCTGAAGCTCTGCACTATGACATCAAGGACCACCGTAGTAAGGTCTCAACGAGTAAAGAATCTGCAAGTTCAAGGCTTTTACTCAAGAAAATTTATCTGTTTACCATCAGTCTACACGCACAACTTAATTCCCGCTAACAGAAGTCACAAACCAACCGACCAACCGTTAAAGGCCTGGTCCCACCTAGATCCCCTTCAAGAATATGTAGGAACTCTGCAGGACTGTGAAATAGGACTGCTCATTGGTTACAACTGCTCACAAGCGCTATTCCCACAAGAAATTGTGTCTGGCAAAAAAAAAATCAGCCTTATGCACAATGTAAAGACCTTGGGTGGAGTATTGTTGGCCATGCAAATCCCTGTGTAGAATATGGAGATGCAATTGAGATTAGTCATCGTATAGTAGTGAAGGTGACACCAAGTGGTGACTCTTTTGTCAACCTTAAAACTGAAGTTCATTATGTGAACAGATCCAAAGTTAAAGATATTACTCCTTCAAATACTGTATGATTAGGGTCCTTGAATTAGACTTTTCAGAAAGCGCTAAAGAAGAAGATCCCATTTATCAAGATGACCTTAAGTTCCTGTCTAAAATGAGGGTAAATATAACACAAAAGGACAATGGGCACTTTGAAATGCCATTACCTTTTAAAGAGGGAAAACCAAATCTACCTAATAATAAAATAAGATATGTGTGATACATTGTTTAATCTGTCTTGAAAGGAAGCTAAGAAAGAATGAAACATATTACAAAGACTATGTGAATTTCATGGGCGACATTATTTACCGTGGTGATGCAGAGAACATCCCTGAAGAAGAAATTGGAAAAAGTCTGGCTTGGTGTCACGGGAAGCGTTCGGTGATAGCGGGCAGAGCGGGTAAGCAAGATGCAGGCAAGCGGAATACGGGGATTAACGAGGGTTTAATCAACAGACTGGGAGCAGGAGACATGTAACGCCGACTTACATCAATGACAGACAACGGGTTAGTACAAAACAAGAACTTAAATACATGGAACAAGGCAGCAGGAAACAAGACACGACTGGGCACGATCAGGAAATCACACGTGGGTAATTAGGGGGCGTGGCACACACGAGGAGCGGACGGAGCGGGCGTCACAGAACCCCCCCCCAAAGGCGCGCTACACCGGGCGCGCCAAGGAAGGGGGCGACGGACGGGACGAGGCAGAACAGGACCTGAAAGACAAGAGCAAAAAAATCAATGGGGAACAGGGAACAAGACAGACAGGCAAAACTGACACAGAGGCAGAAGCCAGGACAAAACATGACACAGGACAGGAAAGGCAGACAGACAGACAAGGAAGGGAGAAACAGAGGGAACAGGCGGAACAAAAGGAGCGGGAGTGACAGGAGGGAACGACGGGAAACCAGGAACGGAGCGGGGCAGAACAAAGGGACCAGGAACAGAGGACGGCGGGACAAAGGCAGGAGGAGGAACAAAGACAGGCGGGACAGAGACAGGAAAGAAGGGAGAGAAGGAGGAGGAAGGAAGGGGAGCCCGAGGGAGCCCCAGCGGGCGACGGGAGGCAGCCGGAGGGGCCGCAGGCGGCCGGGAGGCCGGAGCCGGAGGGGACCGAGAAGGGGCTGAGGAGACAGGGCGAGGGACCCGCGGAGGGGCCAGGGAGGGAGCAGGAGGGAGCACCGGGGAAGGGGACGAGGGAGCAGGAGGGGCCCACGGCGAAGGCCCGGAGGAGGGGGGAGCCGCAGCAGGCGGCGATGTCCGGGGGAGGGCCGGAGGTAGGGGCCCCGCAGGCGACCGAGGAGCCGCCGTCGGGGAACCCGCAGGCGACAGCCGACCCGGAGGGCCAGGACCCGCAGGCGCCAACCGAGCCCCAGCGCAGGCGAGGCAGGGCGAGCCAGGGGGCAGGGCGGGCGGGACCCCAGCCCTGCGTCTGTGTCCCCTCCCTTTACGGGACACAGACATGACCCCAGGTCGGGGTCGAGTTCGCCGGGGCGAGGGAGAAACAGTCACAGGGGGAGAAGGGACAGGAGCGCGGTCAGGACTCGGAGCGCGGTCAGGACTCGGAGCGCGGTCAGGACTCGGAGCGCGGTCAGGAGCTGCAGGTGGCTGCAGTGGGGGCGCCGGCCCGGGAGCTGCAGGTGGCTGCAGTGGGGGCGCCGGCCCGGGAGCTGCAGGTGGCTGCAGTGGGGGCGCCGGCCCGGGAGCTGCAGGTGGCTGCAGTGGGGGCGCCTGGACAGGAACAGGAGCGCGGTCAGGAACAGGAGCGCGGTCAGGAACAGGAGCGCGGTCAGGAACAGGAGCTGGCTGCAGTGGGGGCGCCTGCCCGGGAGCTGCAGCAGGCGGCTGCAGTGGGGGCGCCTGCCCGGGAGCTGCAGCAGGCGGCTGCAGTGGGGGCGCCTGCCCGGGAGCTGCAGCAGGCGGCTGCAGTGGGGGCGCCTCTGCAGGAACTGGAGCGCAGTCAGGAACAGGAGGTGGCTGCAGAGGGGGCGCCTCTGCAGGAACTGGAGCGCGGTCAGGAACAGGAGGGCGGTCAGGAACAGGAGCTGGCTGCAGTGGGGGCGCCTGCCCGGGAGCTGCAGCAGGCGGCTGCAGAGGGGGCGCCTGCCCGGGAGCTGCAGCAGGCGGCTGCAGAGGGGGCGCCTCTGCAGGAACTGGAGCGCGGTCAGGAACAGGAGGTGGCTGCAGTGGGGGCGCCGGCCCGGGAGCTGCAGCAGGTGGAGGGAGCGCCTCTGGGGCTGCAGCAGCACGGTCAGGGGGCGCCTGCCGTGGAGCTGCAGGTGGCTGCAGTGGGGGCGCCTGCCCTGGAGCTGCAGGTGGCTGCAATGGGGGCGCCTGCCCTGGAGCTGCAGGTGGCTGCAGAGGCGGCTGCGCAGGCAGCGGCCGCGCAGGCAGCGAAGGCGGCTGCGCAGGCAGCGGCGGCTGCACGGGAGCGGGGTCCGCCGGCAATGGCGGCTGCACGGGAGCGGGGTCCGCCGGCAATGGCGGCTGTTCCAGCGCGGGGACCGACGCGCTCTGGAGCAGGATCAGCTGTCGGAGGTCCTCCGCCAAGCCCTTGAGTACTTCCGGACCAGAGGCGGGCGTAAACGCGTCAAAGCCTCGCCTCAAACGCGCAACAAGAGCCTCAATCCTCCGGTCTCCAGGGGCTGTCGGCCGTTCCATTACCCTTATGAATAAACCCTGGAGGGTAAAAAACTGGTTCGCCAGGGCAGCCGTCCTCCCTGGGAGAGGCGTGGTGTACGCCTCCGGGGTGGCTGCCACTGGACATGGGGCAGGATCGTCCGGTTCAGGCATGATGGAGGTGGCCCTAGCCGGCATGCGGGGCACACGCGAGATGGCGTCTCTACCCTTCCGGATTCCCCCCCAATTGTCCAGGCGTTCCGGCCGATAATGGTACTTCTCTAGGGGTGGTAGGAGGACTGGTCTTCTCCGGGCGTAGTCCGCGAGAAGGAGGGGTGCCTCCTCCTCGTCCTCAGACGGGAGCCATAGCCTGGCTAGCGTGCAGGCTCCAAGTTGGATCTCCGGCTCCTTCTGAAGCCTTCTTGCCCGCTTGCTTTTCTTGCGGTCTGTCATTCTGTCACGGGAAGCGTTCGGCGATAGCGGGCAGAGCGGGTAAGCAAGATGCAGGCAAGCGGAATACGGGGATTAACGAGGGTTTAATCAACAGACTGGGAGCAGGAGACATGTAACGCCGACTTACATCAATGACAGACAACGGGTTAGTACAAAACAAGAACTTAAATACATGGAACAAGGCAGCAGGAAACAAGACACGACTGGGCACGATCAGGAAATCACACGTGGGTAATTAGGGGGCGTGGCACACACGAGGAGCGGACGGAGCGGGCGTCACAGCTTGGTATACAGTATACCATATCACGGAGTTTACCATCCGCAAAACGAAGAAACCTCTCTCAATGATCATCTGCTCACTGGACCTGACCTGGCGAATACGCTGGTGGGCGTCCTGTGTAGATTTAGAAAAGGCTTAGTCACAGTGATGTGTGACATTGAAAGAATGTTTCATGAGTTTTACGTGAAGATTACCTACGATTCCTATGGTGGGAGAATGGTAACTTGGAAACCATACTATCAACGTATAGGATGAAAGTTTATCTGTTTGGAGCGGCTTCATCCTCTTGAACTTTGGCCTAAAACATCTGGCAGGTCAAGGGCAAGGTCAATACAGTGAAGGCACTATACACTTTCTACTCAAAGAAATTTCTATGTAGATTATGGACTTGCAAGTGTTCCTACAGAGGAGGAAGCTATTCAGCTTGTAAAAGAAGCAAGAGAACTTTGTTGCACTGGAAAGTTAAAACTTCACAAATTTATTTCCAACAATGAGGGCATAATGGCATCCATCCCAGATGGATTGGGGGGAATGTGCCACAATCAAAGATCAAGACATGGCTTTGAATTTACCACACATGGAGAGAGCCCTTGGAGTAAAGTGGTGCATCAGGTCTGATTCATTCAAATTCAGAGTTCAGGTAAAGTTCAATCCATCTACAAGAAGAGGTGCGCTTTCTACAGTGGCCTCAATGTATGATCCGTTATGGTTCATGGCACCTTTTGTCCTTCTAAGGAAACAAATTCTCCAGCAAATGTGCAGGGATAAGATTGGCTGGGACAAGAAACTTCCATAAATGCTTAAGACCACAGTGGGAGTCCTGGATTAGAGATTTATCTAATCTAGCTGATGTGGAAGTTAGAATATGCTACCTTAATATTTTGCCAAAGTTAGAGGGTATGAACCTCACCATTTCTGTGATGCAAGTACCTCAGGTTATGGTGAATGCACTTACCTGCGAGCTAACGAGTCAAATAGGAAAATCAAGAGTTTCACCAACTAAAGTCATGGCAATGCCAAGACTGGAACTCTCTGCAGCAGTAGTTACAGTTCGAACTAGTGATATGTTTCAAAATGAACTCGAAATTCAATATCTGAAAGAATACTTTTGGATGGACTCCACAGTTGCTCTTGGTTACATAAACAAAGACACCAGAAGATTTCAAGTGTTTGTGGCTAACCAGATACAGAGAATCAAGTTGAGCACAATTCTGCAGACCATGCCTCTCGTGGGTTGACTGCAGAGCAACTTAAGAACTCCAATTGGTTTTCTGGACCGAAGTTTCTTTGGCAAAAGGAAATACCCAACAGAGAAGGCAAGGTGGAGAAGTTAAGGAAGATAATCCTGAACTCTGTAAGACTGTAGTGCTTAATACTAAAGCAAAGGAGGACAGATCATTACTGCACCGCCTTGAAAAGTTTTCTGACTGGTCAAGGGTAGTTGCCAGATTGAAACGATGAGTTAAAGAATTAAAAGGTGTGAAACAAAGAACTAATGAGAGTACAAGTCTAGAAGAAAGGAAAGAAGCAGAAGTCACTATTATTAAGCTAGTTCAAGAGCAAGCATTCCCAGATGAGATAAAGAGTTTGAAGGTAAAGAAGGTTATTGCTAAGACCAAATACAGCATGCTGAACAAGTTGAGTCCAATTTTGGATGAAGAAGGTGGGAGGAAGTCAAGCTACGTTACACCCACATATCCAGCTATACTTCCAAGAAACTGCCACATATCAGCCCTGCTAATTCAGCATTTTCATGATAAGGTATATCATCAGGGATGTGGAATGACCCTAAATGAATTGTGAGCTAATGGATGGTGGATCCTGGGAAGTAGCAGTGCAGTATCGTCACACATCTTCAAATGTGTCAAGTGTCGAAAATATAGAAGAGGTACTGAAGAACAAAAGATGGGTAACTTACCTCCAGATAGAATGGAAATGACTCCTCCATTTGCCTGTGCCGGCATAGATAGGTCCAAAACAATCTATGTGAAGGCAGGAAGAAAAGATGTTAAAAGATATGGAATCTTACTTACCTGTATGTTCAAGAGCTAAACACACAGAAATGCTTGATGACAAGACAACTGATGCATTTATTAATGCATTAAGAGCATTCATTGCAATAAAAGGAGATCTTCGTCAACTTTGAAGTGACCAAGGAACTAACTTTATTGGTGCAAGGAGAGAGTTTGCGGAACTCATGAAAGGCATAGATGAAGAAAGAGTCAAGGCTTTAGGATCTGAATTTCAAATGAATCCCCCCAGCTGAAAGTCATATGGGTGGCGTCTGGAAGAGGCAAATTAGGACTATTAGAAGTGTTCTCACTGCCCTTCTCGACAAGTCAGCGCAAAGGTTGGACAGCTCCTCTCTAAGAACGTTCTTATATGAGGTTATGGCAATTGTTAATAGTAGACCCCTTACTGCTGAACATTTGAATGACCCATCCATACCCGAACCTTTGACTCCAAAACACATTCTTACAATGACGAGTTAAAACATTGAAAAAGGAATCACATCTCTGTTGAAAGTAAGTTGACATTAGGTAAACTACTTAACTCTGGTTGTTCTCTTACTTTCTAACTCACCACAGAGTGCAGACAGTACAGTCAGTATTCTTATTACATTGTTAAACTTAACTTCATAGTGTTAAATTGACACCAGTTACGTGACTGTGACTTCATCTCTCCCCTGATTACATGCCCGTATGAGTGGCACACAGGAACAGATTTACCCACCATTATGAGAAAGACTGACCAATATGGACCTTATGACCTTTTGACTTTTTTCATATTAAAACTTTGTCTCTATCAGTTCAACACTGATTGTTCTTTAAGATTAGATAACTTCCTGTGAGCTGAACAGAACCTTGCTCTTTTGTGCTTTTCTTTGGATTTATTGGCTTTGCATCAGAGGAAAACTCTATGTAGAAGAAGTTTCCAGAGTGGCATAAAAGGTATTTTAACGGAAGGGAAGGGGTTGTTGATGTAAGATCATTTTGAATACCAGTGCTGGCCTTGTGGTTAAGAAGACATGAACAATTGCATTCTGCTGTTTAACAGTAAATTGCAATTGCTTCATATTTTCCCCCAAGACTGGTATAAAAAAGTTGAAAAAACAGAAAAGGCCTGAAGGTCCATGCTGGCCAGAGTTGTTTAAAAGTAAATAAGGAATTTGCTCTTTGAATTCTGTGACAGGTTTCAGATTAAGTGTCCTAATGAAACTGGATACAATAATTGAAAATCAAAGACAGCACATATCTCTTCTTCAAATGCTGCTCATGTCACAGCCAGGAACACAGGATGAGCTGGAAGACGTTCTGCCCTCTGCAGCTGATACAGTAGAGAAACTTAGTCTCTGCTCTAAAGCAACCTCAGATAAGGAGTTCAAAAGAAAAATAGTGAGTTTGATAGTTATAGTGTTCACTATGGTCCATCCTTAATTAATACCAAGTATTTGTAAGTAAAAAGCATACAACGTTAGACAGATATATGCTAGAGCATAATACAACACCTAACAACAATGTGACTGATGAATTTTCAACAAGCAGTAGATTGAAAGTAAATGTAAACTATATTTATAAACAGAAAAACACGCAATAAACAAAATAGTTCACAAGGAAATATATCTAATGAGACAGAACCAAACTGTTACAAAATGTTTTTTGATTAAGTTTTTGATTTGTTTGCAGATCATATACCTCAGTTCTCTTGGGGATAATGGGTTAAAAGCCCACATAAGAAATATGATGAAGAATGTGGCCAGCAACAAAGTGTGGCCCAAGTATTCATTGAAAGGACAATTAGAAAAATGACCACTATATCACTGGGAAATAATCAGCCTTTTCATCAGTAAGATATACATTTACACCATTTTAAAATGTAAACATCTGTCAATTGGACTCAATAATGCAATTTACAATTGTTTTTAAAACATCTCTTTAGGTTGGCATACCCACTATAGTAATACAGTAATACTTATAGTAATACTATAAGTACTGTATTACTGACATATTCTAATTTGTCATTTGATTTTACTGCTTTCAGTACTTATTAAGGGTCCAAAGCACGTACTGCTATGGAACCTTATTGTTTTTCTTCCGTTTTTTCTCTTTTATTATTTTTCTGTCCTAAAACTGAATGGATATGTATAATGTATAATGTATATAGTATACAGTATATAGTGTATAATGGAAACATGAAACAACTGTATGACACAACTATAAGAAACTATCTGGAAAGTACAACAGACCAGAGCGACCTGTCAGAGGCAAGGAGGGAAAGGCCATCACAGGATTAGAACAGCAGATGAATAGATGGTCTGAACATTTTGAGGAGCTTCTGAACAGACCAGTACCACCAAACCCCCCAAACATCAACCCAGCCACCGAAGATCTCCCCATCAACTGCAGCAGCCCAACAAGGGAAGAGATCAGGAAGGCCATCATTCTGGTGAAGAACGGGAAGGCAGCAGGACCTGATGACATACCAGCAGAAGCCCTGAAGGCAGACCTGGAAGCTTCGGTCAAGATGCTGTACCCCCTTTTCGAGAAGATCTGGGAAAAGGAAGAGATACCGACCGACTGGAAGGAGGGTTACCTAGTCAAGCTTCCAAAAAAAGGGGACCTCAATAACTGTAAGAACTACAGAGGCATCACACTCCTGTCAGTGCCAGGCAAGGTCTTCAACCGGATCCTCCTAGAGCGGATGAAGGACATCGTCGACCCAAAACTACGAGACGAGCAAGCAGGTTTCCGACAGAACCGATCATGCACAGACCAAATCGCAACGCTGCGCATCATAGTAGAGCAGTGCTTGGAGTGGAGCACACCATTGTACATCAACTTTGTCGACTATGAGAAGGCGTTTGACAGTGTGGATCAAGAGACTCTCTGGAAGCTCCTCCGGCACTATGGCATCCCAGCCAAGGTGGTCAACCTGATCAAGAGCTCATACGAGGGAACAACCTGCAGAGTGATCCACGGAGGGCAGCTCACCAACAGCTTCCAAGTGAAGACAGGAGTCCGACAGGGGTGCTTGTTATCCCCGTTCCTCTTCCTCATCGCTATCGACTGGATCATGAAGACATCCACCAGTGAATGCAGAAATGGAATCCAGTGGACCTTGTGGAGCCAATTGGAAGACCTAGACTTTGCAGACGATCTCGCTCTTCTCTCCCACAGTCAGCAGCAGATGCAAGAGAAGATCAATGTGCTGGCAACCACATCATCACAGGTTGGACTCAACATCCACACGGATAAGACCAAGATTCTGAAGACCAACTCCAACAGCAACAACACAGTCACCGTGAATGGAAGTTCCCTGGAGGAGGTACAGTCCTTCACCTACCTGGGCAGCATCATCGACCAGCACGGTGGAACAGATACAGACGTCAAGGCAAGGATCGGCAAAGCAAGAGCCGCCTTCATCCAGCTCAAGAACATCTGGGCTTCCAGAGAACTGACCTTGACCACCAAGATCCGTCTGTTCAATTCCAACGTGAAGTCAGTATTGTTGTACAGGGCCGAAACCTGGAGGACAACCAAAACCAACATCCGAAGAATCCAGACGTTCATCAACACCTATCTCAGAAAGATTCTCCACATCCGCTGGCCAAACACCATCAGTAACACCAACCTATGGGAAAAGACCTACCAACCTTCAGTAGAAGCAGAAATCTGGAAGAGAAGATGGGGATGGATAGGGCATACCCTCCACAAACTACAAACCAACATCACCAGACAGGCTCTCAGATGGAACCCCCAAGGCAAGCGGAAGAGAGGCCGTCCAAGAAACACCTGGAGACGAGACCTCGAGGCAGAAATGACAAGGATGGGCTACACCTGGAGTCAACTAGAAAGAATGGCCCAGGACAGAAACCTCTGGAGATCTACCTTTGGCAGCCCATACCCCGGAAAGGGTGGAGGGCGAAAATGAAATGATGAATGAAAACTGAATGGGCAGCCTAAACCGTAAGAGCTAGACCGACCAAACTTGGTAGGATGATGGCAAGTCCTGCCCAGGAATTCAGACCATCCGACCCAAGTCTGTCAGCCAGCGCTGTAGCGCCCCCCAACATGTTTCGGTCAATATCTTCTGTCCTGTTAGTTAAGTGCCACAATAGTTGTCTACAGGACACAGTCTTCTGCCCCAAGCTCCATTCACCACTTGCTGCCCGCCTCCTAGTTTCCGGCCACGCCCCTTCTGCCCTCTGACCCTGTGTTCCGGTTGAGGATAAAGCCTATTGATCACATCCAGCTCGAGCTCTTGCTCAAGCTTTGTCTTTTGCTATTGTTGTGTTGGTTCGCTGTTTCTGATTGACTTCTTGTGTATGATGGTTCTAATTGGTTTCTGGTTTTCTGCTTTGCCCCTTTTTGTACCTTTGCCTTTGGTTTGCTTGTCTTCTGGTTTTGACCTCTTGCTTAGCTCCTGACTGCTCTCTTTGTCTCGCCCCTTCGGTTACCGTGTTTTGGCCTGTTTGTTTTCTGTACATGTCTGTTAGGTGCATAAAGAGTGACTGCGTTTCCGTTTATGCATACGTGGTGTTTACTGTGCTTTTGGTTAGGGAGTTAGATTTAATCTTTGTCATTTCGTTTTCTCTTGTTTTCATTACCTTTAGAGTTAATTTAGTTTGGGGAATCGTTCGGTAATGATGTTTTGGTTGTTGTTTTGGCCTGGGTCACTCCCGAAGTTTGTTGCACCTCGTGTCTGTAAAAGTGTCTGAATAAATACAAAAAAATACAAAAAAAGATCCCTTCATTTCCCGTGTTCCCTTTTCCCATCCCTTGGTTGTCTCATCTTCCCCTCTCCTTTTCCCTTACCTTTCTGTCGGTCCTCAACCAGTTGACATTTATAGCCAGACCAATTCAGTATGACATGCCAAATCAAACAACATGTAGAAAGTGGTTCTCCATGTTTGCATGATTCATGTAGGTCTGATAACCGTACTTTTTGTTAACTTTTTGTTAACCTCGTATGATTTTCACCCAACCTACATAAATCTAGTATCATTCAAATCAGGAGACAGTCCTGATAAATAATTATTCAAAAAATCCTAAAGTTTCTGTAAGGTACGACCACTAGCCACATCCACACCCTGCAGGTGTCACGCCCATTTCAATCAGACAGCTGTATCTCAGGCCTCCCTCAGCCCATCATCACCAAACTTAAATATATCCTGTAGGACAGTATTAGGGAAGGGCAGTCCAAATTTGACGCTGATCGGTCAATAGGGGGCGCTACAGTACTGTAACGTGTGTCTAAACCTGCAAAACCAGCGAAACAGACATTTTCCTCATTCTGTTCCACTGACATTACTAGTCAAAATCCTTTGTACTGCAAGTTCTGCGAGTCATGCCAAATCAAGATATATGTACTGTACTGTCCAATTACATTGATTTGCATTCCCTCGTGATGTTTAAAAACTGAACAAATGACATATTCCTATAACTCCTACAATGTCCACCCCACCTAGGTCATTCTGGTAGCACGTTAATCAGGACACTGCCCTTATGGATAATTTATGAAAATAGCTTGACCTGCTTGTATAGTACAGCCACCAGCCACACCCAACCTGCAGCATTTCCATGCCCATTTCAATCAAACAGCTTAATCTCAGGCATGCTTCAGCCAATCATCACTAAATTTGAACCACTAATGTAGTACTTGACCGCAGACAGACAATCCAACTTTAGTGCTGATTGGTCAAATAGGGGCGCTACATCCACTATCCATATCCATGTAAGACCCACCTTAGCAAATTCAGCTGAAATGTCCCTATTTCTCATAAAACATTCAAAGAATTGTTACTTTTCCATTCATCTCAATCAGTCCATATTTTTGATTTCCTTTTATTTTTCATCCATTTGACTCATAAAAAATTAACAGACTTCATTTACAAGCCAGGCAGTGTATATTGCAGATTTTTTAAATAAATTGGCCAGCAGGTGGAGGCTATGCTCTATTTCCTAAATGCCATTCAGTCTTTTCAGACCTTCTCATGTCTAAAAGAACAACTTACAAAAGGAGAAAGCATGATATTACTCGTGTTTTTTGCAGCAGTCCCCCAAATGAGCACTGTTAGGCTGTGTTGCATATTCAGAACATGTTCACACAGGTCATATAAACTAAGTTTAACCTATAAGATCTAGATGTACCGTGTTAGGTAGGCAGGTGCCAATTTCTACGTACTACTAAGACTGTCACAAACCGGACCTTCCTTTGTGGTCAGGCACTCCACCCTAGGGTTCTACATTCTGTCCTATGTTGGCATGCTTAGGCTGCTTCTGCTAATTCCACATATGATGTGCAAAACATTGTTACATGAACAGTGCACAAAGAGGACAAAGTGTGATAGTGGCACTCATATATATATTCCACAATCCCAAACATGGCAATTATCCCCGAGCCCCCACACCCAACCCAAGTGCCACCTGCCCCATCCCTGCCCCAGCCCCCCCCCCCCCCACCCCGAAGCCCAACCTTAGCGACCCTCCCCTAAGCATAGCCCTATGCCCAGAAGTCACCCAAGCACTCCACCCTAGACCAATCCCCAGCGACAGGCCCCCAAGCCTAGCCATAGCCCCCCCTGCCTCAGCGCTCTAAAGCCCAGCTCCAGCCTCCCAAACTGTGGCACCAGCCCCAGCCCCCAAGCGCCAGCCCCACTGCCAACCCGAGGCTCAGCTGCAGCCCCCCACAGCCTGGCACCAGCCCCAGCCCCAGTGTTAGCTCCTGAAGGGCAGCCCCAGCCCTAGTCCCCCACAGCCCGACACCAGCCACAGCCCGAGCACCAGCCCCCTGAGTCTGACGCCCCAAGAAAACTATCACTCCAGCACAAAATGTATTATGTTTCTTTCTACAGTTTCTTACAGGTAATTTTTTTTATAGTTTCTTATAAATAATGTAACACTACACATTCATGATGGCTAAAATATGTCGGCATTACTGAAACAGAGATGCTTTTTGTCACAATGTCTTTCACATACACATGATCAATCAAAGTGCCTTTTCCAGTGGTTACTTGTTCGACAAGTTGAGTATATCCATGTTCTTCCATAAAATTAGCAATTGTACTTACTGCCAAAAGATTTTCAGTCTCCGGACAGATCTGTGTCCATGCATCTTCCATTGTACCATGCAACTGTAGGTCTTCCTTAGCTTTCTCTTTTGCATGTGATTCCTTTTCAAAACTTGCCATATTTGAGTCCACAGCCAGTTTCACTGAATGCAATTCATCATCAGAAAACCTCACAAACCCAGTTTCATAGAAATCCTGGTAACTGCCAAAACTAGACAGATTTCAGCTGGTTATCCACATAATGTGGTAGAAAAAGTTGCAAAATGCTGTGGCAATATTTTTCTGGGTCCTTTGTAGATGAAGAGTGCACATACCGAACAACAACCGCATCACTGCGTGTCCTTTTCTTCATGAATCGTAGTTTTCTGTCCAGCTCAACACTTCCATAACATGAACTCTGAGATTTAGATAATATTCTGTACTCAGATGCAAATCTTGCTAAGCACATTCCTATAAACTCTTCTGTTTTTTGGCCTGGCTTTATATCTATCAGTGGTACTGTTCATCCAAATACCCTGTTCATCCTCATTGTCTCACACAGCTTTCTTCCATATCATGTTCAGTGGAAGGCTCATTTTCACCACATGCTCTCTGATTGGGATGAACTGCACCTTTCATGATCCCTCTTTCAACCTCATGTTAGCCAGGCGATAAACACTTTCCCGAGTCGAAACTTCATGATTGTGCAGGAAAACACTGCCAAGTTGCAGAAGAGCATCTTTTGCTTCCAAAGTAAAATTTGTTATGCTCTCTGAGATACATCAAGGCATTCTTTATCTTTTCTGGGTGCACAAATTCATATTTGTAGTATCCTTTGTAACTTAACTTCCTTTTCAGCTTCACATGAATCATAAGGTCATTATTGTTCACTCTTGGTAAAGCTTCAGCTACATTTGGAATGCTAGATGGGATGCAAGTGACAGGATCATGAACACCATTTTGTCTACCTTTTGGCAAAGACACAATTCGCATGAAAGGAATATGCCTAGCAACCAGATGCTGTTCCAGTGAATTTAGATGCTGCAACTCTACTGGGACTGGCTCTAAAGCTAGATTGTTTGCAACACACTCTGCTGGCAGTTTCCCATCAAGAATCTTTCTGCGACATGTGGCAAATCCACAAGGAACCTGTAGGGCCAGTAACACTGTTACAATCATCAGAACACGTGTCTATACATTTACGCAAGTATGTCTCAGTAATACACTGTGATGCCACTATCACAACTGCCTGTGATTTTCTCAAGTACTCATCTTTCTTGCACATCACAACTTGGTGTTTAAATGTTTAAATTTGATGACACACTGAACAAATGTATTCTGGGCATTCACTTATTTTCCGTCTAAACTGTTCAATCAGAGTCAATTTTTTCTTCTATCCTTCTCTTTAGTCCATTTTTCAATAATTCTGCTTTTTACTGCAGTGGCATAACAACTGTCTGTTTTGTATCTATTACTACTACTTTGTTACTGAGCTGATTGGTACGCTGGATTAGAATGGTAAGCTTCAAAATTCTGTTTCTTCATAGCTTCTCTGTAACTTTCATTTGAGGCATGCTTACTAGTCAAACTCTTTCACACGTTGCTTGTGTTCCATGTCTGTAGTGTACGTACACTTGACTGCTGTACATTTACAGTGCTCCATATCTGTTGCATAGTTATAGATACTTGATGTTGCTTAACACGGTCTCGGTAGTCTTCATCATTACGGTAGTGCTTCATGCTTCTCTCAAGTTGTTCCTCCTTGTGTACCGTACTCACTTCATACCGTCTTTTTTCTCATTCCAGTGTCAGACCACTTTATGCAGTTTCTGTTGGTGCGTTTTCAATTTCAGAGCATCGTGTGGCACAACCCTCAGCATCATGCCCTTTCACGCAAGTTACAGCCTCATAATGTGACTCATTACAATGTTTAAGGTATATACCTCTCTGATCACTATCAAAACCAAGACAAGTGGAGTACTTCAACCATTTCTTATCAGAGTATGTGAAAATATGCACACCAAGGTCAGCAGCAGCTTGAATCTCTACCTCAGAAGCCCAAGTACCAACATACTTCATCCGCGATGCAGCCACATACTCACTGACGGAAGAGTAACCATCTCTAAGACAACCAACATAGCTGGATTTCCTGTGTTCCTTCTCACTCCCAGTTATAGCAAAAGCCAGAGATCTGAAAAAGCAGTTACCATAACCAGTGATAGGCATCGTTCTGCAAAGATCACCCACCGGAAAACTCTGCAGCCATATTTACATGACCATGATCAATGTACACCACACCTAGCTTACAGGGAAGGCTTCTTTGCTGCTGTGTTGTCAAAGGACTGAAGACAAATTGCTCTTTGCATAGCTCACTGATAAAAACTACATCACCTTCATTGATCACATGGACATCAACTTCACGTTCTGCATCATCTGTCATATTCGGCCTTACCAGATCATGTCAGGTCTTTGACGTGCCGGTGAACTGGTCGACTCTGGAGACTGAGGAGTTACCATCTGGATGGTGGTGCAGGATGCTTCTACTGGTCACACTCACAGCTATAATCTCAAACTGTTCCCCTGTTGCATCTAAGGACAGTCCTAGAGTATTCATATGGTCTAGCAAAGATAGAGTAGTACACCAATATACTTCTGCCTGATGCGTCGTTTGCGCCGTCTCCTTGTTGGGAATGCAAGCCGATCACCACATGCCATGACCCTTGCTGATGGCACAAGTATTCACTTTAAGAGTAAAAAGACATGCATCATACTGTGAAAATACTCTTACCGCTTCATCAGCAGAAATGAGAATGTCGCACATATCTCCATATTCGTTCACACCAGACAAGCCCACAAACATGTCATCATTGTAATTTATTACCATTCAATGTGTACTCTGTTGGTAAATCTCTAACAGTTACCCAGGAGCCTCTTGAATTCTCCCAGTGTTTCGGATGGTACTGTAGAGGTCGTCTTCAGCAGCACTTGATCAATGTCTGTGACTGACCAGCTTAAGACGTTCTTTACGTTAGTATGGCAATCAAACTATTGGCAATGCATTGCTTGATACTGTTGACTCCAAATCGTGGGTGTCCTTGATGGAAGGAGCCTCTTACTGTAGGTGCCTGAGGAAAATGAGGGGATACAGGTATAGTTTCACATGCTGTTGCTGATCCAGGGTTGGGTAAAGGTTTGGCAGTGCCAGGGTAATTTTCAGTTAAAGTTCAGTTAAGTATTTGGGGTTGGCTATTGCTGCCTTTCTTTTATGAGGGGGCTGCGGTACCTCGTCCATCCAAGCTATTTCTTGGTGGAGAAAAGGCATACGAAACCTGTCAACGGTCCTACAAATGGCACGCAAGGCGGGAACCCGGTGGTCATGGCTCGTCGGCAAAGTCGCTGTCATCACCATTTTGGTATTCTGAGAGGGGGGAAATGGGTTAACCCCATCATCAGTCATAGCCACGACGTGGATGGCAGCAGCAGTCAGGCTGTTGGTTGTAGCTTGTCAGATTAGTCACAGTCAGATCCATTTTGAGTCGGGGTAACCGAATAGGGGTAACCCTGTCAACAGTCTCAGCCACAACATTGCTACCAGTAGCTCGATGCCTATCCATTAGCCTCTTCTTCGCTGCTGCTGAACGCCGGGACGCCTTGGTGCGAGGCATCTGCAGATGAACGGGGGGAGAAAAAAAAAGAAAAAATACATGGCACACATCCTTCCAATTTTACTTTGCAGTCATACTGTCAAATGCATATACATGGATGTGTTTTGACAGGAGCGGTTCCAATGGTGGTTTGAGAGACTGTACACCAACATCATTCTGCCCTGTTACAAGTCATTGATGCTGGTCAATCGATATTGAAGTGTACAGACGTTAAACCACAATTTACACACTGAATTTCTAATTTTAGAAACCTTTATACTTCTTATCCTATAATACATCTGTCTCACATGACTTGATTTTTAAAAACACAGAACTCTACAACTTTCCTGTTAAGTCACACTGCCAAATATCCATATTACAAACATCAACATTTTGCTTCAACAATAAATGACCAAAATCTTTATCACATGTATGCTGATTTGTCCTGTCACTAACAGAATTTATTGAAAGACCTACAGATTCCTCATCCCACTGATACAAATATACTTTGGCTGCTTAACATTAGTATCGTGGCCATTTCTCATATTGTGCGACAGCTTCTCTGTCACTACACAACCAATGTCTATACAACACACAATGGCAGAGCTGTTTTGTTTTAAACAGTAACATAATTACCCATAGAATACTATTTTTCTAGTGCTATAGCAAATCGTTAGTATATGCAGGAATGTGATAAACTTCCCATACACATACAGAAAATTTTCCACTGTTCCAATTGTAGCAGTGTATTTGGTATGAAGTTTGTTTATCAACTTGCATAACTAGTAAAAAAAAAAAAAAAAAGAATATATTAGGTTCATATTTTAAGATCTAGCCACAGCAGTCAAATTGACAAAAATGCAGTGTACTGACTGGGACGTTATGCAGCCTCACATAGATTTGTTTCACACCAGTTAGGGCTATGCTATATTGGGGAAAGAAAAATCACATTGCAAAATTTATTCTTCCTGCCATATATTGTAATTTTAGGATTTTCAAAAATCTAATTAGTTCAATTGGTCGATTGGCATAATTAATCATTCTATTAAGACTGAGCTGATTTTGTCCAAATATAATGGTAACTCAGGTACTGATTAACAGAGAATGAGCATTACACTAAGGAAGCTTATCACATGTGGGAGCTAACATAACAAAATGTGACAAAGTGACAAAATAGAACAAACAGAACATTTTATTATCCAATTAAACCGTTTCCATAGCCACAGTGAATAAGCGTCATTCCATGTCAAATCATCACACTTTCGGACCTCCTCGTCATGGATTGTAACAAAACTTGGCATGGTGATTTGGTCACATAAGTAACACATGAAACTGAAACTGGGCGTGTCTTGGATCAATATTGAGAGGGAGATTTAAGCGGACAAAGTTTTAACTTTTTCAGGGGGGGGACTATGATTAACTGCTATATTTACCTAAATGCAAGCTGCACAGAAATGGTCCTCTTATTGTTTTAAAGCTATTGTCCAGCTCTATAGATTGAACAAATATGACATGCCCAAATGAATTACTACGTAATAGCTGATGAAAATATTAAAAACTCAATAACAAACATATATTTCAAAATTAATTAATTTTTTAAATAAAGCTAGCTCATAATGCCATAAACATCTCCAGAAAATTTGGTCTTTGGTTTTTGAGTCGTTGTCGAGATATTATTACTTACGTGAAATGTGTCTATTGCCAGAACTAGCTGTGGAAATATAATTTGACTTAAACGTGCCGTCGCATGGCTTCATATCAGTAATAGGCCTTTTTAATGGCAGCCAAACTGACATGAAATAGTATAGCAAGCACAGGTGTAATTATTACATAGTAATTATTCATATGGGGATGGCATATTTGTTCAATCTATAGAGCTGGACAATACCTTTAAAACAATATGAAGGCCATTTCTCTGCAGATTACATTAAGATAAAGCCATTCAAAGTCATACACCCCCCCCCCCCCCCCGAAAAAAAAGTTAAAACTTTATTCGCTTAAATCTCCCTCCCTCTGATCTAAGACACGACCAATTTCTGTTTCATGATTTACTCATCTCATCATGTCAAACTGATGATTTGACACAGAATGACATAACTTAAACAAAATATAACTTAAAAATGCATTTCCACCCATGTCTAAACCAAAGTCTTCATGTACCTTTATTATTTTTAAAGGCAGACTAACATCGATACGTCCGTGCCTCAGCGACTACTGCCTATGTCAATCTAACAGCGAACTGAAAGAGATATCGGAAACACAGAGTATACCATCTAAAACCCACAAGAAACGAAACCATCAACAATGAAACACAAAGACAACTCGTTAGACCAGAGGTGTTTTACTTCAGTCCTGAAGGGCCGGTGTTCTGACAAAATATCCTACCTATCAAGCTGTCCTTCCCGTTGTTACTGCACATGCGTACGACGATGTTTTCGTAGTAAGAGTACACGCCTATTATTTTACCCTTTTCTGATCTTGTGTGTGCGGAAAAAAAGTTAGTATTGTATGTTTTACTTCTTTATTAAAGTTGATACTTATTTTCCTTAAGCTGTTCTCTATTTGTTATCTTTTCAAGTGAACATGCACTTTGTTTTTTGTGCAAAAATAATCCAATTTGGAGTCTCAATTGAAGTCATCTTTGAAGTCTTGATTTACTACTTCTAAACTCCTGTAAACTGGAATACATATGTAAACCTTGTAAATTAAGTTTAGTCCTCATGCAGGTAGTGGAAACCACACTTATTTGTTATCTCAAAGAAAGTAATATTGCACTACATACTTGCTAATTGAGTGATAGAAATTAAACAATGTTTAGAACCTTAACATTGGCATTTTTATTTACGGTATGTGCATTGCTTCTTATATAATGGATCCTGAAGCTGTTGTGAAAATGTCTGATTTTCTCTTTAGTTATGGAGAACAAATACGAGGAACTGCTTTGCTTACATTTCTTTCTGATGGTTCCTACCCATCCCAAAGTCCCAAAGGCAAAACGTTAGGAGATATGCCTGAAAATTCAGGCTGAAGGGTCAGTAGTTTATTGTAAATACTAACAATATGTGGTTATTGGTTAGATAAATGTTATAATTAATCTGAATTATTTCTGAAATGTAGAGAGCTCTTGTTTGGAAACAGGAAAGTGATCAAAACAAAAGAAGCACCCATGGGGCTATTTTAGGAGTTTCATTCAAGACCTATTGGTGGACACACTGGTGAACTCAAAACGCAAATTGCAGTGTGTTCCAGATTTTACTGGTATGGCATGTCGGTTGACATTGCAAATTGGGTATGTATTTTTAAAGTTTTCATTTTTAAAACAAATATAACATGAGCTATTATTTTAACAGCCATAAAGTATGTAAACTATACACAAAAAAATACGGTCAAGTAATTATCCTGAAGACCTGACCCAGATTTCAGGATGACATGCAGTGATAAACACTGAAGCTAGATTGATTTTTGTTATAGAATATATGTCATTATGTAGTCTAAGGATGCTGGAGATGTATGTAGACTCTATAAATAACATATAATATCTTTAAGGTCCTGGCTTGTGACCAGTGCCAAAAAGTTGGAAAACCTTTGGCTGCTGTGCAACCACTGCAGTGAATTTAGGTAAATATCAGTAACATTTTAGTAGAAAATAGTAATGTATATATTATACAAATGTGATTCTTTTTTCATTGACAGGTGTCTGGTTTGCCCAGTTATTTTGAAATATCCAAATATTTTATTTATTGTATGTTCTATAACATTTTTGTATACTTTTACAATTAGTACTTTTCAAACACTTTGTGAAAAGACTTCTCAAAATCTAAATATAAAAATTCAGGAAAGTAATTTGCCATGATGTATCTTTCCAAACACTATCTTTTTTTTAATTATTCAAGGAATAATGTTTGAATAACAGCAAATGGCCATCAATGTGTTTTAGGGAATACTGGGGACAATCCATGCAATCCATGGATTGCATTGTTTGTTCTATGTTAGAACAAACATTGTTAAGGACTGCATTGTTTGTTCTATGTTAGATGCTGAAGCTGACCGCAGCAGGAACCATGTTCTGATATGGTAATTTGGCCATCAGAAAGTTCTACCTATGTACTGTAAATACAAGTAGGAAGCATGTTTTCATAGGGTAATTTGGCCATCAGAAGGTCCTACCTATAAATATGTACGATGGAGGCATAAACCACGTATGGTAGTATATTCTGATAAGGTAGCATGGATTGATAAACATGACTGTAAATTTATGCTACAGTAGGATGTTTTGATAAAGTAGGACGTTTTGTCAGAACACCAAAACCCTGCACATTTTTGGGTTTCCCCTCATTTAACACACCTGGGGGTTGTTCCACGAAGCGAGCCTATAAAATCGAGGATTATTTGTAATAGCCTCGCTTGAGTTAGCCTAACAGTTCACTTCAGGGTCATTGAGTTCCACGAACAAAATTCAAGTGTATTTAATTTCCGCTCATTCAAGCCAAGCTTGACAAGGGTGTACAAGGATCATGCGCGTCCACGCGATATAAAAGTCAGCCTTGTTAATCAATGCTGGATAAGTAAGAATGGAAGGAAAGAGCTGAGTTTTTTCCCAGGTGGAGCAAGAATTATTACTGCAAGCCTACGAGGACTACAAAGATATAATAACCAGAAAGGGGAACACGAGCTGCATCATAAAATCTCATGAGGCTGCATGGCAGAAAATAGCTGACAGGTTAAATGCGTAAGAACATGATTTAAGTAACTTTTGTGTTAAGGATGTAAAAATATTTAACAACTAAATGAGAACAGGTGCAATGTTATCTGGGCGGCGGCCAAAGGCAGGGACCTTGGCGGATCCCCGGCTACAGAAGCTAGCTCTAGGGACATGGAATATCACCTCTCTAATGGGGAAGGAGCCTGAGCTGGTGCGCGAGGTTGTGAAGTTCCGACTAGATATAGTCAGACTCACCTCGACGCACGGCTTGGGCTCTGGAACCAGTCTCCTTGAGGGGGGTTGGACCCTTTTCCACTCTGGAGTTCAATGCTCACGTGGGCAACGACAGTGAGACCTGGAGGGGCGTGATTGGGAGGAACGGCCCCCCCGATCTGAACCCGAGCGGTGTTTTGTTGTTGGACTTCTGTGCTCGTCACGGATTGTCCATAATGAACACCATGTTCAGGCATAAGGGTGTCCATATGTGCACTTGGCGCCAGGACACCCTAGGCCGCAGTTCGATGATCGACTTTGTAGTCGTGTCGTCGGACTTGCGGCCGCATGTCTTGGACACTCGGGTGAAGAGAGGGGCGGAGCTGTCAACTGATCACTACCTGGTGGTGGGTTGGCTCCGCTGGTGGGGGAGGAAGCCGGCCAGGACTGGCAGTCCCAAGCGTATAGTGAGGGTCTGCTGGGAACGTCTGGCAGAACCCCCTGTCAGGGAGAGTTTCAACTCCTACCTCCGGCAGAACTTCTCCCATATCCTGGGGGAGGCGGGGGACATTGAGTCCGAATGGGCCATGTTCCGTGCCTCCATTGTGGAGGCGGCTGACCGGAGCTGCAGCCGTAAGGTGGTCGGTGCCTGTCGCAGCGGCAATCCCCGAACCCGCTGGTGGACAGCGGTGGTAGGGGATGCCGTCAAGCTGAAGAAGGAGTCCTATCGGCCCTTTTTGGTCTGTGGGACTCCAGATGCAGCTGACAGCTACTGGCAGGCTAAGCGGGATGCGGCTTTGGCGGTTGCTGAGGCAAAAACTCGGGCGTGGGAGGAGTTTGGCGAGGCTATGGAGAACGACTTCCGGACGGCTTCGAGGAGATTCTGGTCCACCATCCGGCGGCTCCGGGCGGGAAAGCGGTGCAGCATCAACACTGTTTATAGTGGGGATGGTGCGCTGCTGACCTCAACTCGGGACGTCTTGGGTCGGTGGAAGGAATACTTCGAAGACCTCCTCAATCCCACCGACACGCCTTCCAATATGGAAGCAGAGTGTGGGGACTTGGGGGTGGACTCGCCTATTTCTGGGGCGGAGGTCACTGAGGTGGTCAAAAAGCTCCTCGGTGGCCGGGCCCCGGGGGTGGATGAAATTCGCCCGGAGTTCCTCAAGGCTCTGGATGCTGTGGGGCTGTCCTGGCTGACACGCATCTGCGGCATCGCGTGGACATCGGGGGCAGTGCCTCTGGACTGGCAGACTGGGGTGGTGGTCCCCCTCTTTAAGAAAGGGGACCGGAGGGTGTGCTCCAACTATAGGGGGATCACACTCCTCAGCCTCCCTGGTAAGGTCTATTCGGGGGTCCTGGAGAGGAGGGTCCGCCGGATTGTCGAACCACGGATTCAGGAGGAGCCGTGTGGTTTTCGCCCTGGCCGTGGAACAGTGGACCAGCTCTATACTCTCAGCAGGGTTTTGGAGGGTTCATGGGAGTTTGCCCAACCAGTCTACATGTGTTTTGTGGACTTGCAGAGAGCATTCGACCGTGTCCCTCGGGGAGTCCTGTGGGGAGTGCTCCGGAAGTATGGGGTTCTGGGCCCCCTTTTAAGGGCGGTTCGGTCCCTGTATGACCGGTGCCAGAGCCTGGTCCGCATGGGCGGCAATAAGTCGGACTTGTTTCCGGTGAGGGTTGGACTCCGTCAGGGCTGCCCTTTGTCACCGATTCTGTTCATAGCTTTAATGGACAGAATTTCTAGGCGCAGCCAGGGCGTTGAGGGTGTCCGGTTCGGTGACCTCAGGATTAGGTCTCTGCTTTTTGCGGATGATGTGGTTCTGTTGGCCTCATCGGACCGTGACCTTCAGCTCTCACTGGGGCAGTTCGCAGCCGAGTGTGAAGCGGCTGGGATGAGAATCAGCACCTCCAAATCCGAGACCATGGTTCTCAGCCGGAAAAGGGGAGAATGTTCTCTCCGGGTTGGGGATGGGGTCCTCCCCCAAGTGGAGGAGTTTAAGTATCTCGGGATCTTGTTCACGAGTGGGGGAACAATGGAACGGGAAGTCGACAGGCGGATCGGTGCGGCGTCAGCAGTCATGTGGGCGCTACATCAGTCTGTCATGGTGAAGCGAGAGCTGAGCCAAAAGGCGAAGCTCTCGATTTACCAGTCGATCTATGTTCCTACCCTCACCTATGGTCATGAGCTATGGGTAGTGACCGAAAGAATGAGATGATGCAAGCGGCCGAAATGAGTTTCCTCCACAGGGTGGCTGGGCTCTCCCTTAGAGATAGGGTGAGGAGTTCAGTCATTCGGGAGGGACTCAGAGTAGAGCTGCTGCTCCTCCGCATCGAGAGGAGCCAGATGAGGTGGCTCGGGCATCTGATTCGGATGCCTCCGGGACGCCTCCCTGGGGAGGTGTTCCGGGCATGTCCCACTGGGAGGAGACCCCGGGGAAGACCCAGGACACGCTGGAGAGACTATGTCTCCCTGGAGAGACTATGATCCCCCCAGAGGAGCTAGATGAAGTGGCCGGGGAGAGGGAAGTCTGGGCTTCCCTGCTGAGACTGCTGCCCCCGCGACCTGACCCCGGATAAGCAGAAGATAATGGATGGATGGATGGATGGATGGATGGATAAATGAGAACAGTTTCAAGCCTTATAGTTACAATAATATTTCCTTTTACATATGTATTTTGTTACCAGTTGTAAGGTACTTTAATGCTATTTTAAACATATTTATAAACAAGACAGCATGTTAATTGTATGGGTCCATCTTAGACAAAAAGTGATACATAATTGTAAATATTAATAATGCTTGGTTTCAGGAGCAACATGAGTGGAACAAAAAGGTCCTGGCAGCAAGTGAAGATTAAATACAAAAATATTCTTCGGAATGGTAAAAAGTAAATCTAATTAGAACTACATTTTAAAAGAATTCATTTAAAACCCACTTTGCATTGTATAATTTAACCACCAAAAAGAGAGCTGCGGCTGCTGTAACCGGTGGGGTCCCACCTCCAGCAGCCTGGGGGCCCACCTCCCGCAGTCAGGGGCCCACCCTAAGTGAACTGTGCACGGCCTATTATTGAGGGGATTGAGGGATGAACATCCTCAGACATTGTTCCTTCCAGTCATGTGCAATCTTATGTTAAAGGTAGGTCTTTAGTCTGTTTCCCCTCTCTGCCTTGCTTTCTGTTAAATGTCTTAAACATTCTAATGCATTACAGTAGTGGATGGTGTTTTGACCCTCATGGATCCTGAACCAGTCAGAATCTGTTGTGAGTATATTTAATTATATATACACTGCAATAACTGAGTTTTATAGTTAATGTTTATCAGTCCCTCGTGCCCAATTGCTTCCGGGATAGGCTCCATGGGTTTATAAGGAACCCAGTAGGGTAAGCGGTTTGGAAAATGGATGGATGGATGGTTTATCAGTCCAATGCCTTCATCTGCTGCTAATTCTATCATGTATTGTGGTTTTTGTTCACTTAAGTTAATTAAGTTAAGTTAATTCTGTAAGTTAAGTCCCGCTTCAAATGGAAATCGTTTTACTTTTTAGTTGTACTGTTAATACTTATGGTCAGGCATTGTACAGCAATAAGCTTACCAATCCATGTCATACTTTGTATGTGACAAATAAAAGCAGAATTTTATTGCATTGTGGTCATGGTAAATATAACAAAAAATGTTCCCTTTTTGCAGATCGCTGGGCCATCCATGACACAGGAGGATGAGGAAACGGTTTCTGTTTGCTCAGAAATGCTAGCCGTATGAACTTTAAACTATTTTGCAGCGAATAACATTTGTCTCTTCCTTATAAACCCATGCAGTATTTGTTGTGTACAGGAGTCCGAAGAACCAGGTGGGCAACGCTCTCAGCCCTCACCAGCACTGCCCGTATGTACTCAGACGTCAAAGGAAGAAGGTAATAAACTGTTTAATGTAATTAATAAGAATGAATGAATATCTCTCACAGCTCTACCATCTATGTGGTCTTCCACTGCTATGCCCTCTTCCCATTGCTCATCCTGCATTATTATTGGCATACGCTCCTGCTGCAGTATTGCCACATTATGCAAAACTGCACAGGCTACTACAATGTCACACGCTCTGTCTGGTGTAACTCTGAGATGCTGCAGGCAGTTAAACCTGGATTTTAACTGTCCAAATCTCATTTCAATGCGTGCCCTTGTCTTAGAATGGGCATGGTTGAAATGTCTTTCTGCTTGTGTTGCAAGATCTGTATATGGTGTGAGAAGAAAGGGTAGACATGGGTACCCTCTGTCACCAAGCAGCACACCAGGAAAAATTCCTATAATAGAATGAACGTAGACACATTAGACTGTAGTATAATAAACTATAGTGTATTTGTGAATTTTAGTTGACTTGCCTTGTCCGAGGCTCTGAGCCAGTGAAGACTCATGAAAAATTCTGGCATCATGTACCGACCCTGGCCATTTTGCCACGTTTGAAATGAGAGGTTCAGCAGTGCATACCGCCTGAAACATTTTAGGAAATGGTAATGACATACATTAATACTGTTGGATGACTACACTTTCACCTTTTATATATAAATGTGAGGTATTTTCAGTACTTACCTGTACATTATTACTGTGATATGATTTGCGGTTTATGTAATCAGGCTCTGTTGGACCTGCTGGAGCCTTTATCCTCATGTGTGTACAGTCAATGGCTCCAATGACGTTAGGAAAGCCTGACAAATTAAATTCAGTTACTGATCAGGTTATGATTTATGTGTTGTAAATGACTAGATGTTTAAAGATTCAGCACCATTAACTCCAAAGAAAATTTCCCTGAATGCCAAGAATGCCTCGGTGACCAGGAAAGGTAATGAATATATTTAAAAATATAAACATAAACCTTCCTGATTTCACGGCACACTGTAGTTTTGCTTAAATGTTCAGCATCCCCCACACTGTACAGAAATGAACCACTGGCAAAATAAGACAAAGCAATACACATAGACTACGCAACTGTAAGGGCTGTGTAGTGTGTTCTTAGAAATGCGATGTGTGTTCTTAGAAATGTATGGTTCCAATAACTGACACAAATATGTAATACTGAGTCTACTAAATCTATAGCACTCGTATAAATAATCATCTGGAAAATGCAACGGATCTATCCTGGGCAGAAGTATTTGTGGTGCCTGTTGCCTGAAAGCTCTAGGAATCACCCGCGCTCCCTCATCAACTGGATTATGAATAAGTGGGCACACCATGGTTATTCATGTAAAAGTCTTCAATGCACTCCATGTCATTTTATACTTTGAGTAATTTGAATCGCCTGCATGCAATTATGAAAAATAATAATTTTATATTGGAGGGTCGATGTGTTTGAGAGGGGGAGAGAACAGCAACAGAATAATCCCAGCCCCGCAGAATGTCATCACATGGCTTGTCCAATCATATTCATCAAGCTAAGTTTCACAGCTAACCTGCCACGGAACAGGCTTGTCGAAGAGCATATGTTGACATAGTAACTAAGCTGAGCTTCAGGTTAGCCCCGTTTTTGGAATCGAATTTGGAAAAATTAAGCCAGGATTGTCGAAATAAGCCTGGCTTTTGAGGTTAGCTCGCTTCGTGGAACAGCCCTAGTGTTCAACTCCTGGTGCTAATTACCACACAGCTCTTTTTCCAGTTCGAGATAAAGTAATAACAGCCCCTCTAAAAACTACTAAAAATACTAAAAGGTGACTAATGTGTTTAGTATCGGTCTCAAACCAAATAAATTTGTACTAAAAATGGCGACAACAACATATGGAATATTATTTAGTACTTCATAATGCATAGAGAATGTAATCATTAGGACTCTTAAGAAGCTGATGTGAACCATGTAGATAGTGACCTTGTAATCTTTAGAGAATGCAGACTAATTACTGCTATGCACAATGTAATGAAAAACAAGTATGAATTAGCATCTTGTGTTGGCTTAGAAGTTTCTGTATCTGTTTGCTATTTTGTTAGTGTGATGCCCGACTCGTCCGCTCCTCGTGTGTGCCACGCCCCCCAATTACCCACGTGTGCCTCCCTGATCGTCTCCAACTGTGTCTGATTACTCAGTCTTGTCTTATTTAAGTCCTAGTCTTGCTTGTCTCCCTTGTCTGTCATTGTAGTTCACTGTAGGTCCTTGTAGTTCAATGTTAATCCCTGTCCGATGCTCCCTAGACCCCGTTACGTGAATAAATCCCCTTCGTTCCCCTTACCTGGTCTACCGTGCATGTTTCCTGCCCGAACGTCGCTACCCGTAACAAATGGTTGTGACAGAATGACGGACCTAACAAAGAAGAACAGGAAGCAAAGGCGAGAGAGGATCCCAAAGGAGCCGATCCGTCTGGGAGCCTGCGCGCTCTCTAGGATTTGGCCCCCTTCAGATGACGAGGTACCCGTCCTGACCCCAACCCAGGGACCGATCCAGCGAGGAGGCTACCCGGTATCCATGTTCTGGCCATTGAGCAAAGACGAGGAGGAGGAACCCTTCTTCCTCCCGTACCGAGAGCCGGAGCTTATTCTTCCGCCACTGCCATGAACCGGAGGAGGGGAGGAAAGGAGTCGACGATCGCCCCAACGATCGCCCTGGGGGCATGCGCCCTCATCCCGACTTCTTCACCGGAGGAGGATCGGGAGAACTTCCCGATCACCCCGACGGTCCCCAGCTCGGCTAAGCTGCCTTCCGGAGCAGCTTCTCTGGTTAGGGGAACCCCCCAAGCCGCGAGACAGCCTGCACAGCTGCCCCAGCTCCCTGCACCTCTACCGGCCGCCACCGTAGCCTTCGCCTCCAAGTTCTTCACCCTCCAGGGACTGTACTGGAGGATGATGGAGGAACCGACCACTTCAGTCGTCCCTGAGGCAGAACTGCTCTCTGCGTAGTTGCAGCAGGACTTTGTCTCAATCACTCCCGCCTTTCCGGAAAGCAACCTGGAGGGATTGGGAGATAGCATCAGGAGGCTGATCCGGCTTCGGAGAACCCCAGCTGCGGAACCAGCGCCCTCCGAGCCGCCTGCGCCGTCCGAGCTGCTACCTCCGCTGCCGCCGACGCACTTCGAGCAGCAACCGCTGCTACCTGAGCGTCCGGAGCAGATGCCTTTACCGGTGGACCCTGTTCCTGAGTCGCTGCCCGTACAGCCGACTTCCCTCTCTGACGCGCTCGGAGATGCGCGCCTTGGGAAGGGGGCTCCCACGGGCGAACGACCGCCTCTGCCGGTGTACTCCGCGCCGGAGCAGCAGCCGCTACCACCTGCGTACCCCACGCCGGAGCAACCGCTGCTGCTACTGACTGCGCATCCCGGGCAGCAAGTACAGCTGCCCCCGCTGCCTGCTGTACCTGCGCAGCAAGTGCAGCCGCCCCCTCTGTCTACGTTGCCTGCAGCTCCCGAGCAGGCGCCCCCTCTGCCTGCGTTTCCTTCGGCTCCCGCGCCCACGCCCGAGGCGCTCCCTCTGCCTGCAGCTCCCGCGCCCACGCCCGAGGCGCTCCCTCTGCCTGCAGCTCCCGCGCCCTCGCCCGAGGCGCTCCCTCCGCCTCCTATGACTGTGGCCCCTGGGGCCCATGTTCCTGGCCCCACTCCCATTCCTGACCCTTCTCCAGTCCTTTCTGCCCCAGTTCCCGAGGAGGTCCCAGGGGACTCCATCGTCGCTCCTCCCTCTTCGGAGGTGGAGGAGCTTGAATGGGACCCCTCGGGGATCCTTCTTGTACCCCCTTCACCCTCACCCCGACAAGCCCGACCCCGGGCCAAGGGTCCTTGTGTCTGTGTCCCATGAGGGGAGAGGGCACAGACACAGGGCTGGGGTCCCGCCCGCCCTGCCCCCTGGCTCGCCCTCCCTGCCCCCTGGCTCGCCCTCCCTCGCCTGCGCTAGGGCTCGGTTGGCGCCTGTGGGTCCTGGCCCTCCGGGTCGGCTTTTGCCTGCAGGTCCCCCTCGACGGCCTCGTCGCCCCGCCTCGATCCCTACTCCGGTGCTTGGTCGGCCGCCTGCGGGCTCCCCAACGGCGGCTCCTCGGTCACCTGCTGGGCCCCGCCTACTGCGCGTTGGAGGATGTCGCCGCCTACTGCGGCTCCCCCCCTCTCCTTGCCCTCGCCGAGGTCCCCTCCAGCTCCCACGTCCCCTTCCCTGGTGCTCCCTCTTTGGCCCCTCCGAGGTCCCCTCCAGCCTCCCGGCCACCTGCAGCTCCTCCGGCTGCCTCCCATTGCCCACTGGGGCTCCCTCGGTCTCCCCTTTATTCCCCCTCCTTCTTGCCCTTTGCTCCTCGTCCTTTCGTTCCACCCTTTTCTGCTCCTTGTCCCCCGGTGTTCCCTCCATGCACTTCTAGTCCTTTTGTTCCTTCCGTTCCTCCCTTCCTGATCTGTCTTTTTGCCTTCCCTATCCTCTGTCAGATCTTATCCTACGTCTTGTCCATAGCTCTGTTTTGTGTTTCGGTCTTGTTTCCTGTCCAATGTTGAATCTTTTGTTCTTCTGTTCCAGGTCCAGGTTTTCCCTCGTCCCGTCCTTTGCCCCTTCCTAGGTGCGCCCGGTGAAGCGCGCCTTTAGGGGGGGGTTCTGTGATGCCCGACTCGTCCGCTCCTCGTGTGTGCCACGCCCCCGATTACCCACGTGTGCCTCCCTGATCGTCTCCAGCTGTGCCGATTACTTTACTCCTTGTCTTATTTAAGTCCTAGTCTTGCCTGTCTCCCTTGTCTGTCATTGTAGTTCACTGTAGGTCCTTGTAGTTCAATGTTAATTCCTGTCCGATGCTCCCTAGACCCCGTTACGTGAATAAATCCCCTTTGTTCCCCTTATCTGGTCTACCGTGCCTGTTTCCTGCCCGAACGTCGCTACCCGTAACACACGGTCGTGACAGTTAGCTTTTGATGTATGAATATGTATTTTATTAGTGCTGCAGCTTATCACTATGTTGAAGGACAAATATATTAACCCTCTAGCAAGACAATGTGCAACAAGCAGAAGCTGCCAAGGTTTGCTACTGAATGAAGGGATTCACCCTTCCACCAAAGGTTCACGGCTGGGTATTGAAAAAAACCAAGTAGAGATGGTCACACTACCATTATGTTCAGCCGAGGCACCAAATAGTAAAAGAGATGATTGACAAACTTATCATCTAGGGGTGTGGATCAAAGGCGAAAACAACGTTAGTGAATAGTTGAGGGAATGATGATGCTTAAGTTACGAGATATTGTTATACAATAAGAAAATATATAAAAATTGGTGTAAAACAGTATTAGACACACTTGTAAGTGTCCGGCCTTAGTTGTAACTTCATTGTTGCAATAAAGACTGAATCTGAAGATCTAGACAAGCGGCACTTGACGCCTGATTGGTGGGGGGAGGAAAAACCACAACACATTTTACATGCTTTGCAAGAACAACAAACATAACATCTCCGCCACAAAAACGCCTCGTCACGGCTGGATGCTTGACCAGTTCATCACTACTCTTTCCAGTGGGAGAAACTAACCGCCGCTCTAAAAACTACCAGAAAATTTTAAGTTGCAAAATGTTACAAAACCGTACAGTTCCACAAACTAAAACTATATAAAAAGAACAACAAGCTATAAACAAACACGTTCAAAGGTGCTCAGCGCCGATGCTCAGCGGCAGCCATTTTCTCCACAGTCACCTGTGCGCGAGGATCGCAGGGGCCATGGAGCTCGATCTCAGAAAGCGGGTTTCGATTGGCTTGGAGGAGGTAAGTCCCAGTGATTCCTTGATATGATGTAGGGGAAATCCCCTTCTTCAACCTTGTTCTTGAATTTTTCACTTCAGTTGCGTCTTTGTCGATTTTTGACACGTCCGAAATTTTGGTTCAAGTTCAAGCCCTTCTAAAACTATGATCCAACCCTTAGGATGAATCGAAAGGTAAATAGGATATTAGAATATGTTTTAATCTAGTGTTTGATGAAGTTTTAATTCATACGGAAGAGTATAAGGTGTGTTTTCATGCCCCTATTCTGACCCATGTTCAGCCGGCAAACCAAAATGGCAGACCCTTAAAATTGAGGCTGCTATGGCCAACATACAAGAAGATTTTAAATCAGATTTGTTAACCTTTTTTGATAAGTCAGATGATGTGAATAAGTCCAAATGTCAGTCTGTGGTGCAGATGCTAAAAGATCCAGAGAGTTTGGTGGGAAAATACATCTACCATGTTTGGGACATGGGGGATGAAGGGGATGTGCCATACTGTGGGAAGATCCTGGAACTTAAGATTTCAAAGAAGAAGCCTGCCAAGCTGAGGATAGCCTACTGGTTGCCTGAGGAAATGGAAGAGGACTCGGCCGATTCCTCATCTAAAATTTCAGAAGCACTGACTGACTTCCTTGTTGGGGACCTTACTTTCTCAAAAGTTTAAACAAACCAGGTTAAGGATTGTTTTCCTTTGCAGTTTCGCTATGTTGGGGTTAAGACGAGCATTTTGATATGCCACTTGCCATATTTTGGTGACAAAGAAAAAATTGTAAATTTATTCAATATGGCCTGATTATTCAATCAGGCCATCATTTATTAATGGGATAAATGTGCCATAATGCATTTGAATCGAGTTTACAATGCACAATGAATCTCAACTGTTGAAATAATACTTTCTTATATTCAGATTTCAAAGTTGGTGGTGACCTTTGACCTTGACCTAGTTTTCCAAAGGTCAGGATGGGTCAGTCTTAGCGACATGGGCGACATTCTGTGTGGGACCTCAAGGCATCAAGGTAATGGACATCCAGGGGTGAACACGACACAGCGGTTAGTGTCCCGTCGTTACTGGTGGCCAAATTGGAGGAAGGAGACGAAGGAATACGTAGATTCCTGTCCAGAATGCGCCCAAGTGAAGGCACTAGGCTCCAGCGGGATGTCTACAACCACTTCCGATTCCATCTCGACCTTGGTCCCACGTCACTATGGACTTTATCACGGACCTGCCACGATCACGAGGTAAAACCATCATACTAACCATCGTCGATCGATTTTCCAAGATATGCCGCCTGGTTGCTCTGCCCAAACTTCCTTGTGCAAGCAGTCTAGCCGAGATAGTCATCGAGACCCTGTTTCGCTACTACGGTCTTCCAGAGGAGAACGTTTCCGATCGCGGACCCCAGTTTAGTGCACGAGTGTTTAAGGAGATTTGCCTAAAGCTCCGTATCAACCTTAATCTGTCCTCTGCCTATCATCCCCAAACCAACAGGCTCGCAGAACGCACCAACCAAGAGGTAGCCAAAGCGCTCCGAACACTGTGCCATAGAGAACCCGCCGGGTGGACGTCGCATCTAATCTGGGCCGAATATGCCATCAACGCGCGGGTGAGTTCCTCCACAAATGTGTCTCCCTTCCAGTGCGTCCTTGGGTACCAGCCCCCCCTTTTCCCATGGAACTCACCTAAGGGAACGGAACCCCGAGTAGAGGAGTGGTATCAACGTAGCCGAGCGGCTTGGCAACAGGTACAGCTATCTCTCCGTGGTCAGGTTGAGAGACAGAGGAAACAGGCGGACCGCCATCGACAAGCAGGACCCATGTACAGGGCAGGACAGATGGTTTGGTTGTCGACCAAGAATCTACGCATTCCAGGATGCCGTAAGCTCACTGACCGCTATATTGGTCCCTTTTGACTGAAAATTGGACTGAATGAGTGGAATGGTACAAAAGCAGTTGTCAAAAACACCTTATCATTCTTCTGCTTTATGTCATCACAGAGGCGCATGACTACCTCTGCAGCCATTCCCAATCCACTGTCCCGACCATGCCCAGTTGAACCCTCGTGCACTTAAAACTGTACATGTTTCCTGAGGTCCCTCCTCTCACCCACACTTTCACTCTCCACTGTGCAGCTCCCTCAGCATCTTCAGCAACCTGAACTCCTTCATGATCCTCAGGTCCTTCAACGTCCTTATTTCCCTCAGCTCCACTGTCACTATCACTATCCATCCATCCATTTTCCAAACCGCTTATCCTACTGGGTCTTGGGGGGGTCTGGAGTCTATCCCGGAAGCAATGGGCACGAGGCAGGGAACAACCCAGGATGGGGGGCCAGCCCATCACAGAGCACACTCACACATGCACACCTATGGGCAATTTAGCAACTCCAATTAGCCTCAGCATGTTTTTGGACTGTGGGGGGAAACCGGAGTACCCGGAGGAAACCCCACGATGACAAGGGGAGAACATGCAAACTCCACACACATGTGACCCAGGCAGAGACTCGAACCCGGGCCGCAGAGGTGTGAGGCAGCAGTGCTAACCACTGCACCACCATGCCGCGGTCACTATCGCTAGCATTTGCTAAACCATGTTTCTCTGGCAGCCATTCATCATCATCACTGCCACTCAAATCATCACTGGACTCTGAAGGAATTTCCTCCACTCTCCTATAAGCTTCCCTATTCTGTACTGCACTCCTTCTCTATAAAATACAATGACAAAGATGGTAAATGTCACTCAAATAACAGAACTAATATGCACAAATTTTTTCACAGTTAATGCCTCAAGATACATTTGATTTTCACTACAAACTTACTAGAAACAAAATAATTTAAAAACAACAAAGTTACAGCAATAGTATGACTTGTAGCTGAAATATAGCTGGTAATGCATTGTGTCCAATTTAGTGGACACATGGTTAATCACAATTTACTCCTTATACGAAATCAAAACCTGAAAAATAAAAGAATATTGTTTTTCAGACGTTACTTTATGTTGTCATTTTTTTTTCCTACAAGGGTCTTCTAGAATAGAAGGATTGGCAAGATATTCCTGCTGTGTTCAACTTTTCTGCCTGTCGGTCGGCCATCTTGGTTGAAAGAAATTTTAGATGTAGTTACAAGTACTGGCCAGTGGGTGGAAGCCTATAGAGTGATGCAACAGCGTCCACTGTAGTGGCTGATATGCAGTTATACCATTGAGACCATTGCATTTCCAATAAAATGGCTGTTGAATAGCTGTACACTGTAGTGACCCCCATGCATGAAAGGGTTAAAACAAAGGGGTGTTAAATAGGGTTGTTAAATTTGAATTTCTCTGGACTGGCTGCATGGATTTTGACAAATGAGGTGTCATTTTGTTTGCAAGCTCGGGCTCTATCTAGTAGACATATTAAAAATTACATTAAAGCACCTTGGAAAAAAATGTCCAAATGCCTACATTAACCATATAAACCATCTCACCCCCTCGATGGACAGCAGTAAAATGCACAGGATTAGCCTCGCTATGGCAGAGACTTGAGATAAACTAAAAACAGCCCCTCTAAAAACGACTACAAATTAAAAGGTGACTAATGTGTTTAGTATCGGTCGCAAACCAAATAAATTTGTACTAAAAAATGGCGACTGAGCAACATGCTTCCCAGTGGTAGCCGCTTAAGCACCTCAGCCACTATTTCCATTATACCTCTAACATCGAACTGCAAATTGCACAAAAAATTATCCGAAACTAACCATCTAAAACCAGAAAACATGAAACCTTCAACAACTAAAAAAAAATGACTCATTAGAGCACTACACGTAAATACGATCTTACCTCTTGGAAAGCCAGCAGCGAAATGCAAAGCATTAGTCTTGCCAGGCCGTGCTCACGGCAGGCAAACGACAAGCGTGAAAACAGGTCCCTCTCTCCGTCAATGTCTTGTACCTCAATAAAACTGATGACTTTTGTGCTATTGTATCGCATTTGTAGTATTTATATATTTTACATGCTTTGCAAGAACAACAAACATAACATTTCCCCCCACAAAAACGCTTCGTCACAGCTGTGTACAATTAATGCTTGACCAGTTTATTACCACGGTTTCGAACCTCGGTGAAGTTGGTTTTAGGTTCAATATTCTCTACATTTACTCACATCTAAACTGCAATATTTTCGGGATCATGACGGTAATTCTTTTCAGATTAGGCTCCACATGTGAAGTTAAACGAGGAGAATATTTCACACTTTTAGTTAGCTCCACATTCTCCAGCAATATGAATTAAAAATACAAAGCAAGACAGGAATATCCTTCGGCTCACACGAAACTGCCGGAAAACTTAGGGACCGTCTTGAAAGTGCAATGCCAATCACCATAACACCACTTGTACAGCATGTGTCCTATAACCGTCTATCAATATTGCTGTTGGATAAATTGTAATGCCTCCTTCATTTTTAAGCCAATCAACATCAAACCAAGTTCAATGAGTTCCTCTGGCCCTCTGTCATCTTTCACATCCTTTTAGGAAATTTTCATGCCCATCTATTTTCCAGAACAACATCTTCTTCTGGCCATATAGAAATTGTGCTATATTTGCAAAGTGTGAATATGTGGCGTGCAATAAAAGGATGCAAATCGCTGAAAGAGGTACACAGCGACTGATTACTGCATTTTTAAACGTGGATATAATAAACCGAGTCACAGCATGGTATTCCACTGTATGGGGAGAGTTATCATTAGATATAGTTGGTGTTGAGTAAGACAGATTTAAAAAGTGTCTGGATGTTGTATGGCACCAAAACAGAAGACCTGTTTGGAGCGTGAGCAGCAATGCTGACCAAACTGTATATCAAATGTCTCATAACACGGAAACATGGAAAATGTGGACAATGGTGCTTTCATCCAAACGGCAGTACAAGAAGATGTCATTGAAGACAGAAATATAGATGTGGATGAGGTCCTGGGTAAGAAAAACACATTTGCAAATATATCTAAAAAAATAAGTGAATTCAATCGTGCATCTGTAGCTAAGCTAGGGGAAATTGACAATGATGACAAAACAAA
The DNA here is from genome assembly GCF_023856365.1 of Brienomyrus brachyistius. Taxonomy (NCBI): domain Eukaryota; kingdom Metazoa; phylum Chordata; class Actinopteri; order Osteoglossiformes; family Mormyridae; genus Brienomyrus; species Brienomyrus brachyistius. The sequence continues at coordinate 2,165,456 of NW_026042307.1, forward strand.
AACTTTGACCAAAGTCTTGACCAAAGGAAAAAAAGTACAGATCGATTCAACCTGGGCCAAAAAAATTCTAAATTTAAATTAGAATGTATGGGGTATGATAAAACCAGAATTAGGGTCTTACAAACTCCAGAAGACTTGGACCCATGTAATGTACAGCAGGTTTCGAAAATATAACTCTTGTTGCACTTTCATTTAAATACCAGCATTTAAAACCATCATTCAGTAGGAAAAAGTCATCTCCCTTTTTAAAAATGAAAGCAGTGTGTACATTTACAACATGTAAAGCAACATACATTTTCAAAATTCCAAAAAAAACAAGAAAGAACTGCAAAGCTGTGGTAATTCATGTTTCTCGAATTGGAAAAATTCAACATCTTCAGGGAGAAACAAGATCAAGGCCAGCTAGCAATATAAAAAAGAAAAAAAATTGCAAAATCCATCGTTAGTGGACTGAGTAACACTTTTTATAAAAAACTTGGACAAAACACCATCATTAGAATTAATTGCAGGTAACCTCAGCCAAGCCTTATCCAAAGACATCTATAAAGCAGTATCAGCTGAGATAAACAGGAGCACAAGACTCCATGATGACATGGTCCTGGAGCTGATACTAACTCAGCAGATAATCAAAGAGGCAGACACAGGTTACTGTTTTTGCCCTGGATATATCCAGCACTTGCAAGTGGATCCTTTTGGTGTACACTTATATACTGAGCACAGTTTGGCTATTCTTGTGGAGCATCTTCTAAAAAAACGTGTTTAGGTTTTCTAAGTTGTGGTCAGCTTTTAACGTTCTCGGGTCTTGGCTTTTCAAAAGGCACTATAGTCACTGACTCGCCTTTGCGTGTGGAATGTGCGCGTGTTGTAGAAATTGTATGCTGACTTGCGACCGAAACAACTCGCACTACAGACAAGTTACTGTATGATACTGATACTACAGTAGGTCGGCCGCTGGTGACTGCGAGGTAAGTGCAGGGCGGTTTTGCAATAAATTTGTAGGGACGTTTTGTGCTGTCTGTAGGGGGCCGCGGAGTGTATTGAGAGCTGTGACTGTGGGGCAATACTACGGGGAAGCTACTATTGACTTACTCCGGGGGAGTAATCGTCCTTTTACCTTTGGGAATGTGTCAAAGGCTGTAACTTTATTAATAAAGCATAATCCCTCTTTATACCTCCGTCCCGTGTCTGTACCTGCCCAGCTAATTTTAAAGATGTGGTTGCAGCGGTTACAAGTGAACCGGTTTTAAGTTTAGTGCTCATCATAATTCAGATCAGAATTAATTTATTAATCCCCGTGGGGAAATTCTCTTACAAAAACAAACTCCTGATGAAAATAAGATTTAGGAAAGTTATGTACAGATGATGGAAGAGATTTAGATTGTTCTATAGTTCTAAGTAATTAAAGTAACCAGTAAAAATAAAACGTATAGCAGCAATTATAATTAACATTGGCATATATTAAACATAATTTGCATAGTACCTGGGTTATTACACCAAATGTATACACCGTATACATAGTTATTTAAGGTGAGTGTGCTTTGTGGTTTGAGTAATCAGATGAGTTAAGCGGATTTATTGCTACCGGCAGGAATGATTTCCTGTGTCTCAGTTGTGCAGTGTGGAAGTTTTAAACTGTTGCTGAACAAGCTGCTGTGGCTGCTCAGAATATATTGGAGCGGATGTGAAGGAAAGTCCAGTATTGTCCTTATTTTGGACAATGTTCTCCTCTCCAACACCTTATTGAAAGAGTCCAGTTCTACTCCCACATCTTGGCTGACCTTCTTAATGATCTTGAGTGTGTTAATGTCCATGACCCTCAGGCTGCTGCCCCAGCAGACAACAGCGTACATGATGGCACTGACCACCACAGACTCATAGAACATCCACAGCATCATCCAGCAGATGTTGAAGGACCTTAGCAATCTCAGAAAATAGAGACGGCTCTGGCCCTTCCAGTTTAGTTTTTTGTCCAAGTACACTCCCCGGTATTTGTACATACTTTCGTGAATGTCTAAGACCCACCTTAACTGAGTTGGCTGAAACATAATTTTTCATAACTTCAGACTCATCTTTCCCTTCATCTGACTCCATGCTTTTAATTTCCTGTCATATTCCTGCCATTTGACTATTATCAGTTAATTTATAACCCAGCTACTGCACAATGCAGGTTTTTTTGAAGTTTTAATAAATTGCCCAGCATGTGGAGTCAGCGCTCCATTCATGATGATGATGATGATGAAAACCCTTTATTGCTGTTGTAATACACCATGTCACTAGTTACAAGTACCAGCGAAAAAACTGGCCATCAACCCGACCATGCATATACACAAACATCACAGTATAGGGGGTAGACAGGCCGGGAGACAGGGGCAAACAGAGAGAAGCAAAAAAAAAAAAAAAGAATAACATGAGGAGAGAGGAGGAGAATAAAAAAACAGCCCCCAGACTGTACTCCAGTAGGGAGTACATTGTAGGAACTGAAAAAAACACCTCAGCAACATAGGCACATGGTCACCACACCTTACAACATAAAAAGGCACGACTTGCAATAGGTGCAACAGGTGAGGGAAATGGGGATGTGGAGGTAGTCCAGCATAGACAAACAGCCATCCAGTCCTGCAGCCCCAAGGGCGCTGGTCAGAGACCCGCCTGTTCACGCTGGGGATATGAAGCAGCGAAGACGTGAATCGAATCGTCGCATGAATGTCATTTGATACTTTCAGGCCTTATGTCTAAATGAACAGCCTAGAAAAGGACAAAGCATAATAGTACTACTGCTACAGTACTGGGCAAAAGTCTTAGGCAAACAAAAAAAATGTTTAAATAACTGTCATGTTGGTCTAAACCTACACTGTTAAGCCTGGCAAAGTATGTCAGCTTAGCCATTGCAAAATCTCTGCTAAAATAACCCTATTATTTCTAGCAACCATACAATACACCCATGTATTTTTTGACCTGACCACTAGCCCACCTCATATATCTATTCAATATCTCATTGACTTTTAAAACTAATTCAGTTACTTAAATAAGTGAGCTGGTGGTGAAATTTAATAAATACGTGGAATGGTTAGGGTGCCACTGAGGAGAGGTTTGGGAACTGAAGTGGTGTTCATCTAGCTATCCAAGTAGATATAAGTACCTTTTTGGAGAGCAGAAGACATTTTTACTGCTGTATTTTTTATTGTGTTACTTGTAATTTTCATATGTTCTTATGTTAAATTGTTTTTTTGTTCCAAGAAAATGTGCACTTACTACCTAGATACATAGCTTTAAACATTTCTTTTGAGTGTCTAAGACTTTTGCACAGTACTGTATATGCAACAGTTCTCCAACTCGGTACTGTTAATATGTAACAGCCTATATTCACACACACCCAGTACAAACTAACTTCTAAGATCTAAACTTACCACGTCAGGTAGGAAGGTGCCTGTTTCTACCAACTATTCAGACCATCCTACCCAAACCAGACATTCAGCTGGGCTCAGACACTCCACCAAAGGGATCTACATTCTGTTCTACATCTACTGTCCCATTAGACCTACACTCAATCTCTATCCTGTTATGGGACTATGTAGTTCTGTCTGACTTTCTACTACCCTGGCTGCCGGTGATAGTCCTCCAGTTCTCCGATGTTAACTCCTCTACCGATTGTCCTACCAGTACGATCATCCTAAGCTTTGGATCCTATCCATCACTGCCTGCAGTTATATTTGTAATTAATTTTATTGTTGTTTTATTCTTTGTGAAGCAACCTTTAGTGTTAAAAATAAAATATGTAAAACTTGCATACTTTATTTAAACATGTAAAACCCTTATTATAATAAGAGAGGCAATTTAGTCCTTCATATATTTAAAAGTTTGTGTTCTACTTCAGGAGCCCATTAGAGGCACAATCCGAAGGTTACAGCCTTTGCAATTGAAGATGCTATTGCTGACTTGTTACGGCCCACCCCACACAGAAAAGGTGGAGATAAACACAAGGTAAACATTTAAATGACATTTCATATTCATATTCAGTGCCCTTATCATTGCATGTCAACTTATTACTGTTACTTTTTCAGTGAATTTTCTATTTCTATTTCCATCAGGCTGGGAATATTTATATCCCACAACAGCAGCTCAGAGAAAATGTTGTAAAAAGCATGCGTAAGGTTGCTCTTGACTTCATGTGACAGGGGACCATCTGGTTTCTTCAAGGTCTGTGGTGAACAGACCTGACATAAGTTCGAATATGTCACACCTGTATTACCTGAACCACAATAACTCCAATTTACCCTGAACATAATTAAATGACTCCTTTAAATTAAACCCAGTACTTTGATCCTTATATTTGACATCCTGTAAAGGAAATGACTCATGATCCTCCTCTGTCTCTTACCCACTGTTTGAGTAGTATCTTCCTCACCATCTGCCTCAATTCCCAAGTCTGAAAATGATAATGTAGGGTGAGCACAAGCCTTTTTACACATTTCCTTACCTTCCTTACTTATCTACAGTTGATGCAGTAGGCCTACCCTTCTCAACCTCTGTAGCTGGGCTGCAGGAATCATAAACTGGAGGGTTGTCTGCTTTGATGCACTGGTGCAGCGTCTCCTCCAAGGAGAGAAAACACTTTCACAATGCTTCTTATAAAAGACTGCGGTGCAGACTTAGACTGAGCTCTTAACAATGATGAAGTCTGGTGTATCGTATTTGATGAAACACCATTTTCTGCCTCTATAGATAGTAAACTCCAGGCACTGGGTAACCTTTCTTGCTCACAGAACACCTCCACCCAGTAGACTACATTCATTATCTTCTACATTTTGATGACAAACTAAAAACTGGTTAAAGAAATTAACTTAATTTAAGTTCAAAAAAGGGTGCAGTCAATTCCTTTTGCAGTAAATGTTGCTCTAAGATGATTATCCGACAACGATAAGGATAAAACTCCTGATTTTAGAAATGATAAAAGTAAGGTACTGGAAACGGACTTCAGCAAGACGCATGATGAGAGGCCACCTTAGCCAATAAGGATTTGGACAATGTCTCCCATTCATCAACTGATATTTTTTTCAATAAGACAATACTGGGATCGGTAGTGCCTACACCGATTCAGATATTCGGTGCCAGCCAGCAAATTGATCAGTACATTTCCCTTGTCTCTTAGGTCTGGGATCCCTGAGTCTTCCCTTTTTTGGTAATTGTTAATGTCATGCTTCCTATAACAATAGAAACATTTAAATTACCAGGGTAAAGATATTGTATTTATATTTCCTATCTCGCACTCTCCACCCGTCAGACAAAGATGATACGCAGGTCTTTTATTTTTAAATTTTAAATAACAAAAATGGTTTTATTAATATAAAGAGAAGCCAGGTATTCAGAAGTAAGTGAAGACAAAATGATAAAGGGTACTAACAACAGGAAAAGTATAATACAGAATGACATCAAATAAAGCAAAGTCACCTTTTGGACCAGATCTTACCCCAACACAGATGCTGTTGAATGAAATCAAGGGAGCAGTTTTGTCATCTTGAGATTATGGCTGAGCTGATGCAGTGCTGTAAGAAAGAATAGTCAAAAAGTGCTCCAAAACATTGTGCAGGGCCTTGTTTCCCCAAAGCATCTTAATCTAAGGCAGTGGTTCTCGCGGCGTACCCCCCATAGAGTGCGACTTCCTTGTTGTTCAGTGTTTGTCTTATACCCCTTCTACAAGCAGCCCCTGCCCCTGTCCGTACTTTTCCACTTTCTGGCAATATCGGCTTATCTGGTGCAACATGTAGTTCTGTATGTTCCAAGTTATTGCGTCAACCCTATATCATTTGCCTAGCGACCATCACCGCAGCCTGCGTCAATTGATTAACTTTGGTGCGCACAGAGCCTCCCTATATGTCCTTGTTCCCCTGCAGATATCGCTCTCCACAATTCCCCCTTTTGATCTCCGCCAGGAGATCACTATTTATGGTGGAAGTCTTCTTCGCAAAGTGGAATCATAAACAAAGCATCATCATACACAAACAAATCATCACATGTATTATAACTCCCTCCAAAGTCCCCCTTTTTATCTTAGTCATCTCCATCCTGGTCTCGGTGGTCTGATGTCGGATGAGGGCTTCTGCTTCTTCTGCCGGACAGGGGTAGACTGTCAATCCCCTGCCAATCCTTTCAGGTCAGGGGATTATTCTGCCCCTTTGTAGAGACCTGAGTTCGTTCTGGTTCCTCCAAACCAAAACTCTGTGCTCTCCTGGCGAGCTCCTCCTGGATCTCAGCTACGGATCTGCCTGGCTCCTGTGTCGTGGCGCACTGGATCCAGTGGAACCACGTGTCTCCTGTCCCTTTCAGCCCCACTGGTTGGGAAGTCCTCTCGGTGACTTGGATGGGGTCGGTCTACCGGGGCTCTGACCACTTCCTCTTGATGACTCTCAGGAGGACCCACTCCGCCGTGTGAGGCTTGTCGGTGCCTGCTGGTTACTGCCCCTCTTGGACCTGGGCGAGAAATCTGAAACGAGAACTTGCAATCCATCATAATATGCTTTGACATTGCCATCCCCCTTTTGTTCTGGCCCCCACTTCAGTTCCCTGTGGGGGGCAGGGAATTGCCTTCCTGTCTGGAGCTCAAAGGGGGTGAACTCCGTTCCCCGATTTATGGAGCATCTGATGGACATAAAGGCGAGGGGTAACGCATCAACCCAATTTATTTTGGTCTGTGCACAGATTTTTGCCAATTTTTGTTTGACTGTCTGGTTCATTCTCTCCACCCTACCCTGGGATTGGCGATGGTACCCCATGCCGAAGGAATGTCTGAGTCCAATTGCGATCTCTACTGTGCGCAAATCCTCACCATTTGATAGCCTGCAACCCTTTTGGCCTCCTCGTCTGCGGCCTGGTTTCCTCTTGCCACCACGGTCCCTGATCCCTCATGGCCTTTGCATTTGACCACCGCCACTGTCCTGGCCAGCTGTAGTGCCTCCACTAGTTCCCTCATCTCGGCCTTGTGCTTAATGGGCTTGTTTCCTGCCCTTAGGAATCCTGCTCTCAACCACTGGCTCAATTCCACATGAACTGCCCCTACATCCTTGCCTTTTCCTAATTTAAGGGCTTCAATCACAGCTACCACCTCAACCCATTGGGCAGATTGCAGTTCTTCTAGTTCAGGGTCACAAAGTCATCGTCCTGCTTTGCCACTACTGCATATCCTGCTTGCAGACCCCTTGCCTCATGCCTGAAGCAGCATCCATCAGTGAACCAGTCCTCCGTTCCCTCTATTTTCTCTGCCTCCAGATCTGGTCTTACTTTCTCTTCTCTGAGTACTCTATATTCACATTCGTGAGGCTCCCCCATTCCCCATTGATCCGCCATGTTTATCCCCTCGTGTACGAATGTCAAATGAGGTCCTTCCAATATTTTACTGAGTCTCTGTTGCCGGAGGGATGTCATGGGATGTATGTGCGGCTGTACCCTGTGAGCCCCAGGAACAACGGCATGTCCTTGACTATCGCTGGTTTGGGGTGATGCAGGATGGCAGATCGATGGGCAGGGGAAAGCCCTGTCCCTGTCCCAGAGAGCACCCTCCCAAGAAATGAAATGACCATGCGGGTAACCTGTAGTTTCTCCCTGCTGACCTTGAACCCCTTCCATGCCAGATGGCATAGTACCACCCGCGTGGCCTCCAGAGCCGACTCAGGGGAGGGTGTGGCAATGAGGAGGTCGTCTACGTACTGGACCAATGTGACCCCATCTGGTAAGGGGCACCCTTCCAGGGCCTGTTTATGAACCTGGTTGAAAATCCCCGAAGACAGTGCAAAGCCCTGAGGGAGATGAGTGTACCTTCACTGGCACCCCCTGTTGGCGAATGAGAAGATGTTATGGCAGTGATCAGCCAGAGGCAGGGAAAAGAAAGCATTGGCTAAGTCAATACAAGGATGGCAAGGATTTCCCCTGCCCATCGATCTGCCATCCAGTGAACCACTTTTGTTCTGGAGCCAGATTGGTGAGGGCCACATAGGGGCTCGGGACTGGGAAGGTGGGGGTCAGCAGGAGGTTGTTAATGGAGCGCAGATCATGGGCAATTCGATATTTACCTGTACCTGCCTTTTCTACTGGGAGAATGGGCGTATTCCAGGCAGAGCAGGAGGGTTCCAACACCCCGACCGAGATTAACCCTTCAATGGTCTCTGCTATTCCTTCCTCTGCGGCCGGTTTGTGGGGTTACTGTCCGATCCATAGGGGCCCTTCCCCGGGGCGGAGTTCGAACGCAAGGGGGAGCAGTGAACGTGGCCTACATCTTTGTAGATGGTATGTTGAAAACATTTAACGTTCTTGAAGTTGCCCAACATATGAGCAGCGTTATCAGTAACTATTACCATGTCATTGGTTGTGAGCTGTCATTCCTGTGTGACAGTCTAAGACGTCTCATTTAGATGCGCTCCTGTGTGGCTTTCATTCATTACTCTAGTTTGTAAAACACATGACTCAAGCTGCCTCTTGTCAGTAATATAGTGAGCAGTAAACATAAGACTTGATGGCTCTTGTCACATGTTAAGGAAACTTTGTTTGCTGTGTTCAAGTCTTCCTTGACTTTAAAATTTGTTTTATTGTACAGTATAGCTGAGGTACCGCTATCTCTGCAAAAATACGGGGGGATGGTATATTATACCTAGGCTCAACTGTGCTCATCATGAATCGAAAGCCATCGTTATCAATGAGGCTGTAAGGGCGCAGATCTTTGGAAATAAAATTCCAAAAATACTTATTTTATTCACCCTTTCAGAGTTACCTGAAAGTCTAGAACATTGATGCACAGTGTGTTAGTTGGCTTGAATGTTTTTTTACTTTAGGTGGAGTTTCATCTGCGTAATCTCTGGGTGATGGCGTTTCATGTGAGTCTGCATGTCTGTAGTGTTTTCAAAATACTTTTCCTTCGCTTTGCAGGGCCTGCATATCACATACATCTTATCGCACTCCATTTTCCCATCTAAATTGTAAAAGCCGAAATGTGCCCAAACACTTGCTTTAAATGAAAATGGGTCAGGTTGAATCACTTTTTCCATCGCTTGCACACAGTTCATACATTACGCATACTGACTACATGTCCTTCATGCTCACGTGAAGGAGGTCTATCTGGGCAGATTTCAACATTACGCCATCTATAGGACGGGGGGCTGAACTCATGTCAGGGAAAAAGTAAACTAGTGCCATTACGTTAGTTGAAAAATATGAATAAATTTTTTTGGAATGTATGAATCGATTTCGAATCGGCATAGAAAGAATCGCGATTCGATTCGATTAGCTACTTTGTGCACCCGTATTAAGTAGTCACTTATACATGACTCTAAAGACTGGCCATTATAGCCTGTCTTAATTAAATTCCTCACCATGAGAAGAATGGTCTGAGATGGAACCCATAATGGAAATTTAAGCAGCATAGTCTTCATTGCTAGTTCATGGAATCAGGTTCATGATGGCAACATTATCTAAGTCAAGACATTGGATGCTTGTGTTACACATGTAAAGACAGAAGCATTGGCTGGCTTGTAACAGGTTGACTTTATTCTGTCACAGAAAATAAGAGCTTTCATGAGTAATGGCTACACTGTGCTGACTGTGGTACACAGCTAACGCTCAAACTGAGCTGCTTCTAAGGCTTGAGAAGTCAGTCTCTGTCTCTCATGCGCCACTACTGCCATCTTCTGGTATAGCACCAGATGTTACTGTTAAATCCATCCATTTACCGAACCACTTATCCATCTGGGTCACAGGGGTCAGAGCTTATCCCAGAAGCTATGGGCACAAGGCAGGGAACAACCCAGGATGGGGGGCCAGCCCATTGCAGGGCACAATCACACACCATTCACTCACACATGCATTCCTACGGGCAATTTAGTAACTCCAATTAGCCTCAGTATGTTTTTGGACTGTGGGGGGAAACCGGAGTACCCGGAGGAAACCCTACGATGACATGGGGAGAACATGCAAACTCCACACACATGTGATCCAGGCAGAGACTCGAACCCGGGTCCTGGGCAACAGTGCTAACCACTGCACCACCATGACGCCTGTTACTGTTAAATAATACAAGTAAATGTGAGGGAGTGCCACACAGCAAATCAACCAAAACACAAGTAATTAAATGAAAAGTTTTTTTTGGGGGGGTGCCTTTTAATAATCAAATAGTCCTGGGTGGCACACCCTCCCCTGCTTAAGAAAATAAAAATAATGCTTCATCTTTTTTTCCCCTTTCTGTCTTGTTTCCTTTAAAATATCTTCCACTCTTATTATGCAAAACAGTATCCCTTGAGACACCTGTCTTATCTTCATGGGAAGGGAAAGCACTGCTCAAGGATACTTGTTTAATTATTTTGGGAATTGCACCTAGTCAGTGTGTGTAGAACGCTTACCCCCATCCTTAGCAGGAGGGGTACACTGATTACAGAAACTTTCCAATTGAAACTGCAGGCGGCATTGTTCGGACAACATTGGAAATTTGAGAACGCATTGCCTGGGGGGCGGGGGGCAGCTCGTCTCCTGCCCACATGTAATGCCCAACATTTAGTATAAAGGAAAGGGGAGATCTCAGTTTTGGTTAGAGGTCAGCTGAGGGATAGAACGTGCATCGCGTGGCACTTTCTCGGGACTTACGGGTTGGTCTCCTGCCAGAACTGAAAAGGGCCCCCCAGTGAAGGTGGGTAATAATGGCACGCCTGAGTGTGAATAGCTTTGCAGTGTCAATGTGTTGATTCAATCAATTATCACAATAACCATACTATCAATTTGCACTTTCCATGTATGCATGTATTTCTTATCATTTTTTATATATACCTATAATCTCTTGTATTAGCTTGTTTTATTCTTCTTAATGATATATGTATATATCTATAATTACTAGATATCACTTGTGATATGGGATTATTTTGCATTGCCTTTGATCCAATGTCTTGGTATCAATTTTAATGCAAGGTTATTTTGTATTGCTTGTAATAAATAGTTTTTAGAAGCGAATCTAAGTGTGCCTGTTTGTTCCTTCGAGAGCCCTATATCCCCCTCACATCATCCTAAAAGAATCTGTTACCATAACACTACATTATTCACATGTAGGCACTGTTGACATATGTAATACACTCCACTTAGTCTCTATGAATTGCACTTCAGCATATTCTGAATAATTGGCATTTCTCGTCACAGTCGCATAGGGTTGGTGTCACCCTCTCAGTCTTCAATTAACCACCTGCATGGTGTTGGATGTCCACGGTCTCCAGAGGCTCTGTGAGCATGAGGGTGGGGCACTCACCTCGATGCAGTCCATACCCTCTGGTCTCATGGTCGGGTGTCCGAGCTGTTCATAAGAGAGGATCTGGGGCCGCCGCCGCTCTGTCTGTGGGTGGATGTGGGACGAAGATGCTGACCACGGCTCAACATGAGAGTCTCTGTCTCCCTGCTGGGGTGCATCTTCATCTGAAGAATGATCGCTGAGCTGCTCCTGGTCTGCTTCAGTCTCTGCTGCCAGCGGACCATCATCTTCAGCTGCAGTGGCCCGGCTGTTGAGGTGATGAGTGTCTTCCGCTTGGGGTTGCTTCAGCTGCTACTCTGCGAATGTCCTCACAGATCTGTAGGCGAGGAGATCTCCAGACAAGAGCACCTTCCTCATCACTACCGGTGTCTGTGTTATCTTGTAATGCTTCTCTTTGTCTCTGTACTTTAGCTCATATCTTCTTCTGTTTGTTTTGCTGTTTGTTGTTCCGTCTTTCCACAGGTAGGCTGTCACATGGGAAGAGCTGTACATCGATGTACTGTGCGGCTTTTACCCCCTTGTTCTGACTTTATTTCATAAACAGGCATGTCAGGACTTTTCTGGGCAACTATGACATACACAGCATCTTCCCAATATAAACGGAGCTTACCACCCTCCCTCTCTCTTTGAAGTTGCGAAGGAGGACTCTGTTGCCTGGATATAGCTGAACACCATGTGTCTTTTGGTCATAGCAGTGTTTTCCCCTCAAAGATTCTTTCTGTGCTGTTTTTGACGTAGTCTGGTAGGCCTCTCTCATTTGTGATTGCCACTTTTGCACATACACCTCACAGCTGACTTGTTGTTCTTAGATGGGCAGGTCGAACAGGACGTCCACTGGGAGCCTGGTGCGGCCGAAAAGCAGGTAATATGGCGAGAACCCAGTGGCTTCACTCTAGTGCAATTGTAGGCGTGCACTACTTTTGCCAGCAATTCTTTCCAGTCCACTTTTTCACTGTCTGTGAGGGTTCTCAGCATAGAGAACAGGGTCCGGCTGAAACGTTCCACCTGCCCGTTCCCCTGTGCATGATACGGCATTGTGTGGGAGCCATGGAGACCACAGACTTTCTGGAGCTGGGTAACAGTTGGAATTCAAATTCTCGGACCATGTCGTGGTGGATTCTCATAGGAAAGCCACACTTTAAAGCAAAGTGGTTAAAGATTTTGTCCACCACTGTCTTAGCCGACTTGTTCTTTGTTGCATAATGCTTCGGCGAAGCGCGTGAAATGGTCCATTACCACCAGGATGTATTCGTATCCGTGTCTGCATGTCTCTAAATGCAAGTTTATTGACACCAGTTCAAAGGGGTACATTGTGGTAATAGAGGTTAGTGGAGCTCTGTGAGTTCTATGGGGTCATTTTCGTTTTTTGCACTCACAGGCATGCATCACAAAATGCTCTACATCTTTTTGCATTCTTGGCCAGAAAAATCTGTCCCTAATCAGTCCCAAGGTTCTTTCTACCCCCAGGTGTCCCATCTGTTCATGCAGCTCTCTAAAGGCAGTACTAAGGTGTTCTTTTGGAAGTAGGAAGTGACCTCTACCCTTGACTCGTCTGTAGAGTCACACATGTAGTTTGTTCCACTGTCTTAGGAGGATTCTAACATCAGGTGACTTTTTGTTAAAGGCTTGGCCTTTGGGCAGGTGGATTCACCTCTCATTCACTGGTTACCGCCATGCTGCTTTACCCTCAAAGCTCAAATCTTCTCCTCCAGGATGCGACATTCTTCTGCCTGCGCCTGCTGAAGTTGCTCATATTCCTGCTTGAGTTTTTCCAAGGCAACATCTTCTGATCTTTGTGATTCGGATTCAACTGGTTCATATGCTTCAAGCATCTGGACAACTGACTGGAGTTCGCTAATAAACTGCTGGAACACCTGGGGATCTTCACTATCTTCTATTTCAACAGTTGTGATTTCCACCATCTTCATCATGGCGTCGTCCAGTACTTGCTCCTTGTTGGTTCTTGTATCACGTCTAGGTTCGGCTCACAGGTAGGTAATTGTCTCAGGATGCTTATTTTTGTAGCTCCTGGCTGGCTCGGCAAGATTATGTTACACACATAAAGACAGAAGCATTGGCTGGCTTGTAAAAGGTTGACTTTATTCTGTAGTCACAGAAAAGAACATTTTTCATGAGTAATGGCTATACTGTGCTGACTGCTGTACACAGCTACGCTAGAACTGAGCTGCTTCTAAGGCTCGAGTGGTCAGTCTTTGTCACATACGTTGTACAAAAACAAATATATATGAAAAAACCATAGGCCTGGCTTATGTAGTTACAAGTATACATCTCCAATCTTATACTTCTTTTTTTTCCCAATGGACAAGTGCGTCAATAAATTGGTATCTGTTGGACCATGCAATAAGACACCTAACATAAACAGCAACCATCAAATTGCCTAACATCTTTCAACAGGAACGCTCACGGTAGTTAGCATTAAGGCTAGCGGCAGCAACAGTTACTTCCAACGTAACTAATAATCTCAAAATGTAATCTAGGCCAATAAAACATCGTCTCAAACTTACAAAGACTCCTTATAATGTTACCTATCTAATGCTTGTGCACTTAACTCACCTGTAATCACAGAAAAGAATAGCTTTCATGAGTAATGGCTACACTATGCTGACTGCTATACACAACTAATGCTCAAACTGAGCTGCTTCTAAGGCTCGAGAAGTCAGTCTCTGTCTCTCATGTGCCACTACTGCCATCTTCTGACTTAAATTGGTATAGCACTAGATGTTTCTGTTAAATAATGCAAGTAAATGTGAGGGAGTGCCACACAGGTAAAATAACCAAAACACAAGTAATGAAAAGTTGTTGGGGGGGGGTGCCTTTTTATAATCAAATAGTCCTGGGTGTCACACCTGCTGTGTTGCAGAGGGCTGATTAGCTGTGGTGGTAATATCATTGGTCACTTGCTGTGTTGCAGAGAACTAAAATGTAAAATGTGCAATACTGGACATGCTCAGGAATTTTGTCCTTGAATGCATCTCTTATCTCCGTAATGACCATCCTGCAGTCTCACGTTTTCCTCATTTCAAAGGTACTTAAAATATACTCACATTCATCAAGACTTCTTTTTGTTTTGTTTGCAAACTTAGCACCATGCAGAATCAGGTCACAGTATACATCTCCCGTCATCATTAACAAACTCAAGTAACTATTTGACAATTTTTTCAAGATTGCAATAGATTTCAATATGTAGGTGTGTTATCCATGGTTCGGTTTAGATCCATGGTTCGGTTTAGATCTTTGCAACGGTGAAACTACAATAAGGTATATTATATATACAATATTGTACTGTATTGAAGCATCGAGCAGACCGAGGATTCGCGGCGACAGAGAATAAAAATTACAGAAAGCGGTCTGATAGAAAGTTCTTCTATGTTACACCTTAAATGTACCGCACACCAATCAACAATAATTGGAAAGCAATGATTGAAGGAGTAACACGGGAACGTTACACTAAGGATGGTAAGATAGATATGGAAGCCAAGACATTAGGATCAGGCAAGAACCAAGTACAACCACAACACTTACATTGCAAGCGGGTTGAAAACGAAAAAAATAATTTATGTAAGCATTGTCTGATTCGATTGAAATCTATCTATCTATCTATCTATCTATCTATCTATCTATCTATCTATCTATCTATCTATCTATCTATCTATCTATCTATCTATCTATCTATCTATCTATTTTTACTTTTCCTGAGTTTACCCATAGTGCATAACGGCCAACTATTTAGAATTGTTTCCCTATGATTGTGGCAAAAAAGCAGTACTAACAGTCAGTTAATTGTGTTTTATTAAATCGCGCATTAATCAACGATTTGGGTGTTGGTTTCATTTTAAAATGCCATTGTTACATGCCTGCAAAACTTTTTCTTGATCATCTGATAGCTCTATTATATAGATACAAATATTCAAGGTTTGAAAGCATAGCAGAAAGTAGATTGCCATCTGTATATTTAACATACCCAGTTCATGCCCTAACTTGTATTTTTTCATGAGAAAAATCATGCACGGGTGTGCAGATGAGATCGAAGTTTGTAATTAAAAAAGAAAAATTCAAAATGGCATGTTTTATCCAGCCGCCAAAAAATAGTCGCACTCATTACATTAATGGGTCGACCCTCATTCACTTGAATGGATTTTCCCAGCATTTTGGGCACTGCGCTTGTTAAAAAAAAACAAAACAAAAAAAACACTAAAACTGCAATGATCATGACCAAAAGTGGTACACGTGTGCAAATGAGATCCAAGTTTACAAAAAAACTGGAAAAAATCTAAATGACATGTTTTTGTAAAGTTGTAATACATTTCTTATCTATGTCAGGGTGCACTCCCAATTATACGTAGTCGGAAAGGGACAGGAAATTAACATTTATTTACATATAACAGAAAACAGTACTGTGAAGAAATAGAACTAAAGGTAATGAAATAATGAAATATACTAAACAAGCAAACATTTAACATCCAAAAAAAAGGAAGAAAAATAAATTAATAATCATAAATAAAAAAAAAAACCTGAATAACATTGTCCTCTAAATATACGCGACCCTAAACATACATACAGTTTTTTAAGCAGACATACCTACAAATATTCAAGGTTTGCATGCATAGCAGAAAGCAACAAAATGATCTTTAGAGACATTATTCCTGCATTTGACGCAAGTCATACCCCACTGCAGGGCTTTCCCTAACTCCTCTAAAAAGAACCTTAATTTTCCAGTTTCTGGGGGTGGCCTTCAGGAGGGATTTTTTCCTTACGGTCACTCACCTGGGCACTTCTGTGGATGGTGCTCAGAAGATTGACATTTTTTTTTGCCATGTAGGACATGACTGTGGTTGTGTGTGTAAACACAATGGGTTTGCCTGCTTTTACAATCCAGAGTTACAGAGGCCATCTAAGGTTTATGTTTTCTAATCGTGCCCAGCATCGTCAATTTTTTTTTCCAACAGCAGTTGTCCCAGGTCAAAGGAAGTAAAAAAGTTGTCTACCGTAATGCTGTGACTCTGCAGATCTTCTGTCATTTCTAGGACAGCTCGTGTGGCTTGTCGCACTTCTCCGGCTTACTGCACCTTCCACGTGTACTTCTACATGGTAATCGCAGGATATGGATTATGAAAAATGCATCATTTATACATCCGATGAACAAAATGCAACCAGTCTGACCTAATAGATACACTTATTTTTCTAGAAAACTGTTTTTTTTGCAACAAAACCTGCATGTTTTAACAATTTATGACTAAAGTAACAGTAAATAAAATATGTGACTTACCCCTGAAATGAATCAGCCTTTCATCGACCGTGATCTTTTCTCCTGGGTTGTACAGTGCTGCAAGCCTGTCCTCCCACAGGTCTCAGATGTCTCCAACTGCTGACAGCTTATCAGTAGTAGTCAGTACCGCAGGGCAGACGTCAAGGTGTTGAATCTCCGCAGGGATATTGTGGCTCTGAAGATCGGCCGCCCGTTCTCGGTGTCCCACAGGCTGGCAGCTGCTTCCCCTTTCGATTTATATACCCCAGAAAGATAAGTAGCCCAAGAAATGTATCGAATTAATTTTCATCCATATCTGTCCAATCACTTCCAAATTTCCTACTACCTTCCAAATTTGTCATTCTAATTTTAGTTTTTTTTAATTGATTTAGGGAAAACTACGTTGACAGTCGATAAAATTCCACAGCCATGTTGGTCCCGTTGGGTTCCAGTGAATTTGTCCATTTTTGGAAATATACGACTACTCCTGGACATCATTTTCTGAACTATCTTCCTCTGCACTTTCCGGTGTGCCTTCGCCACTTTCTGTTGTATCTTCTTCCATGGTGTTCTGTGATTATTGCTGGGTCTGATGCCACAAGGTCTGCCACTGTCCTGCCAGAGTAATATTTCGCTGTATCTCCAAACCGCCAATTGAAGATTCACTAAGGTGTGCTGATGTACTATAGTGACTGACCACACCTCTGTTTTTTGATCCCTGCCTTATTTTGAAAACATTCCCCTTTGCTGTGTTTGGAGAAGCACATCGGGAGTGATTGGAAACGGTCACTGTTACCGTGGGCCTGCTTAATCCTTCAAAAACGACCACGAGCATATAGTTGACGCGTGTTTCAATTAAAAACTTTGTAAGCCATGTTCTTTGGTTTTAATGTTTTACTAAGACTTTTTTCAATAAACTGAAATTTTTTCACACAATAAACTGAGACTTGAATGTCTAACAAAAATGTTTGAGGAAGGGCAGACTAAGAAAAGCAGTTGTTACCTGTGATTCCATTTCTAGATCCGGCCAGCTATTCAAACAGTCTCCCTTAACTTCTTGTCAACAAAGAGCAAAGGTTGCCCGCATGAATCTTTCTATTAATAACTGGTTTCAACTTGTATGATCTGCAGTCTCATCTGTTCTAGAGTAGCCTCATTCTATCTTTTTGGCTCCTTTTGGAAAGTTGGGAAGGAAGTTAACTTTGTTAACATATTATGAGAGTTAACTTTACCTCTTAACCAGCTTCATTTTATGCTGCTTATTTACAACTGTTAGATTAGTCAATCTCTAAAATGAACGGAAAATTACTTACATACATTTTTTTTAATCCATCGACTGTAAGGGTATTTTACAAATCCCCAGAAGTCTTCTAAACAGAGAGAATAAAAAACATACCTAATAGGTAAAGTTCTTTGTCATCTCCAGAGAGATAAACGGATTAACTCCAAGTATTTCTACAGTCACGATGATGTGGTTGCCCAATGATAGTTACGCTAAAAGTTAACAGTAAAAAATTAAAACCATTTACTTACCGGATAAGAGCACTTGTTAGAAAGAGCAACACCTTAAGCTGGGCCTGTAGTTACTTGCATGAATGCAGTCAAACGTTTTACTCAAGAAATCTCGGTAACGCTTTACAATACGGGTTAACAAATAAGCATATATTAATAAATTAACTAATGCCAAAGTAACCATGAGTTAATGCATTTATTAACAATGTACACATCAGGAAATCCTGAAGCATGCACCTTAACACCCAATTAAGTCATACAAGATTAAGCATTACTAAATGTCTTTCTTACCTACTAACACACTTCTGACCTAATTAATTAGTAATTAATAGAATATTGTCTATTGCTCTGTTGTTTTACCTAAAGATGGTGGTGGCAGCCTAGTGGTACGATACTTGCAACTGGACCAAGAGGTGATGCGTTTAAAACCAGTGCTACCACCATTGGGTCCCTGAGCAAGACCATTAAACCCAAGTGGCTCCAGGGAGACTGTCCCCTGTAGTTAGGAAATAGAAATTATTTTGGATAAAAGCGTCTGTTAAATGCTGCACATGTAAAACGAATGAATGTAAACCTAAATGAAATAATAAGACAGTGCCCTAAATTAAAAACTAACAGACAGAGAAGGGGTGTAACTGCCGTTAGGGTCAGTTATGCTGCCCTAAATTGGTGATAAACATTTCCAGGGAGATTTTCTGCAGACATGTTCTCCCCATGTCGTCGTGGGTTTCCCCCCACAGTCCAAAGACATGCTGAGGCTAAATGGAGTTACTAAATTGCCCGTAGAAGTGCATGTGCGAGTGAATGGTGTGTGAGTGTGCCCTGCGATGGGCTGGCCCCCTGTCCTTGGATGTTCCCTGCCTCATGCCGGTAGCTTTCAGGATAGGCTCCAGACCCCCCATGACCCAGAAGGATAAGCGGTTTGGAAAATGGATGGATGGATTTTCTGCAGATATCATACCTTAAGCCAGTGCAACTTTGATGTGTTAGTACAGGAATATACTTGGTACTCAACCCTTAACAGTTCCACATCAGCTACAGGGAAAGGTGCAAAAACAAAGAAACAGCCTCAGAGCAGTTCCATATAGAAATGTCTGCTTTACGTCGAACTATATTCAACTATCCACAACAGCCACCAACACAAAAAAAGGCAATTTTGGCTTCGTATTGACATACCCATGATCTGGATTGCTATATTCTCAGTTACACACATTTCATTTGTATTACATACCTACTTCATCAGTTAGTTAATAATGATGTTCCCCATCAAATAAAGTCATGAAATTATCATTAATCAACAAACCATCAATTATTATATGTACCATAACTGGAAATTGGCAAACTTTTATTAAGCATACTTAGTTTACTGAAGAATAAATTCATAATAAAGTGTCTTATCAAAAAAAAATGACGCAAACATATATATGTCATTAACCAATATGTTGAGATTACATTCACTTACCACTGTACATCATACATTTTACATGTCAATAAAAACTCTTTGACAAAGTTATTTTTTCTCAAAGAATGGTCTTTATTGGAGGGTAGAAATTACATTAATGTTTTGCTGAAAACAAACAACCAGAAAAATTTATGAAATTGTCCATATTACAGTCTAGAAATTACCTTAATTTTTCTGCTGCAGAGAACCAGCAAAAAAAAGACAGGAATCAAACAAAAAACTGTTTCTTTGAAGTTTCTTGAAAAAGCAAGTATATATATTTTTTTCTTAAAATAGACTCAAAATGAGAAGAGACACTCTTTGGCTAAAGTCAGGGTCGGCCCGTGGCATAGGCAATATAGGCAAATGCTAAGGGCGCCATTCATCCAGGGGGCGCCACAAACGGAGGAAGAAAAAAAGTGTAACATTCCACTACTCTTAAAGCTAGTTCATATTAATGTGTCTTAATATGAAAAGAACAAGCCCACATGAATTTACCTGCTTAGCAAAGCCTATTAAGTAGTAGTAGTAATAATAATGATACGTAACTTTCCTATGAGGCGCCGAATTACACGCTCTGCTGCTCTGACCACTTTAACTGTTCCTTCAACTATGGTAACATAAAACTGCAGAAATGGGGATGGAAGCTCTTCCTATGCTGCTAGGTCAGAGTACATCTCTGCAGCTCTACAGTACATCTCAGACATGGCCACAATCCCATCTTGTGCTGCCACGTTGCCTGACCAACTTGGCGAAGCACTCTTCATCTGGCATTTCACATAGGACCAATTTGCTTTGGAAGACCCCTACCAGGGGCAAATTTCCCCCTACAACATATGGGCATTCAAAGTCCTCCATCACAGTAAGGTGGCAGTTGAAGAAGAAGACTAACAATAAATGTGAAATTCCTACCTGATGCCCTGACAGAATTGAACAGAAGCTCCATGTGATCCTGACTGAAGTTGTATGTGCAGATATAACGCTGAACTTAGAGTAGGTAAGGAATCATCATAAACAATGTCTCAATGTTGATGACAAAGCTGATGACTGAGAGGTACCTTCAAAAGAAAATGTTTTATTAATATCATAATGGAAAGACAAGACACCTCCAGAGCATCTAACAATTTTTTGAAAGACATTAATTGACTTTTCAAGAAATATCCATGAGATGTGACAACACGTAATGACAGGGATGGTAACAGTAATACATCTTTTTCTCCAATAATGTCCCTGACTGGCAAATGACTTAACCAGACCAGACCCCTGTACTTCGGAATATAACCTGCCGACAGCCCTGCGCTCCCAAGACCCAGCACATCAGGTGGGATGCCCCTACCCCTAGATAGTTACATGACGTTCAAACGTATAAATCACCTAAACACAAAATAAATAAATAAATGATTTATTGTAAACGGAAATGTCACTTGTCTTTCCGTTGTCCTTCAACCTTAAACAGGGGCTATAAAATTCACGGTGTAAAAGAAAATACTTCAGACCATAAGGCTGAATTAGGCCACAATAACTCAAAAGAACTTAAATAACTCAAACATACCCTTTTAGCATATCACTGCAATTTGTCCTGTCATCAGCAATAACAGAAAAACCAAGTTTAACTCAAAAAGGAAAACATCTCAGGGTTATAATACCTCAGCAAAACATAGCACAGTACTGATCATTGTTTATAAACCAATGCTTCACTAGTGCTCTCGCTGTTGTGTGAGCGGTCTGGTTTTGGGTTGGCACAGCTACCGTAAATCTGGTAAACATGTCCGTCATAACAAGCATGTTGATCCCCCATGGATCGCTCTAACAAACACTACAAGGACTTCCAATGGAGCCCAGACACTGCTACAGATCATTGGAGCATGAATCCGTGGAAATACATCCTTTGCTAGTGCACATCCTTTGCACTGCCCAGTTCACACCTGAACATCCTAAACCCTCTGGGGTCTAAGGGTAGGGAATACACTTTCACTGACTGGGGCATAGCCACGCATTTCATTCAATATCATAAACTTAATAAATGATTAAGTTTATGATAGCAAATAAATTATTGCTTATATATTTATTTCGAGTGAGGGAATGATGGAACGTGAGATCGACAGGTAGATCGGTGCGGCGTCAGCAGTGATGCGGGCACTGCATCGGTCTGTCATGGTGAAGAAAGAGCTGAGCCAAAAGGCAAGTTTATCAGTCGATCTATGTTCCTTCCCTCACCTATATTCACGAGCTGTGGGTAGTGACCGAAAGAGCGAGATCGCGAGTGCAAGCTGCCGAAATGAGTTTTCTCCACAGGGTGGCTGGGCTCTCCCTTAGAGATAGGGTGAGGAGCTCAGTCATTCGGGAGGGACTCAGAGTAGAGCCACTGTTCCTCCACATCGAGAGGAGCCAGATGAGGTGGCTCGGGCATCTGCTTAGGATGCCTCCTGGACGTCTCCCTGGTGAGGTGTTCCGGGCATGTCCCATTGGGGGGAGGCCCCAGGGAAGACCCAGGACACGCTGGAGGGACTATGTCTCTCAGCTGGCCTGGGAACACCCCGGGACTCCCCCGGAGGAGCTGGATGAAGTGGCCGGGGAAAGGGCAGTTTGGGTTTCCCTTCTGAGACTGCTGCCCCCGCGACCCGATCTCAGATAATGGATGGATGGATGGATAGTTAACTAATAAGGTCAAAATAGGCTTTAAATAGTTATATAGTGTGTATTTTAGCCTTCACTAATTAACTAGTATACATTTGGGCTCTCACCAGTTAACTAGTCCAGAAAATTTTAGGTCATTAGTTAACTAGTTGCAGAAATCAAGAGACTAATAAGAGTTTTTATTCAACTAGTATGACAAAATGTCCAGCTAGTGCTGACAGAGACTGAACACAACTGACATCTGATATCAAGGATATCGAATAAATGCTTAAATGTCTTTTCATATCAAACGACTTTCCATACAATTTGACCAACAAGTGCTCAGCTTTATCCAAACAAATAGAATACATACCTGCAGGTGTTTGTTCAAGTTAGAAGTTGAATATTTAGAGATGGAAAGGAGGTTAGTTTCCTGTCAAGCAGAGAATAGTACTGCAGTATCCTTT
Organism: Brienomyrus brachyistius; assembly: GCF_023856365.1. Taxonomy (NCBI): domain Eukaryota; kingdom Metazoa; phylum Chordata; class Actinopteri; order Osteoglossiformes; family Mormyridae; genus Brienomyrus; species Brienomyrus brachyistius. The sequence goes on from NW_026042307.1 coordinate 2,188,027, forward strand.
GTCCTGTATTAATGTGAAATGATCCTTGGACCTTCAGGAGAGAGATGCATTCCTACCTGCTGTGACAACGCCATCCTCTCATGCCGAGTGTGGACATGTGAGCTATGCTGCATGCATCTCCAGCTACGGTGCAGATATGCCTTTGGGTTCTGTTGTAGATCAGGGGCTTATGAGAAATTATTGATGCCTTTTAAATATCAGAGCAAATAATGCAGACTTTAAAAAGTAATCATATTAAGAAATTTATTTTAACTGTGTTCTGACTAGCACCTGTTTAAACTCTAACCCTAAATAAATACAGTTCATCATATTTTGTATTCTAAAAATGTTTATTACTATTACACATATTCCGTTAATCCACAGCACTAGCCTTGTGACACTTGTGATGGGCTCTTAGTCCCCCTTTGACCACCCTTATGATGTGAGGGAAAAGTGGACATAGGAATGAATCACTTATTTGTTGTAGTATTTAATCCTGCACACACTGAGATCCTAGTTTATCTTCAAGAAACTTATTTTATGCTAGTCCTCCCTCTTTTAAAACCTGAGTAGTATGAGGGCGGTGCGTGGTTCATTGTTTTAGGGTCCTGCGTTTGTGATCGGAAGGTTGCATGTTTGAATCCCCAGGTCAGCAGAGTAGTTTCACCATTGTGCCCTTAAGCAAGGCCATTTCCAAGAGACTTTCTTGATTGTACATTGCTTTGGATAAAAGTGTCTGCTAAACAAAAACAAAATAATTGCTGACTGTATTGTACTGAATGCTGCAAACTAGTGGTTTGTCCCAAAGGGAATGAATCCACTTGCACTTCATACAACTGAACTTGATGCAGGCTACGGTAAGACTTTTATGTGTTAAAATGTTTAGTTAGATTCTGTTAAAATGTTCAGCTTCTTGTCACCTTTCATGAGGAAAAGACCATTTTTGTCCTTTCTGTCTCTGTACTTTATGTATATATGTAGCATTCCAGCCTGGGGAACGTTATTTCACATCACCGTATGCTGTGTACTGAATTTAGTTGGCGTGACAACAAAGCCAACTTCACTTGACTTGATTTTTTCCAGAGCTCATCCTTCTAGGCAAGAAATTGCCATGTTGGTACACTTGCTTTATCATATATTCTTAGTTTTTATTATTTCTGTATCTTTATCGCCAGAAATGATTGGTATTGTTGAAATTATTTAAATGAATTATTTAAATCCATCACAGGGCACATACTGTACATGCAAACATTCTCACACACTTTGGGAAACTCAGAGACACCAGCTAGCCTAAGTGTGAGGTTAACCTGAGAATACCAACAGAATATGAACAGAACATACAAACTGTGCTCACAGACACCAGAGAAATGCTACAGCTACTGTAGCATGTTGTAGGACGGTAGCTTTGCATCTCTCCCTAATCTTTACCTCATCAGGGATATGCCTTCCTGGCAAAGGTGTGAGGTAACAGTGCCACTGATTGAGCTCCTCTGCAGCCATCATGGAGGATGATGCATTAGACTTCAGCTTAGGACTTAGGAATTACGATTCCATGTTTCAAATCTAAATTAAACTACTGAGCCATGATGACCAGCCAGGAATCCTATGTGAGCGATCGGGCATCAATCTGCACCATGCAGGCGGACGGCAACAACGGCTTCTTCATGACCGTCCCAGAAACCACCTGTGAGGAATGGTAACACGGCACAGCTGGTGCGGCTAATTGAGCCAATCAGAAGGTGGCACTACAGCCCCAGCACTAAAGGAGTCGCACCCGACCAATTAGGGAAAGAACCACATTGCCCCTGAATCAGTTACCATGGCAACTGTTGCTTCTCTGCTGTGCCCTTAAATATACCTCACCCCTCCAGGAGGAATTTGTGTGCGTCCGCATTTTCCATGGTTCCTTGCCCACTGCACATCTTAAAGACTATACAGACTATAACCTTACAGTATTTAAGCCTTTACATACATTGGTTAAACACTAGATGGCGCTCTCTGCCTTTGTGTGTACCTGCAGGCTGCAGCTTCAAGCTGAGGCTTGTGGGTCAGGCTGAATCAGGGTAGACAGAGACTTTACCACACAGCATAAGCAGAATTAACACAGACGTCCACCAAGAGATGATCATGTATTTAAATATAATGTTAATGGAACAAAAGTCATGGGGAATATGGTTTTGTTTTGTATGTTGTGCTTCTTTCGTTTCGATGACATAATGCTGTACTGATCAAAAATGGATTTTTGTTTAATTGCTCTGTGGTTTTCTTTGTGGTCCATATTCCCCTGTCTCTCTCCTCATTGGATGAATTGTGACGTCTAACCCGTGATAAGAGAAAGAGCGAACCAGCACTATGCCTGCTAAATAAATCCAAAGTGTTGGAACAGCTGTGTGCAGTGAGGAGGAATCACTAGTGCATTGTGGCACCTTAATGCTCCCAAACCCTGCTTAGAGGGACTGGCTTGTGAACAAAGTGTTTGGGGTGTCCTAGACTGTTTTATTGGACTATCTGTCATTAGACGCTGGATGGACAGAGTAAGGAAAAATTTGTCTACAGAGAACTGCTTGGGGGCTTAAGCAGCTGATTGGGAGTATCAGTGTAGGACTTAGTAAAGTTTTATTTTCGTATTATTTTTGGATAATGGTTTGTATCTCATATTTTAAAGTTTTTTTTTCTTTTTGATGTACTTCCAGTTAACCCTGAGTATATTCTTTGTACATGTATAAATTGTACTATATTGCCTTATCTTTGAGTATTAGAAAAAAAATAAAGTTGGATTTGAAACTGGCATTTACTGGTAGGGATGTAAGCTTACCTGTGAGCTTTAACTTAAACTTAAACTTCATAGCAGCAACACCTTCCAAACACAAGTTTGTTTTGTTTGTGTTTAAAATTAAATATTACCACATCTAACAATGTTAATGGCTAATTAGCAGAATAATGGCCATACAATAACCGTGTTGTGATAAATTGCTCGCCAGAATAAACTGTTAACATTAAGTACTGATCTTAAATCAGTTCCCAGATGTACTGCATTGGTCAAGGATGAAGGGATACTGAAAAAATGGACATTAAACAACAGACTTCCAAGCTGCTTTTGTTTATTCCTAGAATACAGAGATAGAAACCAGTGTGTGTGAAAGAGGGAGGGATTGTTTGTGAAGCAAAGCTTGAGCACCCATATCATCAATCTGACCAGATGGCCCAAGTCCGCAGGCATTCAGTGGGCTCAAGCGAGGCTCAGAACCAGGAACAGGCCATGCTGGTCAGCATGCTCCCACAATGCGGAGTCTGGTCCAACAGCACTTTGGCTCCCAGAGAAACCATCTACTTCTCCTTGCTTTATGCCTGCCGGATATGTCTCAGATCTCCAGTCATGGTTATAACCGCACAAACTGCTGTTCTATAAAACAGGATTAAAGAATTGAGAAAATATAGTCTGGGCATGTGGGAGTTTAACAGGTGGTCAGTCTTCCTGTTGGTATTTATAGATCTCTCTGGAGGCTGTTCAGTTTGTCCATAAGAACAGATGTGGATGCGGATTAAACTGTTTAGCCTCAAACATGAGGCACAAAGGGTGCACCGCCAGTATATGTACCAAGTCGCAAAAAAGCACAAACAAGCAACAAACAAAAAATTCACACAGACACAGCTATGTTCAACTCAATTTATCTTTATATTGCGCCTTTTACGACAGGGTCTCCTCATGCCACTTTACATGAGTGTGTTGTAGCACATTACTACATCATTTCCATCCATCCATCCATTTTCCAAACCGCTTATCCTACTGGGTCGCGGGGGGTCCGGAGCCTATCCCGGAGGCAATGGGCACAAGGCAGGGAACAACCCAGGATGGGGAGCCAGCCCATCTACTACATCATTTATACAGAATAATACAAAACCAGAAAAGTAAAGACAAAGAAATGAAAGTAAGAAAGCCAGATTACAATGGAGGAGAGGAACAAAAAAGCCCCAAGTAAGGGGAAACCTCTGGGGGTCCAAGGTCAGCTGGCTGCCCAACCCCGCCCTCCTAGGCATGCTAACATTGTTGAGAAAATAAAGAGTGGTCTTGCTTGCTAAAAGCAAGGTGTAAGCTGTGGTCAAGGTCAAAGCCAAAGTCCATCAATGAGTCAGTTCTCCGTGCTGCCCTGTGTAGGGTGGCAGACTGAAGGCTGCATTCACAATGTTAAAGGCATTTTAAACTGCTAACCAACGGTACAGCAGAGTTATCCCTTTGTTAAAAATATCTCTCTCAGTGTACGACATCTCATTTGGATCTTACTTGTGCCACAGTGTGAGATGAAGCAGTATAGTACTGTACTATGTACTATATACTATAGGACTGACTCTTTGGGGGTTACCGTCTCTGCCTTTTAATTCCAGCAAGGGGTAACAGTGAGGCCTGCTTCGTGTCTTGCTTCCCTCGGGACTTGTGTAGTGCTAAAAGTGAAACGTGAAATGTGAGAACGCAAAAAGAGCACTTTGCAAGGCTGGTTCACACATGGCAGACATTACTGCTGGCGTCGTGTCAGCTTGGATTGTGAAATGTGCCCCCCCCCCACATTAATGAGCTGGACATTCATGACAAAGGTCAAGCCAGGGAAACAGCAAGCTGTCAAGCTGCGTGATAGTCAAAACCCATTTGTCCTGCGGTTCCAGGCCGCGCGGGCACCTGAGCCGAAGCATGGTACTTGGGTGAAAAGCAAAGGCGAGGTATTTCAATGGGAAAACCGACTGGCCTGGGGCACCAGTGTGAATGACCTGCCCGAGTGGATGAATGAGAGGAAGGCTAACATTACGCCGATCCATTCTGAAAACGTAGTGCTGGGTTTCACCATCCAGTGCACACACCAGTGAGAAAGGTACTTCTTTCACCTTTAAACATCCCCTTTAACTTGTTTTCTCCAATACAAAGCTGATAAAACTGGAATTTCTAGGATAAAAGTTAAAGGGGCAGAATAGTGCATTTCCTTTTAAATCAATGTGTCATTCAAACAGTAGACAGGGCAACGTTTCTAAACAAAACACCACACAGGAAGAGAACACAGTGAAAACACAGTGACTTTCTCTACAGAAAACACACCAGAGCACTGACAAGCAAGCATTTTTTGTAAGACTAAATAAATCTTAGGATTTACCTTGATTATGGTACATAAAACATTCAGTCACTATTATGCATTCAGTTTCATCCCATGTGCCGAAAAATGAAAAATTCTGCATGATAAAACTTGTTAGAAGCGTTTCACACTGGGGGATCTTACCACTGGAGCAGGAAGGGGCATATTCGCTGCCAGGGAGTGCACACCCCCTTTTGGCTGCCAGGAAGGCTTATCCTTGATGAGGGGAAGATTAGGGAGAGATGCAGAACTACTGTCCTACAACGTGCTAGCTGTAGCATTCTGGTCTAGCACAAGTTTTAAACTGAAACTTTTCATTAGGAAGGAAGCTATGATGCTTAGTTACTACTGGTGTGATTAGAAGAAGCAGTAACACAATGAGATAGAAGAGTGAAGAACTTCCATGGCGACTGAAAAGTCCACAGTGAAGATCCAGAAAAGTGACAAACTGGCAGGGAGCATTGGCATCACCCTGGGAAGGCAGACTAACAATCTCAGGTGCCACGGTAAAGGCCCTTTGCCTGCTGTTGACAGTCATGGGTTGAGTGGCATTGCAGCAGACTCTCTGAAAAGATGCTGTAATACGTTGTGTACTTAAAAAAAATACATTTATATGAACGTTAATAACTGCCTTCAGAAAATAGATGTTGACTTTGTAGACGAGCATCTTAGTTGCTTGGATTAGCCATTGTCAATAATCAAAAATCCCATACGGATTTTCAAGTTTTAAATCTTGGGAAAGCACAGAGCACAAGGCAGAAGACATACTATTTGGGATGCCAATCCATCACAAGGCACAAACTCTGACACCTAATTCATCTAACAGCATGTTTGACCCTAACTGTAACCTACAAGCATATTGTACAAGAAAGCCAATCCATCATTCACTGCAATACCAGCAGGAAACTAATCAGATGCTGATGTAGCGTAAGATGCATGGGTCACTAAGAGTAAACAAAGGTCAGGGGACGAATGAAGCATTGAGGTATATGTTGGTGAGACCAAGGAAATGCTGTAGCCAGAACCAAGGTCCACAGAGTCCAGGTTAATAAGGGAAGTATTAGGGCGTAAGGTTGTGGTTGGATAAGACAACTTCCCTTCACTTGATATTGTACTGTAGATATACCTCATAATTACTTAAAATATTTCTCTTATGTAATGTCTTCTTATATCTCAGAGCAGACAGACCTCCAGTCAATAAAGACAATACTTTCACTCTCAGCAGAAATGCCTTAAAAATACCTACAAAAACCAGTTTTAGCTGGTGAAAACTGAAAAAGACTAAATGAATAAAAGGTTTTGATAATTTAGGCAAATAATATCCCTCTGTCATATGTGACATGCATGTGTTATGCGTGAATGTGCTTTAACACTGCTAACTTTATAACCAGAGATATATTGTATTGTGAAAAAGGATTGACAGTTTATTCCGAAATATGTGAAACAGCATGTTTTTAAATTCTTTTAATGTGCTTTGGAAGTACTTTACGTTTCAGTAACAAAGGGCTTATTTTTCTAACAAGTACAAAATAAGAATAGCTGGATTAAACATACACTGTGAAAAAAGCTTTTTATGCTAATCATCATGTCTAGAGACTTGTGTTGCTGTGATTAAGTGTAACATTCATTTACAAAGTGCTTGTGCCCTCTAACCAATGCTGGTTAATATACGGTATTTATACACTAAAAATCTCCAAATGTACATCCACCTCAGTGGTGCTCCTAAATAATTCATTTTTATCTGAAACTTTACAGCAGGTGAGGATGCGTGGAGTCACTCACTGTCAAATTTAACGGCATGACTCTCCAGGGTTTACATTTAACCCTTTCAAGTATGTTATGATGTGTGCGATAAATGACACACTGAAGGATGCTTCGCATCCATAGGTCCATTTTACAGACCAGTGAATATAAATCAATTTAAATATAAATTGTAGCAATTCAAGGTAGATATTTTGCTCAGAAGTGGAAGCACCAGTCATGTACTCTTTCATCGTTTCTTCACTAAGCAATTTCCTAATTAAAAGCACATCCAGAAAAGTCCATCTGAGCGTCATCCCCCACTTCGCATGGTATATAGAGCTGCCCCTGCTGAAGAAAAATAAACAGTTTGATGAGCTTAAGCTATGTTTTTGCATGATGGTTTGGTGGTTATGCCCTGCCATGGGCTGGCCCCCCGTCCTGGGTTGTTCCCTGCCTCATGCCCATTGCTTCCGGGATAGGCTCCGGACCCCCCGCAACCCAGTAGGATAAGCGGTTTGGAAAATGGATGGATAGTTTGGTGGTTTAGCTAGTCTTACCAGCTTGTGATGGTCATTCTAGCTGGCTTAACTGGGTGTGCCAGGATGACTAGCTTGATAGGCTGCCCACACCAGGATGATTAGCTGGTGACTCACCAAAAGAACAGCTAGGTCATGACCATCTAAGACCATCTTTGGCCGGCTAAAACCAACTACTGGCATATGGTCTTTGTAGATCTACGCGAAATCCTATTGGCAGTCTGTCAAGTTCCCTTGCCTGTAAATCGCACAGTCACCGAGTGTTGTGTGTACCTCAAACTTTTACTATAGACACTACCTCCACCGACAGAAAAGTAAGAAGCCAGAGGTGCAGTTTGGATTCTGTGAGGACTGCCAGGAAAATGACCACCCACCAATTCGGAGTCTGCCCAAGTAAGACCTGGGGACTCCAAGCATCATTTATGCCAAGAATAGAAAACAGGATGTTGCGGCTGGATCTATGAATAGAAAAGCTGTTGTTCAGCAGCAGGTCCCTGCAGGCATCTTAGTAGTGTGTGCTTGACTCTCTGCGTCTGGAGAACATAAAATGTACTTGACAAGTGTCAGGATCTATTCCTGCCTCTCCCTTTATGTCTCCGTTTGGCCAGCGGATGTCGCTGGCCAGCCCTTAATCACCTAATTATCATCAACCTAATGTGTCAACCATCTGCACCTGTTTCTAGTTTGGTGATTGTGCACCATGTGTATATTAAGTTGCCCTCCCCCTCTTCCCCAGCTTGGTCATTGTTGTTGGTGTTGTGGATGTTTGGTATGTCTAATGTCTGTTTCGGTTTCACTTCCTGCTGTGTTCTCTATGTACCTGTGTGCCCCACTCCTGCCTCGCTGTACTTCCCTGCCCTCCATTTAGGCACCTTGTGATGTGCTATTTTTCCAGTTCCTCATCTTCCAAGTTTGAATAAAGCCCATTTTTGTCCCTCTTCCAGCTGCATTTAGGCTTGTTTTGAGCTTAATCTGACATCTACTTTAAAGTTGTAACAAAATGTATCCTCTAGTAAAAATGAGAAGTTTATGTGAAAGATACTGTTCTCCCATCCTGGAGTTTATCATGCTGAAATGTAGGCTGTTCCATCTGCCGAGAGAATGTACAGAAGTTATGCTGATCCCAGTTTATGTTCTGCCACAAGATAAAGCTAAAGTGGCACTTGGAAAACTGCATAATACCATGTGTGAACTGCAGGACACAAAACAACGAGGAAGTGCTGGAGAATTTTGCTAGTTTTCAGTTCCTCGGGGTCCACACAACCAAGGAAGTTTCATGGTCCCTTAACACCATCTCACTAGTGAAAAAGGAAAACAACAGCTCTAGTTTTTAAGGAATCTGACGGGGGCACAGCTTCCCCCAAGAACTGCTGGTGAACTTGTACTGCCGCACTGCTGGAAAACAAACACACCTACAGTACTGCATATCAGGACGGTATGCCAGCAGCACCACAGAAGACAGGAAATTACTCAGATGCCTATACAGAACTGCCAAGAAAAATCACAGGTTCACAGTTCCCAGACTTTGACAGAATTTACAAAACCCGTTGCCTTCTGCGGGCCCTACGCATCTTAAAAGGCTCAGCCCACCCTGCCTTTCTACGCATTCATCCCCCTACCCCCTGGCAAACGAAACTCTGAAAGACCAGGCTCAGACCAGATTCAGGAACGTTTTTTTTTCTTCCCTAGAGCCATCTCATGCCTTGACTCTAAGCCTGCCAAAAATGCCGCAGCCATAATTAATATTTAATTTACATGGTGCAGGATATCACATCTTTTCTGTCTAATACACAGGGGTGGTGTATGAATCTGCAGGGTAGGAGTTTGTGCTTGTATCTGGAAGCTCTTTGGTTCAAATCCTGTAACTAAGAATAATCATATCGCTGTGAGGCTCTTGAGAGACACCCTTAACCCTATCTTCTCCAGAGGTGCTTCATAAACGACTGACCTTCTGCTTTCAGCTCAAGCTTCATTCTCAACCGTATACAGGCAGTCACCAGGTTACAAATGAGGTCGCTTCCCTTAGTTTGTCTTCTTATTGAATTTACAGGTGGTTCTTATTTAACATCAGTGAGTCAAATGTTTCTCTTACTGTAACATATAATGTATATTTAACCATTTTATGCATATAAACACTTAAGAAACACTTCCATATGCGCTAAAACATCTTAAACATAATACAGTACATCATAATAATAATGATTCAGTAATAATAAAAGTAATTACATACAGTCCTGCACTGTACCTCAGGCCGACGTACCACTGAAGCTGCACAATGTGTTCATGATCATCACAAAGCATTGTGTGCGTTCGTTATTACAAACCATTCTATTTAACTCAAGTTTGTAGTATAATAGGATTTATGGCGGTACATTCGTAATTATGGGTTTTCCGTAAGTCAGATGTCCGTAACCCATTGACTGTCTGTATGTTTATATGTGTGTTTCACAGGAAAACAAGATAAGACAAACAAATATTGAAATTTCATTGTTTCTACCTGTACAATGATAATAAACCCATTCTATTTTATTGCTCAAGTGTATCAAATTATTTATTCATTCCTGCTTATATTTATTACTGCACTACCCTGGTATTAAGATCCTCAGCATTGCGATACATTTTCATGCTTTCTCTCTTGCACCTTATCTATTTTTTATGTTGAATGTTGCATTCTCACTGTGCTCTGCCTGTTATTATTGTATTCATTTGTTGTGTTTTTATTGTCTTTACTGTGTCTGCAGATTGCCACAAACACAATCTCGTGCTGGTATTGTCAGTGAATGACAAAGAAGATCTCTTAATCATAGAGCACACACTCAGGGGAAGGACTCTCAAGTTGCAATTGGAATGAAACTAAACACTATTTAAGTTCAGCAACCAAAAAATACTCTAGATGATGTTACACATACAATACATCATGGCTTTATCATGTCTTCTCCATATTGAACATAATCAGACACACACCCAAAACTTGCAGATGGGTAAAAGCAAGATAAACAGTGATTACTTTATGCATGTATATCCACTGGGGACAGACTGAAGCTAGACCGTTTCATAATTAATGCAAAATTTGAACTCAGTGGGGAGGGGGGAAATCCCAATTAAGCACAGGTCTAAATGATAATATACAAGCAATTATTCAGAATATTTACTTTACATGATTGGAGACTATTTAAATACACGGCATGGTTTATGGCCCTTTCAGGCAAAGCCCTGCAGAGGCTTATTTGAAATAAGGCAAGGCAAATTGATACGATTAAAAATACATGTGCAATCACTGTCCCTGGATTAAATGCTAATGCGCTACCCGATGATAGAGGCTCTCATTACTGGATTGCAGAGTGTATTTGAATTTCAAATGCTACACTTAAAGTGGCCACTCATGCCGGGGACTTTGCTCCTGTGATATTTTTTTGAAGAGAAGCACAGAGTGAAGAGGCTATAGGTAGTCTTGCCCTTTCTCAGAATTTTGTGGAAATAAATTTGCCATATCAGGTCTAAATCTGGCTGGTTTTTAATACAGGTTATATTTTATATTAGCTATGCTGTTGTTTATTATGTTTCAGCACACAACCTTTTTCAAAAAAACAGGCAGCACATTTCTTTTCTTTAGTTGCATCCTTGGGTAGGATGCCAGTCCTTCTCAGGACACATACACAAACACACACACACACACACACACACACACACGCACACACACACACATATACACTGCAGGCGCAATTTGAAGACTATAGTTAGCATGTCTTTGGACTGTAGGAGGAAACTGATGAACCTGGATCAGGTCCATTCAATAAGAGGTGAATTTGTACCCAAAGAGAGGAGGAAAGATTCAAGCCCCTGGTCCTGAAGGCCTGAGGCGATAGTGCTTGTCACTTTGCTACCCTTTGGGTCTTCGTTTTTATTGAAAGGAAACGCAGCCATAGCATTGATCTCCAATGGGACAGGCCCACTGGAAAATAAGGAACAAAAACGTTTTGTGGATACTTTACTGCAGCAGCATTACGGAAAAATGTAACAGTATATGTCATTATCAAAGCAAATTTATTTTTAATCAGAATACTGGATGATAAGGGTTTATGTTTAGTTTACCTTCGACAATAGAACTGCATAATACATACAAGTCCAGAGGCCTCACATAGGTGTTATTTTCATGTAACCACACAGGAAGTTTTGTGACTCTTTATTTACTAATAAGCAGCTATCTTTTCTAACATAATTTCCCTTGGTTTTCAAAAAATGAGCACCTGTGTGTTCAGGTCTTCTATGGAAACTTACATGAAACAGTATTACATGCCTCAGGTTATAAGAGACTCAGCATATCTGTACTGTAGCACATAGCAGATGTGTATTAGGCATTATGTACATAGGCATTATGGTAGCAGGAATGAAGTGAGTAAGGTAAGGAAACAGATGGAGATAGAGATATGATGTGGGTGCAGTCTTATTACGTACGTACGTGTGTGTACGTGTGTGTGTGTGTGTGTGTGTGTGTGTGTGTGTGTATAGAAATATGTATAAACAGAAGTACACCTCCACCCTTTCCTCTGCTGATTCAGTCACAGGCTGAGGCCCCCACATCTTTCACACCTCACAGTCACCTCATGGCTGGACACTTATCAGGTGGGCGGTTACCACATGGAATGATGGGAAGGGGGCCGGGTTATACTTACCCAATCTCCTAGTGCTATGCGATGCAGTATATTTAAAAATCAAGCCGCAAAACAAGTGTAAATGTTTACTGTGCACCTCTTCTCTGAACACTAGGAACAGTTTCTACACAAACTGAACTTTTTCCATCTGATGTTTTGACTTTATTTCAGTTATATTGCAAGTAATCCTGATTCAGGGAGATGAAATAATGGGAAAAAGCATGTTTGCTTGCTGTTTACAAATGCAGCACTGAAAAATAGACACCTTACTGTGTTTGGGACGTTAGCAAACTAAATAAATGAACATAAAGCAATCATTTTAAGCTAAGTTAAAATACAATTGTTAGTAAAATGTTGTGGATGAAAAGTGGCATACTCTGAGAACAGTGACCCCAGATACAGTATGTCCACAAGAGTTAAGGGACTTGAGGCTTTCAGTGAGCAGTCTGACCAGACATTCTATTCTTATAGGACCTGGAAAACAAGAGAAAAACGTCAATGGGGCACCGGGAACAAGACGGACACAAAGAAGAGACACAATGGAAGCAAAGTAGACAACAATTGACAAACCACAGGCAAGGCCCACAGTCACAGGGTCACCAAAAAGGGAGACACAGGAGGAACACCAATGGGAGGAACGAAGGGGCCAGGAGTGTACACTGGAGACACAGAAGGATGAGGAGCAGACACAGGAGGCCAGAAGGGAAAGGACAGGGGACAACGGGGAGCCCGAGGGAACCTCAGCAGGAGGAAGGCGGCAGCTGCAGGGGCAGCAGGCAACTGCGGGCTGCAGTAGGAGGGGACCTCGGAGGGGGTGAGGAAGCAGGCGGAGGGACAGGCGGAGGAGGCAAGGAGGAAGTTGGAGGGGGCACCAGGGCAGGTGAAGAGGAAGGCAAAGGGGACCCCGGCAAAGGCAAGGAGGGAGGGGAAACTGCAACAGGTGACGACACAGACGCAGAAGGCAAAGGCCCCATCCACTGATGAGCTGGAGTGGGGGGCCACGCACGCGACCAATGAGGCGTTGGAGGCAGAGCCGAAGGTGGCCGATGAGTCATCGAACGGGAACCCGCAGGATCCATTGGGGCCATCAGGGAAATCCCTGACGGGATCCCATTCGAGCTCCTCCTCTCCTAAGAGTGAAGGAGCAGTGTTCTGACAGTCTGGGACCTTCTCAGGGACAGGGACTGGTGGTGCGGGAGTTGGGACAGGAACCAGGACAGGCAGAGCAGGAGTCGCTTTGGGCAGAGCAGGGATGGTTGGAGCTGGAACATCAACTGCCGGAGCAGGATCCTCAGGCATGAGTGGAGCTGGGGCTGGGACATCCGGTGTGGGCGGTGCCGGGGTCGGGACGTCTGGCATGCGGGCAGGGCCGGAGCGTCAGGAGCGGGTGGAGCTGTGGCCAGGGGCACGTCAGGTGAAGCCTCTGTAGGTGGTGTATCAGCCGCCAGGACTGGAGTCTCCGAGGGGGGCGATGCAGCAGCCGGGATTGGAGCCTCCGAGGGCGGTGGTGCATCAGGGGCCCCGAGAGCAGCGGTGCAGCAGCCGGGACCAGTGCATCAGCCGTCGGGACTGGAGCCCCGCAGGGCGGCAGTGCTGCAGGAACCAGAGGGCATGCTGCAGGGGATTTGGATGAAGCGGGAGCCTCTGTGGGTGGAGGTGCAGAGACCACCAGCTCTGGAACCTCCAGGATGTCAGGCAGGTTGGGTAGGCCAGGAACATCAGGCAGGCCAGGAACATCAAGCTCAGGCAAGTTAGGAACATAAGACAGTGGTGAATCAGGTACAGTGGAGGGCGAAACATTGACCGGTGGCATAGCAGAGACCTCAAGCGGTGGTGTAGGAACCGCTGGCTCAGGATCAGCAGGAGGTGCCACCTCACCTCATGAGGGGGTCTCCTCCGTCCTCAACCGGAGCAGCTACCTCGGGGTCTCGGCTATTCTGTCCTGCTTGAGTGGTGATGAGGTCAGCCTGAACGCTGCAAACTCACCTTGAAGCTGTGTGCACAGCTGGATGTTCTGCACCGTCGAGTCATCCATCACCCTCCAGAAAAGACCATGGAGGGTGAAGAACAGTTTCGGACACCTTTGGGACCAGGTCCGGAACATCCGGAACCGGCAGGTCAGGAACAGGCAGGTCAGGAACAGATGGGTTAGGAAGAGGTGGAGGAGGGGTTTGCGCCTGGGCAGTCGGTCTCGGAATTACATCCCCAACAGACCTGGCCCCTTTAAGACCCAAACACTACCCTATAAAGGGGGGAGCTGCCGGCGCTGCAAAGGAAGCGGTGGCGATGCAGGCGTTCGAGCACCTGCTTGTGTGATGCGTAGTGTGTGCGGTGGTGGCGAGGTCTAGGCAGAACACTGATGGATCCAGGATCGATAGGGGTGCCTTGCGACACCTGGAAGGAGTAGCAGTAGAGAGCTTAGTAGCCCTTAGGAAGATCCCCGGTGGGTCCTCCTGTTTACGGTGACGCTGCCTTTCTCCTCCCCTGGCTTTCAGTACACTCGGGTGCATTGGACAGCGGGCCATAGGGTAGCCCGCTGTCAAAGTTCACCTGCTGCATCATTACCTCCATTGCACTCTCTTGCAGCTTCTGGAAGTTTTGGCGGACCTCGCTTGCTTGGTGCGCGTCACCGGGGAAGGACATCCCCTCCAGGATATCCCAGCTTCGGTCCGCTAATCCGCGAGCCGCTGGATCCTCCTGGAGGATAATAGGAGAAAATTATTTATTTTCTGCCTAGTCAGGATGAGGTACTCCTCTTCTGAGAGGTCAGGTGCTTTCTCCTCACAGGTGTCTTCTTTGGGAGTTCCGTCATTCTGTCACGTCCGTGTGTAGGCAAGCGAGCAGAGCAGGGGACGTGGAAACAAGGTCAGGCAGACCGAAGTCCAATGATCAGGGGATTTATTTGGGCAAACAGGCAGGCACATGGTAAAGACTTCAATGATGGAACTGGGGATACAAACTCTGACATGGATTTAAATACACAAGATTGAATGAAGCAACAAGAAACAGCTGGTTACGTCGGGATATCACACGAGGTTAACGAGGGGGCGTGGCACATAGGAGGATCGTATGAGCAGGTCGTAACAATAATGCCTTATAACTGTCAATAGAAGATACTGATATGCTTTATTAATTTTTATACCAACCATTATAGATGACAACTTCAAGTATAATGTTACAATCATGCTTAGACTACGCCACATCCCAAGTCAAAGCAGTAGAAATAATACGAATACTGTTTGATTATTGTGTTAACTTTGCTGAACAAAATAACCGATAATAAGCTAAGTAGCACATTGCCACAGGCCAATTGAGAAGTTGTTTCCCAGTTGTATAGTATGGCGTGGACAGTAGCCAGACATGTTAGCCAGTGTTTCCCAGTTGTGTGGTTTGGCGTGGGCAGTAGTCAGATGTATAGGCCAGTGTTTCCCAGTTGTGTGGTATGGCATGGGCAGTAGCCAGACGAATAGGCCAGTGTTTCCCAGTTGTGTGGTACGGCATGGGCAGTAGCCAGACGAATAGGCCAGTGTTTCCCAGTTGTGTGGTTTGGTGTGGGCAGTAGCCAGACGAATAGGCCAGTGTTTCCCAGTTGTGTGGTACCCCGTGTGCAGTAGCCAGATGTATAGGCCAGTGTTTCCCAGTTGTGTGGTATGGCATGGGCAGTAGCCAGACGAATAGGCCAGTGTTTCCCAGTTGTGTGGTTTGGTGTGGGCAGTAGCCAGACGAATAGGCCAGTGTTTCCCAGTTGTGTGGTTCCCCGTGTGCAGTAGCCAGATGTATAAGCCAGTGTTTCCAAGTTGTGTGGTACCCCGTGTGCAGTAGCCAGATGTATAGGCTAGTGTTTCCCAGTTGTGTGGTACCCGGTGTGCAGTAGCCAGATGTATAGGCCAGTGTTTCCCAGTTGTGTGGTACCCCGTGTGCAGTAGCCAGATGTATAGGCCAGTTTTTCCCAGTTGTGTGGTACCCTGTGTGCAGTAGCCAGATGTATAGGCCAGTGTTTCCCAGTTGTGTGGTACCCCGTGTGCAGTAGCCAGATGTATAGGCCAGTGTTTCCCAGTTGTGTGGTTTGGTGTGGGCAGTAGCCAGACGTATAAGCCAGTGTTTCCAAATTGTGTGGTATGGCATGGGCAGTAGCCAGATGAATAGGCCAGTGTTTCCCAGTTGTGTAGTATGGCGCGAACAGTAGGCAGACATATAGGCCAGTGTTTCCCAGTTGTGTAGCATGGCGTGGGCAGTAGGCAGACATATAGGCCAGTGTTTCCCAGTTGTGTAGTATAGCGTGGGCAGTAGGCAGACATATTGGCCAGTGTTTCCCAGTTGTGTGGTA
This sequence comes from Brienomyrus brachyistius, assembly GCF_023856365.1. Classification (NCBI taxonomy): domain Eukaryota; kingdom Metazoa; phylum Chordata; class Actinopteri; order Osteoglossiformes; family Mormyridae; genus Brienomyrus; species Brienomyrus brachyistius. The sequence goes on from NW_026042307.1 coordinate 2,204,381, forward strand.
TGGCGTAGCCAAGCGTATAGGCCAGTGTTTCCCAGTTGTGTGGTTTGGTGTGGGCAGTAGCCAGACGTATAAGCCAGTGTTTCCAAGTTGTGTGGTACAGCGTGGGCAGTAGCCAGACGAATAGGCCAGTGTTTCCCATTTGTGTGGTATGGTGTGGGCAGTAGCCAGACATATAGGCCAATGTTTCCCAGTCCTCACAAACCACTTAATATACTGTCCTTTTTGTCCTACTGCACACTTAATTACTTAGCCTTGACTGAGCTGTGAATGGCAAGAATTGAGCAATTAATATGATGTTAATCATAGCACATTAGCTAAGTGTCAGTTCTAATATAAGCAATAAAAAATGCAAACACCATCCCAGTTCTGCAATTTTTTGACAATAAATAATTCATTTAATGATATGACCAACATGAATCATAAATTTCAAAGATGAAATCATACTGTATGCATTCTAACTGTTTAACTGTTTGTCCCTGAATTTTGTAAAATTTTACAACACTGTGTAAATGTTTAATTGGTAATCTTCATTTATTAAAAAAACTAATATAAAGGAAGAAAAATAAGCATTTTTCTTTTCAGCTTTTGGTCCCCGATCAACTCTGCGCTGGTAGCGTAACAGAGTGTCAGTATTCTTTGCTAGTTAACATTTCTTGTACGGTTTGTATTTACTTTTTTTGCAAAGATCACTTTGTAATAGCTATTCGTTAAGACCCATCAGTCTCTCTGAGTAGCAACATAAATCCCTATGAACTAGGGGCTTGGAGTGAAATAATTTATTTTCTACCACCAATGGCTTTACAGTACAGTGGCTTTACAGTACAGTGGTTTTACAGTACATTTTTATTGTGCTTGGGATTCTATCCTTATTTTTCAGTTTTAGGTACCTTTGATTTGTCAGGTAGTGACATGAAGACCAGGCTGAAGAGAAGAATTTAGTTGGCTGGGGGATTTATGAAAAAAATGTATTTTATTTATAGTCCCTTAAGATATGAAAAATTAGCATTTTCTTATCAGTGTTTCATTTCAAGGTTTCATAACAACATGACCAAATATTACATATCAGAGATACTCAGCACAAAAAATCCAATCCTACTAAAAATGTGAAAATTGAAGGCTAATAATGATTGACATCTGCTTCAAGGATTTTACCATGAAAATCTTTCCAGAGCAATATTATCCTTAAAATTGGATTTAGTGAGTCAGAATCTCAGAGCCAAATAATTATCAACAAACATTTTATGTCTCACTTATACACAATCTGCATTAGGCTTATTCAGGTGATACCCCTGTAATACATTCATACAAAGGCAGCTCTGGGGAGACAAAACAATGTTTTCCAAATTAAGTTTTCAAACTAGGGAAGTCCATTTGACTACTATCAAATTCTATTGCTAAGGAATAAGCCGAGGAAGAAATATTCATAAAATGTTAAAACAGACCCAGATATCAGTGCAGATACTAGTAACATGACATTATCCAGAAAGGTAATATTATTTACATGGTAAAATTACATGAGAAATTATAGAGTGCTCACAGCAGCATCATAATATTTGGCCTGGGTTGGTACTTCTGTATGCTAGACAACCAAATGCCTGACAATTTTCAGTCTGCCTAAGAGAGCAGCTGCATGGGTATAATTCAGGGCTGACTTAAAATGTGGCTTCATCGGAAATTACAGATTTTTTAATAACATAATTGTTATTAATTTAAATAACTAATGTTATTGATGTTAATGTTATTCTTTTGCTTTTACCTGCACAACAACTCCATCCTCCAAACCTATAGACCCACTATAGATGACAGATAGAGATCATTCATAATGCACAATAAACATGTTAAAATGTTAAAAATGAAGTGTTAAAATAAGTAAAAAATGTTACATTTCCAGATAAAATTTGGTAAACTTGATTTGTATTTTATGCTAGAGGTTGAGAATTATGTTTTCTGAGTATATTGAATTATAGTATATTCAATCAGCTTGTCTCTGTCTGGCATTATTTTTAGCAGATTATCATTTTTGGAAACATTAATAAAATATTACAACTATTGTTGAAGGATGTACTGTGATAACCTAATAGAAATCATAGCATTAGTGCATCAACAGAAAATCAGGTGGGCCAGTCCCATAACCATTAACTTGGTTACAAAATAACACTACAGACTCAGCTACATATTTTTTGTCAGTTTTTAAATGACCTGTGGCTTTGCTAAGACCAAATAAACAAAGAGAAAGAAAAACCTGTTTTCCTGCCTCTCAACAGCAGTTTCCCTCACTGTGAAAGCTGAATGGGTGGCTGAGTTCCATGTCTGAGTTCCATAAGTTAGCAATTAGTTTAACTGGCATTTAAGTGGCTTTTTATATAAATGACAAGATATACAGTACTGTGCAAAAGTCTTAGGCAGTCAAAGAAAATATTTAAAACTACACTACAGTATATGGACAGAAGTATTTGGACAACCGTCTTAATCATTGAATTCAGGTGTGTCATTCAGACCCACTGTCTACATGGCCAAAGGTATACTCTGTAAGGGACAACATCAGATGTAATCATAAATAGAAAATCTCTGAATTTGTAGCAGCGGAGATAAAAATTGCTAAAGAAAATTGAGATAGAGTGTGCTGGAAAAGGGAGGCATATGAAATGGCTGCGGAGGAGTAGAAGAGTAAAAATAAATCAGAGGCGAGGATAAGGGAGGGAAATAAGGGAGCGATTTCTGCACTGGAGATCGGGATAAGGTATATGGTCTCAAAAACTAATCAATGGCATTCACTCATAATGGCAAGGTAGGAGAAGTGGAGTGCAGAGCCTTGGTATCTGATGGGAAATTGTGGCAGGGGAGAGAAAAAGGAATCAGGTCCACATGTTAGAAGAGTATGGATGATGATATCTCAAAGCCAATTAACACTCAGCATCCTCCACTTGCTTCGACAATCACCTCTGTTAAGACATTACTACTATGCTGATGTGTAGTCACAGAGTCTTTTGTTAATACACAGTTGGGAACTATTAAGAATGATTTAAATATGCTACATTGATGACGCACCCTGTTTAAGCACTTGAATGCTCCTTCGGTACTTTCCATTGAATTCTTTTAACCACGTCCTTAACATTAAAATTATTTGCTGTTACTAACACCTGCTGAGAACAATCTTTTTCATTACCTGACATTATTTATCATGTATTGATTATATTGACCTGCTATAATATTTAAAGGTTAAAAGGCTTCATTTAAGGCTGGTCTTGTGCTTTGCTTCTTAAAAGGATTTCTCACTGTGACCTTCATTAATGTAACATTTAATTAAAGGTCAATGGTGAATTTCAGGGCATGGCTTCTTTGGTGCTCATAAATGAATTAGGATCCGTGATGCTCTGTAGAAGCATAATAATGCTAAGACACAATGATTTTACATAAAAAAATTGTATACTACTGAATCCTGGGCTTTATATAGTTTTCATACATTATAGGAAAATAACCTATAAACATGACTACTTAAGAAAGATTTAATTAAAGACTGAATTTTCCTGTAACGATAAATAAAATGTCTCTGCATGATAGTATGCGAATCCCCTCAATCAATTATATGACTTGAAGTGAAATCTCTTTGAGCCACTGAGAATTCTCTGGCATCTACTTTGAGGGATTATCACTCATTCAGCTTTGGCAAATTTCAGTGCTGTCTGGCATGAATTTCTCACTTCAAACCTTGGACAGACTTAGGTCAGGACTTTCACTTCAGTTCAAAATGTATAATTTCTTTCTCCTGAGTTATTCTTTGGTAGATTTGCCTGAATGTTTCAGATCATTGTCTTATTGGAACAACCCAATTTGTCTGATATTTGTAGGTTTATCCGGTATGCTTCAGAGGGCAACGTGTGAGCCATCCCCAGATAATGATATGTCCACATACTTAAGCCAAGGGGTACGGTTTATCTTTGTGCTGGACAGAGTTGGATTATCCGTAAACTCCAAGATTACATTTTTGTTTGTAACCAGAAAGGCCATTTTTGACTCATCTATGCAGAGAGCAGAGTCGCAAAGATCTGCAGACGGTTTGGTTCCTTTTAGACCACAGAAGCTCCTGGAAACCGTTGCACAAATGCCAGTTTTCTCTTAGTGTTTTTCTTATTGATGAGAGATACACAATGACATCAGGTGCAATAAGAGATACAGATCACTGGATGTTTTCTTTGGTTTGATTTTAGGCCCTTGTTACTATTTTAGATGGTCCAATGTCGTGAACAGACATGATAAGGAACGATCCACATGGTGACGTGGTAACAAAAGGGAATTTATTAAAAACTGAACAGATCTGAGCCAGGAATTAAAAGGGACCTTAAGGGGGTTGAAACCAAAGCAAGAGAGCCAAACAGGAATTACCAAAACTATGCAAACTCATATACCAAGACAAGAGACAGGCGTGAATAACTCACCAATTATCAGAACACTCATGATCAAAAAAAAAAAAAACTGGATGGTCAGCGACATCTTCTGGCTGAACGGGGACATGATGGACATGATCCTGACATCCGGTTGCTGTGTTAGTAAATTCCGTCCATTTCCATATTATTTTTTGTCAAAGGAGACCAATACAATCTAAGTCTAAACCAAGGGTCACCAACATGGTGCCAGTAGGCTCCAGGATGCTCCCAAGGACCACATGAGTCGCCCACAAACCTGTTATAAAAATAGCACAACAAGCACAACAAGGGAGCAGTGTCTAAAATTTAATTTTATCCTGTTGCTATTCTTCTTTAATCACATTTGAATTTATATAGATTTGAAAATGACAATATCTAAAATAAAACATTTAAAACATGTTTATAATACATGAAGTTTACATAAGTTTAGGAGGGCGTTTCAAACTGGTAGCCCTTCGTATGGCTCAGTACCCGTGAAGTAGCTCTCAGTTTCAAAAAGGTTGGTGACCCCTGGTGTAAACCGTTTCAGTATGACGTATGTGTGATCTTCACAAATGCATTCGCACTAAGCTTCCAGAAGTCTTGAGGCCCCGATATTGAAAAACATCCACAGGGCAGGACTGAGATAAAAAATCTGCCCTTGACTTTTCATGCAGACAGGCCCACCATACATACATACCCACAAGTTCCATCCATCCATCCATTTTCCAAACCGCTTATCCTACTGGGTCGTGGGGGGTCCGGAGCTTATCCCGGAAGCAATGGGCACGAGGCAGGGAACAACCCAGGATGGGGGGCCAGCCCATCGCAGGGCACACTCACATACCATTCACTCACACATGCACACCTACGGGCAATTTAGCAACTCCAATTAGCCTCAGCATGTTTTTGGACTGTGGGGGGAAACCAGGGTACCCGGAGGAAATCCCACGGCGACATGGGGAGAACATGCAAACTCCACACACATGTGACCCAGAGGGAGACTTGAACCCGGGTCCCAGACATGTGAGGCAACAGTGCTAACCACTGCACCACCATGCTGTCCCCACCCACAAGTTTACCATCCAAATTTGTCAACCGGGAATGGGGGAGAGGGGGAGTGGTGGTCCCACTGGCCCACCAGGAAAACGCCTGGTATGACAGATGGCTGGTCAAGTCCTGGACATCAGTATGCTGTGTTATGTCCGTTCGGGACAAACTGATCTGTGATTGTTAGGTGATGCCTGATCGTGGTGCGGGGTGAGCGCCGAGTTTGATCTGGAGAGAGAGGGTGTTTCCAGTTGTTGATTAAAGTCATTTTGCTTAGACTCTCAAAGCACAACTTACCTCGCCTCCGGTGCTATCACACTTTCACATATCCAGCCCCACTGTGGTCACCTGTGATGCCTCAGCCACTGCCATTGGGCTGTACTATCACAGGTGCAGGATGGCATTGAGAGACCTTTTGCATTTGCCTCTTGGGCCCTCAATGAAACTGAGCAACGGTATTCAGTTGGGGAGCGCGAGGCACTTGCCTGCATCTGGGCATGCGAGAGATGGCACCTTTACCTGTATGGTCGCGACTTCACATTGAGGACAGACCACCAGGCCCTGACTACTCTGCTGTCCTCTGCGGGCACTGGCCACAAGCCCCTGAGATTGGTATGATCATTTACGCCAGTATAACTACACCATGCAGTTTATACCAGGCTGAGATAATATCGTTGGGGACCTCCTATCTCGATCAGTTCCTGCCCTGGCCCTACCCACTAGCATGAACCATGTCGAGAGTGAGATCATGCACATGCTACACATTCCACTCCAGGCCACTGTCACCCTACAGGAGCTAAAAGCATCTTCAGAACAGGACTCAGTTCTCTCCCAGCTCTGCACCTACATTCGACAGGGATGGCCGAAGGAAGTGCGAGAGGATCTGCTAGCCTGCATGGTGGTCCCAGATACCCTACGTCCGCGTGTGCTGACCATGGCACATGAGGGCCACCTGGGCATAGTGAAGCTTAAACAGCACTGCCGGGATCTGGTGTGGTGGGCAGGCATAGATAAAGACATGGAGACCCTGGTTAAGGACTCTCACGAGATCTCTCGTCGGAGTGAAAAATGGTCTCGCGAAGGCGCTGCATATCAGCTGATGTAAGCATGTCAACTTCTGACAAAATTACCATAGTAGATGCTCCAGACACTTTAAAATCTTTTACATGGCAGTGTTTTGTCTACTCTGCGGAAATATAAACAGTCATAGGGTGATAGAGAAAACACAAACCATCTGTAATCATTGTAGGAAAATAATGCCGTACACAGCAGCTAATGCTGCTACTATGCAAAGCCATTTTCAACACCATCATAGCTCTTTACTTAAATCCACTGCACCGGTGAAGAAAACATAAAAAAATGTTTTATGTTTGTTATTTATATTATTTTATCCATCCATCCATTTTCCAAACCGCTTAATCTACTGGGTCGTGGGGGTCCGGAGCCTATCCCGGAAGCAATGGGCACGAGGCAGGGAACAACCCAGGATGGGGGGCCAGCTCATCGCAGGGCACACTCACACACCATTCACTCACACATGCACACCTAGGGGCAATTTAGCAACTCCAATTAGCCTCAGCATGTTTTTGGTTTGTGGGGGGGGAAACCGGAGTAACCTGAGGAAACCCCACGACGACATGGGGAGAACATGCAAACTCCGCACACATGTAACTCAGGTGGAGACTTGAACCCGGGTCCCAGAGGCAACAGTGCTTACCACTGCACCACCATGCCACCCCCTATATTATTTTATTTATATTCTATTTTATGTTCAATTGAGTTGTCAAATTTGAGCCTGTCATTTGAGTTTGATAAATGGGCTGCATTTATATAGCGCTTTTCTACTCATACGAGTACTCAAAGCGCTTTACATTTTTATGCCTCACATTCACCCATCCATACACTCATTCATACACCGGTGGTGGAGGCTGCCATGCAAGGCGCCAACCTGCACACCGGGAGCAATTTGGGGTTCAGTTTCTTGCTCAAGGACACTTTGATGGGGTCAGGAGGAACCAAGGCTCGAACCAGCAAACTGTCAGTTGCTAACCGTAGCACTACTTCCTGTGCCACATCTGAAATGTTTTATGGTGCTACATATTTCTTCTATTCTTTACTGCATATTCCTCTTTGAAGTTTTCCTTGTTAAAATATTGTATCATTCTCGTGAACCCAATATCGTGTCTCGTCTCGTGGGCTGGGCATATCGTTACACCCCTGATATATGCAGACAGACACACACACACACACACACACAAATGTCCTCATAAAAATTACTTCATATACAGAATAAATGAAAAATTGGTGTACAATTATAATGCTCTTCACCGTTTATTTTTTAACACACCTATACACCCATTGACTTTCCTATGAATATGAATATGACTGTAACACCCAAACTATTGTTTAACCATTTCTGGAGCAGAACAAGAAAATCTACAAAAATAAGCATCAAAGGCTTCGAACTGGATATTTTTTTTCTGTCCAGTTCTAAATCCTTGTAATAATTTGACAATTATATTAGACTGCATTATCCAAATTTCAACATGACAAAGTTGCAATGAAAAAACTACATATTTATGCAGAAGTCAGTCTGATTCAATCACATGTTTGAATTTGTGATGAATCGTTTACACTTTTTATAGTTCACAGATTCAATCCCTATGGAGGCAACCAGATATATTGCAACCACACCACAATACAGCAACCACACCGCAAAGAAGAATAAAAACTCACAAATAAAATGACAGTTTGATGAAGTCGAGGGGGCTTTTATCTCTGGCCTAACTCAGCTGTGGTATGGCTCAGATTCCCTCCAAGTATTTCAATAAAATGCAGGTCACATAGTTTCAGTTACCCAGGGAGTCTTTTGCTGTCTAGGGAAGCTTCTGGAACACCAATTGACATGTCTCCTTTGCAGGACACAGATAGCAGCGAGACTGAACTGATATGGGTTCTGGCTGATAAAATGCTTAAAAAGCAGTTTGGTATAAAAAATAAAAATGCTTAAAAAGTTGAATATCAATAGGCTACATAGAAATGTCTCATATTGATTTGCACATTAATTAGACATCAGTGACTAAATTGTTGATTTTAACTGGTTTTTGGAATGGAGTCCATGTGAGCAGACCTTAAAGGACATTAATTTAATCTGAAAAAAGTTCATTTTTGTTTTCATTCATGTTCATAGTGGATTTTTTTTCATCACTGGCTTTATTAGTATTTCATGATGGAATTTAATTCTAGTCACACAAATTGTAACATTAAGAAACATTCCATGTGTTGATTAGGTACCATGTATCAGAGGATCTAGTGATCTAATCATTTACATTGACTTTCTCTCAGTGTCCTGCCTCCAGAAGCCTGACAACAGTCATTTGGCCACCATCATTGTCAAAAATGACCAGGAGAATTGTATTAAGACGAACTTGTGGATGACTACATTGCCTAGAATTAATCATTGTCCTACTGTTACTGTCATACATATGAGGTGATTGAGGTATTGATTGATTCTGATCGTGTGTGAACTGATCAAATTCATCGTCCATGATTCACCTATAATATTATTCTATTAAGGATAAAACCGTATAAGCAATGTTTCTTTCCTCTCTGATCACTTATATAACTTGTTTTTCACAAATGATTGGTTTCAGAGTATCCTTATCTTATATCAAAGAATTCTCGTTCTGGGATGTTTACCCTATTCAAGGACGCTTACCATGTTTCCCCGGGTTTAGAGGGGCTTGCTGACAACAGGGAAAGGTGTTGCTCAATATGTTTTGTACGCCACTGGTCAGTGTATGAGACACCTGCCTTATCTTCATGGGGAGGGAAAGCACTGCTCAAGGATACTTGTTTAATTATTTTGGGAACTGCACCTAGTCAGTCAGTGTGTGCAGAACTCTTACCCCCATCCTTAGGAGGAGGGGGGACATTGATTATAGAAACTTTCCTATTGAAACTGCAGGCGGCATTGCTCGGACAAAATTGGAAATTTGAAAATGCATTGCCTGGTGGGGGAGGGGAGAGTGAGCCTGGCCAGTTCGTCCCCTGCCCACATGTAATGCCCAAAATTTTGTATAAAGGAAGGGGGAGATCTCAGAGTTGGTTAGAGCTCAGCCGTGGGATAGAGCGCGCATCACCCGGCACTTTCTCGGGACTTACGTGTTGGTCTCCTGCCAGGACTGAAAAGGGCCCCCCAGTCTAAGAGTGAGGGTAGGTGATGATGGCACGTCCGAGTGTGAATAGCTTTGCAGTGTCAATGTGTTCATTCAATCAATTATCACAATAACTATAATATCAATTTACACTTTCTATGTATGCATGTTTCATTGTCACTTTTTATATATATACCTATAATCTGTTATATTTTCAGTTTAATTCTTGCTAATGACATATGTATATAACTATAATTATTAGATATCACTTGTGATACGGGAATATTTTGCATTGTCTTTGATCCAGTGGTTTGGTATTGATTTTAAGGCAAGGTTATTTTGTATTGCTTGAAATAAAAGGTTTTTAGAAGCGAACCTAAGTGTGCCTGTTTGTTCCTTCGAGAGCCCTACTGTATATCCCCCTCACATCATCTTAAAACAGGAATCATAAATTCATTTGTAATGCATGCAAATGTGGAATTAATCAACAGGTTTGGAAGGCCAATTGTATCATTTTCAGTTCAGCCTAGTTGAATCTGCTACATTTAGAAATAAAATACACTTCTTACATAGATGGTGTGTGGCTTGGCAGGTTAGGCTGCTGTGATAGTGATCAGCAGGTAGTGGGTTTGAGTCCTGTGACCAGCAGTGTCATCTCACTGTTAGGTCCATAACCCCCAATGGCTTCATAGAATAGCTAATATAGGCCACTTGAGATAAACACATAAAATGAAAATACAATTATAATTTCTTTTTAAATTGTACTTCAAGTGATTGGTACTTCATAGAACCTCCCTTGTAATTTTGAGAAGATGGGCAAAGATATACTATTTTTAATACAGTACTATCATTTTTGCGGAGCAGACAGGAGAAACAGATGAAAAATCAGGAAATATGGTGAAATCAACATGTTAGACTGCTATGATTGAAGACGGGGAAGGACTGACGATCCAAATGCAGCATAGAGTAACTAAAGGGGACTTTGTCGCAGAAAAGAAAAATATATAACAGGGAGTAAATAAAAGGAGTCAAAATAGGAGGGAGCGAGGATAACTCAGGAGGGTCCAGCACTGACCTAGGAACAGGGAAATGTTGGGTGAACAGTAACAGAAAACAATATAATTAACTACATACAAGCAGGGAGCAACACCGGGGAGCAACACCGGCAAGTAACACCAGGGAGCTACACTAACATGTACAGTACTAACAATGACTGAACTAGAGAACAATACACAGGCAGGAACCTACAGTATGTATATAAGGGTAATGAGGATCAGACAAGGAACTGGTGTCAGTGATATGGAACAAGAGGGGAGGAAATGGAATGGTCAACAGAGAACAGGAGTGACACAGACACATCGTGACATAAACAATGGGAAAAATGATTAAATTCTTTTTTGTTAAAAGACAATATTTGAGAAATGATGCTGCTTATGAGTGTCTGAACAGAGTCTGTGACCAAAAATAAAAACTTTCATATTTTTACAGATTTCTATAAGGCTGGGGTCTGAACTCATATCTGGCACAAAATGTGGTTATTTCTCTGAGCATGTGTGCATGTTTGCATTTGTGTGTGGGGGAGAGATGGGATTAGAGGCTAGTGAAGGCATTTTTTGATGAAGCAGATGAAGATAGATGAAAAGAACAGTCCTGCAGGGAAGTCTTCTGTACATCATAAGCTGTTAGGGTGTTATGAATGGCTAATTGAATAAAATACTGAGGAAGGTTCAATCTGATGCTTTGGTGAGCACAGCCCCTCTCCTGTCAGTTCCTGAGTTACAGTTTGCAGGTTAAATCCTAGACTGAGGAGTAAACATCCTTCCTAAACTCAGCTTAGTGGGTATTGAATCTTTAGTAAGTAATGTGGTAATCCTATATTCATATTCTCTCCTCTGCAGAAACTAATTTATTATTACATGGAATTCTATGAACACTTTCCTCATCATATCTGAGATAGAGTGAAGGTGGGTTTTAATATATTAATAATTTAAGTAACCTACTCAATAGACACACACCATAGTTTAAAGGTTTCCATTAGCCAGTAGCCAAACAAAGCTGTCCTTTCCATGATTGTGTTACATCAACTTTTCTGGCATAGGTGTGCATATACAGTAAAGGTAGAAATGACCATAGTTACCATGCAGGTTAAACACTTGTAACCGTGTAAGACTTGTAAGAACGCTAGACAGTGCACAGACCCCTCAGTGTGCTCAGTGAATCAGTCAGTCAATACACAGAAGAAAAGTTCTGTTTAAAACTGCTGGGATTCATGTCCAGTATTCTTTGAAGCATTTTTCAAGTTTTCAATGAAGTACTGAGCTATTTTTAAAAGCAAGCCCGATGACTGGATAATGCATGCAGCCCAAAATAAATCCCTTTTTCTTCCTATCTTTTATTGACATTGTGTCCGGTACTTAGCATAGTATTGTCAGGATGTGCGCCTGTCCGACTCTGCCCTCCATGTCCTGTTTTTGGCCAGCGTGTGCTGCTGGTCATTCTGTTTTCCCCCTCTCTCGCTTTTAGACCTCAGCCCTCGTGTGTTGTCTTTTTTTCTAGTCTGCTGCATAGCTCGCTGGGTTCAGCATGCGGCTCAGAGGTTGTCACTTCCAGTTGTAGGTTTGAACCTCGTCTCATCTGTTCATCATTGGCGCCTTTTCCTATTTTACAGTTTGCTCCATTTGCTACAGTATGTTTTATTTCTGTAAATTCTGGTCTCTCTGGTGTTTGCTGTTCCTTAGTTTTGTGTTCATTTAGTGTTACCGCTTTGACCTGTTTCCTGGTTGTTCCTGCACCTCCCTTGATTGATTAATTGATTATGAGTTTTTCTGTGTGAATTTAAGTTCCTGCCTTGGTTCATTTCTCCAGTGGGTCGATATGTTAGAATGTGTTCAAGTTACTCTGAGTTGTTGCTGCTGCTGCCCTCTTTTGGGTTTTTCTACTTCTGCTCCCTGTGTTGCTCTTTTCCCCTTGTTATACCTTTTTTATATTTTGGTACCACTTTACAATAAGGTTCCCTTTTGGTAGTAACTCATTAATAAAAAGAAAACTGTTTAAACTTGTTTAAAATGATCTATTATTAATTTACAAAGTGTTACAACCTAATTAATGACCAGATTATAAACCATTCATAAACTCTTTATATGGGTAGCCTTATTGTAAAGTGGCACCAAAATTTCTGCAGTTGCTCTTGTTTCCCCTATTTGCTGTTGATCCCACATGGTCCTTTTGTTTTGTTTTTTATCCAGTGTGTTGTTTCCCCAATAAATCCCTTTGTCTTGGAGCTTTGGAGTGGATTGTAAACTTTTTTCTCCACCTGTGCCATGCTGCACCATGACAAGTATATTCAGGTCGATGGTGTCAAAGATAGGATATTACTGGGTTTTGTAACTGTTTTTTTTCTTATACATACATTTAATTTCAGTTGCATAAGGAAAACAGTGCCAATTATCTTATTTTTGGAAGTGGCTTGGTTATTCAGATGCGCCGCATGCTCAGTGTTGAATGTGCTGTTGAGCTTTGTTTAAAACCTTGGGACCTTTAACTTGATATACAAACACTGTTGTCTTTATTGCATGCTTGCTAAAATAAAGATGCTGAACATTCAACATCTAGAGTACAGATCATTAAAATGAAAGTCATAACCTCCCCCTTCCCTTTCATTTAGCTTTATTCACTTAACAGGCAGTTTTATCCAAAATGACGTATGAGTTAGCCAGTCCCAGGAGCAAGTGAAGTTAAGGGCCTTCTTCAAGGACCCAGTGATGACATCACTTTGACTGCACCAATACCCTTCTGAGCATGGGCATAGAGCCCTAAGCTACAGAAACACACCACCGCATTCTCTTCTTTCCTGAATTTTCTCTATAGAGTTGCAGTTATGGCTCCCCGGAGAGACTGGGTTCCAGTTCACCAGAGGTCCACTAGAAGACAAAGCAATATGAGCACATGGCTTGACTGTCCTACTGCGTCTGTACATAGAGACCTGGTGTGGAGCAGATGGCAATCTTGCATGTTGTCACTCACTCTGACCCAGACAGTATCTCTCTCTCAGACTGCAATGCAGCAGTAGTCTTGTTAAAGAGGAAATTTGAGCAAATCCTACACACCACAAATTGTGTACTTGGCCTGCGATTGTGATGAGACATTATTACTAAAATGCTACTTCAATCAATTTAAATAAATTTTTATATAGTGCCTTTCAGAACACAGGCACCCCAGGGAATTCAACAAGAAGCTTTGACATTCCATTTCTACATTTCTACAACACCAGAAGACGACAGAGGAGAGGAATCAATAACCATAGAAAAAAACACATCTTCAGTGCCTACTGTCACTATTTTGTGTTTTAACAGGGTTTGTGCTAAGCGAGGGGACATTTCTTTAGAATACAATTTGAACAAAAATGTCCTTACAAATCATTCTTTCTTATTGTTATGCAAGAGAGAACATCCATAACTGTATCTTTTCTTTTGTGTTAGGCTAAAATACAAAGTTAAAAATGTAACTTTACAAATGAGTTTTACTTAGAGAGTTTTTTTTTTGCAAAGACAGAAACATAATATTGACTCGGGAGAAGATGAGTTGTCTTACACCATAATTTGTGCAAGATGTACAGCTGTGGGGGCAGCAGGGTGGTGCAGTGGTTAGCACTGTTGCCTCACACCTCTGGGACCCGGTTTCGAGTCTCCGGCTGGGTTATATGTGTGTGGAGTTTGCATGTTCTCCCCATGTTGTCATGGAGTTTCCTCTGGGTTCTCCGGTTTCCCCCTGCAGTCCAAAAACATGCTGAGGCTAATTGGACTTGCTAAATTGCCCGTAGGTGTGCATGTGAGTGTGAATGGTGTGTGATTGTGCCCTGCGATGGGTTGGCCCCCCATCCTGGGTTGTTCCCTGCCTCGTGCCCATTGCTTCCGGGATAGGCTCCAGACCCCCACGACCCAGTAGGATAAGCGGTTTGGAAAGTGGATGGATGGATGGATGGATGGATGTACAGCTGTAAAGTAAAATCCATCCATTACCGACCTCTTATCTAATGTCAGTCCATAGGAAGCTTGTAGCCCGTATCAGGAGGCAGGAAGGTAGCCTATACACATGCTATGGGTGACTTTCAAAGACTCCAATTTGCCTAATTGCATGTCTTTGGACCGTAGGGGAAAATCTGTACAACATGGGCAGAAGAGGGGAGCTTCACACACTGTGGGGGTGAGATTCAAAGCCTCAGCCCTGGAGATATGAGGCTACAGTCCTTCTGACTACATTCTCCTGCTACTCAATACAGAATATATTCATACAAATTAAATTTGTGTTGTGTAAGTTGTATCTTAAGGCACGTTTCAGAAAAAACGAGCATCCCCTTGCAGTCTGTTCATTATGGCACATGTCGATTTAAGAGAAAATTCAATTATAATCAGCAGGGCGGCGTGCATGATCACTAAGAGCCTTTAATTAAGTTCTTATTATTCTCTTCAGGGATACCATTGTCTCAGCAAGGTGGCGTTCCTTTCAGTGTGCCTCAAAATGCCATCGCTGGAATTCCATTTGCATTACTATTTTTGATGAAGTCTGAAACACAGAGATTGGTAGCTGTCCCGGAGCAACATGATTCGACAGGCCGCTTGAATGCACACACTACAGCCATTTACGACTTTTGACATCACATTGCAGGGAAACATAAATGGATGCAAGATGTTCATGTTAATCGCTTGCAAAAATGCTTGGCGAAAAACAGCCTGAGCAGGCCTGACTTTGTATTATTGCAAAAAAGGCAGAATACTGAATGTTTTAAATGCATTCAGGGAAGAATTTCTCACTTGAATCTGAATATAAATGCAAGGCAGGAGGCAGCTTCGCATTTTCAGTGTGGAAATGAAGAAACGCAGTCGATTGTGCTGTTGGAGATACTGCTGATAAGCATTCCATCGACCTTCAGCGGCTTAATTGGCTCTAACATTATACGAAAAAGTCTATACGCCTGTTATCCTTTTTATCACTATGTAAGCAGACCTGGACATTCATCAGAAATGTGCCTGAGCAGGATTTTAAGTTCTCCTCCTCTTCTATGCAGTAAGTCTTAAAAGTGTTTTTTGGGGGGCAGGACCATTTCATCCTGGCACCACCCTCTCCAAAAGAGCTTCAGCAGTTAAAACAACCTCTAAGTTTGTAGCCACCAGTGTATTAAAAACACCCTATCGAATTGTACATTTTGCTGAATTGTACACAACTGCTCAACTCTTGTCCAGAGCTGGAAAAATATCATATGGGATAAAGCTAAAAAAAAAATACATTAAAAGCCGTCATGAGAGATGACACAGCACCTATTCTACCAGTATTAAAACGTTTTAGTAATGGAGAAAATATGTGGATTATCTGTGTCAAAAGCTATTTTGAGGGCTTTGCAAACAGGTATGAAACTACTCGAGAAGAGTTCATCTCCATAGACATCAAGGTCGAAATGTACAATTTGCAGTAAATGTTGGACCTTGATACCCCCACCTCCAGCTATTTCTGAAGGAAACATTTCAATTCCTCGAGAGAGACAAACTGTCATCTATCTTCTTTGTTTGGGAATGAGGAAATGAAACTTTGAATAAAACAGGCAGCATTGTATCATCACATCCATTTCCTTCCACTTTGTCTTCTGTTTGCCTTGTCTAATATGGACAGAGACTGCCGAACGTCCTGAGAAGCCCCCACAGACATCAAAGTGTGCACGGAATGACAATGAGGCCAGACTCCACTGTTCTGTCTGTTTTTCACCCCATTTATAATTTTTCCCATCATGCATGTGTCAGTTACAATAAAGTACACATTTTATTTCCTTTTCTATATTCGTGTCATGGGTAGCTGCTGTAGGCCTGTAATATCTGCATATCTCACCCTGGAAGGCCAACAGTGTCATCAGCTGTGAGGCTAACATTAGGGGACAGCCCTGTGCCTGGACACAGGACATCAGGGCACCATCTGCCATCAGGAGTAGGGGACAATGACAATCACATGTGACGATGGGTGAGATCAGCGGCAGTCAGATGATGGAATCGGTACTGAAAGGTGAAAGAGCCTCCTGGCCGTTTACTCATCACCCAGCATTCATCGGAGTAATTAAGAGTCTGCTTGCCCATAACTCAATACTCACGCAATGTGAGCACCACAGAAAGGCTGTGAAGGTGTACAAAGAAGAAGCTGAGCCCTATTATCGCATGTCAAGGCGTTTTTAAATCCCAGATCCACCCTTTATGACAACTTGGTCATTTTATTTATTTCCTTCAGCGTAGAAGCCTTTTTAGGTTTTTATATGCCATCACTTGTATGTTGTTTTGGACATTTGACGTCTGCCAAATATGGGACACATACTGTAGACGTGAACATGTAGAGAGGGAGGAGAGACTGGGGGCAGCCATGTTGTTTTGGACATTTTCTCAGTGTCATTAAAGAAAAATGAAACCCATAGCAAGAGTTCCAAAAAACTCATAGACATACCAAAGCTTGCTAGCTACCTGCCATAAGTGTGTGTGGTTGTTTTCATGACCACATCCACCTCCACATGAGTTCAAAGCATAATCACCTACTTTTGTATAATGTACAGTTACTCTATTTCAGTTCTGTCTAGTTCAGGGGACAGCAACTTGTGGCTGCGTCTCTTCTCATAATGATAGGCGAATTCAAATTTTCATGTCTTAGCATATTATAATAATGCTTTCTTAAAAATAAATAATTTATTTATGGGTTAATATTATTTTTCATTCAGATATTTCTTTAGCTATATGTGAATGAGGCAGTCCATCGCACGCTTCTGTTACGTCTTAAATGCGTAATTTATCTTCCTCAAAGTCATTTGCTAAAATGAGATTACCTCTCTGGTTAAATGGTATGTTTTCAGTGGTTTCTTAAGCACCTAAGATTGGATGTACGCTTCAGCGTTTATTGGGATTCCTAATTCTTTCATACTTTTTGTAGTAAATCGTCACCACGTCTTACCAGGTCCTTGTAAAAATGATTATATTTTCTCCGATTTATATATTATAGCCAGCTGAGTTCAGAGTGGCGAGTACATTTTGCACTGCTCGGTCAGCACAGTTACAGTACTGAAGCGGTGAGCGAAGAGCAGACGACTACAGAGCCAAACGAAAGGAGGGATGAGGGTGAAGACTATCGCTACAGAACTAATCAGTGTTGTACTGTTAGTCGCCCTTGCACTGTTACACGTTCGAGTGATTTAAACCTGAGAAGCCTCTGCTCCCCCCAAAGTAGTTTTTTTATATAATAATTTTTGTAAGTAGTTAAACTTTTATTTTTGTAATAAATGCATATATACACATATCATATAAAAAAATCGTATCTCAATCCCCTTTCTTTACCCATTGTGGCTCTTTGTAAATCTTGGGTCAGACATTTAGGAGAAAATGGCTCTTTGCTATAAAAAGGTTGCTGATCTCTGGTCTAGTTAATGTCACATTGTTCAGTTTTGTTCAAGTTTGTTTATCGGTTTGGCTCTGTGATTGAGACTGGTTTGATCGTTCCTAGTCATACCTTTGATTTGTTACCTGGTTTCTGGTCTAGTTCTTTGTTCTTTGAGTCTTTGTTCCTCATAACTAATCATCTGAACTTGAGTCGCTCAACCCTGTTATTAGCGATACGCATTGTAACTCAGAGATACCTCACAGTTAGTGGTCCCTATACTACCAGCACCCGGAGGCACACGAACTGGAAAGTAGAGCACAGTGAGGCTGAAAGCTGGCCTGCTGGCTATCTGTGACCATCCATTGTGTTCAGGTCCAGGATACTAAAGTCAGATTTTCTGTAACTGTGTCCCATTATCAAGATATTAATCAAAACATACAGGTCTGTACAACATGTTACATTTAATATTATGCATAACATCCACAGCTAAAGTCGCTGTAATGCTTGGTGTGAGGATATCTTTTGACTCAGTTCATGGAATACTGACCATCAATTCTCTCCTTAAATTAAAAATATTTGGGGACCCACAGGGACTTTCTTTGTGAAAAATAGTTAAGCCCTTAGCACTGATAATGACTGCTCAGCATTCTCCATTTCCTGCTGAGGGGTCTAAATGTCACATTCATTAGAGGACTTTCAAATGCCCACAGAGGCAGCCCGCATTAATAGAGTCACAGGCGACCTCTTGTGCCATGTTTTAAATGCACAGCGAGTGGCTGGCTTCCCCCGTTGACAGTGACAATGATAGTGCCCTTTCATCAAATAAGCCAACAAGTAACCCAACCACAGGAGCTTTTAACACACTCCCTCAGGGTAAAGGCACAACACAGGTGATGCCGCTAAATTCTTTCACTGGCAGCTCACTGGATGAACGGTGTTTATTAACAGAACTGAAAACATTAGGTGCGTTCGACTTCATGAAGCCACTTACAGCGCTGGCTTAAAGCAATGCATTCTGGTCCTGACGCAATGCATCAGGGTTAGATTTCTTTGTCCAACTTCACCCGGTGCCGCAAAATGTCACCACGTGTCACATGTCACATGCTACAAAAACCTTGCAAGAGCAAGACGACTTAAAACAGATCGTGCAGCACCTCTCAGCCGGCTGCACAAACTGGAATCGCCTCCATGATGACACAACTTTGCCCTTATTGGCTGAAAATTTTAGTCATATTCATGTTTGTATCCCCGACATGAAAGACTCCGACAGATGGGTGCAGACCCTGACATTGATATTGTATCTTATTGTTATCTAGCTGAAAGCCAGTGATAGTATCTGAAGAACTTGTTACATACTGTACAGGGCCACACACTGACTGTGGGCGGGGGATTTAAACTCATTACAAAATGCACAGAGGAATGATACACATTCCAGTTCAAACTGAAGTGTATCCATCCATCCATCCATCCATCCATTTTCTTAACCTGCTCGTTGAAACGAAAGTGTAACTATGTTTAAGTTATTTAGGGGGCAGTGTGTGGCTTAGTAGGCTAAGCTTCTGGGCCTGTAACCTTGACCTTAACTGAACAGTCTATGGACCCTTGAGCAAGGCCCTTAACCCCCAGCTCTAGAGGTGCTGCACTCTAGTGACCCACCCCCTTCCCCCCAAAGCTTGCTCACACCTCCACATGCGTCTCATGGAGATTAAGATGGGGCAAAGCGAAAAGAAACTTTCCCCATAAAGATTAATATAGTATCACTGTCCCATTTAGCGGTTTTGTTTATCCAAAACAATGTTTAGGGGCCACCAGCTGGGGCTTAAGGGCTTTGCTCAAGCAAAATCGTACTGATAGAACTAGTGACCTTGTGATTACAGGCACAGCATCCATACCTGCTGAGACACACATAAACAAGACATTACATAATCCAGAGATATTCTAAACACTGTTTCCTCTAACTTAGTAGTAGTGACTCTTACAGCGTTATCCCCTGCAAAACAGTGGAGTTGTATCTTGCAAAGTCTTTTTTCCCTGAAAAGATAATATTTGATATGCAAAGACATTCTGGAAGAGACATTCTGCTCCTTTAGCACCTTCTCAAGACTATCAGAAGCACCGCCAAGTTTAGTATGTAATGTTGTTTCTATTGGCAAGAGGATACCGATGAGGTGGTCGGAGTAATACCCCAGCCAAGTACATTGTTGCTTGATGATGACATTACTGTTGATGGCTAACATACAGTACAGCCCTCCCCAGGTAGAAACATACCAGCCAAGATCCACGAAAATGCCACACTGGTCACAACAGAAACTGTCACTTCTGATTTCTCTAAATTTCATAATTTCTGGACTACATCATGAAAGATATCCAAAAATGTTAAAAATTGTACGTTATGCTAAGGGGAGCACAACACATCCAAACATTAAGAACATCCTTATTAGTGACAGTATTAGTCTATAATGCATTAAATATTGTACCAGGTATATCGATATGATAAGGATAAATGTGGAACATTGGTAATAGATGCTCACCACCTGAAACACATGAAATGAAGCATGACCTAGTGGATCAGATGCATTTTTCATTGAGAACCACTCCTCCCCCTTCTTAGTTGTGGCAAACACCATTTGGTGAGTTGCATATTAACATTACATAACATGATAAGTTCTATTACATAACATGATACTCCATGTACTCCATGTAGGGAGCAGAAATATAAAGTACAGGTATTTTATGGGTCCCACTGAAATAAAGGTAGCTGATCATGAAAAAGACCTTGGTGTGTATGTTGATGCTTCCATGTCCCATTCTCACCAGTGTGGGGAAGCAATAAAAAAGCCCAATAGGATGTTGGGGTATATCTCCAGGTGTGTGGAGTACAAGTCAAGGGAGGTAATGCTAAGATTATACAATTCCTTGGTGAGACCTCACCTAGAATATTGTGTGCAGGTTTGGTCACCATATCTTAAAAAGGACATTGTGGCCTTAGAAAAGGTGCAGCGTAGGGCCACAAAAATGATTCCTGGTCTTAGAGGAATGTCATACGAGGAACGGTTACTTGAGCTAAATCTGTTCAGTCTCAAGCAAAGGAGACTGAGGGGGGACATGATCCAAGTATATAAGATTCTAACAGGTTTGGATGCTGTTCAACCAAATAGTTACTTCAGCATTAGTTCAAATAGACGAACTCGTGGCCATAGGTGGAAATTAGCGGGAGAACATTTCAAACTGGATTTAAGGAAGCACTTCTTTACACAGCGCGTAGTCAGAGTATGGAATAGTCTTCCTGATAATGTAGTGCAAGCTGAATCCTTGGGTTCCTTTAAATCAGAGCTAGATAAGATTTTAACGACTCTGAGCTATTAGTTTAGTTCTCCCCAAGCGAGCTTGATGGGCCGAATGGCCTCCTCTCGTTTGTATAGTTCTTATGTTCTTATGATAGGTTCATGCTTGTAGATGTTTACCACATTAGTGGTACAAGTCTTTTTCCTCATAGTGCCAGGTTTGAAAAAACAAGATAAATATGGAGATAATTTATTCAAAGTTTCTACGATAGTGTCAGGGTGCATGGTTGCGGACGGGCAGGCTGGCAGGAAGGAGGCAGGGAAGGACGAAGCAGGGAGGCAAAAAGTCGGGGCAAACGGGGATTTATTAAGGGGGAAGACGGCTACGGGAAGGGCAGGACGGAATAACAGCACTGACATCGACTAACATCACATAACTGACAAACATCAATGACGGACAAAAACCAGGGCAAGACGTGGACTGATATAGAACAGACAAGTCAAAATAACTAGGAACTGCTGGGCACAATTAGGGAAGCACACGTGGATAATCAGGGGGGCGTGGCACACACGAGGATCGTACGAGCTGGGCATGACAGATAGGACCCAGAAGTTTTATTTTGTAATAAACATATAAAAAAAAATACATAATCTATTAACACACAGCTGCATGATATATTGTATGTATGCACTATAATGATTTGTTGGCACTGTTTTGTGTGTGTTGACGAAACCCTAGGCAAGACTGTCAACGTATTTGACACACTCTACTGGTATATAATAACCATTTCTTTTTGGATATATTTTGTTTCAGGTAATTTCACCAGCTGCTTTTGTTTTATAAATATTGCAAGTGTTACTTGCAGAAATTTCACTTAAAGTAATACCATGTAGAACTAATTAGCACCTTACCCATACCAAACAATCATTTCCTTTAAATAAGAAGCCTCTTTCACTTGATTGAAGGCTCTCAGATTTGTTCAGCAAAGCTAATCAGTGACAGCCTCGGCTAATTATGCCAAACACCTGTTCTTTACCAGAAAATACCAAGACGATCTGGCTGCAGAACACTGGGCCACATCCACTAGGAGGATTTCCACTGTGGGGCCGGAAATCACATGATTTCCACAACAGCGCTGGATATGATGTCAGTGTAACATTGGGAAATTACTTAAATAATCTCTTTTAAAATACACATTTTCTTTTCTGGTGATAGTCATTAATAATCATTTTAAATGTATGAGGATGGATGCTAATACACTATTTTTAATAGCTGTTTTGGTGTGAAATTCTCACTTTTATCTAGCTTATGATATTATGAGAAAGAGTCGTCTTCAGAATTTTAATGGAAATAAGATGCCATCCAGTGGTAGATTAACGTGTTCATGGGTGTCTAGGTCGTAATTTCCGTAGACCTGTCTACTGCCCCTACTTCCCAGAATGACAAAATAAATTACCTTTAAAAGTAATAAATATTAGCCATCCATCCATTTTCCAAACCACTTATCCTACTGGGTCGCGGGGGGTCCGGAGCCTATACCGGAAGCAATGGTCATGAGGCAGGGACCAACCTAGGATGGGGGGCCAGCCCATCGCAAGGCACACTCACACACCATTCACTCACACATGCACTCCTATGGGCAATTTAGCAACTCCAATTAGCCTCAGCATGTTTTTGGACTGTGGGGGGAAACCGGAGTACCCAGAGGAAACCCCACAACGACATGGGGAGAACATGCAAACTCCACACACATGTGACCCAGGCGGAGACTCGAAACCGGGTCCCAGAGATGTGAAGCAACAGTACTAACCACTGCACCACCCTGCCGCCCCCACAGCTGTACATCTTACACAAATTATAGTGTAAGAAAACTCATCTTCTCCCGAGTCAATATTATGTTTCTGTCTTTGCAAACAAACTCTCTAAGTAAAACTCATTTGTAAAATTACATTTTTAACTTTGTCCCAGGTCCCAGAGATGTGAGGCTAATACATATTAGTAACTGTAAAATACTTTTAATAAAGAGAATCACATCAGAAGAACAACAAAGCGGCAAGCTTACACTTTCACATCAGTCATATGAAGGAAACAGAAAGAGCGTAACAGAGACCTCACTGAATAAAGGCATTACAATAGCAGTAACCATAAACATGACATTCTGATCCGGCGTGTGTCAACACAATGTGCACCCAGGCCACATTTATCATACACTGCATAAACCACAGATAAACCTCCATAAACCTCTGTACAGAGAGGGCAAATTCCAAAAGAATACAGAACTTCTTACTATAAGAATGTCTTCCTCCTTGCTTTCCTGGTAGAAAACTCGTTGATTAGGCTCATAATATCCATTTTACACAGGAAACAGACTATGCATACCAGAAAATAGACAATAGTATAAAGAACACCAAAAAAAAAAAGAAATTTAGAATTGGTTTCCCCATTCAGTTTTAACCAATCACCAACTCACAAACAAATATACTCTGGGCCCCAAGACTGCAGCCTAGGCAAACCAGTTTATTAATCAGCCGCTGGTGCTATCTATCCATATGCTCAGCCTACTGAATTCGCTTCAGTAGTGTCATATCCAGGTCAGATGTGGAGGTCATGTGATTCCTATCTCCACAGTAGAGGTCGCTCAGTGTTCTGCAGCCAGACTCTTTGAAACACCCACTCTACCTCTTACCTGCTTATATTTGCTCACTATGCTATCAAACATTGATCCAGTTTCTTACCAGATTCAGGGATTTGAAGTCAGTTATCTAACTTTTTACACATCACCCTAGTATGGATTCTCAAAGTGTGCATCACAAGTTTAAGGTTTGCATATATCTGAAAAAGTAAGCTAGGAAGTATCTGAGACATCTTCTGTTACAACTGCCTGCCAGCCGTGAAATGGTTTCTCATTTGTTGTTATTTGATGGTGCACAATAATCCGACCAATAATGGCTGTAATATATGGCATATATATCTTTACTGGAATTTTACAGACTAGTTTGTTATATTTAATGTGACATATATCTAATCCAAGGCTGCAAATTATTTTTTATTTGAAGCATTAATTTGCCACTAAAAGTGAAGGATTTTTGATGTTAAATTTAGCGTAAAATTGGTCTGTAAAAGTAATTCTTAAAATCTACATTATAAAAATTCATAGTGCATTATTCTAGTGTGTTCATGTAAAGAAAATATGAAGATCATTTGAAAATATTTTTAAAGATTGCCATGAAATACCTGACTATGAAAGTGATAGATAGATAGATAGATAGATAGATAGATAATGTACTGACAGACAATTGAGCCCTGTCAATATTTTCATGCAAAAAGAATATCATTTAGTTGCAGTATAACACATTGTGCCGATTGAACATGTAATGTACTCTGAATTATGCAAACTGACCAATTTGCCCAGATCCCCTTTCCAACACTCTTCAGATGTGAACTCCATTAGTTATTTTTAACAAAACAAAATTGCTTTATCCATGTCCTATTTTTAAGCCAGAATACCATTATTTTGACACTTGCCTATTATTGAGAAACTACCACACCGAATCGGAGTTGCCGTGTCCTGATCTCTCCACTGTTCCCCTGTTTGGCCAATGGGCAAACATTTTCCCTTTTGTAAACCCCATGTTAATTATGTTACCTGTGTTTATGTGCTTTAGTATTTCTCCTTGCTTTTCCTGGTTAACCCTGCCTGTACCCAGTCTGTATCCATGCCCTGTATTCCATGTATTTCCGGTGTTCCCTGTAGCTCCTGATCCCTGGTGTCTGAGTATTCGTAAATGACCCACACATATCCCTCCTTTTTACCTTGTTACTTAAGTATAAAGTACTTGCCTGTTCTCAGTTCCCTTATTGACTATTGTCTGTGTTGCATGTTACCTGAGTGTGTTTGTGTTGATCCCTGCTGAAAGGCTTGTTCTTGGTCTGCATGTTGCTTCTTGTATTACTTCCGTGCCTTTGTTTAGACCCTTTGTGGCCCCATTTGTTTCTGGTTATTTTGAGTTCAGTTCACAATAAAGTTCCCCTTTGATCTTGTAAGCCGCATTGTGGACCATCTTCAATGCCCCAAGAAGACACAGATTCAGCTTAATCTCCTACTCCTTTGGTTTAAAAACACATCTTTTCATGCTAATTGGAATTCGTGTCAACCAGCAACTTTTAATATCAAATATCAGTTTCTACGTAGTTTTTAAACTCATTCATGCTGCCTCTTTTTGCAACATGCCTGTGTATGAATATAACCAAAGTCTATTTGTATGTAACCTTTCATTTTCAGACATCTACCAGAGAAGAAATAATAGAAATAACAAACACCTTTAAACCTTAAATAAAGAGAGCTGGATTTCTTCAGCTGGTCAGAGGCTTCCTGTGTGACTAATTGCCAAAGTCAGAAGCAGGGAATTAAAATCAGCTGCCCGAGGATAGTTCTGCGGGAGGCCTCAGATTCCCAGGAAGCCGCAGAGTGAGAGTGAGATATGTCATGCGGGAAGGCAGGACTGCTAGCCGGTGCTTAGCTGACATCCAGCTCTGGCTTGTGAGGCACACTAATCCCATAAAGTCACCAAACTGGGCACTCACAGACCAGGGAGCTGTGAAATCACCTTGAGGTCTGTCTATGTCGGCCACCCCCCGGCTTCATTTAAATGGATGAGCCTCCAAGACTCCAAGCCGTGAATTGATGAGGTACTTTAATTTTTCTCTTAAACCCAAAACCATAAGTCTGGACAAATGCGACTTGTCATGAGTGTGAGTGCTGCTCATTTGCATATCACCCTTGCAAGCGGCAAAATGCTGCAGTGCAACATTGAAGTATGGGGAAGATAAAGTTTTATGTGTTAGGAAAATAACAATCTTTCTGTTTCTGCTTCTGTTTTACCACCAGAGTGGAGAAAGCATGGCTATCAACTAAATTAACTTAATTTTAAAAATCTCATTTTAGCAACAATATTGGGCATTAATGTATATTTTGAAGGATGGATTCTTTCAGGAATGCTAATATCTTTAAAACGTGGACAGTTTCAGGGTTTCTTTTGTTATTTATTTAAACTAAAATGCTAAATACATCAATAACTATATTTTTCAAAATACCTTATATTTATTATTCTCTTGCACTGGATTTCATACCTCATTCTGGGATGCATTAGAGAATAGCGAAATGGAAACCACTGTTCACTTAAAAAAAGCATAAAACCTCCAATTCGGTTTTGTCTGAAAGCACATGGGTATGTCTGAAGACTCTATGTAATAATGAATCAAAGGTGGATGTTGTTTGGCCCTGTTACATCTAGGGAAAATAAAAACAAGTGTTATGTTGCTGGTGTGGTGATCTGGGTATCTTCTGCTGCCTCAGGACCTGGGCAAATTACCATAATTGTACATTGGGTCATGTCTGCCTTATAAATACATATTATATAATATTTTATCTCCAGTTATATATATATGTACTTTTTTTATTTGTATTTTTATATTGAAATGGGTATTAAAATGTTCTAAAAAAGAATGAGTCACATTGACAACCTGTAAGACAAACAAACACATAAAACTGCCATGACTGTACTAAGGGATTTTTCTAAAACAAGTGCTATTTCTAACAATCCCTGAGGCCGTAGGACAGGGCACAGCAGAAAACAGGTAACCACTTGCACTGGGGGGTTGCTGACCAGATGGAAGGTTCCAGAACAGTGTTGACAGAAGAAGGCTATAGTGCAGATGGTTGCTGGAGCCGGAGGACAACACAGTTGTGAAATGACACCAAGAGATAAAAACCAAACAAACAGATTACAAAACTGACACCACGACCATTAATACGAGACAAATAACACTGGCGTGCAAAGACTGAACCCTAAGAAAGTGCCATTGCTCAGAATGTGTCGAGACTGATATCTCTCTGGCGACACAGGTACTGTAGTAACTGGCGACTGGGACCTCTCTGGTGACACAGGTAGTAACTGGCACCACAGGATGTAACTAGAGACTGGGACCTCTCTGGTGACACAGGTAGTAACTGGCACCACAGGATGTAACTAGAGACTGGGACCTCTCTGATGACACAGAAAGTAACTTGCGACTGGGACCTCTCTGGTGACACAGGTAGTAACTGGCACCACAGGATGTAACTAGAGACTGGGACCTCTCTGATGACACAGAAAGTAACTTGCGACTGGGACCTCTCTGGTGACACAGGTAGTAACTGGCACCACAGGATGTAACTAGAGACTGGGACCTCTCTGATGACACAGAAAGTAACTTGCGACTGGGACCTCTCTGGTGACAGAGGAAGTAACTGGTGACACAAGAAGTAATTGGCGACACACGAATGACAAGCACAATATACAATTTGGTGTCTGATGTGAGTCATGTACCAACATTTTCACTCTTCAAGAAAAGGCATAAAATTAAATTGATGTGCTTACAGGTTTCTTGTAGTGAACATATTCTTTGTTGATTACTTATTTCCTATTTGACATGTATTCCTGCATTCTTCTCAAATGGTGCACATAACGTATGTACATGGTTCAGAGGACCATAAAGCTTTACTTAACTTGACTTTGCTTGATAATTCCAAAGCTCATTGCAGCCCAAAAAATAGTGATTAACGTCCTCCACTTCTTCTTTTGAATGGCATGCTACAGTATGTCATGTGAATAATTTGCATAGAAATATTTGTCTATTTAACTGCTTGAATTAGGCTTTTCCTTGTTGTTCACAGATGAAAGCAATTGTGATTCCCTTCCAAGCTTCCAAAATGCACACCTGTGTTAACAGACATTGTTTTATAATATCACAAACCTGGGAACAATTGACCAAACAAAACTGAAATATTATTGTTTTTAAGAGGTTTTCATTTCATTTCCTTCAGCTGAAAAACACATAAAAGTTGGCCAATAAGTTGAATAAGAAGGAAAAAGGCAATAAATTGAGTTTTCTTGTCAGTCTGTAGCAGATTTTCTGTCTGCTTCTAGAAGTTAAGCCTTCATTCTAAACCATGAAAAAGCTCCTAATCCCTGCTCTTCCACTCTGAAGGTACTTTAAGGAAATATTTTACACTCCATTCCACAACATCTTAGTTACGAAAATTCTTAACTCTCACGCTTCTGAGATTTCAACCTTGAAGTATGTTGACAGATTTCTGTTAGGAAAGTTCTAGGTTTTCTGTAAGATTCGTGTAAAGTAACAGGTTTCTGTCATTTTTCCTCACGAAATCCATGGATTCCTGACTTTCCACTACAATCCTTTCCAAAATCCTTCCAAAATATTATAGTCCTGAGAGAAGCAGAGAATCCCCAAATTCCTGATATTTAACATACAATTTTTAGCATACAATTTCTCAGCACAGCTGTATGCCTCAATTCAGAATTGCCCCCTGCACCGTGTCCCCTTTTCTGGTCTCTCTCCCCTCAGTACTGATAGTTGCACATCTCTCCGATTACTAGTCTATATAACTAGTTTGACCAGGAACCTGTGTCATCCAGCAAGATTTTTTGGTTATCAGGCCATGCAGTAATATGATGAGTTTGAACCCCCCAGCCATGTCCCCCCAAGGTATATTAGTTAGCTAGATTACTTGTTGTATTTACGGCACTTTATCTTCTGGACTTTTCCTTTGCTGACCCATATTTAGCCCCAAACTATCTTGCTAACCCAAAAATCCAGCTTTGTGACTCGGGTACCAGCTGTGCGAGGAATTGTCTCCATTTTGATGACATCTTTTGTTTGCCTGTTTTGTTTCCTACTGTGTGCCTGCAGACCTTGATACCTCTCTATCTGTGTTCTCGCTGTCCTGTGTCTGCAGATGTGCCTGCTTTACGTTCATACTTCACGCACGTGGATGTGACACCACGCGCGCGACTGTGGTGATGTAATTTTCGTCACAGGAGCCGGCCTCGGAGACTGCACTGGGCGGGGGGGGGGGCTGCACACACCACTCAATTTGAAACTATGCACCTGGTCCATTCAGCATGCTTTGATTGTTTATTAGCCAGGGGAAAAGTAGCAGGAAGTCTGAAAAGAGACTGGACCAAAGATTGTATATAAACTCGTTTTTCTACCCTCTCTGATCAGACTGGAAAGAGGTGTAGCTATCTGATTTGAGGAAAAGTTAAGCAAGTCCATAAATACCGGCATTTATTTTATATGATTCCTCTTAATGACATCATAAAGACTCCCAGACAGCTGCAAACTAAGAATCACATACAGGTGTGTTTCTAATTGCAATGTCACATGCCGTCTTTCTCCTTGTGTCAGTGTTATTATAAATATGATTTTCTAAATAAAGTTTTTGATGTTTTTAAAATATATTTTCAGTTTTCATTTGAAATCCTGTTTGCCTTTAGTTTTTTATTTTAAATGTGTATATCTATTTAGTTTGTATATATTTTACTTTCAGTTTAAGTTTTAGTAATTTTATTTTTGTTGATAAATGGAAAGGTGTAGGACCTTGCTAGCTTCTGCAAAATGTTGGGTTGTAGTGCATCCCACTAGGACCAGAGATAAACATATCATTACTTTAGATATATTGTATTTATATATAGCAATTATGTCAAGTACTTGACATTTTTAAATTTTTATTTCAGTTAGTTCTGGAAGCAATATTTATAGTTTTCATTTAGCTTCTTTAGTTTATATAGTTCATTTTGTTTTCGTATCTTATTTCAGATTACAAAAGAACAATCATAACTCTGTCTTGCATGCTGTAACATTCGTATCACATTTTATAAACATGACTTAAGAGCAGATGTGCTTTACAGTGCTATGCCAGGTGCTGCAGAGTAGTATGCAGTTGCCTGGTTTGTTGGCACTTGATGTACATTCAGGATCACAGTCGGTCTGGCACATCAGCTGTGTCTCACTGACTCCCCACTTTATTTAAGTATCCATACTGGATAATTTGTTTACTGACTCTCTGAGTAGTTTGGCAGTCAGTAAGTTGCCGAGTGCAGCATGTTCAGCTTTAGCACTTACTCATCAAAACTTGGGAGACTCATAAGACGAGTTAGACTCCCTTCAGTACCAAAACTCACCAAATGACTGTTTCTGATCATGCTGAAAGTTTGTTTGAGCGTTACGAGTTAAAATAACTGGTTAGTAAATATTCTAATCCCAAGAGTCCTTGCGAACAGCGTTTACTAGAATTTAGGTCGATACAATATAAACTAAAGCCTAAAGGTTACATATTCTGCATGTTAATGAATGAAAGATACAATATATATGGTTGTGGCTTTGGTATTGTATCTAAAGTATTTTCAGACATAATGTTTGTAGATTTCTTAAGATACCTTTACTGGCTTTTAGAGGCTCATTGTTTGTTTATATTTTACAAGCTAATGTCTGCATATGAGATTGTATTTCAGTAAAATTAGACATAAAGTGTATTATGAATGTTATAAATTCATAAGACTTCAAGATTAACTAACAATATTTTTATTAAAACAAGGTTTTAGTAAACATACTGTTTGAGTTAAAGTAATTTAACAGTAATTGAAGAACAGCAGTATTCTTATAGTAACATAACAGGAAACTAGAAATGCAAATAAATACAGCAAACTTAAAATACGCAAGGTATAGTTTTTCTCCATTTAAAACTAGTGAGACAGCCATAGAATCTCATTATGGCAGTTTTGTGCATCAAGATGCATTTTAGATGCACAATTTATAAAACAGCTACACAGCAGCGACAATAGTGTGGTTATTGTTTAATTTATATTTAGATATAAGCACTATATGTCAAACAGAACCCCCCCCCCCCCCAACTGATTCTTTGAATCGAACATTGAGTTAATTTAAACAAACAGTTTGATAGGATTGAATCGAACTTCCAATCACTAGACAGCAGGAGGTATGAAGCAGACCTGCACCTCGAGGAGCATCCTATTGGCTTACGGCTCATACTTCTGACCACATCTTCTGGCTCTGGGCTTTGATTTTGCTTTGCTCTGCATCTGCATCTCTGACGCCGGAGGGTTCAGTTACACGGCGATTATGGTGTTGCCAGTGATTGCCTGGTTGAAATGTTCAGATGAAAGTGTCATTCTGTTTGTTTAAATTAGAAGCTGTCTTCTCTTTAATGCCTCTAAAAAATAAACCAGCTAATTCATGAAAATCAAAACTCCAGCCTTGGTCACTGAATGGGGGAGAGTGAAGAAAAGATGAATGTATCATTTCATCATTCTCAGATCAGCATCCATCACCCTGCATATATATAATCATGCAATATCCTCTTCCAGTAGTAATTAACACACAGGTTGATGTGTATTGCTGCAAATTCAATCCTCTATCCTCTACAAGTTTGCTTTCAGGCAGGCAAAGGACAAGAAAATACCCTTCCTCTCAGAACTTTTTAAAGTAATTGAAATAAACTGTGCAGCGACTTCATTATGAACGGCTGCTTACCTTTGTGTAATATTCTACAATTTTGTATCTGTCATAGAAACAATCTGGACAGTATGATTTTTTAAATACACGAAAACTTAAAATCAGCTTAACACGGAAACTTAAAACTCCCCTTGCACTGAAACGGAAGGCAGCCACTGCTTTTGTAGATACCGTCAGCCCTCCATTTCCACCGCTTCCGCATCTGTGGAGTCAACCAACCGCAGACTGAAAATATTTTTAAAAAAATTCCATAAAGTTCTAAGCTGAAGCACTAAGCTGAATCCACACGATGATAGTGTTTGTACTGAACCTGGACAGATTTTTTTTCTTGTCCTTAATTCCTAAACAATACAGTACAACCACTACTTACATAGCATTAACATTGTATTAGATATTATAAGTAACCTACAGTTTATTTAAAGTATGTGGGAGGATGTGCCAGGGTTATATGCAAATACCATGCTATTATATGAGAGACTTGAGCATCTACAGATTCTGGTTTCGGAGAGGGCTCCTGGCCCCAGTTCCTGTGGACACTGAGGTGCGGCTGTATATTATTTCTCAATGGCAGTCATCTCACTGTTTTCTAGTCAAATTGTGCTGACCTACTGATGCATGTCCCCGGTAATGCATGTCTGACAGTCATGCCAGACACCAAGTAACTAAAAATGCTGAAATGACAGCACGGTGTATCAGTGGGTAGGTCCTTGGCCTCATGCCTTCAAGGGCTGTAGTTTTGCCTCAGCTCCGTGTTTGGAGTTTTCTTATTTGCCTTGTGTCTGTGCGGCTCTCCTCTGGGTAGCCCAGCTTCCTCTCACAGCCCAAACATACGCAGTCGAGGTGAGGTGGTGACTGTGCTTCACGCAGTAGGATGCAGACTTTCTGTGACTCTGATTTCGATAAAGAGGATGGGTGCCACTTTACAATAAGGCTACCATAAAACACAAAACTAAGCAAAACAGTCATTTTCATCAGTGATTTTACTGAGGGTGCAGGCCATGCACCCTCTATTCATCACATAAAAGTGGTACTTTAACACACTAAGTTCAATAAAATTTAATTATACTGTATGGCTTATGTTAGTCATATCAATGTGCATGTGTGATACTTTAGCCCTAACGATTGAAAGTACCTCCCATTTTGAGGTCATCATGCTGATTTTTCCATCCCAAATGGTAACTTTGCCACACCCCCCACTGAGTACTTAGCCCTGTTTCTGCACGGCACTGGTCTGTATGACTGGTTGGGATCTCTCACTTTGCACCCCCTGGGAGGGAAGCCTAGCATTGCCTATGCTCAGAGTTAGTAAATGCAGCAATGAGCTCTGCAGTTACCTATGGTTCACGGTACAGAAGGAACAGTTTTGTGATTCCTAATATACACTATACTGCCAAAAATATTTGGACACTCCTCCAAATCATTGAATTCAGCTGATCCAATCACTTCCATAGCCACAGGTGTATAAAATCAAGCACCTAGGCATGCAGACTGCTTCTATAAACATTTGTGAAAGAATGGGTCACTCTTTGGAGCTCAGTGAAGTCAAGTGCAGTACCGTGATAGGATGCCACCTGTGCATAAGTCCATGCATGAAATTTCCTCGCTACTAAATATTCCACAGTGAACTGTTAGTGGTATATTTACAAAGTGGAAGCAAATGGGAACAACAGCAACTCAGCTACATAGTGGTAGGCCACGTAAAATCACAGAGCGGGAACAACGCATGCTAAGGCACACAGTGTGCAGAAGTCGCCAACTGTCTGCAAAGTCAATAGCTACAGACCTCCAAACTTCATGTGGCCTTCAGATTACCTCAAGAACAGTGCATAGGGAACTTCATGGAATGGGTTTCCATGGCCGAGCAGCTGCATCCAAGCCTTACAGTGGTGTGAAGCATGCCATTGGACTCTAGAGCAGTGGAGACGTGTTCTCTGAAGTGACGAATCACGCTTTTCTGTCTGGTAGTCCGATGGACGAGTCTGGGTTTGGTGCTTGCCAGGAGAACAGTAATTGCCTGAATGCATTGTGCCAAGTATACTGTAAAGTTTGATGGAGGGGTGATTATGGTGTGGGGTTGTTTTTCAGGGGTTGGGCTTGCCCCTTAGTTCCAGTGAAAGGAACTCTTAATGCTGCAACATCCATAGCCATTTTGGACAATTTCATGCTCTCAACTTCACGGGAGCAGTTTGGGGATGGCCCCTTCCTATTCCAACATGACTGTGCACCAGTGCACAAATCAAGGTCCATAAGGACATGGAGAAGCGAGTCTGGTGTGGAGGAACTTGACTGGCTTGCACAGAGCCCTGACCTCAACCCAATAGAACACCTTTGGGATGAATTAGAGCGGAGACTGTGAGCCAGACCTTCTCATCCAACATCTGTGCCTGGCTTCATAAATACCCTTCTTGAAGAGTGGTCAAAAAATTCCCAGAAACACATTCCTAAACCTTGTGGATAGCCTTCCCAGAAGAGTTGAAGCTGTTATAGCTGCAAAGGGTGAGCTGACTCCACATTAAAGCCTATGTATTAATAATGGGATGTCATTAAAGTTCATGTGTGTGTAAAGGCAGGTGTCCCAATACTTTTGGCAATATAGTGTAGTTTTGGAGGGGTCTGTTCAACGGTGCTAAAAACACATTTACAATCATGATTTTTTTATTTCAAGCCAGTTATTTTTTTCCTGAGCAATTGAATATATGGCTGTGAAAATTACTATGTCATATAGCATTGATATATACACACATACATGTAACAAATAGTGCTATTTTAGCAGCACCAACACAGTATGCATTTGTCCTTAAGAAGTAGAGTATTTTCTATAATTACTCTTACAATGGTTAATTTCCGCAGAGGGATATTAGTAGTTCCACTGTCTGTGCAATTTAACTACTTGTAGTATCTCCGTTTTACGATATTTGGAATTATGAAGAGATAAAGTAAATTAGCTGATGCTGCGAATAACAATGTAACCCAACAACTCTATTCTTTTTTGATTACCAGATGAGGTTTTATACCAGAAAACAAACTTCAGGAGTTGCGCAAATGAAAAATTACAAAAACACTTTAGAAGCTATTCTTCTGTATTCATCTACTTCTTCTGGTATTCTTTCTGGGTGTAAAAGCATCAGCGGATCCCATCCGGCAGAGTTTCTTCCTTCTTGGCATCAGAAGCAGTCTCACCGATTGAGAAGGTAACCCATAGCTCTTGAGCATAATTTTCTATTACACTGAAGGTACTCCTGTTAATTAAGTACTGCATATGGTAAAGTAAACATGAAACATTATTTTGCACATGTATTTATAAGAAATACCTCAATAAATTTCAAGCACAGGCACTCAGTGGGGTGCACAGAGGCCATAGATATCCAGGACAGTCGATGTGTGGCGGTTTCATATTTCTATTTATCTATTTATCTAAATTACAAACAATTCTGGACATCTCCTTCAGGGGGCGATCATCTTGGAGCATCTTTAGTAATCAACTCATTTCAACTTGCTGTAGTGGCCAGTGTAAACAGAACCAGACATGCTCTTGTTTATGTGAGTCAAATTGAGTGTTTTCACTTGTTTTCTTCACCCAATAACAACTCAATTCTTATCATATTAATAGCACTGTTTGCAAACAGGTGGGCGATCAGGACAGCTTCCTGACTCAGACACTCAAGCAAGTGACTCTTGTTATTTTCATTCTCCTTACAAAGTTCTAAAAATATATTTAGTTTCTTACAATATACATTTGAAATGTAGACTGTTCAGTTTTTCTGGGGGTGTTTTTTTAATGTTTCTATGACAAAAACACCTGAAGTGTTTAAAGCGGTTTGGTGAGATTTCTGTTTGTTCCTCTGGGCGAGATCGCTGACTCCAGACAGCTAAGAAACACCGTCTTATCTTGTTTGCATGGGCTTCCTCTAGGTATTCTGATTTCTTCTTGTAGTTCTAAAATTTTTTTTGTTTTTTCCTGCCTTGTGTTTCTGGTGATAGTCTCCAAACTTATCGTCATCCTGTGCTGGACAGGCAGTTGGGAAAACAATGAAGGCATCTTTTTTTTTTATCTTTTTGCTTGTCATTTAACTTCATTGTTTTATAGCTGTAGGACATTCTGTATAGTGAACTCACACAATTTACCATGCATAAGGTGATATATAACTCAAGGATATCCTTCTTTTGCCAAGCTTTGCACTTTACCTATGTTACTCATACAGTAGGTCACAGTTGAAGCATAGGCACAATTTTCAATAAGTATAAATCTGATTACGCCATCTATCCTGGCAAGTGTTCTACAGTTTAACAAATTTAAGATAATAGCAAAATTTAAACCCTTATACAGTAAAACCTCGGATTGAGAGCATAATTCGGAAACGTGCTCGTAATCCAAAGTGCCATACCACATCAGACTCCCTCTCCATGTTCAAGAAATGCCTCTAGACCCAGCTATTCCAGGATTTCCTCTACTAGCCTGATGTCCCTCTATGTTCCTTGAATGTTCTTAATGTTGCACTTCTCATTGTTGAATTGTCTTCTTAGGCTAGAAGATTTTATGTTGTTCTTGTTCTACTTACACTTGTTACTTGTCAGGATCGGTGCCTGTCTGCTCTTGTCCTATGTGTCTTATTCCCGTTTGGCCAGCAGGTGTTGCTGGCCATCCTGTTGCTTCCTGTCTTGTACCTCATTTGTCTCTCTAGTGTTTGCTTCCTCCCTATGCCGCTGTACATCTTACCTGGCTAAGTGCTTCACCACTGTTATTAGCTTCCCTTTTGGGGTTGTGGGTTCAAGGCTGGCCAGAGGCCAATCTCAAAAATGTTTTTTATTTTAGTTCTCCTGGTTTCATATTTGTATAGGTATTTCAGTTACAGTTCATTGTCCTTATTTCCTGTTCATTCAGTTGCCCTAGTTTTGTTTCCCTTAGTGTTTGCTCCTTTTCTCCCTATCTGTTAATTGACCTTTCACTGCCTGTTAATTATAATCCACCTCACCTGTGTTTAGTTAATTGTGTTCCCTTTGATTGAGTTGATTACAAGTTACACCTGTCCTTTGCTTGTGTATTTAAGTGCCTGCTCGCACTCAGTTTGTTAGTCTGTCATTGATCATGTTACCATGTGTTGGAAGTTCTGTACCCTTGCCTATTCCTGTTTTTTTTTGGTTTTTGTTTTTGTTTGTGTGTTCTGTTCCCTTTAGTCCAATTATCTGGAGCCATAAGTGGACCGGTACCTTCCTTTCTCTATCTGCACTATGACTCTGGTCCATAATAATTACTGGCCGGAATTACTGGAATCCCAGCTTCGACTATTTGACAGTCGTATATTTGTAATGTTCTACTTGCCTCACTTATACATTGCTTTGGACAAAAATGTCTCCCAAAAATAATCAATGTATAATCGATTATGTACTCTGTGATTGCATGAGGAAGCAACAGAGGCACTTAAGTATTTATGGGTGCCTGCACACACTGTGAAATTCAAATTCGAATGGAAATTCTGGATCCTGTTTTAAACCCTAATTCAAATTCATGAATCGCATCAAAATTTCAGGGCCATTCTCAGTTCAGTCCTAAATGGTGCACACCCCTGGATGCAGATCATCAAATAGGATGTAACCAAAATACACCTAATTTTTGTGTCTTAGATTCCATAATTTACATAGATTTATCAGTAATCCAGATTATTGTAATAAAACTTCAGTTAATGAATATACCAGTTACTTCTTGTTCTCTTTACCTTTCAGGCAAAACTAATGTCTGCAGCTTGCTTTTGTTTTCGTATTTTTGTTATGTGTTTTTCTGAGGAGTGTGGACTGGCAAAGGTTTTGAACAAAAATGATACATAATGGATCAGCTAGAAGCTGTCTGTCTGTCCTGATGTTACCTCCCTCCAATTCCAAGTGCACACAACCCGAATTCCCAGGACAGTGTTGACCTCTGCCTTGTGTGGGTAATAACATTAGATTTGCATGTATTTTCTAAACCCTGTTTGTATACAATAATTCAACCTGTGCAACATAGTCACATGCAGACATTTTTGTGCACAATTCCTACCATGTGAACATACTTAAATCAATATTATTGATGAAAGTAGATTTAGAGGTTGTAAAATGTTGTAATGACTTTAATTCCACCAAAAGCAAAGGTTTGACTGAGACAGACAGATAGATATAGATAGATCCCAGGTTAAGACTGCATGTGCAATTAAACATTTTGTAATACGTGTAAGTATGTAAGATGTAATACAGGTCTGCATTGCTTAATGACCACATATAGTAATAATAATAATAATAATAATAATAATAGTAATAATAATAGCAATAATAAATTCTCTCACACAATTCTTATTATTACATATGATGCAGTTGAGGGTTTTTCTATGGGGTACAGTACAGTACTGTACCAAATGCAATGCAGTACTACAGTGACAGTACAGTACTGAATATAAAATAAAGGCATAAAAGTGTTGACTGACACAATGGAAATAAATTCTCCATATTTTCCTTCTTTGTTTTATTTTACAGCAAAGTTTCAAGTTCTGTTGCTTTCCTTTGTCTTGTGGGAGCACTTGTGGGGACATTCTCCTTTCACTTTTCCCCATCTTGTTCTCCATACAGGTGACAGCATGCTTAGGGCTCACAGCAAAGGGGCCTGTGGAGGTTAAGGGCCATGCTCAAGGGCCCATGGACACGTGATTACTCAACCAACACCAGGCTTGAATGGGTCACCTTTTGGTTACAGGCACAGAGGCTTTGCCTGCTGAGCCACAAATCACCCTCTTCAAGTTGCTCTATGCTATTTCTATGGGTATATCAGTAAGGGACACAAACCTGTATTCGTTTCCATGCAGAGATGGGTAAAACAAAAGTCCAGACCAAGATTTTGTTTCAACCAACCAGTTGAGTACTTTTCATTGAATCTTTATGCTCAAATAGTTGGTTGTAAGAAAATCTTAGTCTGGACTTTTGCTTTCTGGACCTGCACTACCCATCTCTGCATGACCTAAATTACCAACCATGCAAGATGTGACTGTCATTCTGGATTCTGTTTCATTACTGTAATAATATTCAAAGAGATCTCCATGAATGATTTCGAGCCAGGAATGTATGAGTTGGATTTTTGTTTGACAACATTGGGGCGAATGATGCTGAGCGTCTTCTCTCTTAAGGCTGATACTGTATTATACGCCTGAAATGAGGTTAAGTTCAGGAACTCCTGCTATGGTGAGCAACCCTCATTACTAGATTGCTCTTCATTCTTTCATACTGCAGTCCCTTTCCTTCACACAAGGGAGGTTGCTGTCTCTCTAGATCATTTCATCCAGGGACTTCAGACGACACATGTAAATGAGTGACATTAGCATACTGCATCCTCTGCACAAAGGGTGATGGCGGGTCGCCGAATGTTAATATCACTCCTTAACTAATGCCAAAGTTAATTATGCCCTTGAATGGACTTTTCGGTCCTGAATACAAAAGGATACAACTGACAACTTTTTTTTTTTTAATAAATTCCTATATATCTATACCATTATAGCTTAACTACCTTAACAAATAAAAATCACCTTTTGTGGTGGTTATTTCTTTCTTTTAAGAAATGTAACACCTGAACAGGGAATGTAGGAGGTGAAATTCAAAGGGTTGATTTATATTTATAAATATATTATCAGGTAATGTCATGGTTTTGTTTCAGCTGAAGGTGGGTTTTTCCTCTGTTCCAGATCTTTCTGTCCTGCTGAAACTTTCGTTTTTCCATTCCGTGGTTTTATCTTGTGTTGAATGGATCTGACATGCTATCCCATCCCATCCCATTCCATCCAAGCCTCCGTAAGGGCTTCAGGTTCATTCATTTTCACACACGCCTCGTATTGAACAGCAGTGTAAGACAGGTAGGTATAAATGGGTACAGTAATACTTATAGTGCCCTCCACAATTATTGGCACCCCTTCTAAAGATTTGTAAAAAAGGGTTAGAAAAAATCTACCTTTTGGTGATGCAGCTTTATGTCACGCTGAAAAATTGAGAAATATCCAACCTTTCATTAACATAAATTTATTCCAAGAAAAAAAAATCCTTCATCAAGAAATAATTATCTTTAACAAAAACACATGTGCCACGATTACGGACTGCTTTTAATACTTTGTACAACCTCCCTTTGCCAGTATAACAGCACTGGGTCTTCTCCTATAACATTTTATAAGGTTGGAGAATACCAAGCAGGGCAATTGAGACCATTCCTCTTTACAGAATCTCTCCAGATCATCCAGGGTCCGAGGCCCTCTCTTGTGCACTCTCCTCTTCAGCTCAGCCCATAGGTTTCAATGGGGTTCAGGTCAGGGGACTGAGGTGACCATGGCAGAAGCTTGATTCTGCGGTCAGCTAACCATTTTTGTGTTGATTTGGACATGTGCTTAGGATCACTGTCTAGCTGGAAGATCCAATGACGGCCCAGTTTTTGTTTCCCAGCAGAGGCAGCCAATTTTTGATTTAAAATGTCTGGTATTTCATGGAGTCCATAATGCCACGTACCCTAACAAGGTTTATGAAGTTCAACACACTTCTCCCTCATTTGGTTTGCATGTTCTCTTATCTTTCCCATGCTGATGGATTACGGGAATTTGGGCTCTGTGTCACCTAATGTTCATATCCCTGTTAACCAGGAAGTCATGGATTATAGCTTGAAGGTTCCTATTCACTCCACTAAACTCAAAGATGTACAATTTACAGGGGAAACATGCTTTGGTTACATTGTGTTCACTATAATTTCCAGGGCTGCCAATAATCGTGGCACATGTGTTTTTGTAACGATAATTATTTCTTGATGAAGGATTTTTTTTTCTTGGAATAAATTTATTTTAATCAGTAAGGTTGAATTTTTCTCAATTTTTCAGTGTGACATGAAGCTGCCTCATCAAAAGGTGGATTTTTTCTAACCCTTTTTACAAATATTTATAAGGGGTGCCAATAATTGTGTAGTGCGCTGTAATAATAACAGATGTCGGACAAAATGCTTGCCGATTGTTCTGCTACCATGACTAAAATAAATGAATGCCAATCTGTGACTTTTCAAAACAAACTTAACATTTATTTAACAGCTGGGTCAGATATTTTATTTTGGGTCAGATATTTATTGATTAGATGGCTTCATTTCTATTGCTTTTAAGTACAAATTACATAGTATGAAATTATTCTAGTAAATTTACTTGCTTCACAAACCTAGGTTAGATTTGACATTATTATTCAAATCAATAAGCAATACTGCTTAAAAGACATCCTCAAAAATCAGGACACATTTTGTGCATTTCCCATATATAGTGGCAGAGCAAAGAAACCGACAGATGACTGAACTGACACGCAGATGGCTGAATTTCGAAATGCGCAAGAGATGAGTAGTTCAAAAGCAATGACATGAGAAAAAGGTATTTCTTTTTTGTTTGCAATAATACAATTTTATGATATATTCAGTTTCAAAGACACGTTTACTGGCTTCTGATATATGTAACATATGAGGTGACCTAATATAAAAGAAATTCAATGAAGCCAATAAATGAAAATATTGTTAACCAAAAAGGAAGTGCCTGACCCTCATTTTGAAGCCTACCCACTGAACAAATATACACTAAAGGGACAAAAATATTGAGACACGCCACTTAAAAATTGAAGTGTTTCCTTCTGACTCATTGGTGTATAAAATCAACAACCTAGCCATTCAGTTGTGTTGACAAATATTAGTGATGGAAAGTGTCATTTTGAAGAGCTCAGTGCAAGCAAGGTACTATCATAGGATGCCACTTTCAAATTTCTTTCCTGCTAGATATTTCATGGTCAACAATAAGTGTTATTATTGCAAGTGGGAGCACTTATGAACAACAGAAACACAACCACAAAGTGGCAGAGCACATAAAGTAACAGAGTGGGGTCGCCCAGTGCTGAGGTACATGGTACATAAAGTTGCCGATACTCTATTGATCTAATAACAGCAGAGTTCCAAACTTCCTCTAGCACAAAAACATGGAATGGGCTTCCATGGCCAAGCAGCTACATGCAAGCCTCACGTCACTAAAAGCGCAATGCCAAGTCTTGGATGGAGTGGTGTAAAGCATGCTGACACTGGACTCTGGAGCAGTGGAAATGTGTTCTTTGGAGTGACAAATCTTGAAATTTTCTGTCTGGCAGTCTGATGGACAAGTCTGAGTTTGGTAGATGCCAGGAGAACCTTGTCTGACTGCACTGTGCCAAATATAAAATTTGGTGCTGGAGGGAGAATGGAATGGGATTGTTTTTCAATGGATGGCCCGTTAGTTCCACTGAAAGAAACTGTTAATGCTTCAGCATACCAAGACATTTTGGACAATTCTATGCTTCCAACAGTTTGGGGATGGCCCTTTTCTGTTCCAGCATGTATGGGCCCCAGTGTACAAAGCAACATCCATTAAGACATGGTTGGGTGAGTTTGCTGTGGAAGACTGGCCCGCACAGAGCCCTGACCTCAACCCCATAAAACACCTTTGGGATGAACTATAACAAAGATTGTGAGTCAAGCCTTCGCATCCAATTGTTGCGATCGCCCGGTGGGCAGGAAGGCAGCGAAGCCGTGGAGTCAGGAATAGGGGTTTTTTTCCTCAAAATGACAGGGCAGGGTACAGCACGATAAACAACATCAATGACAGACCTGGGGAAACAGACTTGAATGCAGACTGAAATACACAAGCCAAGCCGAAATAACAGGAAACAGGTAATTATAATCGGGGCAGCACATGCGGTTAATGAGGGGGCGTGGCACACACGAGGACGAGCTGGGCATGACAGCAATATCAGTGCCCGAACTCATAAATGCTCTTCTGGATGAATTAAAGCCTGGTATAACAGCAAAGGGGGGACCAACTCCATATTGATGCCTATGGATTTAGGATGGGATGTCATAAAAGTTCCTATAGGTGTAATGGTCAGGTATCCCAATGCTTTTGTCTGTATACTGTACGTTCAAAATAATTGAAAAGATAAAGTTTGAAAAGATATCGCCTGAGGAGCCAGAATGAAAGTTTTGATGACGTCTTTTCTGAACGTCCAATATTGGGTAATACATGTGTCTTGCACGTCCACAGATATCCAAATCATCTCCTAGCCAGATGTTCAAATATTGAACTGCATATCTATGATGTCCAAGATACTGAACCTGAATTGCCAGTCATGCAGGCATACAGATATGGTCCCGAACCATCTGATGCAATGCAGATATTATTCATATGTCTAGCAGGCGTCTTATGTTTGCTAGGTATGATTGATGCTTCTTTTTCCTCTTACTTTCACTTCAGTTGGTTTTAACAGCCCTGTTGCTGTCATTAGGCAAAGGTATTCTCACGGGGCTGGGGGCCAAAACTGTAAACACCTAGCATTTTTGCCATTACGCTTTCAAAATTAGCACATGAATATGGACGATAGCTACAAATAGCTGGAG
The DNA here is from genome assembly GCF_023856365.1 of Brienomyrus brachyistius. Taxonomy (NCBI): domain Eukaryota; kingdom Metazoa; phylum Chordata; class Actinopteri; order Osteoglossiformes; family Mormyridae; genus Brienomyrus; species Brienomyrus brachyistius. The sequence continues at coordinate 2,247,484 of NW_026042307.1, forward strand.
CAACAGCACAAGTTCTGCAATCTCTAAAACTTGGAAGTGTTTCCACAATTTTGGCCACTAGTGTAGAACGATCTCCCATGAAAGTAGCAGTGACTCCGAAATTTGCTGCCATTGGATGGAATGGTAGGTGGTATGATGTTTACCATGTGATCATTCTCAGACCACCAGCAACCTCCAAACTAGCAGGGGTACGGTATGTCATTTCAAAATGAACACTGCTAGACCTGGTCAGTTACCCATCATTAGAGGTAACTGATTGACATAATTCTTCACCTCTGAAGGTAAAAAGAGTTCCACCAATCTGCTCATAACAGGTTCGTCACAGTGAAAATGTATCTTTATAGTTAAACTTTGCATTTAATATTGGACTAACTCTTCTATTTTTTCATTGCTCCATAAACTTTCTGAAAATCACAGAACACTGTTGGAATGTCGTCCCAGCTAGTTCCCAGTCTGGTTGGCCCCATTACCAATTTATCATTCTTGCAGGAACACACTATTTAGAGTGAAGGCTTTTTACTGCAAATCTGTTACTCTCAGAAACCAGTGTGATTATGCATTATGTAAATGGAGTGATTCCAAGCTCAGGATGGAACACAGTGGAAAAATTGACACACCAAGAGCTGCAGTTTAAAGAAATAACTTTATCTTAATATTCATTGTGGGTTTTTTTTCTTCTCTGATAGAATGAACAACAAGCGCATCCTTAAATTGTTTCTTCTCCTGCTAACACTAATGTTGGAAAGCCATAAAGGTTCAAGAAGGTCCTCATAATGTGATAAAAACCTGCTATTTTGACATATTTTCACTCCCCACAAGAAAGAACTCAATTTTATAAAAACATCAGTGAAGCCAATCAAAAAAGTAAAATAGCTAAAAGACATATTTTGTTTGGTTACTTATGGATAAGGATAGGTCTGAGTAGGGGTTAAGGTCACCATTGCTGAGATTAGGGTTTTACTCATAGAAATAAATGGATGGTCCCCACAATAAGTACAGGCCTACAGTATGTGTGTGTGTGTTTGAGGAGGGCTTTCCTGAATAATCAGTCACAGTGATAAATGCTGTGTTCGTCTTGCGAGATATAACAATATTACAGCTGTTTCAGAAGATGGATGTTTTTTCAGAATATAGTCCTTGCCAAGAAAAAATGAACTTCCATTCTGGTTGTGAGAAATCAGTTTCTAGAGTGCTGCGATTTGCTGAAAATCTCTTGACGAGCAGAGACAGCAGAGCCTAATGGAGCCTGAATGGCAAGCATCCACGTCCGGTGCTGCTGCCAGACAGCAAAAGGGCCATTTCTGTGTCATTTATTTTCACGGGGGCTTACGCCTCCATAGCAAAGTGTCATTACCTTTACCTCTTAATCATCTCATTGCGTGCTGTTAAATCACCTTCAGCAGGCTTATTTGCGGTCAGCTTAGTTGCTAAAGTTGAGTACAGAGCACTAGCAGTGACAGAAAGGCGGAGGTAGGTTTAGAAATTTTTAGTCACTAAATTTTATTTCAGTCTTCCTGGTCATTTTGGTATTTCCTAAAATAAGTAGCAGGCAGAGTGAGTTAATTTGAGGGGTTTCTCTACATTAACACCAGCATATTGTCTTTGACTTGGATTCTGCTGGGGAAGTTGTGCCTTGCTGTCAGGGAAGGGTTGCTGATCCTGCAGTAGAACATCAAAGACGAGGAATGATAAGAGAAGATGTAAAGTAGGGCATACTGAGTTCAACGTGTCCCTGGGTCAACAAGGGAGGGGCTTGTATTTCTCTTCTTTCACCAGTCACATTCTTCATTGTATGTCATTACCACATTGGTCCATTTTTTTCTCATTTTCAAAGTCAAGGCTTCCAACCACCTAGCTGGTGGTGTGATTGATCAAAGAATTACAATACATGGAAGATTGTGATTGCTTAAAGAACTAAAATGCAAGAAAGACTGTGACTGGTTAAATGCAAACCCCTCCCTTGTTGACCAAGGGACCCATCGAACTTGGGAAAATCAGGACGTGCGTGGAAGGTAGTTGGGCTGCCAAGAACTCTGATGTGAGGTCAAGAATAAATGATTGTAAATGATTGTTAAACAGCGTTGGGGTGACTTAAAACACCCCCTGTAAATTTATGTTGATATCTTCACTTGTGTCACTGTAAGGGATGGGCATTTCGGCCAGCAGTTCATACCTTGTTAACAAAATTGGGAACACCTGTGACATCCTTTTAAAACAGTAAGTCAAGCCAAAACGAGCCCAGATGCCACCTTATCTGCTCTACACACAGATTTCTAAGCAGGTGGTCCAGCAGGTGGTTAGCTTTAGAAATTTTAAATACAACCAAAACGACTTTCTGTTGACTGTTTTTTCCCCCCATTTATAACAGAACATCATCTATTCAAAAGTATATGTGTGCGGAAAAAAACCTCAAAACTATTAACAAGTTAACTTTTGTTTCATGCTGAGCTCAACAGCTGAACATTAAACACAGTATTACTGTACTGAGTGTAATTATTTATATTGTATATATGGGGGTTCTGCTAATTAGTGCCTTAGTCTTCTTGGCAATTGTGTGATATAGGCATTTATCTCCCACTGCCCATTAAAAAAAATAAATATCTTTCACTGAAATTAAATCCAATAATTAAAATGCTATCCATCCATCCATCCATCCATCCATCCATCCATCCATCCATCCATCCATCCATCCATCCATAACCACTATTCCAGTACAGGGTTGCAGTGATCCTGTTTTTCCTACCTTAGGAAGTACAGCGTACGAGGTAGTGGGCACCCTGAGCAGGATGCCAGTCCATTGCATGGTGTGCGTGCAATGCACACATGCGCACACACACATACAAACACCACACATACACGCACACACACACACACACACATACACGTGCATTATCTCCCATTCCCCTAGTTTTTCTTTGACTGAGTTTCATTTCTTTCATCAGTAAACATGCCTGATGTCCTGCATCCAGCGGTAGCCCGTCTGCATCCGGATCCCCTTTTCTAGTGTTTGTATGTGTGTCTCTGTGTGTGTGGGTTATGTTTATATAAGGGACCAAATGTCCCCCACAATGTGATAAAAACCTATTATTTTGACATCATGGGGACCATCGCATTTCCACACTTGTGTGTATGAGTGCCGCTTTTTCTTCACTCTTTGCTCCAAAAACATTCCTCCAGCATTCAGTTAAAGTTAAAATTGTGTCCCTTGTATTAGCCAAGGTAATGCACAATTAGTTAAGTGCATATTATAATGCATATTATAACAGAAGCCATGTAAATGCATCTGAATAAGAGAATCAGTCAAATAGATGATTAAACAACAGAGGTTTCCATTCTTTCTGGCTTTCTGCGATACTTCATGCCAAGTGTTTCACTCAGGTGTCTTCCTTTTCCTATTCGTAATTGTCAGTTTAAATGCAAACACTGTATCTGGGCAGATTTGGTTACATATGTGGGGTGTTTAGCTAATTGTTACTTTATGAATCGCATGTGTCTGTCATACTGCCGGCCACAATGAAACCATTTATCAATTCAGTGCACGAAACAAAATGTGACAGACACAAGCTGTTGTATGAATTCTCCACTAAGAAAAACCTTAATTATAAATATTAATAGCTGATCAATACCAGTCCCGCCACAAATTACATTTAAACCTATTTCAGCAAAATGTATTAGACTAATGTGTTTGAAATGTTGTGGTTCAAATGACAAATGATACACCACGATGTTTCATACACATTATTCCTGTGTCATAAGACTTGCGTAGTTGACTTTTACCACATCAGAGAAGTATAACACATGCATTTACACACCCATGGCAATTTAGAGACACTAGTTTACCCAAGGGTGGACATCGAACCCACAACCCAGCTGTGCTTCCTGGCTGTTTGTCAGCTGAGTCGTGACTCTTAAACCACACAATTTTACCCTGTAGAGTGCAAATAAATATTGTTTGTATGAAACTTTAATGCAGCAGGGAGTACACTTACTGGCGCAGTACCGTACTATCATAAACCTCATCCAGTCAACATATAAAACAGGACATTTTACTCTAACAAGTTCTTATATTCCCAGCATTTGTTTTTTCTACCTTGACAGATAAGAATAAGTCTCTGCCCCTTTACAAAGTGACAAGAGGCTCACTGACTACATGAACAGGCAGTTTGGTGTCTTATGTGACTGAAATATTTCCTCTTGCAGCTACAGCAGTGGTCTTATGTAGCTTACAGCAGATGATAGCCTAGTAGCTTCACTCTCTGAATTCCTCCAGCATTCAGTTAAAATTAAAATTGTGTCCCTTGTATTAGCCAAGGTAATGCATAATTAGTTAACTGCATATTATAATGTGTCAAACTCTACAAATCCATTCACCCAATCATCTCTTTAGTTTTGTGTCACTGTTTAAAAGAACGTCAAAACTATTGTGTGCTATAAAAATAAATAAAAATGTATGTGTTTTTTCCTGACATGTTAAACCACGTTATTTATATTGATTACGTTCTTCAAAGAGCTGAGGTTTAGTGTGAGATAGCACTTCCTGTCAGGACTGACCTTAGCTATAGGAAGAATAGACAGTTGCTCTGGGAAGTGAAATGATCATCGGTTTTCTCGGTAAGGGGAGCCTCCCAAGTAAAGCTTTGCCTTCGGCCCTTGGAAAAGTAGAGCCGGCCCTGCCCTTTGACACCTTTAGTTCTTTCAGGTGACCCTTTTTTTATCAATTAATGATTAAACTCTAGTTTAGGTCAAAATGTAAATTCTGTTTAGGATTAAAAGCCTGATTTCAGTAGTTTTTTGATGCCCCCGGGCTGAGTAGTGGGACGCCCATCACATTCTGTTGATGAAACTCCCTTTTGAAACAGAAATGTAATGCAGATATATTCACACAAGTCTCACAGCGCAATGCATTTCCTAGAGATGGAAGCAGCCTATTCTGAATTCTTCAGAGGGAACTGTGCACCAACCAGAAAGTAAGGACGGGTGATAAAGAATAAAGCAGCTACTGGTCTTTGATCAGGAAAACAGAATTCCACACACAATTTTCTGCCAATTACTATTCTCAGACGAAACCACATTTCATCAGAGTGGAGGCTGTTCCTGTCCGCAATGTTTTGAGCCAGAAAACCATCTTGTTGATTCACAGAACCACAATTTACGTGCAAATTCTCCTTTATAGGCATGTATTCTTTCTGAGACGACCATCCTTGATACCAAACCAATGCATAATGAAAATTTTACATAAATAAACATTTTGAAAGGAATAAAAATAAGCAATACCCACATCATCATGCCGGTTTCCGTTATAAATAGCTGAATTACATTAGGGTAGCTCAATGGGTAGCAGGTTTGCAACATAGCTGCTGAGTTGGGGTTTGTACCCCGCTGCTCTCTGTGCGCTGTGTTTGCATGTGTCGCTTTCAGGTACATACAACACGCCGTTAAGTTACATGGTTTCTCTGAATCACCCATAGCGTTTGTTGGCATGCGACCTACAATGGACTGGTATCCTCTCCAGGGTCCAGAGCTGCTGTTAATGGGTTGCTGACTGGGGAAGGGGCCCTATGCTGAGCTGGTGTCAGGGGGCTCCAGGATTTCTTAACTGTGCTGTGACTCTCCAAATGTGCCGAGAATCTATGCAAAGATTATACATCTCCAGAAGTTTCACTTTCTGCATTGTATACATATTTTTATAATTTTTTATTTAATTGATTAATTCTGTGTCCAGAAATTAATAACGAAGTTTGATCATTATTGAATGACTCTTCACCAAAAGAATTATCGTTAAAACGTGATGAAAAAATGTTCTTTTATTATTTTCTTCTTCCTTTGTGTGCCAAAATGGTGTCAGTACCTACGCTGAATTCTATCGCGACAATTTCTGACAAATGCCTCAGCTCCAGATGGCTTGTCAGATAAATTACAGAAAAATACATGCTTGGATTTCCCTGGATGAAGAAGTCAAATTACTATTCAAATGGGACTGTAAGTGTGGCGATTTCTTGAAAAAAATCTTTCTCGTTTCAGAACTGTACTGTATGATGGCTGTGTACTTTCAGCTAGGAGACAAACAGAACAGACAGAGAGGAGACAGAACATATACATATACATATATATATATATATATATATATATATATATATATATATATACACACAACTCTGGGACCCAGGTTCGAGTCTCCACCTGGGTCACATGTGTGCGGAGTTTGCATGTCGTCGTGGGGTTTCCTCTGGGTTCTCCGGTTTCCCACCACAGTCCAAAAGCATGGTGAGGCTCATTGGAGTTGCTAAAATGCCCGTAGGTGTGCATGCGTGAGTGAATGGTGTGTGAGTGTGCCCTGCGATGGGCTGGCCCCCCATTCTGGGTTGTTCCCTGCCTCGTGCCCATTGCTTCCAGGATAGGCTCCGCACCCCCTGCGACGCAGTAGGATAAGTGGTTTTTAAAATGGATGGATGGATGGATGGATGGATGGATGGATATATTCAAGTGTCATGTTTCAGGATTGTCTTTTGAAAAGAACAGAAAAACCAGATGCTGAAATTTATATTTTTTATATATACTAAAATATGTGTGGCATTTTTAGGATAGGTCTGTCGTCCTAAAGCATTTTATTTGCCTCACAGCTGCTTTTCCCTTCTGTAACACATGCATTTTGATGTATAATGTGTCTTCACGGTCGGGTCCTTTTTATGTTTAGCACGACGGTTGCACATTGCTTTGTCCTATCCTGCCCCTATTGACATCCTGTAATAAAATGCTAATAGCTCTCCTTTTACATTCTGTGTGCTTGTCAAGGCCTCACCGGATGAAGGGCAAAGCGTAGCTTTCACTGAGGCCTTAGAGGGCAGTGGCTAACATCAAACAGCTAGGGAAGGTGTCCTCAGGGCTCGCATCGGCTTTCTCAGGTTAGCACTAAGGCTAAAGGCCAACAGACTCTCTCTAATCACCCCCAAACACTTTCTAAAATGAATGCTTTCCAGCTGGCCTTCATCTGCTGTGGCTATAGGGGAGAACTTTGACAGTCTGGCATTTGCGTGATGAACACACTGACACCATTGTGTTATTGGATAAAATAAAGGGAAAATTTACATTAAAATGATTTATTTTAAAATTTAAATCAATACCATATGATATTAGTAAAGCCTATTTAAATTTTACAATTTTAATCTGTACCAGAATATTCCCAGGTTTTGTAGAATATAAATTTCTTGAATATTCGAATATGGTAGCATTTAAAGCCTTTTTAAAAATTATATTCAACTATATTGTTTGAACGCAAGTTTCCAGTGCCATAGGATGGCATACTTTCAGCAAACAAATGTCTTTATTGTGAAAACCTGAAACGATCAAGAGAAGGGAGCCTAAACTCTCTACCCTCATGCCCATAAAGTCATGTATCTGACCTTATTCAGCTGAGGTTCATAATACGAGGCATCGGCAGTCACTGGGCTGCTGATTGGTTCCCATGGTAACAAGAAAGATTGCTTGAATCCTGCCTGGCTCTATTATTCTGCGTCCTGCTGTCTCACACCAGCCTTCCCCTTACTGGGTTATAAACAACTGTGCAGGACCTGCCCTCATGGCACTCTACTGCTATGTTATATGGCACTAGTGGTCAGTCATACGCACTCATATGCCCACTGCAGTGTAAGGAGATGGGAAAGGGGAATGCCAGTCTAGGACATGGACATCTATCGCATTGCCGTAAAGCAACAAAGCAATAAAATTGTAATAAGCATTATAGTTTGGATGGATAATTTATTCTTTTTGCTTGTTTGTATAAATAACATCAGTAACAATTTTGATTAATGGTACAGTGTGGCACCTCAGCTAGTGTACACGCCAGCCTTGTGCCCTGTGCTGATGAGGAAGGATCCAGGCCCTCCACTATCCTGACCAGAATATGTGGTTAGAAGATGGATGGATGGATGGACATCACAATACAATGTAATGACAAGAAGACCCAGTGGGCGGCACTATTGCCTCATACCTCCAGCATTGGGGGGTTGAATCCAGTCATTGTCGTGTGTGTGGACTTTGCTTGTTCTTCCCATGTTGTGTTGATTTCCTCTCACAGGCTAAAGACTCAGTTAGGTTCATTACTGTCTCTGAATTCAATTCAATTCAATTTAAATAATCTTATTTGTCCATGAGCTGCAATTAAAGAAAACTTGCACTTCAGCGGGATTCAAACCCACACCTCTAGAGAGACCAGAACCTAAACCCAATGCATTAGACCGCTTGGCCACGCTACCAGAATGTGTTTCAGTATGAGATTGTATTTGTAGGTGTATAACCTGCAATGGGCTAGCATCCTCTACAGAGACATCCTGTACCCCCATGTCTTATGCCGCCAGAGGTAGGCCCCAGTTTGCCCTGTGATCCTGTACTAGATAAGCAGTGGGAAGCGTGGATGTGGAAAACACATTTCTAAACAAGTCATAGATCATGAATGTAGAGTCTAAGCGCTCTGCTTTGTATTGCTTTTGTATTTCTTGAATATTTGAATAGTTCTGATCAAGAAAGGCCGAAAGGAAAAATACTTTCTTCTACAGATATAAAATTGATAGTTTCATTCCTGTGTTTAGATGAATGGGCCGCTTTTAGAATGGTCCACTTTTAACAATTCCATGCATGAATTGCATAGCATTTGAATGCAAATTGTGCTGTTTATGATTTCTGTTTATCATTGTTTATACCTCTACTTTACCTTTGGTCTAAATATTACAATTGTTTCAGATCACATACTACACGGTTACAGATATCAATGGCAGAGGAATATTTTCCCAGAGCCATTCAAAGTTACAAATGAAGAGTTCAGATGCAAAAACCGCTAAATGCCACCTCCGTAAACAATGTTGAATGAATGCTCTCCACACGTAGTATATGTAAATCAAATGATTTGCTAAATACCACTCTCTTTCATTTCATTTTCGCCCTCCACCCCTTCCGGGGTATGGGCCGCCAAAGGTAGATCTCCAGAGGTTTCTGTCCTGGGCCATTCTTTCTAGTTGACTCCAGGTGTAGCCCATCCTTGTCATTTCTGCCTCGAGGTCTCATCTCCAGGTGTTTCTTGGACGGCCTCTCTTCCGCTTGCTTTGGGGGTTCCATCTGAGAGCCTGTCTGGTCATGTTGGTTTGTGGTTTGCGGAGGGTATGCCCTATCCATCCCCATCTTCTCTTCCAGATTTCTGCTTCTACTGAAGGTTGGTAGGTCTTTTCCCATAGGTTGGTGTTACTGATGGTGTCTGGCCAGCGGATGTGGAGAATCTTTCTGAGACAGGTGTTGATGAACGTCTGGATTCTTCGGATGTTGGTTTTGGTTGTCCTCCAGGTTTCGGCCCCGTACAACAATACTGACTTCACGTTGGAATTGAACAGACGGATCTTGGTGGTCAAGGTCAGTTCTCTGGAAGCCCAGATGTTCTTGAGCTGGATGAAGGCGGCTCTTGCTTTGCCGATCCTTGCCTTGACGTCTGTATCTGTTCCACCGTGCTGGTCGATGATGCTGCCCAGGTAGGTGAAGGACTGTACCTCCTCCAGGGAACTTCCATTCACGGTGACTGGGTTGTTGCTGTTGGAGTTGGTCTTCAGAATCTTGGTCTTCTCCGTGTGGATGTTGAGTCCAACCTGTGATGATGTGGTTGCCAGCACATTGATCTTCTCTTGCATCTGCTGCTGACTGTGGGAGAGAAGAGCGAGATACCACTCTCTGCCTCATCTTAAATATTTATTTGTTGGCAGATTCCTTTAACCACCACTAACCTTTCGCAACAAAATCCACTATGTTCCGAGAGCCAATCAGAACGCACGATCGAATCGTGACTTCAAGTATTTTCGCTGCGCTGAGGAGTCGGGTTTTTGTAAACAGTGTTCTTGTGACTTTAAAATCGAACATGGAATACGACGGCATGGATGAGCCTGTCCTAATGACAGCAAATGGATAAAGAAAACATCATCACCCTCAAAACTCTGCCCGTTATAAGGCGAAAGAAAACCGATACAGTGGAAATGGCTTGATTGCAAGTATAGCATGCATTCATGAAAATTTTTTCTGCGCTACTGTTGCTCTCACGGAAATGGACTTATCATACATCAATCAACAGCTCTATTACACCTGCAATAAAGTCAAACAAGATGCCATTCTTCTGTCTCATACAGTATGGATGTTATGCCATGCAAATGGAGGTGGCAACAAATGAAGGCTAAAGAGAAGAGACGACAAAGAGATGTGTCGATCAAGCATATGGTTTTAAAAGATAAAACATCGGTTCCTGTCATGTATTTTGTTTTGTTGAATTTTTTGTGTATTGTCTGTTCTGTTGTTAAAATAAATGTACTGCCATTTTGTGCCATTGTAGCTATATCCTACTGTGTGAATCTTTTTCTCAATCTTTTTATCATATATTTGGGCCCTTTGCCTTCATTCATACTGGGCAGAAGAGTGACTGCAGAGAAATTGGGTAGGATGAGCTCACGATCACAGGTCCCAACCGAAAATGATTATGGAACATGGGTATTAGTATGAATGAACCTACCTCCCCCCACCCAATTGCTTGTGCATGCTGTCATTAATTTCAGTGTTCCCAGTTGCATCTTAAGTGATTTTGCAACTTTTTCCTATGTCTTTGTGGACGAGGTGGATTTAGAGGTTTTTGCGAGAAAAGAACCTGTCGATTTAGCTGATTTTGACACAAAAGAAAAAATTATTTGTTGAAAAGGACTGAATTGGCTGAAGTTACATTTCTGAAAAAAAAATCACTAACTAATATCCTTATCATTGCCTTATCAAATTAAGTGACTGAACTTAAAAATAGGTGCCCAATAAAAAATGTTCTTTTAACAGTGGTCAGGTGTATTTAGAGGGTTTTGCATCTAAACTCTTCAAATGTATGCATTTTGAAGGTTACACAGGCATCCGCCCATCCATCCATCTCCTGACTGCGTATCCTACACAAGGTCAGGGGGGTGCCAAGGGAGATCTGGATGGCCGCCCGTGTGACATACGGCACAAGGCAGGGGGACACCAGAGGAAGGATGCCAGTCCGTGGCAGGACACGTAAACACAATCCCACAGCAGTTACTCGGGCAACTCCCATCTGATAGAGTCATTAAAGAGGCGGACATTTCAGTCCCAGAAAGCAAAAATCCAAACCATGATTTTGTTTCAACCAACCAGTTGAGCATAAAGAGTCACAGTCACAGAGAACTCAGCTGGCTGGTTGAAACAAAATCTTGATTTGGATTTTTACTTTCTGGACCAGAAATGTCCTCCTCTAGGGTTTCTTATAAGAAACTTAATGTATACTTTGCATAACCATGGTTAATGAATGACCTGTGAGAAGAAGATAATTTTGGCAGATGAGCCCCTTTTCACATATTATGCTAGACAATGCGAGACATGGAATCTGTAGTATACATATTGTAACTGGCACCACAAAGGAGGAAATCCCTGCTTGGGACTAGCAGACGGTCAAAGCAGGGGTAGCTGGACCATGTGATAAGGTCACCCACCCATGTCAGACAACATGCATCTGTTCCCTGAGGGACTATGTGTGGCTACCTATAAGGATTTGCCTCATCATGTATCCCATGTGCTTTAAAGCACACAATAGCCTGGAGGGCTGCTTTTGAAGGAAACAAGCTTCCCCTAAATCATTTGCTGGCTATATCCCGGGACAATTTCAGTGTTCATATGGGAACCCAAGTCTGCCAATGTGTGCATCTCGTAGCATGCGTCTGTCCATCTTAATGCTGCTGTTTTTATTTTTAGACTTTCCACAAGGTACGAATATGCATATTTCAAAGTACCCACTACCTTGCCTCCCCATGAAAGCTGATTTAAATTTTAATAACATGCTAGCCAGCACAATATCACCCTGTCTGGACAGAGATGAATGTTTTAATGCAAGCACTCATCCGTTTGCCCTTAGTGATTCCACTACGGGTGCAGCCGCATTAAATGTAGTTACTTGCAATACCTGTACATTGTTGAATAGTAGGCTAGCACTGCCATAGTGCTGTATGGCTTGATTTGACGCGCTTGTGTAAAGCTACATGCACATAGGTATGCTCTATATTACAGCATATGTAAAATCCTTCAGAAAAAGTATTGCTTTAGAATGACTGATTTAATGTACTGTATGCACACACCGCCGAATCCTTTCAGGAAGGCAAATGATCAGGCCTGAGAAAGTTATAACTGTCTGTCAGCGTAATATTTTGCATTAGTAAGTTTAGCAACTGCTTTGCGTTCAACAAACCCAGCTAGCTAGTGTCAGTGACCTCCCTCAAATTCACATTCAGGTTCATACAATTCTTTTCAAACATTAATCTAAATTGGAAGTGACAATGATCATTATAAAGTAGAATTATAACTGGATAATTGACCTATTAATACGCAGTGCACATCAATAAAGAGATGGACGCAGGAGATGCATCTGTAATATACTGCAGGATATGATAAAAATGGTGCGTTGATTTAGCTGGACCACACAAAACTGTGCTAGTTTTGCGTTATGGATTTATTTGCAAAAGTGTGTAATGCATTCTTCCCTAAAGCAATTTAATACATTGGAAGAAAGCAAAAAAAAAAAAAAAAAAGAAAAAAATCAATAATGGTATTGAGACCCACAATCGGATCTGGAATCTCCAGTGTAACTTTCCATTAATTGAACTATTTTTAGCACATGGTAAGAACAGTTTAATGACTGCTAATATAATATACTTTCTGCCTTCTTTTATTTTGCCATGCAAAAAGAGACCGCCAAATAAATGAATGTAAGTGTTGCAATGTGAAGGGGAATCATGGTTGTGGTGAATCTTACATGTATGCTACTAATGAAAGGTTTATTGTTTTGTAAACAAACTTTATTTTCTTACATTGTCAGACTGCGGAATGTGCCCATGGTCACCAACTGGCATGTGTTACTATGACTGGCAGCACCATGCTTTGCAAAATACAGAAAAAATCCCTTTGTTGCACTTTCTTAATATATAATCTGCATAACATACAGTGCCACTCAAAAGTTTAGACACACTTATCCATATAAAGGTTTATTTGTACTATTTTCTGCACTGCTGAAAACACATCAAATCTCAATGGGAGAAAAAAATCATGCTGAATATCAATATTGATATGGACTGGGTAATGTGTTAGGAACGAGGATGGCCATTGTTTGATGGAAATGAAAATGATCAACCTACTTGACAATGCCGGGACATGCTCCTAATGAGACAATGGATTGTGTCCTGTGGGATCTCCACCCAGATCTGGCCCAGGGCATCACTGAGCTCCTCGTCAGGCTGAGGTGCGACCTGGCAGCGTCAGATGGACCGAAACATAATGTCCCAGAGGTGATCTACTGGACTTAGGTCAGGTGAGCGTGGGGGGCAGTCAATTGTATCAATTCCTTCATCCTCCAGGAACTGCCTACATACTCTTGCCACATGAGGTCAGGCATTGTCATGCACCAGGAGGACCCACTGCACCAGTTTAGGGTCTGACTATGGGTCCAAGGATTTCATCCCGATACCTAATGGAAGTTAAGGTGCCATTGCCTAGCCTGTAGAGGTCTGTGCATCCCTCCATGAATATGCCTCGCCAGACCCTCACTGACCCACCGCCAAACTGGTCATGCAGAACAATGTTACAGGCAGAATAACATTCTCCACGGCTTCTCCAGACCTTTTCATGTCTGTCACATGTGCTCAGGATAAACCTGCTCTCATCTGTGAAAAGCACAGAGTGCCAGTTATGGACCTGCCAAGTTTGGTATTCTATGGCGAATACCAGTCGAGCACCACGGTACCGGGTAGTGAGCACAGGGCCCACTAGAGGACGTCAGGCCCTCAGGCCAACCTCATGAAGTCTGTTTCTGATTGTTTGGTCTGAATGAGACGTTCACACCAGTGGCCTGCTGGAGCTCATTCTGTAGGGCTCTAGCAGTGTTCATCCTGTTCCTCCTTGCACAAAGGAGCAGATACTGGTCCTGCTGATGGGTTAAGGACCTTCTACGACCCTGTCCAGCTCTCCTTGAGTATCTGCCTGTCTCCTGGAATCTTGAGACTGTGCTGGGAGAGACAGCAAATCTTCTGGCAATAGCACATATTGATGCACCATCCTGGAGGAGTTGGACTACCTGTGCAACCTCTGTAGGGTCCAGGTATCGCCTCATGCTACCAGTAGTGACACTGACTGTAGCCAAATGCAAAACTAGTGAAAAAAACATTCCAGAAAGATGAGGAGGGAAAAATGTCAGTGGCCTCTACCTATTAAACCATTCCTGTTTTGGGGGTCGTCTCATTGATCCTAGTGCACCTGTTGTTAATTTCATTAACACCAAAACAGCTAAAACTGATTAATAACCCCCTCTGATATTTAATTTATCAGATCAATATCGCAGAAGTTTAATTGACTTGATGCTATACTCTGATTAAAAAGTGTTCCTTTAATTTTTTTCAGCAGGGTGTGTGAGTGTGCGTGTCTATATATATATATATATATATATATACACACACAGTACATTTTTCAGTAAAATGACTTAGCACTTGCCTTTTTATTCTGCTACTACTGCAGTGAATTATAGGACTCATCATGGTTTTATGCATTTTATACATGGTTTATACATTTAAAGGCAAATTCTCATGCCAGTGAATTCAATTTCAAGTTCAAGCTCATTTTGGTTTATTATGCAAAAGTGGGGCGATTAGCAGTTAATGCCAATTTTATGCATTTTATGCAATGCAAATAATTTTCATGTCATTTGTTGCTGCATTGCTTGCATGTTGGATTTACACTTACGGTGTTTTTCAGACAGTGTTATCTGGAGTGACTCTGGGAAACACTACAGCAACAGTAAACAACAACATTCAGGGACAGTGTGGAAAGCAGCAGAATCACAGCTCTATATTTTAATCTCTGGTGTGACAAAAAACAATTGGCAAACTATTTTGTAACTGTCTTGAACCTGAGGGCACTTTGCGGTGTGCTTTGTGAGCTAACAAATCTCCCATTTCTCATTAAAGGTGATGGTGGAAAAGCCCTCTGTAAGTCAGACACCGGTACAGCTCCTGTGACAGGGCACACAATGGCTTTAATGAAACAGTCAGAGGGCAGATTTCCCCAGACACTGTGAACTGCACACACAAACACACCTCTGGGGATTGTTGGAATGGGGGATTTAACTGATCCGCACCGATGGAGTCGGCTGCTGAAGTCTCTGACTGGGAACAGCCATGGAAACAGAGGCTGCCATTTGGAGATTGTGTTTTGTCGGTCATTTGAATTTTAAGTAACTTTTTACAGTTTAACAATGCATTGGCCACCTGGCAGCCAAAAAAATGCCTGTAATGAACTGTGACAGTACAATGAATACATTATACATCTCCCTAACATGAGAACAGCATAACAATGGATGAAATGCCTCAAGATTACTTAAAAAGTTGCCTAAGTTCTGGATTGGGTTGTATTAAAAATTTTTATTTTTTTCCTAGGATAATTAAATTTTTGATAAAAACTGAAGAATTAAACATGCATATAACTGGCCGCGCCTAGCTATGCATTAAACAGTGATTAAGTAACAAATAACAAACCTGCATTGCACCTCCAATGTGCTATAATCATTGATATGATTACAGGACTGTGTGTGTGTGTGTGTGGATTAGGTTTATAGTACATTGTGATTATATTACCATTCTTCCGGGCCCCTCAAGGGTTGGTGAACTATTTTGTTTGCTTACTTATGGGTAAGGTTAGGGCTGGGTAAAGGTTAAGGTCATCATGTTGGGATTAGAATTTCCCCCAGAGAAATGAATAGAGAGTCCCCACAAAGATATAACTACAAACATGTGTGTGTTTGTAATAACACACATATACATACATACACACACACACACACACACACACACACACACACACACACACACACACTTTTAAAACCACTTTCAAGAATAACCCCCCAAACATTTAAACCAAATCTGCCTAATTATAGTGTTTTAATTTAAACTTCCTAATTGGGTATTTACATGGTCTCTGTGAGGAACTAAAATCCCATACAGGTGCATGTTCATCCATCCATCCATCCATTTTCCAAACCACTTATCCTACTGGGTTGAGGGGGGGTCCAGAGCCTATCCCGGAAGCAATGGGCACGAGGCAGGGAACAACCCAGGATGGGGGGGCCAACCCATCACAGGGCACACTCACACACCATTCACTCACAAATGCACACCTAAGGGCAATTTAGTAACTCCAATTAGCCTCAGCATGTTTTTGGACTGTGGGGGGAAACTGGAGTACCTGGAGGAAACCCCACAATGACATGGGGAGAACATGCAAACTCCACACACATGTGACCCAGGTGGAGACTAGAACCCAGGTCCCAGAGGTGTGAGGCAACAGTGCTAACCACTGTACCACCATGCTGCCCCCGGTGAATGTTCAATATATCAGTAAATGATAGGTGTTTATACAGTACTGTGCAAATGTCTTAGGCAGTCAAAGAAAATGTTTGATGCTGTTCATCTGAGTAGCAAGTATATATTTGCTCAATGATCAGCCAGAAAAATATTAATACCTCCACCAAAATTATGAATAACTAAATTATATTGACTATCTTGTAAAAATGGTACTTGTCAAGGTGTTAGTATATTAGATGGCAAGGTAACATTGGGCAGTCCTAGATGACATGTTCAGTGCAGCAGAAATTGGCAGGGATAAAGATCTGAGTGACATTGACAAGAACCAGATCATTACGGCCAGGCGACTAGGTCAGAGCATCTCCGAAAGGGCAAGACTTCTGGAGTGCTGCATTCAACATGCGACTACAAGTACAGAATGTACGTTTAATATATCCCAGACCTCGACATGCACCGTTTTTATGAGATAGTCAACGTACTATCATGGGGAAAAAATGTCCCCACAATGGCAAAATAACAGGTTTTTAATCACATAACCCACACAAACACCACATAGACACACACATACTATACAAGCACCACATAGATAATGTACACACAGACAGACACACACATGCAAACAACACACAGACACACACTTAGAATAGGGGGTCTGGATGCAGACGGGCTACAGCTGGTTGCAGGACATCAGGCTTGTTTACTGATGAGAGAAATAAAACTCAGCCAAGGAACGACTAGGGAAATCGGTAGAGATAAAGTGAAAGAATGTGCGTGTTACTTGATTTTCACCTTCAATCTCCTCCAAGACAATTTCCGAAAAAGAATTGAAGGGGAAAAAAAAACATAGAATTCTGCTAAGGTTTGGACAACTAAACATTCCTCCCTGAAATCTTCAAAGAAGGTGAGTGCGTAGTACTTCTGGGGGCCGTGGTGACTCTCTGAGTAGCACTGTTAACTAACACCTCCAGTACTGAGGGTTTAATTTCTCTGTGCGTGGACTTTGGATGATCTCCGCATGTTGTGCCAGATTCCTCTGGGAATGCTGGTTTGCTCCTGCAGTCCAAAGACATGCTCTTAGATAAACTGGTAACTCTAAAATGCTCATAGTATGTGTCCCTCGTGATGGACTGGCATCCTGTACAGGATAATCCTCTGCCTCGCTCCATGTTTTGTCTGATGTCAGACAATATATTGATGATGGCGGAGAGAACCCAGGGTACAGTGATCTTACTATGACAGAAAGCCAAAGCAATCAATTGCATCAGTACAATTAATGATTCCACACATGGATTCACTGCTCACTGCTGCAGGCCAGCTCTCTGGATCCAGATGGTGATCTAAAAGCAAGGAACCCAGATTAGGTGGAAGTAGAGTAATGAGAGCTCAAAAAAGGGGCCGTGTGCAGTGCTGATAGTTATACCGGTGTAGACTTAACCAGGCATGATATATGAAAGCCCCGGTTAAATTAACTCTGTTAGAATGATGAAAAATATTGAAGCTGGAAGATACATATGCAAGAAGGAGGGAGACCTTAGAAGATCAAATGCAAAACAAAGTGCGGAAGAGTGAATATTGCTGATCGAATGTAATGTGAGGCTTTCTGGCTCAAAAACAGACTGAAGAAGCAGAGCTTTTACTCCAGACCTATACATAGAATGGATGTGTGAATCCTGGACATAAGCAGGCAAATAATTCCATTAAACAGGATGTAAATATGTAAAGGCTGTACTACATTTGCATACACAACCTCTGTTATATTCCGTAAATGAAAGAGACCTTTCATACACTCCTAATGTAAAAATTAACTATGACTGGACTTAATCGCAAGGGGTTTTATTTATTTAATTTAAGGGACACCTGCATTGATCCAGCCCCCTCCAGATTAAACCCATAGTAGCTATGTCTGAATGACTCAGGGGAATTAGCCCCAGGGCCGTGCAGAGAGTTTCTGATGGGCAGGAGCTCGACAGGAAATTATCAGCCCTGGGGGAGGGGGGATTGCTAAGATTGTGGCTGCTGGCAATCAAAAGTAAGAATCACAAAAATGTAAGGAAGTACTTTTAATAGTTCAGCCAAAAGGGGCAACTTCTCAGGCACCTCCCAGACCACCTCCCAGAACACCCCCCACCCCCTGACGTGCATGGTTTATGGCATTTTAGTCATATCAAAGTTCAGTATACACACATTTCACACGTATCAATAAAATGTCAATATCAGCGTTACTTCATGCAGTATGTAGGCTGGTGATGTTCTTAACACCAGCTGCACATCTATTAAAAATGATTTTGTTATTGTGTATTTCTTCATGATCGTTCAGGATTTATTATACTGATAGCTATTAATGATGAACGTTAAATGACTAAAAAGATTATCGATATGAAAGTCAGACGTGTGACACTCCTTTTCTGATGTCACCTTTGCTGGTCCCCTGTCCTTCACACCCACTGGCGTTGCTCTGGTGATTTATCTGTGGCATCCTCCCTTTCATGATACTGGTCATTAAGATGACAATGCAGATTAATTAAACGTGACGCCGGCTGGCCCACTGTTAAAACAATGAATCGCTGTCGAATTTCTCGCAGAGTTTGCTCTAGATGAGATAATGCAGTAAATGAACCACGGAGGATGTGATGAGCTGACCATTGTAATCTGTTTAAGCAAGCAAATTACGTGCCTCAGACGGAGGTTGCTACACCTATCAAGAGCTTTTCTGTCTTGTAGCTCCATTAAGACAGGGATGAAGATCAGGGTGTATTTTAATTGTGGAGAAACATGGAGATCATTCGGTATCAGCACTTCAGCATCGAATAAATTAACGTGACCTTATGCTTAGTCCACAGGATTATTTTCATATTAGGTTGAGCCATCCGGAGATAAGTAATGATTAGCAAGCGCTTGCAAAGGTATCTCATGTGCTTTTCCAAAGAGTTCCTACTGCCTATAATTACTTTTAGCAAGCGGTGAAGTTTTCTATCTCACATGACAGAACATCTGTTAGATGGAGCATGAAGTTTACGGTAGTGTTACCCAGTTAGCATGCAGCTGCACGCAGACATTAATCTGCAATGCAGTCAGGGCTGCTGATGAAGAGAGGCACTTCTCTGCAAGAGGCGTGTAATCGCAGCATATTGTCAGCCATCGAACGCCGTTCAGCTTGTCAGCTGTTGAGCGGAGCTCCTCCACTGACTGCACGGCTAAGATAATCAACTGTAATTCTTTCCACGGCTTCTTATTAAGGATCCAAAAAGACTGAGAAGACAGCTGGCTGTCAACAGAAACCAGCACAATCCTGTCTTTTGGCTGTGCAGAGATAACAAATAGACCATGTTCTATTCAGATTTATGACAGGCATAGGAATAAATAACCATAAATATATGTAATGACATATAAATAGGTGCATTTGAGGACACTTTGTAAATAAATGGGCTCATTGATTAGAGCTGGAGTTTGTTGATGGAGATATTTTGCGCTCAGGGATGGTGTGCCCAATGTGTGATGTTTTTAAAGATCATGAGACAGCGAAGTTCTGCTTTTGAGTGCATGGAGTATCTTTCATATTCTGCTTATGTCATTTTTATTGAGTTTTCCCGAGGTGCTGTGATTTACTCACACAGTCCTATATGGCATGTGGTTGAAAGTGAACGGCGACTCAGATACCCATACAGTGCCCTCAGTGAGGGTCTGTTTGAATGCTGTACATCAGCTTGACAGCTTCGGTTCCTGATCATTTTGCAGCACTAATGAAATCTGGTAATTAGCTGTTATCCAACTAGCCCTGTGCTGTGTCTTGGATCGGCATATTCCACCGACATGCTCTATATGTGCATTTTCAAGTTTTTTCTCACGTTCCTTTTGTGTATCAGCCAACATTATTTGCTTATAGTGTCTCTATTGGGACACAATGTAAAAACTCATATATCTGCGACATCATCTATATGTGAACTTTGGGCTGACAGATGCAAAGACCCAGATAGATTCTAACTTCCAGTTGCAAACGGAAACTTATTAAAAAACAGTTCTAGCTAGGGGGTTTTGATTTTTATTTCACTTTCATTAAGCCTTCGGTGACTCAGAGTCCATGCCCCCCCTCCCCCTCGCCTCCCTACCCCCCCCAGATGCTGATTTTTCCAACTAGAACTTGATTTAACTGTGGGTTTATGGCTGCTTGTAAAACCTCCAAGTTCTTCTACCTAATCAGGAAATGCACTTAATCAATGAAATGAAAGTTTTTCCAGTGTTGATTTCACTTGAGAAGCAAAACAATGTTTCCCCTTGTGGTTTAAAACAGCTTCCGTATTTCTTTGTAGTATCTTTACTGTCAGAAAAAAGTACCAATTTGTACCTTTGAGGGTATAATTATTTGTCACTGGGGCTGTACCCTCAAGGGTCTACCAATTGTACCCTAGCTGCAGATAAATTTACCTTTTATTGTAACTTTGGGTACCGAATTGGACTCTGAAGAATATTTTTGCACCATTAATGTTGTTTGTACCTAACAAATCTTTACCAAGGCTGTGCCCTTTTTCTGATGGCGTTGCTATAGTGCAGCTTATATTGATTTATTTGTCATGGTTGACAGGAAACATCTGTGGATGAGACTATTGACAGTAATTCCAACATTTTGCACAAACTAGTATAACCCTGCGGCTTTTTTATTCTATCTTAACATGATACATTCCCGCTGACAGAAGACCTTGATGTTATGGTTCTGCTTAATGTACCACTGTATCTTATTAGTGGCAGTGTAAATCCTTTAAAGAGTTATATCTCTCCTGTTACTTTTAAATAGTAATGTATTAATGAAAGACTTCCTTTGGTGGGGAGGGTGAACAGGACCGTGCGACAGGGGTGGGAGGAGGTATGCAAATAGAGAGGAGTTCAATGTCAGAACAAGGGAAACGTGGGGAGATTAAAAGGCATGTCAGCCTTTGGACAGGACTGAGGTATCATGTCTGTGCACGTCTTCACAAGCCGAGAGAAAAATGCTGGGACAAATGCCAAGGATTTTCATTGTCATTGGGCAGGTGTGGTTCATCAAGAACAATGCAGTTTCTATACACATCGATCTGAAGTATGTGAAAGGAAATAGAAACAAAGTGAATGAAATAAAAAACTACAGTTATTATATATATATATATAATTAAATGTAGTTTTTGATATATATATATATATATATATATATATATATATATATATATATATACTGTAATATGTATATGTACACTACTAGTCAAACGTTTTTGCACACAATGAGATTTTCTACATTTGCATGTAACATTTACTTACAATAGACTCGAAATTCTTTGCTGACAAATAAATTTACAGTATGTTCATCATTTCAGTACCTTTATTAGCAAGAGAATGTCATATCTTTGATTCACCAAAGTAACCTCTAGCAGTTATAACAGCAGAGCTAGTTTGAGGCATGCTTTCTGCAAGGGGCATTAAATTCTGCTCTGTTTCATCGGGTGAAACAGTTAACTAGTGCATTTAAAGTTAAGGACAGCCTAGAATTTGACTAAGTCATCACTACACTACCAGTTAATAGGATGTCAGACATGCACTGTTACAAACTCCTTCCATATTATAAAGGAAACTTGTTCACTTAACTTTCCCATTCTAAACAGGAACAGTGGAAAAGTGCTAAAAACCTCTGGTGTGCAAAAACCTTTGACTGGTAGTGTGTGTGTGTGTGTGTGTGTGTGTATGCACACACCTCCGGTTTCCTGGTCTCCATAAGGGAAAACTCTATTTTATAAAAATCAGTGACTGCTATGAAAAACCCAAAAATGCAAAACTGTTGTATTTTGCTTGGTTACGTATGGTTATGGTTAGGGCAGGGTGGGGGTTAAGGTTGTCATAGTTAGCGTTAGCATTTTTCCCATAGAAGTGAATGAGCAGGCCCCATAAGGATAGGTATACTAGACATGTGCATGTGTGTGTGTTGTGTGTGTGTGTGTATATATATATATATATATATATATATCTACAGCATCTACCACTGGATCTACAGCAATGACATCGGAATGTCATTCGGGCTGGATAAGTGTAGTCGAATGGTAACAAAGAGGGGGAAAGTAGTCAGAACCGAGGGGATCGTACTGCCAGAGGGCAACATAGCAGACATTGAGGATAGCTACAAGTACCTTGGAATCCCGCAGGCAAACGGGAACCATGAAGAGGCCACAAGGAAAGCAGCAACAACCAAATACCTGCAACGAGTAAGGCAAGTCCTGAGAAGTCAGCTGAATGGGAGGAACAAGATCCGGGCAATCAATACCTACGCCCTACCAGTCATCAGATACCCCGCTGGCGTTATAAGCTGGCCAAAGGAGGAGATGGAAGCCACTGACATCAAGACAAGGAAGCTCCTCACAATGCATGGCGGGTTTCACCCCAAATCCAGCACACTGAGACTATACACTAAGCGGAAAGAAGGAGGCAGAGGACTAGTGAGCGTCAAAGCCACTATCCAGGATGAAACATCGTAGATCCATGATTACATCAGGAAGATGGCCCCGACTGATGACGTGCTCAGTGAATACCTCAGGCAACAGAAACCCAAGAAGGAAGAGGAGCAAGAACAGGAACCATCATGGAAAGATAAACCCCTGCACGGCATGTACCACCGGCAGATAGAGGAAGTGGCTGACATTGAAAAATCCTACCAGTGGCTGGACAAAGCTGGACTGAAAGACAGCACAGAGGCATTAATCATGGCAGCACAGGAACAAGCTCTAAGTACAAGATCAATAGAGGCTGGGGTCTACCACACCAGGCAGGACCCCAGGTGCAGGCTGTGCAAAGATGCCCCCGAGACGATCCAGCACATAACAGCAGGGTGCAAGATGCTAGCAGGCAAGGCGTACATGGAACGCCATAACCAAGTGGCTGGCATAGTGTACAGGAACATCTGCGGGGAGTATGGGCTGGAAGTCCCAGGGTCAAGATGGGAGACACCTCCAAAGGTGGCTGAGAATGATAAGGCTAAGATCCTGTGGGACTTCCAGATACAGACTGATAAACTGGTAATGGCTAACCAACCGGACATAGTAGTGGTGGACAAGCAGAGGAAGAAGGCCATAGTGATAGACGTAGCAATCCCAAGCGATGGTAACATCAGGAAGAAGGAACATGAGAAGCTCGAGAAATACCAAGGGCTGAGAGAAGAGCTAGAAAAGATGTGGAAGGTGAAGGTAACAGTGGTCCCAGTGGTAATTGGAACACTCGGGGCAGTAACGCCCAAACTGGGAGAGTGGCTCCAACAGATTCCAGGAATGACATCTGAGATCTCTGTCCAGAAGAGCGCAATCCTAGGAACAGCTAAGATACTGCGCAGGACCCTCAAGCTCCCAGGCCTCTGATAGAGGACCCGAGCTTGAAGGACAAAGACCACCCACAAGGAGGGTGAGTGGGTCCTTTTTTTTATATATATATATATATATATATATATATATATATATATATATATATATATATATATATATATATATATATACAGACTATATTGCCAAAAGTATTGGAACACCTGCTTTTACACATAAACTTTAATGACATACCATTCTTAATACATTGGCTTTAATATGGAGTTGGCCCACCCTTTGTAGTACAGTTGAAGCTTCAACTCTTCTGGGAAGGGTGTCCACAAGGTTTAGGAGTGTGTTTATGGGGTTGAGGTCAGGACTCTGTGCCAGCTAGTGAAGTTCCTCTCATCCATGTCCTAATGAACCTTGCTTTGTGTACTGGTGTGCAGTCATGTTGGAACAGGAAGGGGCCTTCCCCAAACTGTTCCCACAAAATTGGGAGCATGAAATTGTCCAAAAGGGCTTTAAATGCTGCATCATTAATTAAGAGTTCCTTTCACTGGAAATAAGGGGCCAAGCCCAACCCCTGAAAAACAACCCCACACCATAATCCCCTCTCCACCAAACTTTACACTTGGCACAATGCAGTTAGGCAAGTACCATTCTTCTGGCAACTTCCAAACCCAGACTTGTCCATTGGATTTCCAGACAGAGACGCATGATTCGTCACTTCAGAGAACATGTCTCCACTGCTCTAGAGTCCAGTGGCAGTGTGCTTTACACCACTGCATTTGATGCTTTGCATTGCACTTGGTGATGTAAGCTTTGTATGCAGCTGCTCGGCCATGGAAACCCATTCCATGAAGTTCTTTACACACTGTTCTTGAGCTAATCTGAAGGCCACAGGACATTTGGAGGTCTGTAGCTATTGACTCTGCAGACAGTTGGTGACTTCTGTACACTGTGTGCCTCAGCATATGTTGTCCTCGCTCTCTGATTTTACGTGGCCTACCACTTCGTGGCTGAGTTTCTGTTGTTCTCGATTGCTTTCACTTTGTTATTATACTACTAACAGTTAACCATGGAATACTTAGTAGTGAGGAAATTTCACGAATGGACTTATTGCATAGGTGCCATCCTGTCATTGTACAGTACCACTCTTGAATTCACTTAGCTCCTGAGAGTGACCCATTGTTTCACAAATGTTTGTAGAAGCAGTCTGTATGCCTAGGTGCTTGATTTTATACACCTGTGTCTATTGAAGTTATTGGAAACACCTGAATTCAATGATTTGGAGGGGTGTCCCAATATTACAAATATAGTGTATACATGTATTAAGAGCATGCAAAAAAAGTACTTACTAAGTAAAATGGAAAAAATGTCAGGATAATGCAAAGTGCACAATACAAATACAGGACAAAAATAATACTACACAAAAAAACAAAAAAATACTATCAGCAAATTAAAGCTGCTGAACAGATCCTGGAGTATTGCTTGGGTACATGGAAGAATGAGTAAGCGGTGCTACCAGTGGTCAGCGGAAACTACCAACGGCTGGTAGTCTTCAGTTTGGCTCTGAAGAAGAAGCAGTGGATGAGCCGCATTAGGTGGGCAGATATCATTCTGTATCTTTTACCAGATGTAGAGTGATCATACTATGTCCAGAGTGAGTTGGGTTTCTGACCATCTTGAGGGCAGCAACAGAGATTTCTGTTGTTTTATAAATCCTTGAGGCTGGGCAATTCTAGGCCCGTTATCTGTTTATCTGACTTGAGGATCTGCTGCAGGACTTTCCGTTCACCCCTTATCTTATACAGTTCATGAAAAGGCACAAAGTAATGAATGAATGGGCTTGTAACCCAACTTCACCCTTCCTTAGGAGTCCCAACCCTCCAGCCCCCATCGAGCAGCAACGCATTACATGCTCTGCAGCCCTTGAAACATTCTAAGCTTGCTTTAGTAATTGTGTGACATAATGAAACTGAATGTACATAACTGATATACACCATTATGCAATTACTGGTTTGTATCAGTTTCAGAGCTCATATGAGTTTAACTGATGGGAAAAATATCACATGGCTGACATGAGAGCATCAGGCTACATTAGCATGCTAATTGTGCATGCTCTCTGAATTGCAGTAAGAGTCACTGATGAGAGACGCTGATATCCAGTGTCGGAGAGGTCATTTTTCTCCATGAAGCACATTAATGGATCATTGTCACAGGCGAACCAGAAAATCAGCATTTCTCAAAAACCTGGAGAGGACCTGTAAATGATGATCCTACATAGTGATAAGAAAATTAAATTTCAAATATATGCAACAGATATCAAAAAGATTGCTATCAACAGCATACCATGAACAAAGACATTATTTAAATTTTTATTTATTACATACTTTCCCCGTACAGCTTATACTTTTTTTCACATTTTCTCACTGTTGTCACTTGTGAATATCTTAACATTAAATGTACAGTATAAGGCAATACAACACTTTTTATCTGTCGATCCCATGACTTGAAAAACGTAAACCATAATTAGTTTACATAATTCTGAATGCTCTGCTCTACTGTTAATTACAAACTTTTTTTAAACTGGGGGAGTTCATGAATCCAATTACCATTTGCACTTTTCCAACTATTTATTTCACACTTCTGCTGCAAAACAGGAATGAAGTAGTTATAGGCTAATATTTCTTTATTGATAATGATATAATATGAATGCTTCCACATGAGTGTGTATAAAAACTTATAATGCATGGCTTGGAGTGCATTAGCCCACTTATTCCATACTTACCACATGTTTGTACTTAAGGACATTGTTTAACAGTAACAAAGCATACCGTGCTATTTCCTTTGGGTGAAACTGCATCTTGGGGGATCCATACTCCTAAATTTTTTGTTTATATACGTCACAAGCCACCATTTTTCATTCTAAAGTACTCCATTGCTAAAATCATATACCAGTCTTTAGTTTGAAATGACCGGCTTCTAAGCGCAAAACTGGTCTTTATGTATGTATTGTAGCGAGCCGACCAGCCATGGTATGGGTGGGCACAGTAAACGGCAAGAGGCAATAGGAGTTAGCCTGAAGGAGGCATTTACAGTAGTGTGCCCGTACCTGTCACTCTGATAAGGCACCTGCTCGACCTATCGTGCCCATCGCCCTGCTTACTCATAACACGTATCGTGGGCACACACACACACACACACACACACACACACACACACACACACACACACACACAGTGAAGTGAAGTGATTAGTCATTGTTGACACACCACAGCACACGGCAAATGCGTCCTCTGCATTTAACCCATATGTGATATCAAGACATGCAGGGAGCAGCCAATTCAGCACCTGGGGAGCAGTACCTCAGTGCTAAATAAAAATTCAAATAATTTCAGTACTGTGTACCTCAGTGCTAGCTGGCTGGTTGGGGATTTGAACCAGCAATCTTTCAATTGCATCCCTAACCATTAGGCCACTACTATGCACATCAACTGCTATTTTACACTCTGCTCATGACATTACAATACAGCACAAGACATTACAATGCATGTCAATCATGAAGGACTATTTACAAGGTTGGCACCAGTCCAATCTGCTGCGCTGCCCGGTACCACTCAAACAGCTCTGACCCCTCGAGACTCCAGAGACCTCTGAAAGTGTCCTGTGGTACCTGGCATCAAGATATTAACAGCAGATCCTTTATGTCCTGTAAGGTTCAAGGTGGAGCCTCCATGGATCGGACTTGTTTGTCCAGCACATTCCACAGATGCTTGACTGGGTTACAATCTGGGGAATTTGGAGGCCAAGTTAAAACTTAAAATTTTTTTTTCATGTTCCTCAAACCATTCCTGAACTATTTTTGTAGTGCGGAAGGGCGCATTATCCTGCTGAAGGAGGCCACTGCCATCAGGGAATACTGATAGGCATTGGTGGCCTAATGGTTTGGGAAGAACACTTGTAATTCAAAGATTGCTGGTTCAAAGCCACCGCTGAGGTACCCTGAGCAAAGTACGACCCCCAAGCTCTGCTCCGTGGGGCTGAATTAGCTACCCCCTGCTATGTCACATATGGGTTAAATGCAGAGGACACATTTCTTTGTTGTGTGCTGTGGTGTGTCCACACTGATCACTTAATTCTGTTGCTATGAAGGGGTGTACAGCTTCAATGCTGAGGTAGATCCATACGCTTGTCCATTTTCTCCTGCTTCCAACATATCAACTTCTTGAACTGTCTATTCACTTGCCTAATATACGTACAGTATAATGGCACCCTTGACAGAGGTCGTTGCAACAAGAAAATCAATGTCTTTCATCTCACCTGTCAGTGGTTTTAATGTTATGGCTGATGGGTGTAGGAACCTGCTGGTATTGCTGTGCTTTATGCGTAAATCCTGACTTATTTAGTGTTTACCGATTATTAGACCCGGACTTACGTACCATCCTGCTTAAGCAGGTTAAATAGGACTGTAAAGTATGACTGCACTACAAGTGCATGACATCAGTAAATCACATTTAATCACTAACCATAGGTCCTGGCCCTCAGTCTGAAGCACTGTTGTTGTCTAAGTGACTTGTAGCAATTTCTTTCTTTGCTGCTAGTTTCTTTTAAGTAACATTAGAATTAAAGATACTACTGCTGTGATTCTTCAGGCCAGAACTGCCAGTGTGGTTATAGCAAATTAATCCATACAGTATATATTAGAAGATGGTGGAATTTACTCAGTTTATTTTTTTACTTGTATTTGTGTGATAAAACTGATTTCCATTCTCCAAAAATAGTGAGATGTGACGTAGGCTTCCACGTGATGGGCATAACTTAGGGTGCATGATCACAGCGATTCCAGGGACATGCGGTTAATCTCGTCATGCTCACATGACTGTAAATTTACTAAGCAGGAAGCGCTGCCAAATGTATGGTGCCCTGCTGAGCATTTCTGCTGCTCTAATTGCATTGTTATGGGAACAGGAAGAAGAATGATCTGCTTATGGCCGGTTACAATTATAACTCCCTGTTATGCACTTGTGCGTAATGCACTTGCCGTCTAGATACTCTGTGAAATTTGCAGCATCTACAGTAAGTAGAACAAGCAAGCAAACAGACATACAAATAAATAGTTACATTCATCGCAGCATGACGTTTTTGAATATTCCTATGAGTAAGTGGTTGGAAGATGGATGGATAGATGAATGGATAGATAGATGGATGGATGCATAAATGGATGAATATTGCAAATTGGAATGATAAAATATTGCCTGTACACTATAAATTTCACTTAGTTAAAAAATACATAAATGGGATTTACAGCCTGGAATATTTCATCTATTGAGCCTTAAAAGAGCCGTAATGAGACCCATTCAGTGCAATCAGAAGACGTTTTTAGTTGGGATGTTGTTTTGTTTTTGTTTTTAGCTTTGTAAATTGCAGACATGCAATAAGCAGTATATTTCTCATTTACCAGATTATTTTCCCTTCAAAGAGCACTCAGGAGCATTGCATCCGAATAGGAATATTATATTTATTTATGTAATTCTTCCATTCACACAGACCCTTCAGCTAATACTAATTTTAGAAGTATGAATGCTCTTTTCCCATTTTCTGTCTGTCCACCCACCCATCCATCCATCCATCCATCTTGCAACTGCTTATTCTGGTCAAACAAATGCTGCTATTTGCATGGCTTTTTTTCTGGACAGCATTACATTTTTTGTATGGTGGTAACCTTGCTCCATCCATTAACTCAAACGGCCACCATTCAGCTCCAGCTGCAGACACATCCAGCCAAACAAGAGAAGGAGCTCGGAGTTGGATCTGACTGCAGGCTATAATACAAAAAGCAGCCCCCAGAACTGGGAAATTACGTCTTTAGGGGAGGGTCTCCACCGCCGCCTCAGCCAGACTGAGCTTTCAGAACACTAGTCGTTCTTGCAATTCTCGTTTTCAGTGTAATATTCATCCTGACATGAAGATGAGCAGAGAGCCCCTAAAATCGCTCAGTTTTTGCTGGTTGTCTGCTGTCTGCTGTGTTTCAAGTGAAGCGCAGCCCTGGAGCTGTTGGCTGCCCGGGAGGCAGGGGGGGGGGGGGGGGGGGTGTGTGTAGCTGCTGCAGCTAACAATACAGTGGAGCTAGCTGAGTGGAAGTAGCCGGCACCCTGGGGCTTCACGTTCGTCCGAGGGGGGGAAGCCAGCATAACTCAGATTCCTTTTGCTTCATACAAAAAGCAAAAGGAATACTACTGACATGTTGTTCTGAAAGGCATGCCAAAATGAACATTACAATATTTAATCACTGCACCCAAATATTATGATCGCCTTAGTGATCAGATTAAATTTGTTTATACATTTCTGCAGTTTGAAAGTAATTCAATTGTTTATGGACAAATGAACAATTTCAAACATTCAGAAACTCATGTATATTGGGCTGCAATTCTCTACCCTTGAAGCTGTAGCTCACAAATAAAATCTTACGTCAACTCATCTTGCTTCAGCCCTTACAAGTTTATTGGCAGGATTTGGGAGTTTCAGTAAATGGCTATAACTGGCTTTCAGCTACTTCCCTCATGTGTAAAAAGAAATCTCTCTGCACACGGTTTAGTGTTTTTGACAGCTATGAAAAATGCATGCAACACACATCCTCTTAAAGGGGATTAAATAACTTTGAGTATTGCTTAAGGGGAAATACTGACATGTAGTGTGAAGTGTGAATGCCATAATCATAAAAAAATACTATATACCTGGATTCAGGCAGAAAGGTGGTTTCTGAATTTTGGGAAATACCTGAGTGAACAGAATATACAAACACTGACCTCATCAAAATGTCTTTCTAGATTTATTTTTTATACATTTCTTGAACTTGAAAATAATTCAATTAAGCGCCATATGGAAACTGTTTACTTTTTTAGGGCGATTTCTGTGCTTTTCTGATTAATGTCATAATATAGAAATGTGTTACCTCCCACAGGACATTTGATGGCTGGATTACCCTCTGCACCCAGAGGGTAATCCAGCCACATGTAGCAGATAAAAGAGGGAAAATACATAAATACCAAACAAGTATTTCACAATAAATAATGAACCAGTTGATGTGAAGTCAGATTAATTCCATTAATATATGAACCATGTTTGCCAGAAAGTCTATTTACTTACACTTATTAAAAGGGATTTTTCGTCATTATTCTGTTTAAGTGTGGAGATGTAAGATGTTACCATACTGGGCCGTGAATTGCATGCTGGGACTGGCTGATGGATCATAGCGAGGTGGGGATGTTTGCATGCTGAGAAGACAGTGACAGCTACAGACGGCCATCCCCGGCTTAGCAGCCAGGTTGCCTGCAGTCACATCTGAAGCGGCTCACCCACGCTGCCATACCAAGGGGTTCATATGGCTGCCTGATATCAGCATGCCGTATCTATCCAAGGAGATCATACCTCTTCATGATGGCCATGTACACACTCAGCTCCTCCAGGCTTTCTATCTTAGATTCAGCAGCCTGTTACAGTATCTCCAATTGAGGTCCAGATTATTGCGGTTCCTTTTCACTGGCATTCGTCTATACATTATGTAACATGTTACAGCACAAGTCAATCTATTTACAGATATTAAAAGATGTATAAGTATTTAAATAAGAAAAAAAAATCTAAAAGCATAAAAGAAAATAATTTTCATTTCTGTTCAAGAGATAAAATCCAAAATATCTAATTTTTTTGTCCATTTAGCGTCTGAAGTAATAGGAAGGTGTGAGAACTTAAACTCTTGAGGCAGTTAATGCAATAGTAAGAAACATTAGTAAATGTACACAGGATTATATCTGCAGGAAACAAAACACTGCATAACAAAACCTCATCCCATTTGAGAAGCAGGAGGGGGACTATAATCATGTGGGATTCTAAATGGCTTATAAGCCTTATAATAAATGTACCAGTGAATTCTAAGTTGTGTCAGGAAATTCTACAGTAGAATGCTAGGTCATCTGTCTGTGATCTACAACTCCAAAGAAGTTGGGTCATGCAACCTCAGAGTGATGTATAACATAGGAGTAAATGAACAAGTCAGAGTCTTGACCTCTGAAATGCTGATTTAAAGCAATCCTTTCCAGCAAAATATCCCAAAAAATCATGACCTGAAACTTTGTATTGAGTCCTGGGCAATAATGCTTCCTAAAAGCTGCATGGGTCTGCTAGCTAAAGAAAGCATTTGATTGAGTATATCGGTAATAAAAGAGGTTCCACTAGTAAGTAAACATGAGTTCTGAATACTTTCCCCGTCAATGACCTTGGACGTTTAAAAACTTCGTTTAATGATGATAGTCATGTGAAATGTTGTATATTTTGTTAAGTCAATGATTTTGTCATTAATTTTTATTATGATTTAGACAAGGATCTAATCACATTTTCTGGAGCCATACACGCAGAAATCCATATAATACCAAAGGCTTCTCCTTT
This sequence comes from Brienomyrus brachyistius, assembly GCF_023856365.1. NCBI lineage: Eukaryota > Metazoa > Chordata > Actinopteri > Osteoglossiformes > Mormyridae > Brienomyrus > Brienomyrus brachyistius. Next base: position 2,279,651 of record NW_026042307.1, read on the forward strand.
GATCGCACATCACTACATGTGTTGACAGGATAATGGTAGGATCTGATTCGGCTGCTTCCCTCAGGTAGACAACTTAGATCATTCATCACATAAACAACATGCTTCAAGAAGAGCTTCTTTCCCAGTGCCATCATACTTCTCAGCAGTACCTCCTGCTTGTAATCATATAAAACAATGTCACTTGAATGTTTACATTTACATCGCCACAGACCCCTGATAATCTGTTTGCACATATATAATTGCATGTACAGTAACCAATCTATATTGTGCCTGTATCAATGTTCTCTTTTGCACCACTTGAATATGTGCAAAAATGCTGTATGTATCACACACCTTGCACTTACTTCTCTCTGTTGTGTTTTACACTTATTCTGTATCTGTGTTTCACCCTAATTGTTAGCTGTCTATTGCCAATATGAATTGCCACCAGTCTTGGGCATGTGGCAATAAAGATTCTGATTCTGTTAATCTGTATATTTAACTACAGTAATAAACAACACATTTGCACTCCTTATGGTAGGATTTAGACAGTATACTGTTTACAAGATACTACAATGAAAAAGTATCTTAAGAGATTTTTTTTTTTTTGCTTTTAATATGTATTTGCTGAGCCACCTGCATTATCACAATGAGCTGGCAGAAATCTGACACTTTGCAGCTTGTTCACAGTAGATATATGACTTCTTCTGGAGCAGAAGGTGTACTTTGTGCTGATCTGGTGCCGAGTGGTGCAGGAGAATTTATGCTGTCGAGACAGCACAACCTCATGCATCTATATAATATGTCCAATCCACAGGTATCCTGCCTTCTCACAAACGTCAATCCCACATAATTCCAAAGACTCTGTTTGGCTGAGATTGCGGTTCTGGACAAACAAACTGAAACAGTTGCATATTTTGTAGCTACACATATTTTTGCGACCACACCTAGGTTGATTTTTAATTATAGTGTTGGGTCCTAGCATCTACTAGTCCAGGTATGATAGCAAAATGATTAAGGGTAACACTTTACTTAAAGCAGTCATCATGATGCGTTATAGACACCTTCATAATGCTTTCATAAAGTATTATAAACATGGCTCTAACCATTTATACATTATAGCCATGTTTCTTATACATTATTAATGCTCTATGAAGCTCTCGCCTGTAATGCACTGTAGATGCTTTCGTAATGCATTATAATGGTCAGTATAAGCTATTATAATGCATTATGAAGGTATCCATAATGCACTATACATGAGTGCTTTAAGTAAAGTGTCACCAGTCATTTTAACTAAAGAGAACACTGACGCCTCAAATAACTACTACCAGTGTTCAGTGAAAAATTCTTAGAGGTATATATACTTACTGGCAAACATACTGACAGCTGGGTGATACAGCAACAGGAGCAGAAGTGGCCTAATGATTAAGGAAGTGTGATTGTGTTTGAAAGGTTGCTGGTTTGAATCCCTGACCAGCAGAGTACTGCTGAGGTGTAGTGAGTAAGGTGCTGCCCACCTGTCACATATGGGTTAAATGCAGATGACACATTTTGTTGCTGTGTGTCAGCAATTAATAACTGTAAACAAACAAGACCCACAATCTAACTGTGAGTTTGATAATGTTGCATCACATGACCTGGCCACCATACCTAAACCCTAAAAAATAGGTTTTGAAGAGTTTGACCAAAAAGTGAAGGAAAAACATCCAATGAGAACTTAGCATTTGTGGGACTTCCTTCAGGACAGCTGGAAAAGCATCCCAGGAGGCCACCTCAGGAAACTAGTCAATCATGTCTTTATGGACTTTGCTTTGTTCACTGGGGCACATACATGCTGGAACAGAAAAGGGCCATCCCCAAACTGTCCCCATAAAGTTGGAAGCATAAAATTTTCTAAAATGTCTTGGTAGGCTGCAGCATTGAGATTTCCCTTCACTAAGGCGTTGGCAAGTTTTACGCACAATGTACTTTAGCACTGGGTGACCCCGTTCTGTTGCTTTAGCTGGTTTTTGTTGTTCCTATTGTTCCTATACACTTTCACTGTGCAATAATACCACTTCTAGTTGACTGTGGAGTAGCTAGTAGGGAAGAAATTTCACAAACTGACTTATAGCAAAGGTAGCATCCTACAACAGTACCACACTTCAATTCACTGAGCTCTTCAGAAGAGAATGACCCATTCTTTCACAAATGTTTGTAAACCTAACTGCATGGCTAGGTACTTGATTTCATACACCTGTGGCAATGGGTTGGTACATGAGAGGTTTGTCACAGTATTTTGTGCATATAGTGTGTCTGTGTCTCTGTGTGTGTGCGTGTGTGTACAGTATGTGTCTGTGTGTTTGTGCTGGGGGAACCATTTTTCAGGTCCTCACAAAGATCTATGAATGCAATGAAAAAAGTAAAAATCTCATATTTAGTTTGGTTACTTATGGGTAAGGTTAGGGCTGGGTAGGCGTTAAGGTCATCATGTTGGGATTAGAGTTTTCCCCATAAAAATGAATGGAGAGTCCCCACAAAGATATAATTACAAACCTGTGTGTGTGTGGGTGTGTATAAATACATCCACAGCATTTCATACAAACCTATGTGTCTGTGTGTGGCAATTTTACAGACTACGAGACTGATGTTTGTGAATTATCCTGATGCTTTAATGCTTTGTTCAAACTGAGCATTAATTACAAATGCAGGTCCACACTTTCCGATCTTAATTTAGTGCCCGGTCTCCCCATGACGTGCACATACAACCTCTTTAATAAGAAGAATCAGGTGCTGGATCAAAAAAATACCATTTAAACCTGCTTGTTTTCTTATAATGCGATTAACATTTATATTCACTTCCAAATCGGTCTCCGTCTTTGATCTCTTACAGCCCTGCTACTTGTTAGATTAAATAGACAATCGAATGCGCCTAGTGACTGAGCCCAGCAAACAGGAGGAAAGATTTTGTGAAAAATTAACAAAGGAGAGAAATAAATCCTCAGTTTGGCCATATTATCCTGGAATTGCGGTGAGTACTGTTTTTGATCAACGTTACTCAGCAATCCAGCACTTCATTCCTTGCGTTTGATCAGATCTGTGGTCATCTGACCAACCATCAGCCTGGGAGGTGACTAGTAGAGTCTAGCTATAGTACTACTCTGTTTTGCTAATCTAGCTGTATATCTACTTCATAATAACGGTCTAGATGAGTGTTTGTTAAACCACTCCTTGGGGATCCCCAGGCAGTCCACATTTTTGCACACTCTGGTGTAGAGCTGGGGGGAGCAAAAACATGGACTCTCAGGGAGTCTGAGAGTGACAAACACTGATCTAAATCTCCTACTTTATACAGGTTTACTACCTCATGCTTGAATATATATCACTAAAATCAAGCTTGTTCAAAGATGAATAATCTTCTATTCCTTACATAGAAAATTGCTTGATCATTTTTTATATATCAGAGGTAGGCAATCTTATCCGGATAGGGCTGCTGTATATGCAGGTTTTTGCTGCAATCCCTTAAATAGATTACTAATTAGAGGACTGATTGGCTGAAGAGTCCTCACACCTGGGTCTGAACAGCTGACCTAAAGGTTATCCCAAAAAGCTATATACACACCAACCCTTTGTGGATAAGACTGCTCACCCCTCTTATACAGTATATTCAAATTCTGAAGAAATTTGGCACTTTTTTTAAATTCAACCCAGTGAGGAGTCTCACATCTTAGCAGACCATTGCTGATTCATGAATTATTGTGATTGCAATAAAATATTCAGGAAAGTTTGTAGTTTTAAGCTGTGAATGGCTTCAAATTGATTATGTGACACCAGCCATGTCTCAGAATTGTGATTGGCATGCAACTCATCAGGTTTGGAAGCAGAAATTAATGAATCCTGTTTCCCCTGTCCTCAGCCATGATAATACTTCTGTCTCCCATAAACAAAGCAGTGTGAAACTGAAAATCTGTGAAAATGTGATGCCTGCCCTTCTAGTGGCATTCAGATGCTGACACGCTGCAGGCAGAAAACTGGTTTGCCCAATATCCTGTTGCCTGTAGTTTTTCTTTGTGTGGAATGGATGAGATACAGGTCAAGGAGAGCTAGAGAGCAACAATTAAATACTTGTATTGCATGGTTAACAATGGGCAGGCATGTTTCTTGCTCGTCATTGTGGTGGAAGCACTGGACTTACAATATTGGTAATTACAGTATGCAGCTGCTACTAGTTTTACTTCAGACTTGCACAGTGGTGATGACTGAAAAAATTGTTAACAAAGAATGCATGTCTTCTGATTATAGCTATTAAATATTTCACGCAACACTGTACAGGCAGCATCTGGCACATGACCGGCGATATACCTGCTTTTTTGTTTTTGGAGAGTGATTCATTTAGGTGTTACCATAGTAATCATTTCCAAAATCTTCACTCATCCTTTATTTAAGGTATTGGAACCAAGTGACATTCCACATTTTATCGCTCCTTTAAGAAATGCGCCTACCAATTTATTTCATATATATATATATATCCATCCATCCATTTTCCAAACCGCTTATCCTACTGGGTCGCGGGGGGTCCGGAGCCTATCCCGGAAGCAATGGGCACGAGGCAGGGAACAACCCAGGATGGGGGGCCAGCCCATCGCAGGGCACACTCACACACCATTCACTCACACATGCACACCTACGGGCAATTTAGTAACTCCAATTAGCCTCAGCATGTTTTTGGACTGTGGGGGGAAACTGGAGTACCCGGAGAAAAGACCACAAGAACACAGAGAGGACATGCAAACTCCAATCATGAAGCCACACTGGAGGCTTGAACCCTGGTCCCAGTGGTGTGAGGGAACAGTACTAACCACCCCTTCAAACAACCACCATGAATACAAATGTTAACTAGTACAAACATAAATATTAGTAAAATAAATGGATTCATGAAATATCTTTCCATTGGTCAATTAGCTCCATCAGTCCTTATCAGCAGACAGAGGAAAATGGGCATATTCCATCGATTCTAAAAAGTGGATATATGCACTTTTCACCTGACATTAAAATATAATAGATGAATATTGTAATGTACATTTTTTCCATTTTCCCAGATTTATGAAGTCAGATTCCTGTTCATTAAAATTTGTGCCGTGTAAGTGCATTGTAAGTAGCTGTGAATGAATGTTATCAATGCTGTTTTCAGATGGGTGTTGCAGGCTGCAGACTGAGTGACTCTTAGACTCATAGACGTGTGTTAAGCTTAAATGCATAATATTTGCTTTCGCGGTGTGTTTTGTAAGGTTTTCAGAAACAGATAAAAAATATTACTCTGTCTATTTGACATTGTCTTTTAATTATTTTGCCGAGGATCAGCAGCCACCCCTTGATCGGCACTGATACCGCCCCGAAGGACTGCGTCATCGGGGAGGTATAAGCACAATTAGAGACTCGATCCCGCGGGTGCCCCGCTTCCCAAAGGGGGCAGGGATCGTCCCTCCTATGCCAGACTGGCCAGCCTTGCCTGTAGAGGCAAAAGCCCCGAAGGCGCCATCCTCGCCTCTGTCCGAAGACAGAGAGCGGCTGGCGCATAAGTTCTTTACCCTCCAGGGGTTATATTGGAGGGTGATGGACAGTTTCCCGACTCCTCGGGACCCAGAGGTGGAACACCTCTCGTTCCTGCTCCCCTGAGAAATCGAGGCTTTTAACCCCGCCTCGGAACCGGCAGCCCTCGTCAGCCTAGCCGAGGGTTTACAGAGGCTTCTCGAGCTCCGGAAGCCGGAGGACCCCGCACCGGAGCATCCGCCTCTACCCCGGGAGCCAGAACCGGAGCAGCCACCTCTGCCCGCGGGTCCTGCGCCAGAACAATAGCCTTTGCTGGCGGGTCCCATACCAGGATCACCGCCTAAGCCGGCGGACCCCGCTTCAGGGCGACCGCCGCCGCCTGCACTACTCGCGGCGCCCGTCCCCCTGCAATCTGCCCTGCCGGAACAGTCCCCACAACTTCCGGAGAGAACAGTGCAACTTCCTCTGCTGGCGACACGCGCACCGGTGCAGCCGCCAGCTCCTGCAGCTCCCGTGCTGGAGCGGTCATCTGGATCCACGGCTCACGCGCCGGGGCAGCCACCTCCGCTGCCTGCACGACTGCCGGGGCCACCGACTCCAGCGGTGGAGCACATGCCAGTGCTTCGGACTGCCTCTGTCGAGTCGTTCTGCCCGCCTGCAAGCTCCATGCAGGTATCCTGTCAGCCTCCCATCTCCTACAGCTCCCGCGCCCACGCCCGAGGCGCTCCCTGTACCTGCAGCAGCTCCAGCACCCATGCCTGAGGTGTCCCCGCCTCCAAGGACTGGGCCCCCCGGGGTCCGTGTTTCTGGACTTGTTCTTGTCCCTGACCCTCCTCCTATCCCGTCAGCCTTCGTCCCCGAGGAGGTCCCAGAGGACCCCACCGTTGCTCCTCCCTCTTTGGAGATAGAGGAGCTAGAATGGGACCCCTCGGGGACCTGTCTTGTGACTCCTATGCCCTCACCCCGGCGAACTCGACCCCAACCAAGGGTCGTAATGTCTGTGTCCCGGAAGGGGCGGGGACACAGACGCAGGGCTGGGGTCCCGCCCGCCCTGCCCCCTGGCTCGCCCTCCCTCGCCTGTGCTGGGGCTTGGTCGGCTCCTGCAGGTCCTGGCCCCCGGGTCGGTGGTCGCCTGCGGGTCCCCCTCCTCACCCTCATCGCCCTGCCTCGCTCCCTCCGCCGGGTCCTTGGTGGTCGCCTGCGGGTCCCCCGACGGCGGCGCCCCGATCGCCTGCGGGTCCTCCCGCTCAGGCGCGTCGGCAGACGTCGCCGCCTGTTGCGGCTCCCCCCTTCTCCTTGCCCCCACCAGGGTCCCCTCCTGCTCCCGTCTCCCCTTCCCTGGTGTCCCCTTCGTCTCCCTCCTCTGCCCCTTTGTCGGTCCCTCGCCCTGGCTCCTCGGCCGCTCCAGGGTCCCCTCCGGCTCCGGCCTTCCGGTCGCCTGCGGCCCCTCTGGCTGCCTCCCGTCACCCGCACGGGCTCTCTCGGTCGGCCCTTTCCTCCTCCTCCTTCTTGCCCTTTGTCCCTGCTTTTGTTCCTCGCCCGTCTGTTCCGCCCTTTCATGCTCCTTGTTTCCCGTTGTTCCCTCCTTACACTCCCGCTCCTAGTGTCCTGCCTGTCCCTCCTCTTTCTCCCTTCCTGGTCTGTCTCTCCGTCTTCCCTGCCCTTTGTCAACTCTTGTCCTACGTCCTGTCGCTTGCCCTGTTTTGTGCCTCGGTCCTGTTTCCTGTCTTTCCTTGATTTTGTTCTTCTGTTCCAGGTCCCGTGTCCCTCGTCCCGTCCGTCGCCCGGTGAAGCGCACCTTTGGGGGGGGGGTTCTGTCATGCCCAGCTCGTCCGCTCCTCATGTGTGCCACGCCCCCCTGATTACCCACATGTTCTTTCCCGATTGTACCCAGCTGTGTCTAGTTACTTTGATCAGTCCTGTGTATTTCAGCTGTTGTTTCGTCTTGCCCCTCCCGTTTCCTTAATAAATCCCTAGTTTATCCCCGTACTCCGTTTGCCTTGCCTGCTCTTTGTCCGCTCGCCTACCCATCAATCACCCGCTTCAACGCCAATCGTGACAGAGGGGGAGAGTCCCTAAAATCGCCTCTGCAAGTACCACTCAGTTAAGCAGCTAATTTACCTTAACTGGAGAGAGCTACAAAAAACTCAAAAACATTTCAGTGTTTTGTCCATTAAGTTATCCAACCCCTCATCCAACCCATCTCCACCTCTGTTGTCAACATAAGCAATGTCAACATAAGCAATATCATGGGACTGAAAGCCAGGTATAGTTCAGTGAACACAAATCCACAGAACTGAAAGCATTTCTTGGAGCTGCTGATACCTGTGATTCGTCAGCCTGCTGAAATGACGCACAGCACGAACATACATGGCATTTTGAGTGAACTTTATAAATCTTATGACCTTTACAGCACTTTGAGATGAATGACACCTTTTTTAAAAATTGAGAAAAAGGAGAAAAGATTTTATTGGGTGAGAAAAAAGAGTTTGGTGTGTATGTGTGTGACTGCCTTTGTGTGAGGAATATGAGCATACACATAGGTAGCTATGTACGCTTGTGTATTTGCTTGTATGGGTTGCTGAAGATAGTTCTAAGGTTATTGTAATAATCTGTCAAAAATAATGTAGTATCTTCTTCGTATAACGTCTGAATAAATTATATGTATTTAATTTCATTGTTTTTCTCATTTGCAACACATCAAAAACAGCTCAAGTAATTTGCCGTAAGTTTCACATCTGGTCCCACAATTAGGTAGACCCATGGAATTAGTTGTGCTTATCTTCTTTCACAAATAGTCTGGTTATTGCTGTGCCACTGCAGGTTTTCTGTGATGGGGGAAAAAATCTCAGAATAAAACAATATCTGCAGCCTAATTATATATTCCTGTCGCATTTTAATGCTTTGTCTAAGGGATTTTGATGTAATTTTCAGCTCTTCCAGGCACCTCCAGCTAAACTGTAAATTTTTCCTGCGTAACAGATCTGCTTCACCGTGTGAGGTGTCCGGAATTTCCTCACTAAAGTGGAGAACTGCCTTTCCTGCGGGTTTCTTGCTGTGTAATTACAGAAGTATTATCATGTCGTTATTTTACACTTCCTCACATCCTGGGAGTGGAAACCGTGTGGTGCTTGAAGTTAAATTTGGCAAAGCAGACACAGCAACAAAGCAGTAAACCAGCAGCATTGCACCCAAAGAAGGATCCGGTGCAATTGTTAATAATCAGTGTACCTGTAGTTTTTTCAATTTCACCTTGACATACTAAGCAGGTTGTGAAAAAAAATGCAATTTGAGCAATTTGGAAGACATTTGACAATGCAAGAAAAAATTCATGAAAAAAAATGCATGAGAGAAACCCAGCTTGCAGTGATGGACAGCTAATCCATCCTGGATGTTCCCCTTATTGCACCCTATGCTAAGTTCCAGCACCCTGACAACCCTCTACAGGAGAAGCATTTGTAAAATGGATGGTTTTAATGTTCTGGAATGTTCCATTACATTCTACATTTTAACTCTAAAAGTTTATTTCAAATAGTAAACTCTCCATGTAGTACATCTCCAAAAAATAATGAGCTTCTAATTATTAATAAATATAACCCTTATTAAGTGATATTAATAAAGTTTAATTGCTGTAAGACATCATCCTGTCAGTATGAGTCATTCTAATTAATAATAACAATTCCGTAGTTTATATAAGTATGAATTCTTTTATGGATGTCCCACAGGCAATTTTTCTTTGGCACGGAGCCTACTATAGTCCAAGCACTGCTCCTCAGTTTCTAGCAAAGTTCTGCATATTATCTGTCATTTTCCGTAACCTCTATGGTGCGATGTAGGGTTTCTTTTTGTTACTATTTCATGTCTTGAAGCCAGTTCAGTGAAATTTCTTTTAATAAACTGGGCATGATTTGCAGAGCACATCTGCCTCGTACTTGTCTTGAACTTGAGTTCCTCTGTTCTCTTTGAACATGATCATTCTCGGCACATGCATGCATGTTCTTTGATGGATTTTCATCCCATACACAGTGTCCCCTTGTGCCTTTTTATTCCTCAAGGTCCACAAGAACTTAATTCTAGATCAGCGGTTATGGAATATGCATAAACAGAAATACGGGTAACATTTTACTTGAGGGGCCACAAGTAACTAGAAACTGCATGAAATACATAAACCATTGCAACTGATTAATAATGAAAGAATATGGAATCAGTATGTAACTAACGCTTAGTTTCTGGTTAATTAATACATTCACTAAGAGTGTACTACTACATAATTAGTGCCCCCTCAAGTAAAGCATTACCGAAATATTGAAATAAAATCATGTGAAAAGCAACAGAATTCATATAGCTTCTATGTGACAAATCCACAGTGCTGGAAGTGAATAATCATTGCATTGGCTGCTGGAGTTCTCCCAGGTGTTTGAACCACCTGAATGTCACCTTCTCCCCTCGTATGGAATGCTCGGGCCTGTATTCGTCCACTGTTCTCATCCATCAGTCTGCTTTCAAATTAGCTTAATTTAGTTTAATTACCATTTTACATCACATAGGGGTGGGCGCTACACCTGTGTCATTACCGGCATGATAGTGCACTACGATATGTGCTATGACTTGCAGGTGAAAACAATGAAGGATCGGGGAAATAGGGTTTTAATGGGCACATGGAGAGGCATACAGGACAGAATCTTCACAACAATACAATGACGGTACTAGGGAAACATACTCTGACATGGACTTAAATACACAAGACTAATTGAAAACAACAAGAAACAGCTGATGACATCGGGATATCACACGAGGTTAATGAGGGGGCGTGGCACACAGAAGGATCATACGAGCCGCTCATGACAATTTGAATTTGTACTATACCAGTAACTGAAGTCTTCAGTCTAATTATACAACAACTTTGTATAATTATATATATTAAACAAAATAAGCTGGTGACATACGTATGTATATTCAGGGTTGGCAACTCTCACACATTTGGTGTGACACTCACACATTCTGACCCTTATGTTCACGGAAGAAATCTATTTTATTCCATTATAAACCTAAAATTAAGTACATTAAAAGTGCTGGGGTAGTTTGAAAATCCTAAAAATGATTTACAAGGTAATAAACCTGTTACATACATGTAAATGCATGTGTAGACTTGTCTCAAATTGAAAATCTCACTCCAGCCAGCTGACCAAAGTTGGCAACCCTGCGTTTTATTTGAAATGAAAAGTGAAATGCACTGTTTTTGACTGAAGTAACTTGTCATTCCCTTTGCGTTGTTACTCTGACAATTCTAAAACAAATATGAGAAAACATCACCTATGTCACTTTTATATATCTTTTCAAAATGAAACTGATAATAGCAATTAAAGTGTACTTAAGATATTATAAAATATTTGTTTCAATATATATAAAGGGACAGGACATACTACCCCTTGGAAAAAAGTAATACGGTGATATAATACTGTCACCGCCCAAAAAGTAAAGTGAAAATACCGTGATAAAGGTCATATCACGCACCCTACCATCACGTTCTGTTTGTACAGCCATGACTATTCCGGGTATTTAGAATTTTCAGCTGTTTTCAACCAAATATGGAAAAAATGTATGAAGATGCACAAAAACCATTGTAGATATTCACAATTGTCTAATATAGTATTCGGTTATGAGGTAGAAGTTACTGTATTGCATACAGTAAGAATATATAAACTGAAAAGTGCAGTCACTTTACATTGCTTTAGACTTGGAATTCTGTGTTAGAGAGACACAAAAGTTGTTATTTCTTTTACTACAGAAAAATGCTACCTCTGAAGTATGTGGTGAATTATACTAGAAACAAAAGTGAGATGAATGTTATGAAACCACAGAAGAATATTTATGTTCCCCTGACAGAAAAGATAAAATGAGTTACAATGGAGTAGCATTTGATCAAATACCTGGCTCATACCTACAAACAAACTACCAAATAACTAAGAAGCCAGCAGATATCATTACTCTTTTGTTTCAGAGCTAGTCTTTTTATTAAGGCAATCACATAGTGTTTTTATTCATTATATATTTTTGTCAGGTTCCATAAAGCTTTATTTCGTCAATGTGATACGTTGCCATGGTGAGGGATCAGTTTGGAAGACTCTGGGTGTTACCCTTTAATGACAGATGCAGGGAATCATCCTGTATGGACCAATCATCTAGCACCATATGGCCACAAATGAAAGCCCATCATTTCAAGTTATAGCTTAAATGACTTACGTCCCTTCATTTCACAACAGTCTTTCAGATCTCCCCACAATTTACTTTGTGTCCATATATTGCTCATTTCACATCAAATTTTAAAAGCCATGGAAACAGCTAGTCCTGGAAATTGGAGAATATTTGGAGTCAAAATTAGCAATAATCTGGGATTTTTTTTATTTTAATAGAGCACGTTCTCCGTGTATCATTGTGGGGTTTCCTCCGGGTACTATGGCTCCCCCCCCACCCCCACAGTCCATGCCGAGGCTGATTAAAGTTGCCAAACAGGCATACATTTCACTGTTTCACCTTTGACCCTTAACCTCCAATTGTTCTGGGGTGCTGTATGTTGGGTGACATAGAACCATGACCCCTGTACTGTATTAATGTCTGTGTGTCGCAGAGAACAAGATGGAACATGTGAAAACTACACAATTTCTACATGGTGATGAATAAAATATCTATATTGTATTCCATTCTATTCTATTCTATAATTTTATAATCTGCTTTTTAACAATATTTACAGTACTTCAGTTCTTAAATATTGTGCTATGCTCAGAATAAGCTTTTAATCAGTACAGAGTATGCTGTATATAGCTTGTTTATGTAAATGATTCTGTTTTTGTGCTTTTCATAACCTCCTGGCGTAGAGTTGGATACACAAAGCTGTTACCTCTGCAGCCTCAAAGCCATGATCCTGCATTTTCCTTATCTTTAAGTCACAAAGCCCAAACCTTGTTTATTTTGTCTAAAAGATAATCCTATTAAGTTGCTGAGACTGTGAGCAGGATATGAATCTAATTGCTCTCACACTGTAACCTCACAAAAGGAATGAAATAGGCACAACCATCCCTTCCGTAGAGGAAGAGATGCTTCCCCTGTTTCTTGCCTTGTTGTATAACAGCTATAAGTCTCCTGTGACCGTTGTAGCATTAGCACTTTTGTAACGAATAAATCAGACCTGACACATTCAGAATTGTTAGTCCGGGCATTTTCTAGCTGAAGGTTTTTTATTTTGTACGTAAGTAACTGTCAAGGTCTCCTTTCTTCTCGGCTAGAATCGGAGGTTTTAAATGAACTCCAAACAGAACAGCTCTGTACATTTTATGTCATTTGGAGCCTGTTCACTTGTGATAATTACGCCCTGCCTGCGTACGTTGGCATCAGTACCATTGGAAGTGACAGATCGCAGATAATGCTGCCGATGAGAATGGCTTTCCTTATCTGACAGGATGGAGGTACCGGTTTAATGATTTCCTGGAATTAAAAAAAAAACGAAGGCGGTTTGCAAAAACCCCGCCTTCACCTTCAGTCACAATCTACAGAGATAAGAGGGGCCCTGATGGAATCGCTCCCTGGAATTTCTTAATTAACGGACACACAGTTAGAAGCCTGACTGAAAAGATCCTTTTAAGTTACCTGCAAACACAGTACATGGAAACGGCGTTGAATATAAGCAAAGAGTATAAGTGCAGTAACATTTCAATATTGGGAAAGGCTAAATTGTTACACCTTTCCAGTTTGAAACAGATGATTACTTAATCTACTAATCAATGAATTACTTTTAGCTTTCTTGAGGGGGTGGCACAGTGGTGTCGTGGCCTGCAGAGTTATCCCCCAGCCTTAAGCACTGTGGTTCGATTTCCTGTGCCTGTTCCATGTGTCTGGAGTTTGCATGATCTAGGGACTTCCTCCGGATACTCCTGTTTCCCCGCCTCAGTTTAAAAACACACAAAGTTGAATTTGCGGTTCAAAACTTTCCATCATTGTGAATGGCATGTATGTGCCCTGTGATGGGTTGGTGCCCCATCCTGGCTCTGCATTCCCACAACTCCATACAGGACTAGCAGTAAGTATATAACATGAATAAATGAACTTTTCTAAGCAATCTGAAAAGATTTAAACCAACACATCTCTGATAACACTATTAATATTATAGCTCTGTCAGGTTCATTGACAGAAATTCCTTTGCCAGATGTTCAAAATCCCATTGCCCTTTATGATGCAGGTATCAATGCTCTATGACCATTTGCTCAACATAATCATCAACATCTTTATTTATATTCATATTCACAGTGTACAGCCCTCTGTATATTTAGTCTCTGCAATCAAAAGTCAGCATTTCAAGCATCTGACCCCTTTAGTATTCACTAATAATTCATTCGAATGAGTAGTAATTCCAATGACAACAATAATTTGTCCATAATAAAGAAGCAATTTAAAGGCTGATTGCTTTGTCAAATCAGGAGCCCAAACCCTCATTGGCTAATACAACATTACAACGAGTTTATCCCTTTTATAGGGATGGAGATGCTAATCACAGTGCTGCTTAATACATTTCATTGTGCTGATGTGAGCCTACATGATAAATGCTGAATGTATGGACCTCTTAAAATCAGAGCTAAATATGATTCAGTCCTATGATGAAATTTCCAGATAAATTTTGGCTTCTGAAACACCGAATCATGTAATTTATGCCCCTAATAGGAAGAGTGCTCAAATAGTCTGTGACTCAATTTAACCTTTTAGGATACGTGTTAAGGTAAATTGAAAGAAATGAAAAAAAAATTATTGTACGGTGTAACACATAGTGTGAACATATTGCTGATTTGATCTGACCCCTAAATAATACTAATTTAATCCACCAAACACTATAAAAAATTAACGTGTACAACAGTGTGGTACCAATAAGTCATATAACTGATCATTAATCTGACACATTTAAATGAGGCCTTTTGAATGGCAGCAAAATTATATCATTTTACTCAGGCCTTTATTATGTGAGATGGTTTATTTTTTCCTTTTAAATGTTTTCTTTGGACTAAAACAGGCTTCTGAACTGAGTGACTGCAACCTCCCTGTGGGGTATCTGCACTCAAACATTATTTCACAGAATGCTCAGGTGGATTATGACACTGTTACCAGCCAACTTAACATCTTATTTATATACAGAGAGCGATGTGATTGTATTTCCACTATGGGGATTCTCATGGTTCCTTTAAAGCCCTAAATTCCCCAGCTACAGTCTTTGTCAGGAGAAAAACTGACACCATTTATCAAGCCCTTTTGAGATAAACGTGAACGTGAAGAGTCATCTGACAAAAAAAGATGCTTGTGAAAGAAACCCAACTTCTGATGTGAACTTGCGTTTTAAGTAGATAAATATCAGGGTAAGCGTTACAAAACTGAAGTCACCTATTTGTATTGCACTAGATGCCATTTCTCAATCAGTAAGAGCCTTATAGAGATGATATACTACACAAAACAAACCATGCATGACTTCATTTGTGATTAAGCTCACCTTTGTGGTGAAATATACTACACTATTGCCAAGATGGTGTCTAGAGTTATATTCTCCCTGATATGGGTTTATAGACAGTTGGAAAGTCAGACATGCAATCACTATATAGTTGCAAAGGTATCAAATATTGAATTCACAACTAAGAAAGTTAGAAGTAAAGTTGTGGTAATCGATTCAAGACTTGAACTCGAGTCCGGTCTAGAATCCACACATGAGTGCAATCAGGTGAAATTTTTCTCAGTCTTGACTTGTCATCAATTATCCGGTTTGCAAAACATCCAGTAAAAAGGAGCACACTGCAAATGTCGCAAAGCATCGATAACGGAGGCGGCAGGCAGGACTTACACTCTGTCGACATTTGGAATAGGAAATATCAAGACAGCTGCATAGGTTCGTGGTCGAGCCAAGTGTCCAGGCAAAATTTGTTTTATTATGTCATTTAGAGATAGGTATCTTACTAGCTAGCCCATGCCTTAAAATAATGATTATTATTATACTTTATTAATCCCTGTGTCTGAAATTCTCATTCTTACACATCAGAAACCTTGGTCTCCTGAGAGACAGAGTCAGTCAGTGTTCAGCTTCCATGAAGTAGTTATGTTTAAAGGTTTTAGGGGAAACTGGAGACAATTGATGAACAGGGCTGGTTTAGGCTTGGATGGTATCTACTTTTAACACATTTTAATGCAAAGAAAATAGCACCTTTAAATGTGACAGGGAGTGACTGTGTATGTGTGAAATTCACGTCTTTGATTTGATGCTTTTTTTTAGTGCGCTAAAAGCTCAACAGTTGCACGTGTTCAACAATGGCTCTCAGTTGTTCCCTGAGGGGCGTGATGGTGGTGTGATTGATCTGCTGGGAGCAGAATCAAACCAGCAATTTTCCAGATACTGGAGTTTTAACCAGTTTAGTCACACACCACATCTGACTAAACACATTAAATTTTAGGTAGCTACATATTGCTATCTATGTACTTAAATTATTGGGGTATGTTTCCAAATTAATGATGTTATGCATACTGATGGTAACTAGGCTAGGTAGTTATAAAATTGATGTTACATTTAACATTTATATTTAACATTTATATTTACATTTACACTTAAGTTTTATATTTAACATTTATATTTATATTTACACTTAAGTTTTATATTTAACATTTATATTTATATTTACATTTAACATTTATATTTAACATTTACATTTAATATTTATATATAGACAAGCCATTTATATTTACATATGATGAACAATTTTGAACATAATTTACACAGCAAAAAAACCTGATGATCCACAACACCATTGACTTCTAGCTAAATGTCAGAAAATTGCACTAAATGTTGAAAAAGTGGCAAGTACAAAAATGTTTGCTATCTTTACAAAAGGCGCCCCATACTTCATATTAAACATTTCAGATTTGTTTAGTCATAATTATGGAGTTTAGATTCATATTCTATAAGTGAACTTTTCTGGACTTGGGTTCAGATTTGTGCTACCCTACAATAAAAAGCTATGTACCGTAGCAGTTTGATGTATTGCACACGGATATAACGTGACACTTAGCCTTTAAACTGCAACAAATCTGACTTTGAGCAATGCGGTATCTTTGAAGTCACAAAATTTGAAACAGAACGACTCTTAGGGATCAGAGAGATATTAGTTATGTGTCAAAGGAAAATGA
Organism: Brienomyrus brachyistius; assembly: GCF_023856365.1. Taxonomy (NCBI): domain Eukaryota; kingdom Metazoa; phylum Chordata; class Actinopteri; order Osteoglossiformes; family Mormyridae; genus Brienomyrus; species Brienomyrus brachyistius. The sequence goes on from NW_026042307.1 coordinate 2,296,364, forward strand.
AAACATATAGTAATTGAACAATAAACCATGTGTGAAAGCATATGTTGCATGGCATTGGTAAGTCCTATCAGTTCTGAAACCATCTTGATCGTGCTGTTGGTGTATCACTCAAAGGTATGCTCACTCATGTCAGTCCGATGCACAAAATCAGAGCTCTGAATGCTAAATCATTCACTAATAATGTGTTCAGTTGCATTATAAAATGTCAATAATGACAATAATTGGTCACCTAAAAAATACATTTAAAAATTGTTTACTTAGTAGACTTAAAACTTGTCATCTAAGAAAGGTATAAGTTATTTAATGGGACTGACAAAGCAATCATAATGGCTTATATGTTGTACTGTGATAACATTACCAAAAGCTTTTATTACGGAATAAATTGCGAATAGGAAGTCTTAAATACAATACAGCTTAAGTCCCAAATATATGATTGATTATGTACAGTACAAATTATCAGGAAACCATGGTTAAGGAAGTAAACTAATAAAGTATCGGGTAGTAGATCTAAGGTGAAGTCATGCACGAGAGCAGACTGAAATGGAACTTACATTCAAACACTCAGTCAAATATAACATTTTTTTCCTGTTTTACACAGCTAGATAACTATGTAGCAGTATTGTAATGTGACCCTACAGACACTAGACATAATCCCCAGAGGGCAATTCTAATCTAGTCTGTGACAAATTTTAGAAAAATAAACAAAACATTCCCTGAAATATACCCTGTGTTGTAATACAACAACAGCAACAACAGATATGACTCACTGATAATTTTATTTTACCATGCACATATATACATATTTGCACACTAACATAGTAAAATGATTTGGCAATACATTTTAAACAAATGTTACGATTAGATGTAAAAAACATCACAAAAATACAGGTTCCTGACAGCTTACGAATTTTCATTACACCGTACAGCCATGACCTTAATATTCCTTAAGTACGCAGCTAAATAGTTGTACTCCTGAAATGTATGTTTTTAATAACAACTACATTATGTATTTTATGTAATTATGGGAATATTGTGGCACACACACCTGCCAGGAATTTCATTACAGAACTAAATAAAATAAACATACACAAATAAAGTGCTCCCCCTGGTGGTGCAGTTCCAATCGATTATATGTGTTCTCGTGTTAACTTGATGTGCTTTATAGAAAATCAATTTAGTATAGATGGTATCAAAATAAATCATGAGCTAAACTGGATGCAGCAATGAGGAAATGAGGGCCCAGCAGAGCAAATGTTTATACTGTGCATGATGTGTACAGACTGTGGACATTTAGATGTAAAGTCTGCATAAGTCTATTGTAATAAAGACTGCTAGACACTGTTAGCCTATGGCTATTAAAATAGTCCTAAGGTTTACCTCCCAGACCACTCCAGTCCTTTAGGTGGTTTAATATAAACTGACAATTCTGACAAGAAAAACATTGTCAAAACACCTCTAAAATATACTTGTAACATGGCCTTAACACATTCATTCACACATAGATTACATCACAAGTTAACTAATAATTAAAATTGTTGGTAGAAATTCTTTAATGGAAGATAACTGATAGCCAGTGTACAGCACAGTCTAGATGCAATCAAAATAAACCTCCTTTTAATGCTCATTCACAAAGCATATACTCCACTAGAGGCTATATAGGAACATAGAGTACCTAAATTAAATAATTATTGGCAATTACTGGTTTTTCTCCTTAGATAAATGTGTATATTTATCTGTATTGTTGTTCTTTTTTTATTTGTCTCATTTTATTTGATGTTCATGCAGAAGGAGTGGGGGATTTTGCTAAAATTGATTCTAGCAGTCAAAGTTTTTTTTTCTTTTCAATGTTTTCAATAGAGTCCAAAGCCATCTTTTGTCTGGGCCCTAATGAGTTTTATTCACTGAGAAATGAAAGATGACTGTGACGAGAGGATTTTGCTTTTTAATGACCGCTGTATCCTCAGAAAAGGCCCAGGGTGAATACGCTGACGTCTGAGGGCAGTTAAGCTCGAAGCCAATGAGCCAAATTACCCTGCCCTGTGTAACTTTGTTTGGGTGAAGGTAGTAGAACCAAGCCTCAGAAACACCATGGGGTCCACGTAATGCGGCGCTCGATAGGTGTTCTTTAATGTCAGTTGTCCAGAAACTAGCTTGTGGTACAAAACGAATACAGACTGACTTAATCCAGGCCAGGTTCAGCAGCGTACTGTTTGTTCTGTAAATAAGCAGGAAAAATGACTGACAAGATTCACCAGATAGCAGAGGGCTGCTGCACTCCATAATTACCATTTACATAACCCCCCCCCCCCTCCCAATTTGTGCACCTTGCGTGCTACATCTGACCAGGCCTTAAAGCGGCATTAAAAAAAAAAAAAGTACATTATATTCCGCTGTGGCTGAGTAGAAACCAGAACCAGGCAGATAAATAAAAAAGGGACTTGAGATCGACAGTGGCTGGACAGGTACCCTAGAGGTCGTACTTTTGGAGCAGTTCAGACTGCCACTGGCGTTTGCGCTCGGGAAATTCGCAGGGAATTTTGATCTTGTGGAAGTCCTGGATGCACTGTTTCATCTCCTCCTCGACACTCAGCTTCTCGGTCAGCTTCCTTCGATTGAGGCCTCCCTCCCGGGGGCTATTGTTGCCCACCAGTGACTGGAAGAGCTCGCTGTTGCGCCTCTTGTCTGGCAGCTGCATCCACTGTACGGACCCTTTCTTAGAGGGTCGGCCCAGGGTGAGCGTGCTGGGTTGCCGGGAGACAGACTGCAGGGCCCCGCAAGGGGCGCCGGAGGCCCCGCACACTGGGCCATCCTGAGGCGAGGTGGCTTCAGAGTGTGTCTCAGAGCTGGAGGTGGACAGCTCATTTAGGGAGGCTCCGCTCTCGCTCCCTTTGTCTGGATGCTTCTCATGCCTATGGTCCTCGCAGTCCTGCTTTGGAGACGTTGTCCTGTTGGCTGGTCCTGCCAAAAGAAGTCACAACAATGGATGTGAAAGTTGGTCCTCTTTTTGTTACCAGTAGGGAGCACAGTGGTCAAAGTACTCAACAGGGAAAGGAAACAAAAATAAATAAACAAATAAGGTGTCAGCTTAACTAAAAGGATTTGATAAACATCCGTTCAACTGAGAGAGTACATATACAAAAATGCATAAATGAAAATACATCCTTTTTTATAACTGCTCATCCAATACAGCTTGAAGTTGATCCCTAGAAGCACAGGACACAAGGTAGGGGACATCCTGGGATGCACTCAGACATGATCTAGAAACAGGAGGAAACCAGGAACCACAGAACCACAGTATGACGTGTAGTTGAGAGTCAGTAACATGAATAAGTGAGGCAATGCACCTTAGATGTGATCGTCTCCTAATTTAATCAATGAAGGGTTATCGATAAATGAGAGGTATTGAATTGGCTCATGCACTCCCTGTTACCACATTACTTTTCAATTTCCCATAGTAGCAATAGTCCTACCACAAGTATAAAAGAAGGGAAGTATTTCTACCACCGTGTTCCGTAACATTCCTGCATGGCTGCCCTGTCACAAGACCAAGGGCAGTTCACTTCCACGTTTGGCTCCTTGGTGGAAAAATGAGTCACTACCTGCCATCTGTTCTTTTCCTCTGCTTCCAGGTTCCTTCCACTTGAAACATTCCTGAAATTACAGTGATAGATTGCACTCCCAAGCTACATCTCAGTTATCTACGCTAGGCTTATTCTGCGGTCAGATACTGCTGTTGTCAGTGTACCTTCTGTCTCCCTGGCATTGCTGCAATATCTATTAATCTCTATTCTCTTAGCAAAATGCAATTCATTTTGTTTGCAACCTTGCGATGGCTGTCAAATCACTAACCGATTGTACCCCTAAATTTTGGCAAACAATGTACGCAGTTAATCAAACACAGATCTGGTGAAATGTTTATGCGGTTCATTGGATTTTGATGTATGTGTGAGTGCTTAGTTGTGCCTTAAACATTTTTTAAGTTTTAGTTCATGCACAATTCGCAGCGAACACATTTTGAGCATGATGTTATGTGCTGTGTGTGGTTTTCTGCTGGTATGTTAATCCATACATCTTTCTGAGCTGTGTAATTACACTTCTGATTAGCCATTTTGTGGGAGAAGCACAGGGAGCTCAGGCTGAACATGGTTTTAAGCCAAGCAATATAACACAAATCCGTCTTATTAATAGCAGCCTGTCCATCTGTCTCTCTGTCTGCTCTTCGCTGAAGGCAGGTTTTCTTCTTGACTCCTTTCTTTGTCTCAGAATTGCATACTGAGCGAGTAAAAACTGTATTTCTTTACAAACTTAGAATACATTACATTAAAAATGTATATGTTGCAAAGCAACATATCATATATAAAAATATATCCAGCTTATTTAGCATTTTATTGCAGTGACTGAACAATAATGACCAGCTTTAAATGAGTCGTACTCTCACCCAATGCACATATGTCAGAATATTTCTCAATATCAATTTAGCAGAGCTTTAAATTCCATGTTGCACGACCCCCAAGTCTTTTAACCAAATAAATCTCTAAAATATAAGCGATGGAAGTTCAAACATAAAGATTTCATGCGTTTGCTGTAAATCCTCAAGCAGCCCGGGATTACATTTTTATTTGAAATGCTATTTAAAGAACAGCGCCCACTAGCATAGCATATGGAGGATCATGGGGTGCTTGTCAAGCCACATTACATTGTTCTCTTTGTGCGCAAATGAGAGGTGCTTTCTCTAAGGAGGAGTAAATAAAAAATAGCTTAGGGAGATAACAGAAAACAAAATGTGTGTAGATGTACAGATGCCATTCAGCATCACTTTCTTTCCTGTATAAATGACTGCAGGTAAAAACTAATGGTATCACTTTATTTGGGGGGGGGGGGATAATGCACTATTGTGTTCTTAATTAACCACAAAATTACCAATTATGTACTTAGCATCAAGTCATTTAGCTCTGTCTTAACACAGAATTTAGTTAACCACTTTATAGGGGACATAATCATTATCTACCTACTAGATATTAGTAATTATCATTCTTATGAACCAGTATGTAGGTTAGCTGAGGTAAAAAACAAGGTGTGGGAACTATCTATATATTAGTCCTGTTAATTAATGTACTCATGCATTTATCCTATGTTCGTTCATCATAATTAATCGTAACGTCATTTATTTCAAGCAGTTACTATATTTGATACTATATTTATTAATTTTGACAATTGTGAACTACTGAAGGAACAAATGATGAATAACACAAATAGTGAAATACTGATCTCATGTTTGTTCAGCATTAAAGAATCGTGACGCATCTTTTACAAGTATCTCAAGTAGCTACTACTGCATGATTTGTTAATAAGTAGTAATTGATTTACTACTAAGTTACTAAGGAACCATATTGTAAAGTGTTACTATACTAACTACCCAGCTAACAATGTTAGGCTAAAATGTGCCTTAGAACTATACTTCTTATGTAATCCACAATGAGCAGACACACAATGGATAAACTTGTCCGTACACACATCCACCCACAGACACAAAAACACAGTCTGTTGCAAAACCTACTTCCTCCAAAACACTCTCAAAAGGCAGTAAGAACTTTTCAGTGTCTTTTCAACTGTACCTATATTTTTTATGGTTAAAAGATTGCAATCTGGAGTGGTAGTGAATTGCCCACACTGGATCTGAGCCATACTCCTTGGAGCGGCGGTCTCTGCAGTTTAAATATTGCTGAGACATGTTCTGCCTTATTTAAAACAGTACATGCCTGGTTATTTTTGTAAGGAGGCATAAGGCATTGGTTTAGCTTAAGGTCAAACTCAGTAAATGATATACCATGTTTGTGTAAATGCGAACATTTAAATGAGAGTGACATAATGTTTGTATGTATGTTTTATTCTTAGTCTTCTTCTTATGATTATTATCATTATTAGTAATAGTAGTAGTAGTAGAAGCATTGTCATTATTATTATTAATAATATTAATAATAATAATAATAATAATAATAATAATATTGGCCATAGAGATACATGTGCAGGCACTGATATAACTGCTATTCTAAAACCAAATATACAATCATCTTTTCCCAAAACATACTCAATCACACTTGTGAAACAGAATAACATTTGTTCAGTGATTATCTACCAAATAATAACATGCTCTCGGTGGAGCTGAAGAGCTTTCCAAAAAAAGTGTATGTTTTTGTTTTTTACTGAAGGACAGATGTGACGTGAGTTTCACAGCTTATAGCCCTGGGGAAATGCTAACCCCTACCTGGTGTATTTGAATTTGAATTTTATTCTAAACTTTAAAAGGCATGCAAACAACCATCTGTTTTCCATTTATTGATTGTTAAACAATTTAGGGCTCCTTTTAAAACCCATTCGTGCTTTTACAACAACACTTCATAAACACAATTTATTAGTTTAATCTGTCAGAAGCAAAATATTGGGGCAGAGGTGTTAAATAGAAAATAGACAAAATTCACTTAAAATTATCAAAGCCGTCACAGGGTGGCAATTTGTTGGGGTTGATATGTTTTATCTTAATTCTGAGTTTTAATTCCTATATCATACAAAACAAATTGTGCATATTATTGTGCACGTATCAGCTCTGACAGCATACAAAAAAATTGCCTTCCGGCTTAATAGTACTGACTTTTTTCCTATGTTATGTAAGGTTTCCATTTGTTTTCTTGGCACTTCGCTCACCAACACTTTTTTGGCACTCTGTGGCTCTGTGAGTCAGAGTGGACAACTCTCTTTCCACAGAGAGTGTGTGATTAATTATTTGTTCAGAGCAGGGGCCAAGGCTTTTCTTTCACTGTGTAATGTGGCAGTGAAAGGTGGCAAATTTAGACCCTTAGTCCTTATTTAAAGGCGACTGGCATCCTGCACTCTAGAGACAATGAAAGGGATTGAACTTACAGAGGTGGATAGATCAGGTCCAGAAAATAGCACTATCCCTCTCTTTCTCTCCCTCTCTCTCTCTGTCTCTCTCTCTCTCTCTCTCTATATATATATATATATATATATATATATATATATATATTACATTTTTATTTTAAGGATTTCGTTTGAACCGACCAGTTATTACTTTCTGGACCTGAACTGTCCACCTCAGGGTATATATTATAATTGACCAGTTTCTTCTATTCTGATAATATTCTGCACAGGTTCTCATCACAACCTCACACGTTCACACCTTTGTAATTCATCAGTTAACCCTCTGTAGCAGATGCAGATATCCTTGCATTAGCACCCCTGGCAAAGATAAAGGGGTACATTTTAGGTTATCCCTCTGGTGTGAACTGATGTCATCACATAAATTAGGTAACAGTACAAGTACAGTATTTCCACACTCAACCTTGTTTTATTGGGGTTGGATTAAGTTTTTCCTGCAATTTATGAGTCTTACAATAGATGGGATGTAAATGTCAGACCAATTATTTGTGGTTCTCAGTGTAGCTCCCTGTGTTTCAGCATTGCCTGTGGACATGCATTCCTTCCCAAATAAGCAAAACAAAGGATCAGAAACAGAACAGTTATCCAGCATTCAATACAAAAGATGCAAAAATGTTTTTCATAGAGCTCGGAAAAAAGGATACATTTATAATAAAAGTGTTATGTGTAGAAATAATGTCATCTAAGTCAGCAGTATTACACTGGCCAAGCTTGATATGCTGCCATTTTGTTTTTACCTAATAAAGGTACAAAATTATCTGCTGGCACATTTCTATCGCAGTAAGTTACTCGCTGCCACATTTCTATCCCAGTAAGTGACTCTCTGGCACATTTCTACCCCAGTAAGTTACCCGCTGCCACATTTCTATCCCAGTAAGTTACCCTCTGGCACATTTCTATCCCAGTAAGTTACCCGTTGGCACATTTCTATCCCAGTAAGTTACCCTCTGGCACATTTCTATCCCAGTAAGTTACCCTCTGGCACATTTATATCCCAGTAAGTTACCCGCTGCCACATTTCTATCCCAGTAAGTTACCCTCTGGCACATTTCTATCCCAGTAAGTTACCCGCTGGCACATTTCTATCCCAGTAAGTTATCCCCTGGCACATTTCTATCCCAGTAAGTTACCCTCTGGCACATTTATATCCCAGTAAGTTACCCGCTGCCACATTTCTATCCCAGTAAGTTACCCACTGGCACATTTCTATCCCAGTAAGTTACCCGCTGGCACCTTTCCATCCCAGGAAGTTACCCGCTGGATTCTACAATTGTTCAACAAAGTGTGCCTTTCTCTGAGGGAAAGTTCTTGAAAGAATGTCTGCCGGAGAACAGAAACATTCCTTGTCCACAGACTAAGACCAAAAGGGACAGCATAGTGTTATCACGCAGTTACCTAGCAGGCAGGGGAATTCACTGACAAACTGGTTTGTGAACGAAAGAACAATCTCAGCTAAATGATGAATACCTCCACCACACACTGCAAACTGAAACAGCCCGGATATGATCTTCGATGCCCTAACGATTCTTTACAGCTCCATTGTACATATTTATTATTAATCCTACATTTCTAAATTTATTTAACATATATGATCCATTACCAGTAACTATTTCCATTTCTTAATGCCATACTATTTCCAGATTTAATGTAGAGCAGATCGAAATAATCTCTTCTCTCTTAGATTCACCCATCTCCAGTATTCCAGTGACTGACTGTCAAAATACTTTTACTTTAATCACATTTTCAATATGCTGATACAAAATACAGAAAACAGAAAATCTAGAAGAACATTAATCAATTAGATCAGATCTGTGGTAAATGATTACATGCGAAATGTATACTGTGGATTCACCGGGGACTGTGGTGGTACAGAGGACACTCAGGAAACTGCTGCCTATTCTGGACAATGACTAATATGTTCTCTGCAGGCTGTCTTGGCCAAAGAGAATGGACTCTCAGCAACAGACTGAGACAGCTACTGTACGCCGCTCCAAGAAAGGTGTTCCTACCTTTGACCATTAGACTCACCAACGAGTCACCCTATGGCAAGATGGGACAACCAACTGTCCAAATGGACCACAGCCACTTAGGCACAGAACATTCACAGAACGTCACTCGTTCACTGTGCAATACCCACTATGTGGTACTATTTCAGAGCCATTAAGTTACATTATATTACAGAATTCCATGCTATACTTTCCCTGACATTCCTTGAACTGTTACTATTTACAGTATTGTCCTTTATCATTCATTCTTACAGTTTATTAATGTTGAAATGCCTTGTTGCTGTATGTGTATTCAACTATCTATTCAGTCTATAATGACAGCCATTAAAACCATTTCATATATATGAAATTTCTATCATTATTTTTCAGTCTTTTTGTAAAAGGAATTGTTTTACTTGATCCTACTTATAAATGATTTACATTGATTTCTGATCCTTCTGCCTCTACACAACTGGAAGAGAATTCTAGTAAGAAACAGTAGCATCTATTTTTATTTACTTCCAATACTGACTGTGTGGAAAATAACCCAGTTATTAGGTAAAACACCAGTAATTAAAGGGAAAAACTCTAGCTACGAACAGTTGCCATTCCCATGGGTTCCACAACATTAATTACAGCTTTTGTTTTCTTTGATGACTACAATTCATTATCCTGTCACCAGGACTGAAATTTGTGTACCTTAGTTGTACCTTAAAAACACAGGCCATATAAAACACTTATTGACTTATTGAACTGTCATTATAATAAAAAATGTTATCAGCATTATAATTGTATTACTCAACTCAAATGGAAAATACAAATGATATTGTTATTTTGGCCTCGTTCGATTTTTGGAGAAGCTTCACCATGTGAGGAGTCTCACTTTAGAGGTTTTTCATCTGTAGTTACCCAATGGAGGAAAAAACTTCCAACTCACATCCAGTCAATACATTCCCTCATAACCTTAAATAAACGCCCCTAGACCCATCTGCTCCAGGAACACCTCTACCAGCCAACACCATTCTATGCTCCCTTGCAGATCTATGTTCTCTGAATGCTCTTAGTGTTGCACTTTGTCTTTTGATTGAATAGTTCCATTAGCTTCTTGCTACTGTATGTCTGAAATGCTTTGTATAGCTCTTACTGTGGTACTACTTACACTTGTTACTGGGCTTTCACATGGAAGGTCACTATGGCTGCATTTATTCCTTGTTTATTCCTTGTTGATTGCTTTGAATGTACTATCTCCCTCACTTGTACATCACTTTAGGAAAAAAAACCTCCACTAAATAAAGCAAATGTAATGTAACATAGAGGTTTTTGTTTTGGCAAGACAGTGTTATTTGTATGAGGGTTGTGACAGCATTTGGTAGTAAGGCATTCCACATAAGACAAACAGCATTCCTATACTGATATTGCGAGGAAGAAGACATTCAGTTTGCTATTGTGTAACTACGATGTCCTGATTGTGGAAATGAGATGTGACTTCACGCTGCCCTTTCTTTCCCATTCTGTCTGTTCCCTGTCTCTCACCCATGAACAATCCTTTTTTCTCTCACTCTTTCTCTTTTTGTCTCTCTCACACACACTGTTTCATTCTCTCCCATTTCTTCAGTAAACAATGCTACTCTTCTGATGCCATTTCTTAGACTTTGTGGGGGGTGGGAGGGGGGTCATTATGTATGAGTCTCTGTAAAACCATGTTGCAGCTCAGTCTCACTCGATACCAAGCCGACTGTTCCCAGATCCTCAGGATCGGGAGGTGAAGTCAGTAAATCGCTTGTCCAAAAGGGGGTGATTGACTTTAGAACCTTTCAGTATATTGAAAAAATTATAAAAGGCTGGAATTGTAGGCAACGTAATATCATTGTATCAAAAATAAATAATAAATAAGAACATTTTTCTTGGCTTTCACATGGGGTTTTTGTGTTATCTGTTTTACTGCGGATTTCCTACAGGGACTCTGGCTTAATCCCACAATCTAAAAATATGCAGTTAAGGGGATTTGATGTTTCAGATTTGCCTGTAGTGTGTGCCCAGCAATGATATAAATAGTCAGGGTGTCCCCTGACTTGTGCCCATTGTGACCCTGTGACCTTGTATTGGATAAATGGTACGGGAACTTAATGCATGGCTGGATGGATGACCATAACGGAAATGGAAATTTGAGAAACTCACACAGGATGAACGATCGTTTTGACAGAGGTCAGAAGGGGTTCTGCAAACTATGGAAATTTGAGTACATGGAAAAATTCATCATAAACAAATGACTGAAAAAGTACCAGGGCTTCTGCCATCAATCCCATCAAAAGCATCTTCTGTGACTGAGGTCCTGACATTTCCAGTATAGAAACAAATACACTAATAAAAATAAGCCTTAATGTTGTATGTCATCACCTCACCAGAGAGTAAGTGATATAAGACTAAATATTGGAGATCACTAATGAGTATCTGTGTATAACCTAGTACGCTGTATATAGAGGACCTGTGTGTGTGTGTGTGTGTGTGTGAGTGGGTATACCTTACTTTATGGAGACATAATGTTCCCACAACGTGATGAATACCTGTTTTTTTCCCTTATGGGGACCAGTTTCCTGAAATGAAAAAACTAAAAATGCAAAAACTCTTGTATTTTGCTTGCTTATGGTTATGGTTAAGGTTGGGTAGGAGTTAATGTTGTCATAGAAATGAATGAGTGGTCCCCATAAAGATATGTTTACCTGACGTGTGTGTGTGTGTGTGTGTGTGTGTGTGTGTGATTTAGGGCTTGTGTTATATATTACAATATGACATTTGAGGAGCTTGACAATTATAGATTAGTAGCGTGATAGCAGTGGATGTAACACCTGAGTTTCATAAATCACACCAATAACTATAGATCAAAATAGATTAATTTATATTAGAAGAAACCTGAAAGGTTACATGAGCACTGAGTTCTAATCAGTGTAGGATTATAAAATATATATAAAGCTTTAAATATTACACAATTTCTTCATTTAATCTCCATTTAAACAGTTGCATAAAGTGAAACTTTTCAAATTAAAGGCTTACATTTATGTCACACTTGTTTCTGGTTGATCATAGGAGGCTGAACCCTAGCAGCACATGGAACTGAGTTGGCCCATCGACAGCTCTTTGTTTCTTACAGTCCCAGTCAAACATCTGGACATGCATATTGTTTATCAACAAGATAACCACCCTATGCACACCTTGAGGCTATGTAAGGACTGTATTGAGACAGAGTGCTGTGACAGATGACCTGACCCCCACAATCCCCCAACCTAAACTATATAGAGCTAGTTTTGGATAATTAGGATTGAAGAGTAAGAGCAAGGTAGCTCACTTGTTCCCAAAACTTGTGAAAGCTCCTTTAGGACTGTTGGAGAAGCATTCCAGGTGGCTACATCTGGCAGATGGTTGAAAGAATGCCAAGAGTCTGTGATGCTGTCACTGAAGCAAAAAGAGACTATTTTGAAGTCTCTAAAATTTCAAAAAAACTCTGAGATTTTGTACACTTCTCTTGATCATTCCAATATTTTATATGTTTTACTTACTGTAATTGCCTTGGGCTCCTTTATTATAAGGTGAATAACATAGCTAAATTAGAGGCAGGTCCATTAAGAATGTGTCCAGACTTTTGACTGGAACTCTGTATATTATTCATCTGACTTGTATGTTGCTTGGGATGAAATGTCTGCCAAGTAAACAAATTTAAATCTAAATGTAGATGATTAATTTAAGCACCATCAATAAGCAGTTCATTAGGGATTAATTAGGCGTGTAAACACATGATAGCTACAGAATTTCCACGATATTGCGTGTCACGATATAAACATAGCCGCTATTTTCTTTTTTTTTTATACAGGTGACTTCCAGTTGTCATATTTTCCCCGAATATTATACTGTACAAGTTTGTGAGTCCTGGTGACATGTAAACATCAAAAAGTCAGGTTGCAGCCCATTGCATGTATGGAGTAATTACTGAATTTGCAGGTTGCTTTGCAGGAGGAAGGAGGCAATCTACTTTGCGTCATCTCAGGGCCTCTCAGCACGGCCCATTTGCTGAGGATAAGAAACATTTTGCAGAAGCAATTCTAAGAGGCAAGTTGATGATCACACAGGTGAGAAATTGGGTCATTAGACTGGTACCTAACATGAGAGAAGGTTTGGGCTACAGATGTTCTTTACAGTATGGCTTTTCCCTGGAAGTACTTTACATTTGTCAGCAGGAAAAGTGTTCACGCCATGCAGACCATTTACATCGTGTCATCAATATTTCTCAATGTAAGGATCTGCTTTCTATTTTATTTTTTTGTATAACAAGCATCTGATGCGAATAGTAAAAAGTCTCTGCATCATGGGAGTGGCATTCCACGACAAGTCATACCTGATCCACAGTGGGGCCGGGCTTATATACTGTTAAATCATCATAAGCAGAGCTGAGTCATTTTATTAAGATCTGAGCCTGAGGTAATATAGCAATAAAGGTATAATTTACTGACTTTCACAACCTAAACGCGTAATCCCTTAAGCACTTTCGTTAGGAAACATTTCTCTTGGGGAAGATATCACTAAAAATATATTTAAAATATTGACAAAGTACTGTGCAATCCCAGTGTCAGGTAAAGCGAATTAATATCATTCCTTTGCCATAAAAATAATACAACAAATTATTTTTTCATATAAAAATTTATTGAATAATTTTTTTCATGCCCATATTTACCATAAATCCTAGAAACTACTAAACCTACTGGGAAACATTATATAGTCATTCAACATTAATAAAATGTTTTTGGGAAAAGGGTCATTTTCAGCTGTTTTGTTACCAGGAGTAGTTGCTTTAAGGTATATAAGGAATATTAAAACTTCCACAAAATTAAGATCTGAAGGGACAGCATGAATGTTTGATGGATATTACATTTTTAGAAACCATTTTAACAAATCATGATTATTTAGCTCCTTTCCAATTAAATACTTATACATCAAATGCATCCATCCATTTTCTGAAACTCCCCGGCCCATTTGGGGTCATGGGGGTATGGAGCCTATAGGCACAAGGGTTAGGGTTAGGGTTAGGACAGGGAACAAACCTATCACAGAGCACAGGCAATCACCATTCACAATCTGGTAACTCCAACTAGTTTCAGCATGTTTTTGGACTGGGGGAGGGAGAGATCAAGAGGAAACCCCATGGGGAGAACATGCAAACTCCACAAACATGGAGCCACAGTGGGAACTTGAACCAGGGTCACAGAGGTGAAAGGTGACGGTTTTATCCATTGCACCACCACGCCACCCTTACTCACACACAGCAGAACCAATTCTTCTGTTTTATTTCTACAGAAAATTACCACCCAGTGGTGGAATTAATTTGCCAGCTGGCTTTAAAAGTAGACTTTTAATAAGGAGAAGGACATTAAAAGTCACTTTGCTCACCACGTATCAGCTGAATAAACCCACCTCAATTAAGCAGCATGCGATCCAGCACCTGCTGCTGCACGAATGAGTGTTTAAAGTCCTCTGAGCAATTTATGTGTTTCTCACAGAAAACTGGGAAGTTCACCTGATTAAAAGCGCCACAATCAGTCAACGCAGAAAACGCAGCACTAAATAGGGGTGTCACTGAGAAAATGAACACTGGCCATACATTTTTCTGAAAAAGGTCCCTCTCTATTTTTTGTGTGACCTCTATAAGCAATATGTGCATTTACTACATATGAACCACAAAATATAACTGCTAATTACTTCTGTTTGTACTCTTTGTTATTGACTCAAATACTATTAAATAAATTTGCATAATCCATCCATTAATCTACCGTTTAACTGTTTATCTTGTTTTGGGTCACGGAGAATTTGCATAATACACAATAAAACTATATAGTTCTCTGAACGAATTAATCCCCACTAATAATTGTAGCTTCAACAAAGATTGCTTACTATTTTTGTAACTGCTTTCAATGGTAACATACAAACTGAATTACTTAAATTTCATTATTCTATATCAAATTTCATTATTATATGAAGACACTGTATAGGACTTTATGGCAATTCCATTATAACCTTCTACTCTGAATGAGATCTATCTGAGGTATAGCATTTTTTATTACCTTAAGTTTTTTAAAATATGTTTTGGATAATATTTCTAAAATTCTGTACCTTGATGTTGTCACGCCCAGCTCGTCCTATCCTCGTGTGTTGCCACGCCCCCTCATCATCCACGTGTGCTTCCCCGATTGTTCCCGGCTGTTCCCTGTTATTTCGCCCTGTCTTACGTATATCAGTCCACGTCTTTCTTGGCTGGGTGTCCGTTATTGGTGTTATGTGCTGTATTGCTCCTCGCCGTTTGCCCTGTCTTCCTGATAAAACCCCATTTCCTTCATCCTCGCCTGCCCGCCTCATCCTTCCCCACGTCCAGCCTGCTTGTCCACCCAGCGTTCTGTCAGACCCAACTGAGAAAGACGTGGACTGATACACGAGGATCGTACGAGCTGGGCGTGACAGATGTCATACTGAAAGTTCTAGTACAGGCAGTTCCTGGTAGACATAAATAATTCATTCTACATACACATATTTAAGTTGGTTTACCTTCCCAACCCATTCAAAACACCTTATAGGAAAAAAACACATGCTATAATATAATGTTTGTTTTTAATGTATATTAAAGCTGCTAAGGTACGTCAGGATGTTAAGGTATACTTATATGCTGCTTATGAATGTTCTATCAATGCATTATGAATGCATAACAAATGCCGAGAATGGACTGTATAATGCATCTTTACACTGACTGATCATCCTGAAGTTCTAAACACAGGACAAATATTTGTTATTAAATGTCCTCACCAGCCAGTTCCATGGTAAAGATGTGCAAGGTCTACTGTAAACACAGACCACAGATATGTTGCCTAAGGCTACTGAGTAGCAAGGTCTATGAGTCTGTCTGATAAGTGAAACAGCACTTAAGGTCTTATAGGAGAAACAGCCAAGCTGCTAAGAGATTACATTACACAGAGTCTGTCACCATTCCTAAGAGATGTAGGAAAGTGCTTAAGGCAGCAGAGGGTGATTTCTGTTCATTCATCTAACCATGCTTAGTTTGAGTGAAAAGGGAGATGGGGTAACAGCTACAGATAATTAACTCAATTAATAGAGGCATTAATTTTCTACTCCTATGATAGCTTAGGAGCAATTTCAGGATTGTGTTCCCAGTGGGATGCACTCAATTAAAAATACACTCAGACAAAACCACATTATTTACAGTGCTGCTATAAAACGCTTCTACATGAACAATAGTATGTGCTGAACAAGAGGTCTTGTGCCTTATTCAGTTGGCTGGGAGGCGAGGGTGTGTTTATATATGTATATCTATAGGGTTTTTGGTCATTTTTTGTTAATCTTGTAACACTTGCGCCCTAAGAAATATTTTATCAATCATTATGTCTTTCGGGTGGTGAGCTTTTATCAGTTATAAGGCGGTTATAAGGACTGGAGAACTGTAATGTAGAAAAATTATGCTTCACAATTGCAGGTCTTGACCCTAATGCTTGCAGCTGATGAGTTTGTGTGGCACGCTGTGAGCTTGAGGTCTATTGCAAGACTCTGTCAGTGTCACAGGTTGGCTTGCTCAAAGAAAGACACAATTTTATTTGGAAAAATGAAAAAATACACATTGCAGTTCTATTACTGAAGCTCAAATGAAAATGCAAAAATAGGACAAAGTCACCTGAAACGTTAAACAAATGAAAAAACAGTGCAATAGTGCCTTATCTCACAAATGCACCTAGCTGGCCCATTTTCTAAAACCATAACCATTTGATGAATCTAGTTAAGGTTTTCTAGGTTTCAATACCGAAGGCAAAGCCTGAAGCCAGATTGTTACTGAATTGATAACTAACTACCATTCACATTGCCATTTTATCAAGCTATGATACGCTAGTAGAAAAGGGTTTAAATATGTGTACAGTATGTGATACTCCCAATGCTGTTGGAAGCAGTTCTCAAAAAAGAGCAGTACGAGCATATGATAGATGAAACTAAGTAAAACTAAATCAATAAAAGAGCACACAGACTTTATCTCTATCACACAAATACTCTGAGTTTATAGCATGTAAGGGGAATAAAGTTGCCTGAGGTCACATACAGCCTTCAAATCGAAATAGTTAATTGAATTTAATTTTCATGTTAGCCTGATAAAGTCAGCAAAAACATCATCTCCTTTTGGAATGATATGTGGATTGAATGTGTGGAATAGATGACATTTGCCTGTTAGGTTGTCAGTTTATTCATAAAGGCAACATATAGCAAGATTTTTTTATAATTAGACTAGGGCTGCATTTAATCATCATCATCATCATCTTCATCGTGATTATCCATGACATTTTCTCTGAAAAGTTTTTGATTTTTTTATGTTATTAGAAATTTATTTTCTTGTTTGTATGTAAAAAAAGAAATCCTAAGTACTATATAACTACAGTTTCATTTGTTGCGGTTAGCTATCCAGTTACTATTAAGCAGGTCTGGCTGTTTGGATGCCTAAATGTTTGGAGTAATTTAGTTGTCAGTGAAGTGTGAGTGACTCCAAAAATACAATGAGTGCTTATTTTCAATGTATTCAGATTATTATTTTTTTCAAAATTCTTTGAAAATTTTAATAGATTTTCAGAAAATGTTTATCTTACAAATGCAGATCCATACCAGCAACAAATGTCCCTAAAACAGAAAACATCCTTATTCGTTTTGAGACTTTGATAACACTGATAACATCCTGCTATTATATCTCAGTTTACCTTGGACACATTATCTGCCACTGTGACTCCCCATTTATCATGCCAGTTTCCTTCAGGAAGCCAGTGTCCTGTGTCGCCTCAAAGCTGATGGACAAGATGCAGTCAGGTGATGAATTCCATTGGCTGAGGCAGTGGCCTGAGATAATCAAGTTATCTTGCCGTTGCTGGCCTTTCGTTTCTCATTGAAAGTAGTCTCCCTTCCTACTAGTGGTTTGCACCCAGCATCCAGTGTATAAAGTATGTTTTAATCTGGCAGGCCCATGGTGAATGAATTGTTTCTAGACAGGAAAAAAGTTTGCGTTGCAAGAAAAAAGTACAGTGCGCTAACCTATATGTCTATTTTTCAAGATGGCATCCTTAGCAGGAACAAATTCAATGTGTGCTGCATGGTAAATTGGCTCTGGTCCTATGATGATGAAAAATAACCAAAGAAACAGGCTCCCTGTCATGGTTCAATATGCCAAAGCATTGATTTACACTTTCTTAGTAAAATGCAGAAATACATAACCAAACATACACATTTCAATGGCAATCTGCAAAGAACAGAAGATCAAATGTAAACTCAACATGCAAACTGTGTGTCTACTGCAACAGAAATTGTTGGTTTAAGTTGACTTTTCTGAGTCATTGCCCGTAACATGCTACTCGTACATTTAAAGACCCACAGAAAAAGTGTGGTTTAACAAGTTAACTTTAATGTAAATGGATTACAGACATGGAAGATGATGATAAGGAGATATTTCATCATTGGCACATCTTGTCCAAGAGTCCAGAAGACCATGACTGTAACCATCATCTCCAGACCCATCAGGTACCAGAGACTTTGCCAAACAATTTGTTGCCTCATAGCTAATTTAGACGCTATCTATAGATCACCACCTACAAAATGGCACTGTTGTAAATGATTGACTACCTCAACGTTAAAATATGTATGACAACACATTCAGTGAATAGTCATGTAAATGAAAGCATTCCCGTGTCCACAACAATATCTATGAAATATGTTACAAATAAAACTGAAGATCCATCCATCCATTCATCTGGATAGGGTTGTGGGAAATAATATCCATCATACATTAGACATTTTGAGCATTAATGCATTATCCTAAAAAAAATGTGAAAGATAACAATTTGTAGCAATGCTGTCTTATTTAAAAAAGGCATATAAGTTCTGAAGTTCAGAATTGATATACAGTATGCACCTTCCTACACCAAAATATTGTATACTTCTTAGTTCTTAAACACTTCTTAGTTTTTTCTAAGGTATCTTGCCTAAATGGCAAACCCAAACAAACCCCCAAAAGCTGACACAAACAAAGCTACCTCCTCCCCACCTCCCACCATTTTGACTTTTAAAAGATTCAAGGTCACACAACAGTGCGGGCTCTTGGAAACGTGCTTCTTACTCAGCGATTCGGCACTGTGGTGGCACCGCCCCCCCTGCGAGAAGCCGTGGAGAGGCGGACCTATAGACAAGCTTGATCTTAGCGAGAAAAAAATGTAGAAAAGCCTGAGAAAATCACTTCTCTGCGCCTGTCATTGCCAATCACCATCAGTCACGCAGAGGAGGGGCCAACAAGCAACACAAATTCACTGGGGGCTCGCTGTACCCCTGGCCTTCCACAAAAGGTCTGCCAGTCTTCATGTGTCACATATCTGAGATTTTCGATAGTAATTACCAGCAGCACTGGGTTCTGTGGTGATCCTGAAGGGTAAAAAATGTGCATTATGAACCATTGTAGATTTTTATAGATACTGAGCTGGGGCCAGGGAATAGGGCCAACTGCAAACGAACCAAAAATGAAGGGCACTAAATACACAGAAAGCAGAGGACAAGGCCCAAATGTTTATTCTTAAAATCATTTTAAAACCAAACTATACATACACGGTATAAACATTAGTAGGCGCTTCTCAGAAACATATTGATTCCAAATAGTCAGAGACCCAGCCAAGAGGACTAGGAGTCAGATAAACATTGAGGCAAATAAGGATGCTAAACTTTTGTTTGCCAAGTCTTCCCACAGATTTATCAAACCACCAACATGCTAACTGATTATAGCCTAAAGGGCCTGCTGAAAAGGTGTGGACCGCAGTGTTTTTGCTTGGTATTGTTACTAATGTTTAATGTTATGTAATATTTATAGATATCCCTCTCCTGAGTTGCATGTATATACACTTCTGTGCAAAAGTCTTAGGCAGTCAAAGGAAATTTGTTTACACTGCCCTCCACAATTATTGGCACCCCTTGTAAAGATTTGTAAAAAAGGTTAGAAAAAATGAGAAAAATTCAACCTTCCATTGAAATATATTTATTCATAGAAAAACAAATGCTTCATCAAGAAATAATTATTATTAATAATAGTTATTAACAAAAACACGTGTGCCACGATTATTGGCACCGCTGGAAATCATAGTGAACACAAAATAACTGAAGCATGTTTCCCCTGTAAATTGTACATCTTTGAGTTGATTGGAGTGAACAGGAATCTTCAAGCTGCAATCTATGACTTCCTGATTACCTAGGATACAAACACGAGGTGACACAAAGGCCAGATTCCCTTAGACATCCATCCACATTGGAAAGATAAGAGAACATAAATGAGGGAGGGGTTTATTGAGTGGGTATTACAAAATAGCTACTCACCTGAAAATGCCCATTTCTGCAAATAATTAAAAAACTGGAACAGTCTTGCACTCTTATGCAAAACAGATGAGTTTTTGGTGAGTTTAAAGAATGATATTTACAGAAACTAAGAAAAACACAAACGTGAAAAGTCTAAAGCATAAAAGCATAGATGACTGAAAGACCCAGTGGACAACAGACAAATAATAAGTTATAAGGTTTTGTTTCCTTTCAAACTGTATTTCTGATGACGGGGGCTATGGGGTGAGACTGATTCCTATAGTATTCTCAAAACTGAAACTTTAATCAATTGATATGCAGTGCTGATTGCATATTTGGGGAAAATCCTACAGTAGTTTACAGAATGTCTTATATACTGTCAGCCTGGATTGAAAGATTGAAATAAAGGTTTTTTTTTGCTGTAGGAAAAATGATGTTAGTAATAAAAGTGACAAAGGAGGAGAGGATATTTCCTGTCAGCTATGGGATCCATTATTAAACTCACTGCATCCATCCTTTTAACAGCCACCTGTCATGGATCGCGCTGGAGAATCCCCATTGCCATCTCAGCCACACCCCCCTGGGGATTTTGACCAATAGGGCTTCCCCGAGGCTTCGTGCCCTATTGTCCAGTTTTTCTAGTTTTGCCGGTTGCTCCGGTTTTGGACACTCCTCTCACAGCTGCTGCTAGTTTCTCCTTGTTTTTATGCGCTTTATCTGGCAACCCAGTTTTCTGATCTGTGCAAGATCTTCATGGTGTGCCCCGAGTTCGAGTGTTTTTTCCTGTGTCTGATTGTTGGTGCTCTGACGTCTGCTACGCTTCCTAGATCCTGAGTTTCTGCCTGTTCCCCTCTGTACCGTTGCCTAACGCTCGACCCCTGCCTGGAACCCTGACCTCACTCTACGCATCTGCCCTCCTGTTACCGACGCCGATTGCCTGACCCCACTTGGAAGACCAACTACGGATTTTGGTTCAGCGCCCTGGTTACCTTCGCCGTCTTCAGTTTTGGAACCCTGCAACCACAATTCCTGGAACTCCAGTGTGGAACTGGAGATCCACCTACATCTTGTTGTTAATACTTAATAAATGGGAATTCCTGAAGCTGATCCGCATCAGTGTCTGTCTTCTTGTCTTCACAACACCACCTCTTTCTATTTAGCTAAATTTCCCGCTAGATAAAACATGACTAGATAACATGTGCTATTTTTCTTTCATTTTTTCTCAAAACAATATTATTGCTTTTTCAGTTACAGTACCACAACCCCTACAAATCTATTATGTGATTTAAAATATATAAGCACATATGTATATATGTATATATGTTTGTATATATTGCAAATATAGGTATATGATATAAATATTGGAAGGCAAAGTGGCTAGGACTGCTGGGCTATGAGTCCTGTATTGTGTGTGTGTGTGTGTTTGCATGTTCCCCTCTTACATGGGTTTTTACTTTCCTTCCACAATCCAAAGACATGCAGTTAAGCAAATAGGCATCTCTGAATTACCTCTGTGCATGCTGAGTGCAATGGACTGGCATTTTCTGCACTTATGTAATACACTGCTGCCATGCTTCAATTACATACTGTACGCTGCTAACATACTGCCAAACTTTGTCTTGTGTACTTCTATATCATTCCTCTGTTGGCTGTTTTGCACTGGAAATGTTACACTGCACTTTCATTTAATTTGTTTAGTTCCGTTCCTGGCCTATATGGTGATCTACGCCAGTACCGCCGCCAGTGCCCCCCATCCAAGGCAAAGTGAAACTGGCTGGCAAGATGGCACCCCTTACAATCTAGCAGCCTAGGTGATCGCTGGTGTCGCCTTTAGCATTGACCAGCCCTAACTAAAGGGTCGGTTTTTATTGTCTGGCACATATCCAAGGCTGTAGCTTTATTCAATCAGTGCTTTTTTGGGAAATAAAAAGCGCCAGGATGCTAAAGATTAAGCTGTTCAGAAACTTGGCATAATACGTGCATTTAGCTGAGACCTTAGAAAAATCTATACTCTTACAAGGGCCCTAATAGACTTATTTATTTTAGAAGTAGAAGATGAAAATTTGAAAAGAACAACTAAAAAGGTTTCTGTACACTGTGCCAGCACATACAGCAACAAAATACCACTGATTTTGGTTCAAAACATTAAATCAGTATCTTAAAAATTCAGAAACGTTCTGCAGAGGAAACTGCAATTAGTAGTTCAGAAAGGAAAATGTAATACATTATCACTGCAGCGACTCCAAAATGTAAAACTTTTTGAATTTAAATTTTTTTTTAACATGAAAAGATTTGCTCTGGGTGCAGTGTGTAGAACAGCGCAATCATCCAATCAGCCGAATTGCCATGAAAGGGCACCGAAACACACTTCAGAGTGCAGCCCTGTGAAATGGCAGCTAATTTGCTTCACAGTGGAGGAGGGTGAAAGGTTTTGAATGGAGCTTCTAAGTACTGCTTGGAAACCTGAAAAGGGGGAGCGGAATCTTCTCGGGGGCCCTGGAGGTGACCCAGAGAAAGACTAGCTAAATAAGGGCAAAGTGAATGTTTCAGTTTGACTGGAGATGCTGCCGCGCTGCGTGCACGTGACCTGCCGCCACAGCAGGAATATTTCCATGGGGCTTTTTATGGACCTTAACGCTCCACGCCACAAGCTGCACCATTTGGAGAAGTTCGACTGACATTCCTAACTCAGCCTGGATATTTCCGAGTGAGCTGGTACAGAGTTAGCATTGTATGGAGTGAGCATGCAAGAGTTGGCACACTAAGTCCCACTCTCCCGTCGTCTCCCAGCTGCTGAAACGTGTGCTTATCAGGCCAACCACACTCCAAGGTGGACAAGTGCCAAGAGGCATTTAAAACCCCACTGTGGCCTAGTTTATAACAGGGAATCCATATCACCGAATGGTGGGGGCTATTTTGGTATGGCATTTGTGACCCAAAAAGCTGACTATTTTATTTCCTGTATATAGATGTCCATTAAAATGTTTCATCCAATATTCCAAGCCTTGCATCATTACTAAACCTGGCATATTCCCATTCATGCCTACCAAAGGGTACATCACATAATCAAACCTGCAACTCCTGAGCATCGCCTGTCACACAAGAGACTCTTGACATAAATATCTGAAATTCTGCTAATTTAATTAGTACAAGGATGATATGACCGGTCACTTTGAGAAAAAAAAATCAGTAGGTTCTCTTGTTAATTCCTTTGTTAGGTATTTCATCTGTATATAACTATAATCTGAGGTAGTTGATCATTTAGACTGTGCTTGCAGAATAAAGGACTCATATATTACACAGAATCCCATAATCACATCTGTTCAGAAATAAGTTCCGACAAGCTGCAAGGTCTCACTGACTCTTTATGATGCAATAATCCATAAGTATAATTGAGTCTATATGTCCATCTGGCCTCCATAACCACATCCAAGGCAAGGCTGCAGTGAAGCACAGTGAATGAGTCTGGATGGCACATCAGTCCATGTCATGGGATACACACACTAAAAGCATGCACTGTAACAAAGAGGCACCAATTCCTCAATCAGCGCTAGAGCTAGGAAGCAAACTCTCAACCCTGGTGGTCACAGTGCACACTGAGCCACCCTGCCATCACCAGGGACATGTAAAGGGGGAGGGGGACTATTAAAAATGCCTCTCTTTGAAGGCATTCTTTTTTATCTTATGGATTTAACAAAACGCCAGCCCCCCTGCCGTCACCAATCCCTCTACCCCCCTGTTGGTGCCTTTTACCACCTGCCCCTCAAAAAGTCTCTGTACAGCCCAGCATCAAACCGTACTAAAATAATTAGTTAATCTGGCTTCTGTCTGGGTACTCTGTCTTTCAAATTAAAAGTCACAATAGCGTGTGATAATGACTATGAGAATAACTTTGCTAACAGACCTATTTGCTGTAGTTGCTCATGAACTGAATGATGCTCTTACATTAGGCTGCCTGTTCTACTTCTGGTTGTCTCATAATAAGTTTAGCTTCGTGGAAATGAAAACACCTAGAGGATTCATCTCCGGGGGACATTTTTATGTATTGTCAGGGGTCGGTCGGCATTCATCCCTCACAATCGTCGTCTTTCTGTATCTCGCCATAAAGATGTAAATGCTTTGCGTGTGTATGTCCTGTATATATGTGAACAGGAGAAAATGGTTTTATAATGTAGCAGTCCTAAGCTGACAGATAGGCATGCATGTAATCCATTTAGCAGGCTACTAGACAGGGATAAATATAGTATTACTGTTTATGGCTATCTCCATTCTGAAATCTACAGCTGCATTAAAGGCAGACATTCAAGAGAATGAAAGTAAACTAAAATAATTAAACAATAATAATGGAGAAAATGTTAATTTCAAGGTTTAGTGTAGCCTGCTGTCCAATTGGCTTATTATCTTAAATAGAAATTTATGCTTTAATTATTAATACAGTTATTGTCAATTGTTCTTATACACAATTTAATTTTTAATCAAATATTAAATTAATTTGTTTTTTTCCACTGAAAAACAGAAGGTGAGCCAAGTGTATGGCCAATGTAGCAGTTTTTTTTAAAAAAAAAACCCATTTTATTTATTTGAATAACCACATATTCAAAGTTTCCCCTTACAAATGAAACAATAGCTGTTTCTACATGTACTGATGTTTGAAACAGTAAAATAATCATATAAATGTAGCAGATATTACTGTATTAGTAATAAAGCAAAGGTTTAAATGTTTTAACTGCATTAAGGTGCTTTGTATTTTAGTGTAATACCCCTCTGGGCTATTGGAAGAATCAAACAAGTCCCAACAAAGAGGCTGAGCTGAAATGATGGAACTAGTGAAGAGTATAATGGGAATGTTAAGAAGCTGGGTATTCGACAGAGAGTCACATCTCTAATGAAATCATTTAATGCACAACAAAATTCACAAGGCCAGCAGAAAGTTATCATGCCTGGGGTGATATTTAAGAGATAACCCTCACCTAGACACTTGCTAGAATGGAGACATTTTGACATTCTTAATTTTTTTTGTCTTCATTATTATCGGCTCTCTGTCTGGCCAATGGTAGGTGTAGAAGATAGAAAGGAGAACTTATTATATGATGTGATGAAACATATAAATGCCTCAGGGATCCAAGGACCACATAAAATCTTGGCAAATTTGAATGTTTTTGACTTTAGGCTAGAGTGAGATTAAAGAGTTTTGCCCTCTGCTCAAGGAGAGGGACAGAGTAAAAAAAAACTGTACGATACTGATCTATAATTGAAAAGTAAGTCTGCAAAAGGCAACCCTACAGAAATACTGGCTGTAAGACAGAAGACTTGGGGCACCATAAGAATCAGGATTCAAAATAAAATTTTCAGTCGGACATCAGGTAGAATTGGGTTCCTATCTAGTGTCAGTTCCCCTTCAATTGCTTCAGCAAAATAACTTTTGTTGTATGAAATTTGTGGTAAGGAGTAAAATGTGTGCTGAGGAAATGCACTGAGAGGGTTCTCGTTCTGTTTCATGGTGTCTTTCTACACTTCTGTTGCCTCTAAAGCATGAGAGCAAGGCAGGTATGCCTCAATGAGGGGAATCTGCTTTGCGGCACATGTTTGTTGTAATACTGTCAGAAGGCTGTAAGCCAGGAGTTTGTGCTCACAATTTATCCTTTTTGTAAAAATAAAATAAAATAAAATAAAATGGAGAAGTCTTCTGTCTCTGTAGAGCAGTGGTTCTCAAACTCGGTCCTTGGGACCCACTGCCCTGCTTGTTTTCCAGCTATTCCTGCCCCACACACTGCTGATTGACTGAACACACCTGATCCAGGTAATCAGCAGTGTGTAGAGCAGGAATAGCTGGAAAACAAGCAGGGCAGTGGGGCTTGAGGACCGAGTTTGAGAACCACTGCTGTAGAGGAATGTGAAAATCGTGCTTTGAAGATGGCTATATTGCCATAGCCTGTTCTGCAACAGCAAAGAACAAAGTACAAAGGGTTTGACTCATAAATTTGTTCCTGAAAAACTTGTGAAAAACAATATTCCAGTGTCAGTTTTATAGATTCTGTACCCTCGCCCCAAAAATAAAATAATAATAATTAGCATCTGACAAAAATCTCATCTACTTCTAAGAAATTATGGGCTTGTCAAGGTAAAAATCATATCTCACATGCATATAGTAAATTAGATCTGAAAAATATTGTATATAAGAATATATATAAGAACATAATGTGTGTTTGTGTCTCGTATTTTGTTTGGTTACTTATGGTTAAGGTTAGGGCTGGGTAGGGGTTTAAGTAAGTCGTCATGTTGGGATTAGAGTTTTCCCTATAAAAATTAACGGCGAGTCCCCACAAAGATATAATTACAAACCTGTGTGTATGTGTGTGTGTGTGGGTGTGTATAAATACATCCACAGCATTTCATATATGTATATGACATATGTTCTTGTAATTATTGCAGCTGCTGGAAATGACATGTCATGTCTTACTTTTATTGTCCGAGCTGATTAAAGGTTCAACCTGAGGGACATGCACCATGCTGGCAGGTCTGTCCAGAGAGCGATGAAAAGATAAAATTTCATGGGGCTGCTGTTACACAGATAATGCAAAGATGCGGTAATGAGAGCACATTAAAATCAAAAATGATAAAAACTAAACAAAAAGGCTATTAATACTGAAACCAGCCCAGTTGTTTGCATTATTTCTTTGTGAATCCATCATGAGTCATGCATGCTAAATTTCACTTGTCAAACCACCAAAAACCACAGAATGCGCAAAGTGCGGAAAATTTGCTGGTTTCTGAAGACACTTCATAGTCTATTAAATCACACTGCCGTTCCTCCAGAAGGAGAGCCAGACCTGGAAAACTGACATGGAAGCCTGTGGATATCTCAGTGGCTGAGATAGGAGAATGGGCATTAGTGAGAATCAGGACACTGCTGTAGCAAAATGTGTGCCTGGCTAATAAGGATGCAGTTATTAGAGAATGAATAAATCTCCTCAGCAATTCTCTCAAAATGTGCCACAGATGTCAGATGAGACCAGACACAAGGAACAAATGAAAAAGCTGGCCTAGAAGTAATAGAAATATAATTTTATGCAATGTAAAAGTGGGGAAGATTTTCTAATGAGTACATTTTATAAGAATTGTGTTATTCTGCATAGATTCATTTCCAGCATGTATCTACGAGAACCTAATTTTCTTTAAGCATTTTCATGCCAGAAGTTTGTATGTTTAAAAAACTAATATTTTAGTCTAAACATTGCAATGTTTTCTGCAAAAGCAGCATGCAGCATTGCTTGGGCAATGGTATCCCATCATTCAAAGTGGAGTGCAAATTCAATATTAGAACACCGATTTTAAGAACAGACAAAAATATGAACTGTAAGAACTTTAATAGTACAAGTAAATATAGCTTCCAGTTAGGTTAGAGGCCCAGTTATGGTACTGTTTTGCAGGATCTGGGGTAAGAACTGAAATATACTCTGTGTAGCGATCGCAAAGCTACCTGAGCGACCCAGAGCTAATCTGAGAAGCAGAAACCACAAAACCTGTTGCCAGTTAGCATGTGAAGCTTATAAGACTTCCTCAAGAAGACTTCGATTAGTGATTCAAGCAATATGCCTTCAGTGCTCATAGTGGGTGGGATTACTGTGCACTGTCATTCGCATATTGATGTATTCCAATTTCCATGGGGTTAATCAAGACGTTGACTGACAGCACACCTTAATCCTACCTAGGGTTTGAAGCCTCAGTTTTCTCATTACCTCTAATTACTAAGAAATGCGCTTCCACCAAATACTGAGTTTGGCATTCTGAATACTAATGAGACAAATACACACATTTCTCTCACTATATTTTACTTTCTGACATAATGAAATCTTTTGTCACTCTTAGGAGCCTACAGTTTGAGAATTCAGGAAATTTCAGTATATTCACTATATCATTATATATTATACTACATTGTGGGGATCAAATGTACACCACAATGTGATTAAAAAACCTGTTTCTTGATGTTTTAGGGACTATTTTTTTGAGGTCCGCACAAAGATCTGTGAATGCAATAAAAAAAAACTAAAAAAAAAAGAAAAAATCTAAAAATACCAAAAGTCTTGTACTGTATTTAGTTAAGTTACTTAACTGGGTAGGGGTTAAGGTCGTCATATTGGGATTAAAGTTTTCCATCTAGAAATGAATGGAGAATCCCCACAAAAATATAATTACAAACCTATGTGTGTGTGTGTGTGTGTGTGTGTGTGTGTTTTAAATTTTACAAATGAGTGCATTTGCAAAGTGAATCATATCCATTTTGTCAAATTAAAAAACAATGGAATTTTTATGCAAATTAGCAAATTAACTGAAAGGGTCAACTTCACATAATTATTAAAACTATCAAAATGAAAAACATCCAACATAGATACTAAAATTTTCTTTGAACTATGTATTCACTATAATTATAACATTTCCCCTAAATATTTTATCCATTTTTTTTTTTTTTTTTTTTTTACAAAATACCACATATTCCGATGCTGCAATAATATATTTTTAAATCTTTTGCACAGAACATAATCAGGGTATTGAACACATATGTGAACATGGAGCAGTGAACACACCTCATAAAATTTTACTTCAATCTTAAAATATCTGATATAGTTTGCCTCATATTCAGTATTGTTTTTTCCGGTTGTAATATGTTTTAATAAAAGTAGTCCAAGCGGTTTTTAATCACAGACTGTTGATGTCCAGTACTGAGACACTGATGTACACCAATACTTTTTGCGATTCAAACCCTTTCATTATTTGTGTTATTGTTATTAATTGCCATGAAAACAGCCTATTTCAGCTCTAATGAGGCATTGGTTCAGCAGTTGATAATGATGACTCTTGCACATCCCTTGTGTTTCCAGATTTCTTTACTGGCAAATTTTTATTAATTTTTGAATGTAGGCATGTACACTTCACATTAACTTACAGTGAGGTGCCCCGAGTGTAAATTCATAGCACAATAACTGTTATAATAACTCTAAAACAGCAAGAGACAGTGACAGTGTGCAACATTCATACCTTCTGCACACAATATAATAACAAATGTATTTTTTTGGGACTGCATGGGCTCTTGATCATTATGTTTTAGAACCAAAAACAGGGGAGGTTGTGATGTAAAACGCATCTTTAATGGGCGCTGATTGGCTTCGAAGGAATGATGCATTTTGTAATTAATTGGAGTTGGTGTACAACGCATTTTGCAAATAAAGAGTACAGTCAAACCTCGGATTGCGAATAACCTGGTTTGCAAGTGTTTTGCAAGACGAGCAAAAAATGTTAATAAATTTTAACTTGATAAACGAGTGACGTCTTGCAATACGAGTATTATGTACACTTTTTGTCTGCCAAGCGTCACATGATCACAACTGAACCAATGGTTCTTCTCTCCCTTTTTCTTTCTCTCTCGCTGTGGGATTGTGGGTAATTGTCTCCCATGCTCGGTCTCAGTCAGCGTCCTTCACTCGTAACTCGTAGTTAAAATTTAGTAGAAAAGCACTTTCCGAATAAGGGTGTAGCAGTGCAAGCGATGAATCTGTTTAACGACAATGCAATGTCCACATTTCCACAAAATCGAAAAGGAGGCAAAAGCAGCCATTGGAAAGTCACACAAAAAGAAAAAGATTCCAGTGAGCCAAGAGATAGCAGTGATTCTGTTAGTTATAGTGAAAGTCGTTCTACAAAATAACCCTCCTCCTCTCCTCTCTCTTGTCTCCCTCACATCATCCACAATTCATTTCAAAGGTAAAGTGTAGGTTAATTTTTTATGTATTTTTACTTTATATTTTGTATTAGTCATTTTTATATGAATATTTTTGGGTTGTGGAATGAATCATTTGAGTTTCCATTATTTCTAATGTGAAAATTCGCTTTGATGTACAAGTGCTTTGGATTACGAGCACGTTAGCAGAACAAATTATGCTCACAATCTGAGGTTTTACTGCACTTGCAGTGTGTTTAGTAGAGGATATAGGGAGATTTCAGAATTTTCTGATGCTGGATGCCCAGCTACTTCATGGGTATATTTTAACTGAGATTAGTAAAATGGAGTGTGATGCATTTTGGAAATAAACTCTTCAAATACAGGTGTATTAATTTGTAGTTTGACATAATGTGGCTCACAGAAATAATAGAAATGCTTTTGAAATTCAAAAACGTTTTGCAAAATTACTCAAGGACCTACTGACAATTAAAAACAAAATAAAAATCACTGGTTAAAATGGCCTCTTCATGGAAGAATCCGTATTGACATGTTAGTGGAATTCATAGTGATGGCTAGTGGAGAGGGACAGTCTTTGAATACCTATGACACTAGATAAAAAATAAAAAATGTGTCATGCCCTGCTTGTCAGATTCTCCTGTGCACCATGCTCCCTCGCTACCTCATGTTGAATCCCCGTGTTGCCAGCTGTTTCTCTGTGTATTTAAGTCCGCATTCTAGTATGTTTCCCCAGTCCTGTCATTGACGTTACAGTCTGCTTTTTCTTTGTGTTCAATGTTACTTCCCTAATAAATCCCTCGTTCCCCAAATCCTGCGACTCCTGCTCATGTTTCCCCGTTCCGTGCCTCCTTGAAGTGTGACAAATGCTTTTAACTGGCAGTGAAAAGGATTCATTTTTCTAAGAAAATAAAGAAATTCATCTTTTTTCCAGATTTTTCTTCTTTAGAAAATAATATACCAAGGATTCATGGAGTTTACTTGACAAGGACAGAGAGTTCCAGCAGCAGAGTACGATGTTCTTTTTGGCACACAATCTGGCAACCTTCCGGATACAAATTCACAAATGCGACTGGTTGTCACTATGAAACCATCAGTGAAGAATAGGAAGAACGGAGCTTCTGATTCACAAAAGAGTAAATTAGACTGTAGATGAAAAGGCAACAAAAGAACAGAGTTTCTGCTTCAATGGGTGTCACTGAGCCAGATTTACAGAGTTAGAGGCTTCACATTTTAAATTGCATATAGCAATCAGCTGTTCAATCACTACATTTTAAATCAATTTTGTTCTCAATCCTTAGTTTTTTTGTGGAAAAAGAACACAACACAATGATATATTTTCAATTTGTACCTTGGGGAGAGATATTGTAAGTGAAGAACACTGATATATGAATATCACAGTACAGTATGCTCTCAGAAGGAAAGTCAAAGATCTAATGGATACCTGCCATGGAAGCCAACTTCTTATCATTGGAGCATTGGAGACAAGGGGTGATCCGTGTTGTGTTTTCAGCTTTACTTTCTGTCAGACCCTGAAAATCTCTCTTTTGAATAACAGAATGAAACTTCAATAATAATCATTAGAGTGTTGTGAGGAAGACAGAATTGTCACAAAATCTTGGTAATGTTCAGATTGACAGCAGCAGCTTAAATAAAGATCAGTTTTATAGGTGATGCTATAGGTGTCACGCCCCGCTGGCAGACCGGCAATGGGAAGCAGCTGCCCCCGACCAATACCCAGTAACCACGTTGGACAAAAGCATGACCATAACCGCTGCCCGGCGTGAGGTAATGTTGATGTGTAGAGACATACTGAGACAACGTTTAATTTCCCTGTCTCCCATCTAGCTCCGTTCTGCTCTGCTTGCCCAGCCCGACTCTCCCTGCATCTTGTCTCAACCTCCCTTGTCTACTGCCCTTCCTCCCCTCGCTCTTCCTCCTTGTGAGTTCCCCGTGTGCTCTGTCTGTATGTTCAGACGGATTCCCCGGTGATCGACCCTCTCGC
The DNA here is from genome assembly GCF_023856365.1 of Brienomyrus brachyistius. Taxonomy (NCBI): domain Eukaryota; kingdom Metazoa; phylum Chordata; class Actinopteri; order Osteoglossiformes; family Mormyridae; genus Brienomyrus; species Brienomyrus brachyistius. The sequence goes on from NW_026042307.1 coordinate 2,328,447, forward strand.
CAGCAACCCTGACCACGAACCCAGGATCCTGACTCTTACCTGCCGCTTGTTCCTGATCCCCTGGCTTTCGACCCTGCCTGCACGACCTAATCTCTGTCCACTCCCTTGATCTGTTACCTCTGACGAGCTCAATAAAGACTCAGTGATCAATCCCACAGCGGGTCCGAGCATATTTGTGACAATAGGGGAATTTGGAAAATGATTTAAATAGGAAATGACCTGTTGAGATTTAGGCTTGAATTTCTCACACACAGCTCTGCATTATGGCATTTATTAGGGAGTTTCAGTGACTTGTTTCCTGGTCCAGTCAGGCCTTCCCCCGCACTGCCATGCCCCCAGAAGTCTGAAGCCATTTCTGTGCAGAAACAAGGGGCACTCAGTCAATTCAGGGTCCCCTAAGCCTACAGTACATTCTTACATTATTTATCACCTTCCTGAGCTGATACTTTGATTCATACCCCAAAGAATTATTTTTCTGAATTTTAGCATAAGATGTGTGGAAATATTGAGTTCTTCTGTTGTCCCATTCATTTTTTTACATTTACTATTATAGTAATATCTATTGTTATTTGCATGTACATAGCTGTCATCTGATTGCAGTGTGATAGCCTTCAGATAACCATCTTTATTTTTTTGTCATTAATTATTTACAAAATCCAGCATTCAATAATCAACTATATAAATGAATAATGGTAACAGCACTGACAGCGTATTTATATTTAAATAGCTCACTTTCAATTAATCAAAATCTTTATTGACTGTTTAATCACATACCAACAGATTTGACATTCTTCAAATGCGGGGCAGTGTTTGCAGTAAGAAACACCTAGAGTGAGTAAATATACTGACTGTGGACATATTCATGCGCTGCATAAAAAGATTGTGCTTTGGCCACATTCAGTTAAGTGTTTTACATGCAAAATGACTATTATCTGACCAAACAAAAAGGGGTTAGAAAAGCTGTTTTACTGTAAAACTTTCTTTGCTACCTATTTTTATATGGACAAATCATTTGCTAGCAGTCCATGAAGCCTAACCCTTCGGCACATCTTAACGGAATGTAATTACAATGAGCCATGGGTAATTGACAAGCAACCTGGTCGGCACGGTAACGAGAGTAAGCCTGTCGTTTGTTATCTTCAGGAGGAGCTGGAATCAGGTGGGACGGTGCCGCTCACAAACCCTGAATGCCAATGAGCTGGCAGAGGCTCCGAAGTTTTATCGACTGTGGGGAGAGGTAAACTTCTCAGAATCCTGGAGCCATCACAACATTCATCACACTGTCAGCTATGTGGGTGTTGTTGCCCGTTTGTCAAGTGTTTGAGCTTGAAATGTTCTAAAGATTACACTCTGAATCAATGATGACTATATTGCGAAATATCCGCATGGAGCATGATTCGATCAGTTATAAATCTTGACAGTTATAGATTTCCCCTTTTCTTCAAAAAAGCAACTTACTTAAATGAGCTGAATTTCCAAGTCATCCAACTGTTGTTCCCATTGTCCTTCAGGCCACACTGAACTAAGGCAACCAGGAGAGACATCAAAGTTAAAAATACTGAATATTTAATAGGTGAGGAAGAGACTAAATTGATTTCTGATTCAACGATCTGAGAAGGTTGGAAATAGCTGTCTATTCAAAATTTTGTCTGCCAGGGAAAGTTAATCACTGTTTCCACCAATAAGGAATTTCTGCAGAATCCCTTCCAGGATCCAGGACTCAGGACCATCTCCTTCAAAGTCAAGCTGCACTCCCAAGAGAACATCTCCCCAAATAATAACCCTCAGTGCCAACGTCTCAAAACACCCTAGTCAACACCATGCATAGCTACCTAGCCTACTTTCTCGATGAATATTACAGTATGAAACCCACTGAAGCAGCACAGCTAAACAGATGATCAGATCACTCGCTCCAAGTGAGTCATAAGATGGGAAATAAAACCAAAAGTCATACTCCAGGGAATTTAAAAGCATATCAGACACTCAGCTAATAAGTGGAGGAAAAGAAACTAAACTTCGCACTATGATGAGAGTCTCAAGAGTTTAAGAATTTGTTTTGCAGCACTTCACAGGTATACACAATCAGGAACCTGAATTGTCCACTTAGTATTCTGGTGATGGAGATCAGTGGCAAGAATCTGTGGTGTGACATGAGCCCAGAATAACTTTATTTTCTCTCACTTTTCAAATAGATAAACACATAGGATTCTGGTATCACAGAATTATTTGGGTATAATGATTTAGGTGAAATTTACAGATAATCACTTGTACTAAAAACTAAATAATGGATTTAATGAAGTAAAGAAAAGAGTAGAAAAACTGTGCAAATTAGGGCTGGGTGATATCTAAAAAAATAACATGATAAATTTAAATTTTGGGGATAAAGGACAATATTGAGTCATTGAACACAGACACACACAAGAATACATGCACATACCGAAAGAAAAACAAAAGTTTATACTGTACTTCGAAATGAATTGGATTGCTGATGTGGTCAAGGAAAACAGATGTGCACCCAGTCTTGTTTATACTACAAATGGAGGTGAGCGAATGAAGTCCCTCAAATACCTCTGTTCACATTTACATTTTATTAATTTTATTGACACTTTTATCCAAAGTGGCTTACAGTAGAGAGAATGGTTACAATTTTTATGTGTGCTACCAGGGATTTCCATTTCTATTTGCAGAAGGTTTTTTCTTTTCCTAGAGTTTGGGCAATTTCACATCATAAATTTACATGCACTTGGGTGTCCTTCTGCTCTCTCAGAGATGGACTGCGATAATCTAGGTAGCCATAGATCTCTCCACATTACTTTTCATCACAAGACTCTGTGTCGTCTCTGCTATACATGCATGATAATCACAGGTCAGTGCAGACACAAAAATCTGGTGCCGCACTTATGGGGTTCGGTTGACCGCGCAGTCATGGCTGATGATGAAAACTGTGTCATTTGTCCATTGCGGACCCTTGCAGCTAGTCAATTTCCTTGCACATGAGCAGTTGACATGCACTAACGTGCATGACTTCCACTGAACATAATAATCCAGGTTGCATACCCACCATCCAGCATAAACCCCTGATGACAAAATTTACGTCACCCACCCTACGCATGGACCGAGAGCACACACGGAAATGTAAACTATGAATTGGCCTTAAGGCTACTTGCAACACTGGACCTAGGCAAATATCACCACTCGGGCCCCCTATCTGAGGCAAAGTGAAATTGGCTGGCAAGTCGGTGCCCCCTCAGAATTTGGCACCCTAAGCAAATGTCTCCTATATGATTGATCATTTTTCCTACTTCCGCTACAAAGTCTATAGTCCCTGGATCAACACTGAATTACTTGTTTGATATTGCCAATTACCAACGTGGACATCCAGGAAGGATGGAGTTTGACATGTCTCTTTACTATCTGCTTAAGCTAATGATACTAGATAAGGAAACTTATACCTAGGAAGAATATTCATGCATAAAATTTAAAAGTGATGGGATTATACTTCATCATAGCTACCTTTACCAAAATTGCAATTATGAGTTACCTACTAGGATTACATGTTATTAAAAATAACGAAGAAGCTGAAAAATGACCTGTAGACCAAGATGATGCTCCATTATAGTTATCGGCATTCTCATTGTTCTCCATTTTGGTTTGGCTTTGTTTGCCTAGTCTTACTGCACAAATCAAAGCTCAGGTCCACAGCACTACCCAGTGAGTCATCCATGATAGAACATGCTTGTGCTGGTCTTATGCTGTATACAGAGCTAACCTGAAGTGATAAAAAAACAGAAAATATCAAAAGTGGTATTTTCCAAGAAAGGCCTGTTTGTACAAGAAGCCATTTAAAGTCTGAAGTATAAATTTTGCATGGGTGAGATTTGCTGTATGACATGCCATATCGTGTAATGTTGTCATGGATAATCAGCTGGATGGATGAATGGATGGATGGATGGCTTAATAATAATCAGGACATGTTACTATCTGTGACTCCTGGCCTGATTAATGAAAATCCCACCTCCCTTGTCAGCTGATTTTAAATCAGAACAGTTATTTACTGGATTCCAGACTCCTAAATTCTACATCAATTAAACAAGTGTCATGACTGCCAAATTAGACACATTGTAGTCGGCTGCTTCCATGAATACAACAGGGAGGCCATTTACAATTATAATCCCTCCAAAACGGGCTAGAACATTTCCTTCTGCACTGTAATAATTGGAACATAAACCTCTATTTTTATTATCTGTTCTGGAACAAGATTTGAGATGTCATTATGAATCCATTTTCAGAAATTAAGAGTTAATTGTCGCTAATCTGTACCCAGTATAGCCTTGCCCTGAATTTTCAATGTTGCTAATGTTCCCAGTATACAAGGAATAGACAAATTCTTAACTGGCTAAAGCAACACTATAGTGTCCGTACAATACTGAAGTTAAACTCGGAACCTCTTTTATTTTCCAGTACTTCTCAGGTAGATAAGTCAGAGATACTTCTGAAAATACGTGTAGGTAAATCGGGGAAGATGTCTGTATAACACAAATCTCTGTTGGCTTGTACGGAATTTCATTCCTAGCATGTTTACCTTTTAGTTATGTACCACCTTTGAACATGTTGCTCCATAGACGAAAACACTTGATATTCAGTTCAGTTATCCCATATGATTTATTTTGGAAATGCTTAATTTTTGTAGGTGCAATGAAAATGTTATCTGAACTGGAAATCCATTCCATGTGGCTCTGATATGTATGTATCTATCAATGTCCCAATCCAACTCAAATTTAGAGCAAAATCACCCAGTAAACATGCTACACTTAGTGTATATTACTGTAAGATTTTTCATGTTAAAATCCTATGATCTTAAGTTACCTAGTGCCTTGAATTGTTTTTAAACAATGACTAAATGCAGTGACTAGAGTGGCCAGTGTTATTTGTGTTATTTGCACAGTCTGCTCTCTATATGCACTGTCCTGCACCACTGCTTACTTGTACTATTTGCACTGAGTCATTGTTGTCGTTGTGGTCTGTTATGTTTTTTATTATTATTATTTATCCCCCTAACAACATTTATAGTGTCCAGCAGCTCTTTGCTCTAGCTGTCTGCTGCACTGAAGTATTGTAATTTTGTTTCATACATGTACAATGACAATAAAATGACTTATCAGTCCCAGGTAACCCAGGGTGCAAGGCTGGGTTCCCCCATCACAGGGCACATATACAGGCACACACACACACACAGACACAGACACACAAAAAAACACACACAGACAGAAACAGGTTTGTAATTATATGTTTGTGGGGACTGTCCATTCATTTCTATGGGGAAAACTCCCATCATGACGACCTTAATCCTTACCCAGTCCTAACCTTACCCATAAGTAACCAAACAAAATATAAGAGATGTTTTTTGCTGCTAAATGGCTGTTTAACATGAATCTTAAGGGGAAGAGCCATACCAAAACAACACCATATTAGTATCTAAACTAGCGAGTTGTATTGGTGGGTTTTTATTATTTGGGGTTCCAAGCCCCCCCCCCCCCCCACCAAATGTGCAACAATGGCACTAGCCTATCCTCCACACTGTCCACATCCCTGCAAATTTTCACAAAGTCTCCCCCGTTGCTGTTAATTTGAGTAGTGAATCTGAATGTTAAACAAGCGTTTTAACAGATGAAAAAAATCTCCCAATATTAACAAAGGAGAATATGACACTGGACATAGGACACTGGACAATACACTAAAATTGGAGAAATAACAACGGAGAAACAATCTGTGACCAGGGTATGGGATGCAGACATTACAGTAAGACTCAGGAACCCAGTCCTCGGGGACCCCCCAGTCCATGTTCTTGCTCCCTCCTAGTTCCCTGCTAGACAGTTGACATTTTTGCTGCCAGCTGGCAGGGAGCAAAAATGTGGTCTGTCTGCAGGTCTCGAAGGACCAGGTTGAGAAACACGGCTCCAACATGTTGAACTAAGCAGTAATAATAGCATGAAGTCGTAGCAGTTAAGGGGGAAGGATGCTTGGTTAGGACATGGCACAGGGAGAGAAAATGTTTCTGAAAGGGTCTTTCCACCAACATTATTTGTACTAGCGACCAAGTGGAGGAGTCAGAGCTCAGAGACCAACAGTAGCCCACATCCCATTGAGTTTCCAGAAGCGGGCTTTGATTTCAGAGCATAAAGCCTGACTCATTTTGATTTGAGCTGGGTAACAATACCTGTTCCTCTTCATGGCTTTTCATACTGTTCCATACTGCAGAAGGGCTGCTCAGCCAGTAGAGGAAGTGTTGAATAGCTATTTAAGGCCAGAGAGTATGCTTTATAATTCTAAGTAGCTTCTTTTCAGCTAATCTGACCTGTGGTCTATTGTATGCTTTGACAATGTTGTGAATGACAGAGCACTCTGCGTTATCGGGACCTGTGCTCATCCAGCTGTGTCGCTCAGACACGAACATGTTAGCAAGTGAACGTGGCCCCAGAGTCCCGTCTTCTAATTGGATACTCCTGTAACATTCCTGCGTGGTCCGCAGTAGGCAACGCCTGCGCAGGCAGTGCACATCAAGTCTGTGAATGAACTCAACTGCGATTTATTTACAGATGCATGATCGCAATGCTGAAAATCTGTTTCTTCCACTCATGGACTTCCATGGCCGTGTTTATAGTCTACCGTCCATTTCGGGTGCAAGGTTTTATGAATTGACAGGGGAGGATTCGAGGTTGCTTGGAAAATCAGTAACGCAATCAGTGCTGGCTTTGAGCTATAAGTTCTTCTGTCTTCCTGTCTGATGGGGGTTTAGAAGAATCGTCACAGGGCTCTTGCAGACACGGCTCTGAACACCAATTAAAGAAAGCCCGTCTGTTATACCGGCACAACACTATAACCGCTCCATGTTCGATTTTCGGTAGCTCAAGCAGGTTATGATTGTTTCACGTCTTTACTGCACAGTCAGTGTCCATTATCCACATTGCAGTAAAAATACTGCAGTTTGCGGAGATTAATAATCGTGATCCTTTTTCAAATGATTGGAAAAGCTTTCCCATAGAGCTCCTGCTAGTGCCTACCTTGGCAAACAGGTCTGCGGATAAAAGTCAGTCAAACTACAATCCTGTAAAGACCCCAGAGAAAGGTACCAAAACACAAGGGTAAGTTAGTAATTTATCTTCAGATCCAGCACATGGTGCAAAGTATCATTTATACCTTATGGAGAGCCATTAATTTAAGGAAGGTTTTTTTTTTCCTGTGGTTGATGTGAATCTTGATTTGAGTAAAAGTACAGGGCGGTAATAATGAATTTTTTTAATTACATTTTTTATCTACTTATTTCCATAGCATATTTTTACTAAAGTTTTAGTGGACTGGGTATGAATGTAATGAAATATGCACAATGTATAGTTTTATCGTAATTTTTAATTAGTAAAGAAAAGGCAAAGTTGCAGGGAGTCGAGGAGATTTGGTGCCGTAGGTTGTGTTCAGTTCAGCTTCAATCCAAATAAGCAGAGACTGGCGTCAGTCAGTCAAGCAGCATGTGTCTCCTCTGCTCCCTCCCTCTACCAGAAGAGAACCATAAAATAAAAATCAGACCTCTCATTTATTCCAGTGTCGCAGGGTTCTCTCTGCCAAGTCCGCAGGCTTTTCCATGCAAACAATTCTGAAAGAACATAACAGAGCAGAGGTCCTTACCCTGTGAGATTTGGGTTTGAGAGCCAGCAGTGTCAGGGTGGGGGAGTCAAAATATTAAAAATTTAAGGGGCACAATGGTCAGATGGTGCATGGAAGTCTTAAAAATATACATCCACCTTTTTCGATCATCTAGTTAGGGTCAGGGTGCATTGAAGGATGTAGATGGGACAGTACAAATGGGACAAGTGTGTATCCCAGGGAAGTTACACACAAAAAATACGTATAGAATGGGGAACCAGTTTAATCACTAAATGTGTTTCTTTAGACTGCAAAGAAAAACAATGAAACCAACACAGTCACAAAGAGCTGATGTCATATTCGAAATGACAGCCATGAAGAAACAGAAGTTACTGTGCTATCTTGTAACTTTGCAGCAAATGGAAAACAACAGTGAGATGGAGACCGAGAGGAATATATCATAGACTGAAAATTGTGGACTGCTGTTGTGAAATGAGGAACTGTAAGTAACAGATTTTTTTTATTATGTGATGAAAATTGTGACGAAAAGAGGACACTACTATCAAAATAAGCTTGGATTTTTGGATTACGATCCCTACTTAGCAGACCATAGGTCGATGAAGAAATTTGGATTAGAAGTGAGAGCGAATGCAAGGAACTTTCACCGTGATGTGAAAAGCAAGCCAGTAATACACAAAAACCACAAAAGCTACAGAACCGAAACACTGACCATTTTTCTGTGTGTTTCCAGGTAGCCAACAAAACTTCAGATCAATGTAATATCCTGTGTTCCTGTGAAAATGATCTCACCCAGATTTTCACTTTGCCTGCAGTTGCCTTTGTTGCTTAAATAAGTAAAGTAATTTTATGCAGAAAAATCAATAATACCTTTCAAATGATATTACTTATAGGAATGCATGTGTGAGTGAATGGTGTGTGAGTGTGCCCTGCGATGGGCTGACCCCCCATCCTGGGTTGTTCCCTGTCTCGTGCCCATTGATTCCGGGATAGGCTCTGGACCCCCCGCGACCCAGTAGGATAAGCGGTTTGGAAAACGGATGGATGGATGGATGAAATCACCTATTATGCAACAGCTGTCAAAAACTGCTGCATTGTCTCAGTGTACTTCTTCTCAGACATGATGGTTAAATGACTGCATTTATCTCTATGCCAGCTGTGCATGTTACCTTGTTCGTATTGCTCATTGAGATTAATTCATTTCACAAGGTAAAACACTTTCCCTTCTCTATACTCTGAATGAGGGGTTATAAAAGCAATGATTTCTAATTTATAATGATGCCTTTTTCAGGTAGACATCTGTATTTTATGATCAAGGTCAAAGGTCAGAAGTAGTTTGCTGTGATTGACTCAGATGGTGAGCGACAGCCCCAGCATTTAAATGTCTCTTATACATCAGGCTCTGTGTTATGTATTGTTATATAGTGTGTTATATACTGCTTTACATCTACCTGTTTCTTATGGAATTCATCAATTTAAAAGAGTCACTCAGCCAATAGAGGGCGCAGTGGCGCGTAAGGCCTGGGTATGCCCTGCACGTATTGCCGATTTACCTGAAATACACGATTCGACTGTAGGTGGAACCCAGAATACCCAGAAAAAAAAACCCACACGCTGGAGGAAATGTTCTCACGCATACAGAGCTGAGGCCAGATTATGAGGCAACATTGGTCCCTGCAATTAGAAGTGCAATGGTGGGTAGCCATCCGTCAGTTAGGTTAAAAATACCGTTACTGCACATTGCTTATATAATGTGTGTGGCATAGTCAGACCTACTGTCAGTCAGCCTCCTTCATGAATAAAAAAAATAAAAAATTCAAAATCCCAGCTGCCTCTATTCCCCCGAAATTATCTGTGCAAAAACAGAAAGATATCTCACTGTATGCTCAGGAGCTGGTAGTGTCTGATTAAAATTCATTTATTTTTTTCTCTTAAATCCTAATAGGATTAAAACTAAATATTTCTTAACCAATTAGGTTGTTTTAGAATATAAATATTGTATCTACAACTGTGAATGAGTTTTCAGTGTGTTTCACCGGTTGATTTTTTTAAGGTATTGGCATATTACATAAAAACAACAAAATAATGTTTTATGGATTACTTTTTTATCCTATTTTTCATTGCAAATTGTAAAGTAACATCAGTTACAATCTTCAGTTACATATAGGCAGCAGCTAAATGATTAAATAATATATAAACACATTGTGTGAACCTGGCTGATGAATATTGTATGAATTACAGAGACTTGGATGGTGCAGGGGAGAGAATTGACCAAAAATAAAATGATATGCATTATGTATAAAAATCACCTGTGCCTCCGATCAAGTCAAATTTAAGTTGCATGCATAATGGTAATTTGAAAAAACCTTTTGATGGTATTTTTTATATTTAAATCCATTATTTATTTATTGGCACATTATCTATTCTGTTAGTCTGTCAGCAGACAGTTTGCCATGTCAGTCAGAGGACTTTTCAGAAGTGCTCTAAGAAGAATGACATCATGCTGTCTTGAATCACTGCCTCTCCCCCCCCCATCCTTAACAGGAGAAGGCAAAGACTGGGATCACTTCATGCCCTGTTAGATCATTGGACTTCCCTGTCCTTCCATACGTGCACGTGCAGACATACACACACACATACGCGGAAACACATACACACATTGTTTTCATATGATTATGGGGACTCACCATTCATTTATACGGGAAAAAAACCTAATCTAATCTATGATAACCTTAATTCCTACCCAGCCCAAACCTTAACCATAAGTAACCAAACAAAATACAAGTCGTTTGGCATTTTTAGTTTTTTGATTGCAGATTATTCCCCTTGTGGAAACCGAAAAGGTGGTCCCACAACCTCAAACTAAGAAGTTTTTCTCACATTGTGGGGACATTTGGTCCCCACAAAGTAATATATACATGACCCCACCCCATACCCCTCCACACACGCCCAATAGCCAAGGAACAAACCTTCACTGAGCAGTGAGGTCTGCATTGCTCTATAGACTGAGCATCTTGACCAGAAAAAAATGCAAAGATATCCATCACTGGAATTCATTAACACCTCACATGAGACACCCCCGCAGCTAATGAGTGCACTATGATACATGGCCGCCGTAGGATGCTTACATATTGATCACGGATCGATTCTGTATAAAGGGTAACTGTGCAGCATGCTTTCTGAGAAGTTCATTACTGGAGGCAGGCTGATGTTAATGCTTTGACAGGATCTGTGCTTCCACTTTGCATGTTAAAGGAGCTTTTCTGGAATGAAAGGATTTGCCTGAAATCTGAAGTAGATCTTAGTCAAATTCTTCACATAGCACAGTCCACGTATTCATATTTGTATGGGGACTCTCCATTCATTTCAATGGGCATAACTCTAATCCTATTTATAACAAACTTAACCCCCACCCAATCCTAACCTTAACCATAAATAATCAAACAAAATACAAGACTTTGGGCATTTTTGTTTTTTCTTTGATTGAATAAACAGATTTTTCTAAAACGTGCCAATAAGGTAAAAAGTTACAGGTTTTTATCACATAATGGGGAAATATGATCCCCACAATGTAATAATTACAAATTTGCCTGAACAGGTTTATTGTACAGCTAAGGTTAACTTTCAGCAAGTTTTGCACCTTCTAACCGCAGTATTGAAGGAAAAGAGTGTGTCTGTATAGAATTTGGTTACGTGTTTCCCCAGCCTGATATGTTAGTCTATCATTGTGCTCCAGACAATGTTAAGACCGTCTTTTCACAAATGAAACCTTTGTCCACATGAGTCGGTGGTCAGTGGTGCGTGGAACTGGGTCCTGGCATGACAGGGAGATACTCCCCCAAAACACACACCGCAGCCAGGATGGCATGAGAGACTATCGGAAAGAAGGATGAAGGCAGCAGGAAAAGAGGAAGAGGCAAAATGAGAATCTCAGGGACTTCGCTCGGGAGCAGATTCAGGACGGGACAAGAAAATAAGGAACGGAGAGGGAAAGGCTTTTTCAAAGCAGGAAGAAAAAAACTGTGGAATACGTTAGCTGAAAAGCAGCGGAAAACAGAGAGAAATGAAGGATGGAGGGAGCACGTGAAAGGGTGATGATAAGAAGGGAAGCGAGAGTGAAAGTGGTGGGAGAAAAAGAGTGAGGGGAAGATTAGCAATAGAGGGGGAGAGAGAAAAGAGGAAACGAGGACGCCCTCCCCGCGTGCTCCCTATCTGTGAGGAGCACAGACCGCAGAATGCAGTGCCCGGAAGCCATGGAAACCCCCCGCCCCCCTGTGAGAAGCACGTTCAGCTTCAGACCTGAGCAGCAATTACCAAATGCTAGTCATTTACAGGATCTACTGTTATTCATTTGTGCATATCAGACTGCAGTACATTCCCTGCTAACAGCAATAACCTCAAGTTGTGCATTCATTGTAAACGGTTCCCTAAAAGAGCCTGTTAATAAAGCCATTTTATTTGTTTTATTCTGAAAGGTTAATTCATGAATTCAGTTATTTAAGATCTACAGTTTGTGATAATTTTGTGTATGTTACATGCGCTACTAAATGCTACTTAACTCTAAAGAGATTTTATAGAGCAAGTATATCAGATAGAAATTCACCACTGCATTCACACGTCAGTGTGATTAATTGCAGGAGTTATACACCTACAATGAACTTCAGAGACCCAGCACTGAGAGGCCGTATTAGATCTATTTTATATCATGTCAAATGCAAAGCTGCATATAAACTCTACGTCCCACAATATCCACAGTCAGGTTTCAAAGGCGAGATTTCAGAACATGACCGTCCCAATCAGGCATTATTTAATTTCTCTGAACCGTGCTGCTTAATTAACAGCCCCACTCGAAATCCTGCTCAGGTGAAAAACAGCAGCAGCAGGTGTCTTGCCTGAGCCTGCGTCTCATTTACTGCCTGGCATGTTCAAAGCCCACCTACGGAAAGCTTCGCTGAACTTTCTGTTTAAATGCTACGACCTCAGACTTCTGATTCCTCTGCTATAATTCACTTCCAGTGCTGAGATTTCCCTTGATTGATACTTTATAGGGAAATAATCTTGATGTTTTGTGCAGATTCTATCTCTCCCTGTCTCTCCCTCTCTCTCTTCCTGCTTCTCTGTGTCTCCCTGAGTCTGCAAGGCTTCAATATGCCCAGCGATTCAGTAAGAGTGCCAGAGTGACACATTCCACTGAAGGTACTCAGTGGGGTGCCCTCAGCAGTGACCGAGCTTCCTCTCTGTAGCCGAAGCTTTCATGGCACAAGCAATGGAGTCCAGCAAAGGTGGCTGCTGAATGCCTGCAGAGGTATCACTGGGCCAATGCCAAGTGCTCTCTGCTGTATATCTCATCAACCTTTCGCACAAGCTGCAGAAAACAGGATGCCTCATAACTGACAAATGCTGTATAATCGTCCCATAATGTTTCTATGCAGGGCTGCACTAGCCATTGCACACACCGGGCATTTTCATGATGTCTGACAGGTATGTGGAGCAGCAAAATTTATCATGGGAACCCACAGGGTCCATTTTTAATCCAAGTTCTGCCCGTTTCTACCTTCACATAATCCAACCTGTTAATAGGCCTCCATCACCAGTCCTATTACCTAATGACCAACAACCAATGCTATTCTCTGCTTATTAAAATGCCATGCTTTGCTTACTGAAATCACCCATTGCGATGTCCAGCATCCCACATGCAGTGAGTAAATCAAAGTGTGATTTATGCATGTAGCTGTCAGAGACTGGAGGACTTTTCTTCACTTACTGAAGAAGATGTACTCTGTGTAGCTGCTCCAGATTTTATCATCCCTGTACTGGTTGATGAAGGCGGCCGTCCCAGTGGAGTTGCAAGCCACCATGTGGAACCCAGCCTCTGAGAGGCGGTCGAAGGCCTGCTCCAGGTACGTGAACTTCAAGTAGAAGCGGGAGGTGTACTTTTCCGGGGGACGGTCCGGGTCTCGGCTCTCGTTGAGCGTTTCGCCAAAGACTTCTTTGGCCAGGGCGATGCGGCCACAGACCATGATCCGTGCCACGCGGCGGAATTTGGCATCGGCCTGGTTGTCGCGCACCGTGGTGTAGGAGCCACGGTAGCCAAGGGTGATGAAGCCTGAGCGTTTGTCCGAGGTGGTCCGAGCTAGGTCGCTGCCCTGCGAGTTCTCCTCGATGTCGCTCTGGCAGCCCTCATCATTGCCGGAGCTCTGCTTAGCCACACGTGGTCCCAGCAGCCGGAGGAGTTCCGCCAGTTGGAAGTGCTCAGCCTCCCGCTGGAGCCGCTCCTTCTCGGGGAAATGCTCAGGAAGAACCAGCTGCCGGTCGCGCAGGAAGTCCAACACGTAGCGGAAGAGGAAACCGTCACGGTCGATGAAGAAGCGGCCGCGGCTATCGCGGGGCAGGTCGCGGAGTGGCCGGCGGGAGAACATGGCATGCAGCGTGGTGTCTGGCACGCTGACCAGCGTCGAGTGCTTGGTGACATACACCTGGCCTCCGACGTTGAGCTCCACCACCTCGGGGAAGGGGCCTGACACCTCACTGATGGGCAGAACGCTCTCCCTCAGGGCCATGGTCCCTGGAAACCAGTCAGAAAACCAAGCAAAACCAATGCAGAACCAATGCAGAACCAATGCAGCAGAAGGATAAAAGACCAAAGACAAAGAAAAAAAAAACCTGGACAGCCAGCAAAAGCAAGTCAGACAGCCAAGGAGTTGCTGAAGTTAATCTGGAATGAAGAGTACTACATCCCTGCTAAAAAAGAGGAAAAAAATGAGAGAAAAAGAGAGAGAAGAGGAAAAGAGAGGAGAATCTGATTCCCAGATTCTCCGATTCTCAGCCAGAGCACCAGTGAGAGAGACAGTGCAGAGTGTGATAGACTGACATCCACGTTGGGAAGAGAGAAAAAAATCAGTACTGCTCAGCTCCCAGCATCATTAGTCTAACGGCTGGGGAAGCCGCGGTGACGTCACCCCGAGGGTGAGAAAGAGAAGGGGGGTGTGGCCTCCCGAGGCCTCCTTTTAAAGGTATAGTGCTGAATTTGTCATCACATCATCAGTTTCTGTCAAAATATAAATATAATGAAAAAAATCAGTACTAACACAACTTGTCCTGTTATAGAAATGAATATCATTCACCCCATGAAGTATTGACAGAACAAGATATAAAAATGTTTGTTACCTTGTGTTCATGAAATAATTTCAGTTGTACATACAGTAACACAGAGCACCACCTAGTGAATGTTATTTGTTAAGGCATGCACAGACACTGGAAATTACCTGAACATTAGTCCAGTCATCATTTCAGGCAGTTTGTGAAAAAATATGGTATGTTTTTGCTGTTGTTGTTGTTATTGCTGCTGTTGTTGTTATTATACTCCATATTTGACAGCCAACCCAGCACTTGTACCTGTTTCAGCCATTTTGCAAATTACAAACAGTAAAAGTCAACCTGCTGTTCTACTCTGAACTGAAATTCATTAGCATGCTAAATTGCACGTCCATGTAAGTACCAGGGAAATTAGATTCTTTTACATTTCTTCATGGTTTGTTGAAAGAATTAATTTCTTCCACATGCAACTAATTATTTTAACCCTCTGGAGGGCGGATGATTTGCATGTGTGCAAAGAGTTTGACGTTTATTCATTCATTTATCTAGTTTGATGGGCATAGTTTGTAATGAGCGTTTACCTGCTGAAAGCATTTCCCATGATATGAAATTCACTGGCGTATCATTTAATGTCTTCAGTGTAATTTTACATCAAGAAAAGAATCTCCACTTGTCACACGACCGTTTTACTCACAAATGCAAAAACCATATAGTACAGTATGTATTTTCTAGTTTTAACTGTGATAGGTGAAAAGATGTGAATGACTAGGAATGAAATTTAAGGTCAGTTTTCTGTAATCTTAATCTGCCATTTGCGCAAGAACAGGTTGACTTAAATGTGTTCGTTTTCACACATCCCATCTTGCTCTTCCTTAATTTTTTTTAGAATTTAGTGATCAGTGGTCGTTGTTGATACACCACAGTACACAACAACAAAATGTGTCCTCTGTATTTAACCCATATGTGACATTGTGACATAGCAGGGGGCAGCTAATTCAGTGTCCAGTGAGCACTGCTTGGGGATGGTACCTTGCTCAGGGTACCTCATTGGCACTTTGTTGGTCGGGGATTTGAACCAGCAGTCCTTCAATCAAAAGTGTGCTTCTCTAACCATTTGAGTCACACAGACAGGTGAAAGCAAAGCTTAGGCTCTGAGTACAAGATCAGCCATTCTTAAGGGGGTTAAGGACCCTGCTGAAATGTGACTACTCAGCACGGGATTAGAACTGACGACCTTCTAAGTCATGTACTGCCAACCGAAAAAAAGTCTTGCGAACATTTCACAAAACAATACAATATGTAATAAATTAGTATAACATTGTAACTTTGGTTTGAGGCAGGACACTGAGTAGAGCCTCCTGGCTTGGGAATGAGCAGGGGCTGTAATGGGGAGGGGGCTCTTTAATGGGGCCAATTTAGCTCTGTTTTTGGAGCTAAAAGAGAAACAAGGGGAAGTTAAAAAAATGGTGGAACATCAATAATATGCTAATCAAGGCACAGGGGGCCAACAGTGACACTTGCCAATCAAGGTGGGGGCAAGAGTCTTCTCTAAAATTCACTGATTCGGAAGAGGATGTACCGCACCGGTGGATCGATTGACCAAGTGTAAGATATATTACCATAGATTATACTATGTTAATCAAATTTTTGTATAAATGGTTTGGAGTGGACATTTGATCTATGGGTTTTGTTACTAAAAAAACTTGCAATCAGTAGCCCCCATCAGGAGGATGGATGTGAGTGGGCTTGGACTTAGCATGCTTCCATGGCTTTTTTTGCAGAGAGAAAACTCAGTCTGCTAGACATTCCAATAAGGCTCTGGTCAGGTGAATGGATGTGCTTGTGCTTGTCATCTGAAATTGCCCCACCCAGAGCAATATATAAATATAACCTTTTTCATTTCTGTAAAATGTTATATCATAAAATTCTAACAAGAACACGACAAAGACAGACAGAGCAGAGAGAAACAGAAAGAAATGTTTCAGTTTCTTTCAGAAAGAAAAACGTTCGAAAAAGGACCAATAATTATTTAAATTTTAGCATAAAAGATGGCACGAGTGCAGCCGCTGAAATGTCCGTACCAACTCCGTACTTCCAGGCACTTTTTTTGTCTGTAGACATATGAAAGGTTTCAGAAACCCCACAAACAGACCAACCATCCTATCAGATGCTGAGAATTCAACCGTACTCTAAAATGAGTGGCCATGCTCACTCCCACATCCCTTATCATTGGCAGTGATTGGCTGAAGTCCTGGAGGGGGTTACAGTATGGTAGATCTTCATTGGAGGGTTTAAATCACTATCAGTGTTCCACACTGGTATTGGCTACAGGGTCACCATTTAGGCTTTGCCCAGCGCTTTTCTCTTAATGCTTGCATAGTGTTTGCCTCCCAGTGGGCGAGCAGATGAAATGCACAACAGGCATGGGCCAAGGGAGAGCTGGGAAAATGCTACGGCTGGCACAGCAAGAGCTACACACAAACCGTCTGGGACACATGAGACCATGTCAGCACCAGGAAGTGTTAGCGAGACAAAATAAGCCTTGAACAGGCACGGGTCCAAAATCCAGCACAATGCTTCTCTGTTGTCTGGGGGCTCTCATTAAATTTTTCTCACCAGCCAGGAGAACAAAAGATGAAACCCGCTGGATGTCTTTCTTTTGTCCTCTAGAGTGTGTTGCAGCTACTGTATGACAAGCTGCCAAATACCCCAAAAAAGCACTAAATAGTTCTAGGATGGTGTTATATTTACAAAATAAAATGGCATCATTTCCTAGCGTTTATGCTCACATATCTCTTTCACAAAATACATGAGGATGCCTTTACTCTCAAGAAACACCATACTTATGGTATTTTAGGATTCAATTCCAATGTTAATGGGCACCATTGTTCCTGATCTAGAGTACTACAAACAATATTCAATCACCCTAAAAGCACCATCCATCTGTCTTCCAGCTGCTTATCCTGATCGGGGGGAACCTATCCCAGGCACCTAGGCAGCAAAATCATTCGTTATCACCTGATGGGGGGGAGAATGCAAATGGCTCCGATGGGGTTCAAACCCCCCAGCCCTGTAGGTATGATGATACAGTGGTACAAAGCAGCTGCCTAAAGACAATTTTCTCTACCCGCACCCTATACTGTACCTTCACCTGCATCCAATCAACAGTCGCATGTTATAATTTTCACCTTGTGTTGCTTCGACAGGCTTTTTTCTTCCAGCACTGCTGACTATGTGTGACAAAAGGTCAAGTATGAAAAGTAGCTAAATAAGGACAGAAAAGCAGAAATTATAGCATGAATGGTAAACCAGAGTGGAAATTGGTTGCTTTTCAGTTTTCTGGATGGTAGATGTTCTTGCAAAAAAATCATATAGAAAACACACCAGACTTTCAGGCATTGAGATTATGGATGAAACGCTCCCAAAATAAGCTGCTCTGCTTTGCTAACTGTGAGGCCAGTCCTACTTGGGTACTTGAGCTACAAACAGTAAGCTATAAGCACAATGGACAGTTTCAAATCTGATTCACTTCCTGTGGACAGGCCACATGAAACGAACCTAAAAATGAAAATCATCTCAGATCCTGGGACGGGTCCAGCATTGCGAACAACTCAGCCTGCCCTGGTCCAAATCTATGGACAGTTCTGATCCTGGGACTGGTCCAGAACCATGGACAGCAATATTTTTCCCTTATAACTTTTAGCAGAAACTCCTGGAAAATACACATCAGAAGCACAATATTTTGTGTGTTACTCTTCCTAAGCTTATTAGGTGAATCTGAAAAACAGAGACTCAACAGAGAGTGAAACACTGTTCGCTTATTTTTCCCTCAGAAAATTGATTCCTTTTCACATTTCCAATGAATACATCTCACTGCTTTTTTGTCCATTTTTAGTAGTTATTGCCTGGATTTCAGTTCTCTAGAAGTGATTCTGCAGTCTTACAGATTTTACCATAACAAAGCAGATTTTTGGTTTTGTTTATGAAAAATAAGATAAAGATATTTGTATGTTGTCCCCTGGGCAGTTTTGGCATGTCTGAGGTTGTTTTGGGTAAAACTGAAGGGAAAACATTTATCTAGTAGCTTTCTGAGATATAAGATACACATTACAGTCACTTGACATTAACATCACTTTAAACTAAGAATAGTTTATGAAAAAGAATTGATACATGAAAATGCACAATCGTTCCAAGTTGTATATCCTTCAGATACTCTTTAATTTCTAAATGTGTATGAGTAACATCACTGATTACATCTTGTTTGTATATGCATGCACTTGTTTACGTTAAATATTCTGTGGCTGACTTTGAGGTGATTCATTAGCAATGGCGCTGGAATGTGCTCCTCTAGAATGGCAGAAGCCATTAATCTACTGTCACCCTGTATAATTGTCACACTGACCTGGCAACACAAGAAAATTACTATAATACCCCGATGTCTTACTCTCTCATTATCTGTGCGCTAAGTTCTGCTCAGGGAGTGTAATGAGGTAGCCGACAGTGTCACGGATTTGTGTTAGCAACAGTTCTGGAATCTACAACATTTTACCGTAATCCTTAGGTCAGCGTTTCGAAGCTTAGGCTGATCACTATCTGCTTTTCGGCACACGGTGGCCATATCTCTGCCACGCGCAACGCAAGATGTGATTAACAAATCATCATGTTTCCTTTGTTTAAAACTGGCAGACACATAAAGGTCTTAATGAACCTCAAAGAAGATTTCCGCTGCGTTCCTCCAAGTCTCTTCCAGCAAAATCACCCTGCACGCGGGAGTCAGTTATCTCTGTCAAGCGAGACTTATCTTTCGGCTGGAGCTGGGCATGCGTCTTAAAATGAGGATTGAATCCATGAAGACTTGAAGGGAAACAAGAATTACTATGGAGCACCAAAGCCTGCACAGAAGGCCCTGGAGCTTTGATAAGCGTTAATGAAGACATTGAAGCATATCCTTAGATAAATGTCTTTTTTAACTCCAGGAAGCTCTGGCAGCTGATGTGTATTAGTGGCCTGATTCAGGCTACACTGGCAATCGTTTTGGACGGAACACTCTGGATCTGTTTTGCTTGCTATATTTTCTGTGATGCATGTTTGAACAATAGTGAATACATAAAAGGCTGGCAAAAATCAAGGCCGATGCAGACAAGCGGGCGGTAAATGTAGGCAGTGCATAAAAAAATAATACAGCCCCCAATACCATTTTCACATTTTATTGAATCCGATTCTAAACTTGTATTAAGGAAAAAGTAAACGAAAAAAAGAAACTGCAAAATATGGCAAACCAAACAAGACCATTTTAAACTTACTAAGAAGTTAGATTCAACATTGTGAGATGCAAATGGTATTCATGCCCTTTGTCAACATGAAGCTAACTTTGCTCGTGTACAGTGTATTACCTTACCAACTTACTCAATTTGTAGATGATTTCCACCTGGGATATGGGTAGTTAGTTAGCTAGCTAGCAGGGGAAAATACCCACTCTCTCACTAATGTGCAACAATATGGTGGAGATTTTACACAAAGGAAAGCAAAATGAAGACAATATTATTATAGAGATACTGGTATTATAGGCATTTTATTACAGAGAAGCACAGATCTGCAAAGGGAAGAAGACCATTTCAAACGTACTGAATTTAATTCTGAGCTCAGGTCAGACTGCCCCTCTAAAGTTAGTCCCTGAAAAGAAGGGCACAAGGTCAAAAAGGCTACTGTGATCCCAACTGTCACTCTGTCTGGCAGAAGTCAGTGACTGAGACTAGAGGTGATGTTCACAGCTCAAAAATCTTCAAGTAACTATACAAAAATGACCTTTATGGGAGAGTGGCAAGAAAGAATTAAGCTCTGGCTGAAAAAGAAACATTTGCAAAAGAAAGTCTTCTGATGAGACTAAAATGGAACTTAAAATGGAGCTGGGACACTAAATGGTGATCTAACATTGAACACCAGCAGGGTAACACCCCCCCCCCCCAAAAAAATGCTTGCTGTAAGGGGGTTTTTCAGCAGCAGGGACTGGCAGTCTGGTAAGGACCGTTGGGAAGATGGATGTTGCACAACACAGAGAGATCCTGGAGGAAAAGCTGCTCCCACGAGCCAGAAAGCTGCGCGAGATGTTGGTCTTTCAGCAGGGCGATGAGCTACTGCCACAACAACAATGGAACGATGGATCAAGCAACATACTGTATATACAGAGCCTCATAAAAGTCTTAAGGAGTCAAAGAAAATGAGCAGGGTATTATGTGCATATTTGCTCAGAAAACACAGTTTAGCCTTACGTCATATGAAGTTTTAGATACAAAAAAGTCCCTGATATCTTGCAGAACTGCTAGAAGACCATCAAATCGATTCCTGAAACTCCCCTCAGGGTCCCCCAGCCGTTCCATATACCTGGTAAATTTCACCAACAACTCAGATTAATTAATTAACTTGGGGGGGGGGATTAAAATAAATGGGTGTATCGGATAGTTACTGCAGATACTGGGGTGACTTTAGGAGAGGTGTTGCGATGACTAATGAGCTAACACACTTTGTCAGACATAATAACAGTTTTACACGAACAGATATGTCCCTCACATCACTCTGCGTTCATGGCCACGTCGCTTGTTTTAAAAAGGCCATCTTTACTATAACACATATCACTACAATTCTGATTTGCTTGAGCACTATACCTGTAGTATAGTGTATTATGACAAAGATACTGAAAGTGCATTCATTTTTGCTCTATTTTTCATCTTGCGCCGCTGACCGTGACAAGGAAAAGCAGTTATAAGATGGATGGTTGATTTTCATCTATTATTGGTATTTTTTTAATTATCACTATCACATGTTATATTTCATGCAAAGGCCCACCATTACGATTCAAGATTCAAGTTCAATTGTTTTATTGTGATTCCAACACATTAAATATGTATCCTCGGATCCTGGTGTGCAGAGGGACATATAGCAAGTAAGTTATGAAAATCGATGTATTTCAAGAAATAATCTGTACTCAGTGATATGTCTGCCAGGCTTCTCCAATAGGTATTAGTTAAGGTTACAGTAGCACGGTCACAATGGGTCAGTGAATAACACTGATGCCCAACCTGTCCAGGACTGAGGCTCAAATCAGCTCTATTTCTACAAAGTTCTCTCTGTTCTATGCAGCCCAGAAATCTGTAAGTAGGTGAGTAAAATCCCACACAATAGAGGCAGAAAAAGCTTTCACCCTAGAACCATCATCGAACCGAACTCTGGGAACTCTGGCACTACCCTCTACACCATTAGCATGCCCCCCCCCCATACCATCAGCAATTCCTGTCACAGACAAGTGTGCAATATGCATTCCACAAGTACAATATACTGCAAACATGCAATATTTGTCACCACACTTATATGACCAGTATTAATTTTTTACTCCATGTCTTTGCATTAGCTATTTTATTTATTTATACATATATAGTTATTTTATTTATACTTAGAGTTTTGTTTTTCTTTTTCTTAATTGTTACTGTAACTATGTGCTAAAGCATCAGTCTTCAGACGCCCACAGCAAATTTTGTTGTAATGTAAGTTACAATGGCAATAAAGGCATTTTAATTTGGTTCTAATTCTAATTTGTATTTCTGAATTACCTGTTCTGTGATTGTGTTTCCAGTGATGCAATGGTATCCTAGGTGATTCTACGCCTTTTCCACTAACCTATATACAGTATGAGCCCATTTTGGGTAGATTCCTGCCCCAGGAGAAAGCTGGAACTCATACAGTTCAGCTTGAGTTTTAAGTATGATGGCTGTCATCCACCGACCAGATGGAATTCTGGGGAAATGGCAAACATCCCATAATACCCCACACTTCTGCTTCCTACAAACTCGTACAGAACTGACCGGTTGCCAGGAATAAATGTCACATTGCTGCTCCAACCAATAGGGCAACTCACTGAGCTCCAAAACGGCCAAAGAGTCAGTGCTTAAATTACAGGTGAATGAATCCAAACAACTGCAGAAGTATTTCGTCTGTCACTGAACAGTCGCAAAAACGATGACAGCATATGCCAAACACAGAGGAATGAAATCTGCCAAAGTAAAAGCTGACCAGCAGAGAAAGATGGACACTTGCCCTGATATTCGCTAAATACCACAAAAGCATGACCTTGAAAATGACAATAAAACTGAATCTGCAATTCTGTGACCCATTCTCAAGAAAAACTGTAGGTTGTAAGCTTCTCGGAGTTGGAACTGAAGTCAAAACTGGCATTAAGAGATCCACAGCCAATGCACAGTGACTCAGAACCTGGTGAGAAAGAGCCAAAAAGCAGACCCTTGAGCAATGCAAAAAATAATATGATCTGAAGAGTCATTGTTCAATCTTTTTCCTGCATTCAGACAGGTTTATGTTTGGACAAAGCCAAAGCATGCCGTTAATCCACAGCCTATGTTGGTATGGGTGGCCATCTTGTGGGAGTCATTAAGTCTGATGATCACTCAAGAATGGTCATAAAACAGGAATATGAGACAATTTAACAGCAGCAGGTGCAGTCTATAGTGGAAACACTGCTCCCTCATGATGTTCCCATATTCCAGGATGACAATGGCCCCATATGCACCGCTAAACAACTTTGAGTGGTTTCATGAACTCTAAGATGAATTCAGATTCTTTCCATGTCCTCCCCACCATCACTGGAAATTCACGCAAAGCTCCGGAGTGCAGAGTTGATTTCTGCCGAAGGTCATCGCACTTTGACCTGGACACTTGTCTTCCTGAGGAATTGTTCAAATGCCCACTGCACACAGTTAACGATTTACATGACAGCATTCCAAGAAGGACCAAATCTGGACTGAAACGGTGTTGATATCAATATTTTATATTCCAGTTGTTTTGTTGACATAATGTTTATTTAATACACAATGCTGTCAGGACTCGGTGTTGGGAGTACAGGTTGCTTTTGCATACTCCATGCAAAATCGAAAGTGTGGTGTTACCATTAATGACAGTTCCATATGTTACCGTAGTCTTCATGGGAGTTTGCTGTTTGTAAGAATGAAATACACTGTAAGATATGAATAAAGACACAAAAATTTTAAAAGTATAATACACAACTAATTATATAAATATTTGTGCATAAAAAAGGGTGTTTGAGTGAAACATAATTTTTTTATTATAAGCTGATATTGTATACATTTTTATCTTTCTATAAAGATGAATACATTTCTGAAGCATTTCACTTTGCACAGCCACAACCTGGACTAACTGTGCATGTATTTTGAGTCTATTAAACCAAATATTAAAATACAATTTTACAGTTTGAAAATGTGCTTCCTTGGTTGATATAGCTGTTTATTAATGCTTTATTAATGCTCCCTATGGAATCAGGCGGAACAAAACCCTACTGGAACTACAGGAAAAGTTCTGCATTGCTGGCTTAAAGAATTCCAGGTGTGAACCGTCACCTTAAATGATGCCATGTCTTTCCTATTTGAGCAAGTTTTGCTGTTTTAGTTCCTTTACGCAGTATCATCAAGCTCATGCACACATTCTTTTTTGCAGACTTAAAACATATATATTATCATTTTTAAAGGTCAATGCGTCACTGTTTAAAATATAACTGAGCAGAAAGTCCAAGGTAAGGCTGAGCATGATGCTTTACGTGAATTATGGCAAACAGTTAAGTCAGGGTGAATAAACACAAATCAAACTAAGTGTTTTTGTCATAAATATTTGAAATAAAACAAAATAAAACTTAATTTCACGTGTTCTTTACGTGCTAATGATTATAATGCACTGTCCACTAAATTTCATCCAGCTTTGGCACACTGACCTCTTGCTGTGCCTTCAGCATACCACGGTAAAAGGGAGCCATCTTGTGGTTGCATTAAGCAGCACAATCTATACAGATTTTTCATATGTATTATGTAGTTGCATACAATACAGTTATGTTATTGTTTTGTTACAAGTACAATATCAACAAACCATTTATCTGTGGAAAAAATTTTAATTAAATTGCTTTTTCATCAGCTCAAACTGTCTGATGTCTCACTGGACCTGTTCTGGGAAAATGCTGGACATGTAGAGGCAGGAGGTCCCCTCTGCCCGACTGCAGTCAGTTTAAGGTTTTCCACTAATCTGCCAATCACATTTCCACCAATCGACCAATCACATTTCCATCAATCGGCCAATCACATTTCCATCAATCGGCCAATCACATTTCCACCAATTGGCCGGTCACATTTCCAGGACCCACAGACTCACCCTGCCCTGGATGGTTTCTACAACAGAGGGCAAACACTGTAAAAATGTGTGACACAAATCCAGCTAACCACATGTGCATTTTAGGATTAAACTGGAGTACTGGAATGGACCCCTACCAATACTTAACAGAAAGATTTTGGGTGGAGTTCAAACCACCAGCTCGAGTGGTAGTGAGGTCACATTGCGGAGCCATCTATGAGTTCAAAATCACATTGCTAATCACCTCAGTGTCTACTGTTCTGAAAATATCTGAACAAAGGCTATTTACTGTATAAGCAAACTCAATTCCTTTCTTGCCATCCTTTACTGCCTACACTGAGAGTGAACAACACACTCAACTAATAAAACATCCGAGAACCATATATACCATTTTATAATTAATTTAATTTAATTTAATTTAATTTTAATTATTTCTTATACTTATGCAATTAAACAAAAAGAATTTATATCCAGGTATAAACATTCTTTTACTTAACTCACATTTGTTTTTTAATTAAAATTATTGTATGACTTAAATAAAATCAGCATGTTCAATGGTTTACTATAGTAAAAATTACAAGGCATGTACATGGCAATAATTGTTGTGATTCTCTAAAGGCACTGAATGCAACCATGTTTCTTATGATGATTAAAATATAAAAGCATAAAATGCACTCGAAAAGTGCCAAAGCAAGAACTAAATCCCAAATTGTAGATATAATAATTAATACTTTATTGACCCCCTGTAGGGAAATTATCTTTACACCTCCCTCAACTTGCTCTTTGTGGAGTAACTTGACCGCGAAGGGCTGCTGCCTGTAGCGGCGCCCAGGGTTAAGGGTCTTGCTCAAGGAGCCACAGATGTGCTGAGGCTGGGTTCAAACCTGCGACCTTCTGATTATAATGACAGAGGCTTAGCCCACTGAGCCACACGCTGCCCCAACACTCAACAGAAATATATACATATAACCTTAACCTTAATATAACCTTAAAATCCAAGTTCCAAGAGGCCAGTAACCAACACACACACACACACACACACACACACAGACACATGCGTGTGAGCTTCCTGCCATGTTGGGCAAGGACCAAGGTCAACAGACCAGATTACTGGTCTCACACAGGTCCTGAGTACTCAGAGGGTCATGAAACTGAGAAACAGGAGAGAGAGACAGAGAAACAAGTGAGTGATGCAGAGCCATTTCAAATGCAGATGCTGTAGAAACAGCATGTGAGTTCGGTTAAGGTCCAGTTAGGTGTGAAAGCGCCCCGCTGAATGCCGCTGACATTCAGGGGCCACTGACGTCTGGCAAACCCGGAGCCGTCTGGCCGGACTGCACGGTGTCACAGCAGGTTTCCATCACGGCCGGGAGGATGAAGCCTTCAAACTTCCACTTCGTTTGCCATATTGCACTCTCCCATTCTCAGTTTTACGTGGGTGAGAGTGAGTACGTGTGCGTCTTACAGGTTACATTATTAAAATACATATTAAAATATAACAAAGTATTCCTAAAATCTGATTCCCCCCAGACACAACATCTATGGATACACATAGTTTCCGCAACTGGATAAAAAAATAAAAAATAAATCAAGATAGTGTAGGAAAAATACTCCAGATTTCTTTTCTAAGACAAAAAGTCCACCAGTTTCCAAAAACCTAGCTGTAATTTATTGATGAACAGAGAAACTCAACAAACAAAACAACCAGAAACTTTTTCCCCGACTGAAACATCTTTCCTGCCATCCTGAAAATGCTAAGAGAAAACTATATACCCCTAATTTTTTTTTTCCTACGTATATACAGGTTCCCCTGCGTGATTAAGATTCAAACCCAGCCTCAGTCTGTGGGTCCTTGAGCAATACCCTTAACCCCCCCAGCTCCCTGGGCGCCGCTACGGGTGGCAGCCCTTCGCAGATGACTTCCTCTATGAAAAAAGAGCAAGTTGTGGGAGATGTAAAGACAATTTCCCTACAAGGATCAATAAAGTATCGATTATTATTATTATTTCACACTATAAAAAAACACATTATGCTCATTGGTGGTTATTTTTAAAATCATTCATTATGAAAGCTGAAAGTATTTACATGAAATTCAAAAAATAAATCTTTAATGAAGGAACAGTGCTGGGCGGCATGGTGGTGCAGTGGTTAGCACTGTTGCCTCACACCTCTGGGACCCGGGTTCAAGTCTCCGCCTGAGTTACATATGTGTGGAGTTTGCATATTCTCCCCATGTCGTCGTGGGGTTTCCTCCAGGTACTCCGGTTTCCCCCCGCAGTCCAAAAACATGCTGAGGCTAATTAGACTTGCGAAATTGCCCGTAGGTGTACATATGTGAGTGAATGGTGTGTGAGTGTGCCGTGCGATGGGCTGGCCCCCCATCCTTGGTTGTGCCCATTGCTTCCGGGATAGGCTCTGGACCCCCCTTAACCCAGTAGGATAAGCGTTTTGGAAAAGGGATGGATGGATGGAAATTGAAAGACTTCAGTTAGTGATACTTTAGTCACTTTCTTGAAAGAAACAACATATCTACATGAAGTAGCAAATGACTATGAATCCATCCTTTGTAAATCAATCCAACTGAAAAAGGGCTTATCAGATATGATTTGGTTACAAGATTTGGAACATCGCTGACCTGGATTTGACAGTTGGATATGAATGTATAACACCGTGAAAAACAAAAAACAAAATAATAAACCAAAAAGATATATATTCAAAAGAAAAACCATAAATGTGGGGGGAAAATGAAGCAATATCAGAAAAAATATAAAGTTCACTCTCAAACTAACAGAAATAAAACTAATAAAAGATAAAAATCTAATAAAAATGTGCTGTCAGATTCCTGTTTTAACTTGAGGGAGAGCCTGGTGGATTTTCTTTAAGCTGTAACACCTCCTCTCAAACTGAATTAAAGCTGCTGGGGTCGTCTCAAAAGACTGTCAACAGTGCAAAGACCCCATAGAGGAGCATGCAAGGGTAAGCTACCAGCAGCTGCTGGCCCTCCATGGCCAATGTGGATATGAAGATCTTTGAGGCAGCCAGACTACACCAGCCAATGACGAGGAGCGCCAGCACAACTCCCAGAATGCCCCTAAAAGAAAACACAGCATTATAATTGCCAATCCTCAGAATGAGACCCAACACACAAAGAATCAATTGAGAGCTAAAAAGGCAGAAAATACTGTGGCGGCAATTCTATCTTTCAATTTCACTGCCTTCCATTATTACCTTTAGCATGGCAGTGTATTACAAACACCATGTGCAGTACAGTGAACTGCACGACTCTTAGCAGTAGAGTAAATAATATTGTTTGCTACAGTTTCAAAAAACCAAAATGTAAAATATACAGCAGCATACTGCAGTCAGGGATGGAGTAACTTCTCTGGGGGTCCAAGGCTGACATGGGTGACAAGACAAACTAGAGGGAATTAAAAATGACAGAACATAAATAATGTTCTAATCAAAGTGCGGGACGCCAATGGTAAAACTTACCAATCAGGGTGGGGGCGGGTAAACTGTCAGTAAAATTTGCTGACGGAGGAGAGGAGAATGCAGCAGTGCATGGGCCAGTCAAATTTAAGAAGTTTAATCATACCCTCTTTTGCTAAAGCTAGTCGCGTTTTTTTTGCAGATATTTGTTTAATTGCGTTCTCTCAATGTCTGTTCACAATTTGTCTACCACTCTAGCGAGACAGTATCAGACAAGAGAGTTAGTCCTGTATCTTTGTGCCATTTTCTTCTTGCTACTTTATGGCAATTTGCTTGCCGGTGAACAGACTCCAGTAGTAAAAAAGAAAGCTGGGTAGTGCAAAGTCTCAAAGTAGAATAGTCCATTACAGCTGGGACAGCGGTAACTTTGTCTATCTTAAAAACTGTCGCTAAAAATACAAATAACATACATGTTGCTATCATTTAAATGATAATATTGTATTATATCCTTAAATTAAAATTCTAATAATTCTGTCTTCACAGGGCCCCTAGTTTTCAGGGCCCCAGGCAGCTGCCTACCATTGCCATTGTTCGTCCTTGGCTACAGGTCACATTGCTATGAGAAACTCGATGTGTACAACACCAGGGTCTAAGGGGGGGTTCAACAGCCAATGAAGGATTTTTTTCAACCCTTGTGGTGTGCCACAACATGGAAATATACAGGAAACTGTAAAATGATTTCAAATTAAAAGTCTGTGTAGGGAAATAAAGAAGAGCTCAGCCTGATTTCACAAAGTCCCATTTCTTTGTGTATTTTGACTCTACGGTTTGTCGTGCACATGTTGACTGCTGAACTCGTGAGTCTGATCCTAGAAGAGAGACAGAGAGTAGTGGGTTTTCAGGTCACAGGGGTTTGGTAACTTACTGCAGGGTGAAGAACACGGCAAAAGCTGAGAGGCCCACCATGGGCAGGAGGCAGTAGCCCAGGACACTGGCCACGCAGCCGTAGGACACGGATATGTCACTCATCAAGTTTAGCAGGCTGCACACACCCCCACAGCCCATTGCGCTGACCCCATACACAAAGCCGAAATGGGACTTCCCAGCCTAGACAAGAACAAGAACCTATATTCACACATAAATTAAAAAAACAGACACACACAGAAGCTAGGAGTGTAACAATTCATTGATTCTAACTGGTATATAGATTAAGGTCATACGATGATTACATTAACTGAAAAAAAAACTATGAAAACATCTCTTACACAAAGCGATCTAGAGCGTCACCTTAGTAGGGAGCAGAGACGAAAGTATTACAGTACACTTTATGCACTCTAGTACACCTATATTCCTATGTTTTCAGAGAGTAAGCTATAAATATCCAGAAAAAATATTTTGGTGTTAAAGTACTGAAACAAGATGGAATCTTTCTCATCCACACATTTTTGTGTTTTTTGTATTATTTATAATTTTTTGAACATATTCTGTTGTTAAAAGTATAAATTAAAAATGCATTGCTGCCATTTTGAATTAAAAAATATTCCACATAAAATAAGCTTGTTTCTCTGCATGGAAAATAGTGATCATGTACTATTGAATCAAACTAAATCAGATTGTATCACAGTAACATTTCAAATATCAGCAGACAACAGACTCAATGCCCTTGCAAATCTGAAAGTGCAACTATTTAAGTCCCTAACTGACATACAGAACATACAATCAATGTGGACAGCACACACACACACACATACACACACATACACAAAAAAACTGCACACATATGTTACATATGAACAGAAACACCAACATGTAGAAAGACATTTATGCACAGTGCATATATTTATAATGAAAACAGGGATGAAAGGAAATGATGCAAACCTGCCTGAGCTGTTTTTGTGCTGTTTATATGTACGGAGAGGGTAAATATTTAGCCAGTGAAGGAAAGAAATAGTGGCACAAAAACTAAACCTGCACAATCAGGAGTGATTGTGATTTAACTTGTACAGTACCAAGTAAAAGTCTTGGACTACAAAAGAAAATTTAGTTTTAATTATGATAATGCAAATATATTTCTGTACGGCTGGTGGTACAATTTAACAGAGCAGTACCAGATATTTAGTGTTCTTAATTGCTTGGTTGGTTCATATAGGCTGGGAGCTGGCAGGGAGCAGAAAGGCATTCCTTGAAAACACTGCCCTATATTCACCAATAACACAGGCTTACCATAAGCAGCGTGACAGCCAGGGCTATGCAGAAAAGTACAGGTCCAGTCAGGTCCGTCTCACGCATGATGCTGCCATCTGCTGGCTTAACTGGGTTTAATACTGTCAGAGTCTTCTGCCAGATATGGTCGAAATTAATTCCCAGCTCTGTGGAGTTTAATACAGCTTTGAATTTAACTGACCATTAAACTTACTACAATTTTTTACGTATATATCTCTCTATATATATATATATATACACACACACACACACACACAAGGTGGACCTGGGTTCGAGTCTCCGCCTGAGTTACATGTGTGTGGAGTTTGCATGTTCTCCCCATGTCATCGTGGGGTTTCCTCCAGGTACTCTGGTTTCCCCCCACAGTCCAAAGACATGCTGAGTCTAATTGGGCTTGCTAAATTGCCCATATATAAATAAATTTAACAATACAAAATTTTTTATTTCTGCTTTTGTTTCAGTGAATCTTATTCTTATGAAATTATTATTTAATAAGCTGGTTTCATCAACAGATTTTGCATTCATCACTTCTAAGTGAAAATAAAATAAAATAACCAAAATAAACAATAAGTCTCTTAAATAATGATGGGGACCTGACCTTCAAGTAAAGGTGGTTCATCTGCAAAGTTGTCTGCAGCTGGGTGGGCTGATGTCACAGGAACCTCCGAGGGCTGAAAGAGCTGTCCAGTGTAAGGCTGAACGGGGGAACCAGGTACCACAGAAGGGTTATACGTACCTGGACCCATCCTGCCGTAGACACTGGAGAAACACAGGCAAACATGCATTGCATTTCTAATGTTAGTCCAGTGTTTTAATATTAAGTCACTGTACTTTTATATTCAATATTTTATATAGTCGACATTTTCAAAAAATGTATTTCACACTTGCACTGATTGATGTATGTCAAACCAACTGTGATGTATTCATACACTTGTCATATGTCACATGGTCTTTTAATAATTTTTGAAATCTTTAATTCCTTTTTTGATAATTAAAGCAATTCAAATCCATATGGCCTCCAAACTAACTGTGATGCAAGCAGACTAAAATTCCTCATATGTCACAAGGGTCCTTTTTGCAAAATACCTTCAACCTGACTTTATACATACTTTTAAGAATGTCTAATACACTGAATAATGAATATAAAACTAACTTAACTATGGTTCCTGTTCACAAGACAACGTAAACGTTTTCCAGAATACTGAATTAAAATAAAATAAATAAATAAATAAATAAATAAACGATTAAATGTAGACTTCAGTGAGCTTCTTAACAACACTTACATATTGGGATTCTGCCGCGTTCCTTCTAAGTCAGATACGTTCTGCCCCTGGTCATCTATGTTATAGGTTGACTGGTAGAAGTCTTGCTCAAACGGTTGGAATTCGGTCATTCTGCACAATAATAATAATAATAATAATAATAATAATAATAATAATAATACATTTAAAAATGATAAAAAATAATAAAATCCCACCTTGTCAAACCGGTATTATCAACATTCCTACATTGGTATGGGTTCGTATTACTTACCTTTGGGTATATATCGGGAGCACCGTGCGTAATTAAATGGGGGGTGGGGGCTTCAGGGTGGATTTCGTCTTTATAACGTTGAAACTAAACCAACGCCCTTGGTTTATCTCAGTAACCTAACGTGTTACAACTATGGAATCAACATTTCTTTGCTAAGTACAACATTGGAACTCACTCAGAAAAAAGGCATACTGTATATCGCTGAACATGCATTATTGCCGAACACAGACACGTGATAATACACTGTATCCAAATTTTATGGAAATCGTTAGAAAACAAATGCAAAAAAATAAAATAAGTCACACAGAAACGGCAGTACCACTGTATATAGTAAATAATATCGAATATTAATCAAACTACATATAACATACCTTGGTGTAAGTACGAAACGTGTTTTTGCTTCTTTATAAGTGTTATGTTTAGGCTATGTTTAATCAGAGAACAGTCGTGGGCAAGTGGGTGGATATACTATAAATAGTAAGTTATATTTACACCAAGGGTATGTGAAACTCCTGTCTCCAAATGGCCCGTCTGTATTATATGTACTATAAATGCACATCAATACATATTTACATTTTAATTACAGCGTTGTTACCATAAATGTTTTCACATACGCCTACTACAATAATAAAAAAAATCTAAAGCAAGTTAAACACGCAGTTGTCTGTCCTGCTTATTAACGGCAATAATTTGATTTTTTTCCAGTTTCAGGTTTTGTCAGACCAATAACAACTACAACAACCGCAATAATAATAATAATAATAATAATAATAATAATAATAACTTTATTGCAAGGCGTCAGATTCACCGTTAAAGGTTATTGCTATTTCAGAACATTAACGGAGCTTTACTGATACTTTCTATCGCACCACTAAAGAGAATTACCGCCACACAACAGATTCACCATGGAGAATGATCACGTGAAGAACAAATCATATGAGCGGAAGCGGCCCATGTGGGTGTGGTAGTCACATGAGCCGAGGATAGACGATCGCAAGTTTCTTACTTCTGTGCAATAGGTGGCAATTTTTTGTTTCTAAACAACCGTTCTGACAAGGTAAGTTTAAATTACACGTCTTTCCCAAACACAGTTACATGTTGCTAACCTTTCTCACGTGTAATTGTCCTGCAATAATTTGAAAAATTAATTCAATACTGATAATTAACTGATGCAACGTCGAAATATAACGGTATCGATTAGCGAAGTTATTAATATGACAGTTAAAAGAAGCTCTATCAAATTACTGTCACTTATCTTTGCTGTAGCATTGCACGTTTATATTACTTCATGTCGGTTCCTCTTAATGTTTGTTTATTTCAGATTTTTGTGATCCACACGAAATCCAGATTAGCAACAATATGAAACTGGTAATTCTTGAAGAGTATGACCAGTCCAGTGAATGGGCTGCTAAGTATATCCGCAACCGGATCGTCCAGTTTAACCCAAGCGCTGACAGATATTTTACTTTAGGATTGCCCACTGGTAAGGGGGTTTTATTTGTCTTATGGAATTAAACTTATTTAACCCAGACTAAGACATTATGAGTTTAATAGTTGTAGCATTAGTCTTGTTCAGTGGAAGATCTGCATAACAGCCCACTACGTATATTATATGAGTGTATTGCAGCGCCAGGTATTTTAATGCATGTTGGCCCTGACTGGGGGCTAATTTGCGTTACCGGATGTGCGATACCCCCAGCTACCCTTTTGTGTCAATGAAGCGTGTGTGTGTGAAATCCCTATCCGTAGTGCTGTGTACATTTGTTCCATCTTTGCGCGTTCCTCTGTGCCCTGGGATCCCCCCCGACCCCTTTGTGTTATTGTGTTGGTAAGATGCATGCCCCCCCTGCATTTTTTAGTATCCCCCCCGAAAGGTCGTTCTTGCTGTTTGCTTTATCGCTGACCTTTAAAACGTGGCGGAATAAAAGTCTCCTTCTCCATTTCCGCCTCGCGATGTGTTGGACAAAGTTATATTTCTGAATTTCTCACATCTAACTATTATTTTCATATTATAGGTAGCACTCCGCTTGGCTGTTACAGAAAGTTAATTGAATACTACGAAAGTGGAGATCTTTCATTTAAATACGTGAAAACTTTCAACATGGACGAATACGTAGGTAAGTTTCTTTTTCACGAGTACGTCCATGTTGAACGCTGCTAAATAAAAAATATGAGGCGTATACGTATTCGCATGAACAGTTTGATAAGATATTTAAACATTTTCCGGATTCACATAATTTGTACGAAACAAAAACAGAACACTGTAGACCACTGCGGTAAAGTTGGTTTCATATTCGGATATTGAACTTCATTAGCTGTCTTCGTGTGAGTGTCAAAGCAGAAATACTTGTGCATTTTGTTTATTGACATTTGACACAATGAGCTCCCGCTCCACTGCTGTCAGAAAATTTGTTGTAGTATTTATAAAATGCATTGATCTCTATGGAAAATCTACTCCCGAACACGAGATAAGGGACCGTCTCCAAATTACTTGTCTTTCAATGGGGAATATGAAATTCTTCTCTTATCAGGTCAGCTTTGACTTTCTCTTAGTTTTCAGTATTTTTTCATGTTTTGTAATGAAACATAATCAGTAGCTTCCGAATGGTTTATTCTATTGTGCTAAAACAAGTTGCTTTGCATAAAACATCATCTTGAGGACCTAGTCCCCATCTGATTTTATCAGCTATAAGTTTGTCCTAATTTTAATTTATTGTGTTTGGTGCAAAAGAACCATTCCGTTATAAGCGGTTCACTATGATTCTAAAAAGCAAGTTTTGCTACATCAGAAATCCTCTTGAGGACCTACTCCCCCTCTCCTTTTGTCATTTCAAACCCTCTGCTAATTTTAAGGTTTTTTTTTTTTGGCTTAATCTGCTCATGAAAACTATGTTGTTCTACATCATAAATCCTTTAGAGGATCTACTCCCCGTCTCCTTTTGTCATTTTAAAACTCCTTTTAATTTTCATTATTCCTCTAGAAGATTTCTGATGTAAAGCAATTTAATTTTCGGGGTGGGGGGAGAGAAGATGGAGGGTTGAGCGGCTGCATTGTGTAGAGCTCTGACAAAACAGTCCCAAATTTGACGTTGAGGTAACTTAAACTCTCATTGAAACTGAAAAAAACTACAGCAGACCTTGTTAAAGCATACAAGTTGAAAACTGACTCCAAAAAGAAAGAGGGAACTTTGTCCTGTGTCTAACGGAAAGAAAGTCACCAAGATATGGACTATGTATTGGAAGAGGCTACAGTAAACAAAAGAGAACGTGGAGTGGATTCAGCCCCTTCAACTGCAAGTAAGACACCTGTGGAAAAGAGGGCCAAATCAACTGAAAGTGGTGAGTGTGATGATATATCTCTCAGACATAATGAAAGCAATCTTAACACTCAATCAGAAGGTGGATACTGTAGTTACATGTCAGGGTATTACAGATGGAAAGGTAAAGGTGGATGAGAAGCTAGCTGACCTGAAACAACAAGTCATTCAAAATAATGCCATGATTGCTAACTTAGCAAAGGCTGTGGAGTTCAACTCTGAAGAGGTTAAAGACTGTAAAGTCAGAGTGAAAGAATTAGATAAACAAAATGAACAGATATGTAAAGAAAATGTTGACCTTAAAATGAGACTGTCAGAACAGGAAAGATACAGAATGAGGTGGCCCATTCGCATCATTGGCATTGAAGAAAAAAAAGATGAAGATATCAGGGCACAAGTTATCCTCATTTGGGCTGTTCCTGATTTGGACTCAAAGCTGGAGGATGCAGCGGATGTTGTGCACAGAATGGGCAAAAACATGGATAAAAGACACAGAACCGATCATTCTTTTTACTCGCAGATGAGTGAAGGAAGAAATTTGGAAGAGAAGCAAAAACTTCACTTTTTTAAAAGAAAAGGGCATCAGATTGGCTGAAATGTTATCGAAGATTTGGAGGAAAGACGATTCTGGCCTCAGAAGAAGCCAGGAAAGCTGGGAAAGTGGCATATTTCCATGGTCCCTTTGGATACTCTGAAGGTCGTTGGGTCTGAAGTTATGGGTGAAGAGATTCCGCTCCTGTTTTTTCATTTATTTCTCTATTTTCTTACTGTGGTTTTGAAAGGTGTAAATAGGTGAAGGGACTTCTACATTCTACATTGACGGTTAACTAATAACTGGTTGGTATTCCTTTTATTCTCAGGGTTTTTTATTTGAACACTTTTTTATCTTTAATGTTAAATGCTAAGATTCATTTTGGTTCATTAAATGTTAGGAGTTTGAAAGACATTGTTAAAGGAAAAGCATTGTTTTATTCTGCAAAGGGCAAAATCCTCATTGCATATTTCTACAAGAAACTCATTCTTCTGAAACAGATGCATCTTTTTGAGTCAACCAGTGGGGTGACAAGATTCTCTTGAGCTATGGTACTAATCGATCTGGAGGAGTTGCTGTATGCTTCAACAACTTCCCTGGAGAAATCGTGACTCACAAAACTGACACCAATGGACATTGGCTAGCAGTGGTAATAAAAATTGATCATCTGTTTCTTATAATGGTTAATGGTTATGGTCATAATAATGACAACCTGAACAAAATTCTTCTTGAAGAGTTAACTGAGGTGAGTTCTGATTAGGTTTTGCACTGAATATGTTTGTGTAGGTGGTGATTGGAACATGAAACCAAATGAATGGTTGGATAGGTGACCCTCAAGATTAAGTAAACCACAATAGGGCTGTGCAATTAATCAAATTTCGATTTCGGGTCTCAACGATCACAAAAATGGTGTAATCGAAAAAAACGATTTCACTTTTTTTTTTTTTTTAAAGTTATTTTGACCTGCGCTCTGACGCACGCGCGCGCATCCGCACTTTCGCCCTTCCAGAAGCCTGAACTCTCTCACTCTATAGTCAGCAAAGAAGTTGTGTATGTGGCATCTGATCGCATTTAAAAATCAACGTGAGTGAAGATGGCAGAAAAAGAGCAGCCACAGAAGTCTGGTCAACAAAAGAGGTAGAAGCAATTCTGTTGTTTGGGAACAGTTTGGATTCGAAGAAGCGGACGTGGATCAAAAACATATTAGGTGCAAAATTTGCTACGCGGTTGTGTCGGCACCGGTTGGTAACACCACAAATCTTTTTAACCATTTAAAATTTAAACACAGACCGACATATGACCAACTAATAAACAGAAAG
Organism: Brienomyrus brachyistius; assembly: GCF_023856365.1. NCBI lineage: Eukaryota > Metazoa > Chordata > Actinopteri > Osteoglossiformes > Mormyridae > Brienomyrus > Brienomyrus brachyistius. The sequence goes on from NW_026042307.1 coordinate 2,365,748, forward strand.
AACGGCGAACAACCCCCACAACATCCTCCGCAACATAGTCATCCATTAAAGACACGCTCTTCAGTGCAACTCCGTATCCATCCAGCTCAGAAAGGCACAAAAAAATAACAGATGCTGTTGCATACTTTTTAGCCAAAGACATGTGCCCTATTAGCACGGTTGAGAATGAAGGATTCAGGAAAATGATAAATGTATTCCAGCCACAAGTTCTTCATCAGAGCGAGTCTTTAGCACTAGCGGAAATATTGTCTCCTGCTTGCGTTCATCACTGAAACCAGATCATGTGAATAGGCTGGTGTTTCTGGCTAAAAACCTTTGAGGTTTAGATCTGTAACCCTATCAGCATTTTGGCAATGTTGGAACATGTTTACATAGGCTAAAGTTGAAGTTAAACATATTATTTTGTTGTTAATTATGTTTAAAATGTAGAATGTTGTAAAATGTTGTTTTGAATTTTTCAGTTTAAGGCACATACGTGAGCAAATTTATTTTGGACTAATTTATTTATTATTTTATTTTATATTTTATTTACTACTTGTTTTCAAAAGATTGTGGAAGTGCACTACATTGTTCTTGTTTGCCTTTATCTGTTTTGTCTGTCTTAATCTGTTTTAAGGAGAATTCACTGTTCTGTTCAATAAATGCAACATATTTCCAAAGTCAATGAGTAATCGTGTAAAATAATCGTGATTTCAATCATGACCAAAATAATCGTGATTATGATTTTTTCCATAATCGAGCAGCCCTAAACCACAATATAATGAGATTATTACCGATTTCATGATGAACAAAAATCTCATAGATGTGTGGAGAACATTAAATCCAGGACTAGCAGAGTTTTCAGGGATAAAGCCTAATGGAGAGAATAAATCTAGATTAAATTATTGGTTAATCACTGAAACTTTTGAGATACACTTCAGTCACTCATTTCAAAAGCACCTTAATCTGATCACTGCTTTATGAGGGTAATTTTAGGACCTATGGTAAAACAGAATAGACATAACAGTTTTTAGAAACTTAATGCAACTTTATTGAATAATGAGGAATATTGTAATATGATTACAGATATCATTGACTGCTGATAATGATTCATTTGAGAATGACATAAATAAATGGGAATTTCTTTATCAGATTAGATCAGCTACCAAAAAGTTTTGCAAAGATCTTAGTAAAAAGAAAAAAACTTTATGAAAGTAAAGTCTGTGTTTGTCTGTGTTTATTCTCCTGATCCACATAGCCAGACACTGATGGAATTACAGGCTGAATTGCATGATCTGTACCTTCAAAGAGCTCAAGGTGCATTTATCATGTCAAGAGCCAAGTGTATTGAAGCTGGTGAAAAGAATTCCTCTTATTTTAGTAATTCAGAAAAAACGTCAACAACAAAAGAATTCTGTAAGTAGATTGATATTTGATGTAAATTGTACAGACAGTAAGGTTATAGCAAAAGAAGTTTTTATTTTTTTCTCCAATTTATATTCTAGTTCTTATTCTAGAGTAGATACAGAATCTTTCTTTAGAAAGGTTAACAATGTTATTCCACCTGTTGAAAATTCTTTCAAATATATGAGTCAGATTTTACAATTGAAGAATTGGAAACAATTATTATAAAGATGACTTTAAATAAATCTCCAAGTACAGATGGACTCACTACTAATTTTTTTTATTTATTTGGAAAGAGTTGAGGAACGTAATATTCAGAGCTATTTGTTTATGGGTGGAAAAGAAAGAGTTAACAGCTAGTATGAAGCAAGGATTAATTACCTTAATCCCTAAACCTGGAAAAGATAAAAGGCTTCCAAACTATTTGAGACCGATCACATTGTTAAAAGCAGATTATATAATTTTTCATGAGTTATTGATGCCAGATTTAAAAGGGGGAATTTCAACAATAATCAGTTGAACACATTGATTGAATAACACAATCAGGTTTTCTGAAAGGATGATCAATCCATAATAACATACGACTGGTTGATAGATCTGTTTGACTATAGTGAGTTCTTTAATGATGGTGGATATATTCTATTTTTGGACCTTTATAAAGCTTTCGACTGTGTTGAACATCCCTTCATATTACAAACTCTGACTCATTTTGTCATGGACCAGGGCGGATTTGGAACGATGGTGTGACATGGTGCAAGCAGAAGCAGAGTGGATAACTCATTTGTGGCTCAGGGATCACTGGGGTTTATTCAAAGGGGAAAACACTAGGGACACTAATAAAACAAAAGCAGACCACAAGGGGTCAAAAACAAAACAAGGAAGGACAGCAACCAAATAACAATTATACTAGGACAAAAAACCTCTAGGATCAGGCAGACAAAATACAAGCTTAAGTAAACATGGACAACTAACATTCAATCAATGAACCATTGGGGAACCGAACAGAAGCAGGGACTTAAATACTGAACCTAAAACTGGGTAACAAGACTAACACAGGACAGGTGAAACTAATTAACTAAAACAAGAAACTCAAACTAGAAACAGAATCTGACAATGGGGAAAACTGACAGGTAAAAACATAATCAAGAGCAAAAACCAAAACCGAATACAAATGAAAAACACAGGGACCAGAAAACTGATACAATTGAAACACAAGGGAACAAAATCGACCAAACTACAAAAACAGAGGATGTGGAATTCGACCATAAGACAAGGGATCACAGGCAGCCGCATGCTCAATGCCTTGAGCCATGTGGCCGACAGGGCATAGGGGAAAACACAAAGACTGACAACACAAGGGACAGGATGAACAGCAACGCCTGCTGGCCAAACGGGGAAGGGACACAGGGTGGAACAACTTTGCCTGACCCTGACATATTTTGTTTTTGGACACAAGTTTATTGATGTTATTGAAATATACAAAGATATCAATCGCTCAGTAGCCTTAGATAAAGGCACATGTTCAAGGTTTGAAATCAACAGAGGACTCAGACAAGGATGTGCTAGTTCACCGCTGTTGTTTATAATGGTTGCAGAGATGTTATCCCTTTTAATTAAGAATCCATGACATAGAGGGTAAGACTGCATTAGTGTATTGGACAATCAATTGATAATAAGTCAACTGGCAGATGATACTACTGTATTCCTTAAAAATAGTAATCAGATTCCTTTAGCTCTACAAACCATAAACACTTTTTTCTAAAGCCTCAGGTTTACAATCAAGATTTCACACTTATCTACATTTATCTTTACATGATTATCCTCTCCAACCTTTGTACAACATTAGAGTGCAAATGCAAGTGAAATATTTAGACGTTGCATATAAAGACAAAACGGTGTCTAAGAAGATGAATATTCAGCATAATACAGACAAGTGTAAAACCCATTTAAATAGATGGTTGCAAAGGGCCCTCACTATCTTTGGAAGAATCTTGTTAACTAAAATGGACAATTTATCTCGGCTCATCTACCCAGCGTCATCTTTGTACATATCAATTTATTTTATTAAAGCAATAAACAATATTCATTATTATTTTATATGGAAGAACAAGTATCGCTACATTAGGGAAGAAGATATGGTTAAAAGTTATGAGGATGGAGGGGGGAAACGTGATTGACTTTGGTGTCATGGTAAAAGTCTTATGTAAATAATAAACAATCTTTTTGGTATATTATCCCTAATTTTATCTTTAAAAATTTTGGAGGAATTGACTTTTTATTACGGTGTGATTTTGACTGTAACAGACTACACATAAAACTTTCTGATTTTCATCAAACATTTCTTCTTTTTTGGAAACTACAACATGATTTCACGCCACAGACAGCTCCACATTGAAAACATTTAATTTGGTGACAGGAAAGTTTACAACAAATTGATTAGAACTTTTTTAATAAATTATTTTTTTCCCAGGGGGCGGCATGGTGGTGCAGTGGTTAGCACTGTCGCCTCACACCTCTGGGACCCGGGTTCGAGTCTCCGCCTGGGTCACATGTGTGCGGCGTTTGCATGTTCTCCCCATGTCGTCGTGGGGTTTCCTCCGGGTACTCCGGTTTCCCCCCACAGTCCAAAAATATGCTGAGGCTAATTGGAGTTACTAAATTTCCCATTGGTGTGCATGTGTAAGTGAATGGTGTGTGAGTGTGCCCTGCGATGGGCTGGCCCCCTATCCAGGGTTGTTCCCTGCCTCGTGCCCATTGCTTCCGGGATAGGCTCCGGACCCCCCACGACCCAGTAGGATAAACAGTTTGGAAAATGGATGGATTTTTTTCCCAATCAACTCAAACGAGACTATATACTTAAAGATTTTGATTTGAATCTGAAAACTATAATTAGGAAAAGGTATATATCTTACCCTATTCCTCCTAAGGTAAAAGACCTACATTTTAAAATTCTCAGTGAAATTTAACTAATGACTTTCTTAGACATAGATTTAAATTTGATGTTAATGGTTGTACCTTCTATGATAGTGAATTTTTCACTTGCCCCTGTTGAGTTTGACAGTTAAATTTGGAATTTGTTTATTGGATAAGAAAATTGGATTCTTAATTAATAACTTTAATTTTACATGGAAGATTCTTTAGACACAAATGCAGATTTTGTAAAACTAAACCTGATTTTAATTACTGGTTACATAATCTAAAATTATTTTGCAAGTCACTGATGTTAGTTGAATGCGAATCGGCCCAAAAATTATTCACATTGTTTGGCAATTTTGATTTAATTTCATGCCTTTTCTCCCCCATCTTTATTTACTTTTATTTATTTATTTCCTTTTGTTTTTGTTTCTTGGTTTTCAGACATATGTTTTTAGAAATATTATTGATATACATAATTAATTATATGCGTTAATGAGCAATTGCTTATTTTGCACCAAAAATATAGCTTGAAATTAGCAGAAGATTTGAAATGAGAAAAGGAGAAGGGGAGTAGGTCCTCAAGAGGATTTCTGATGTAGAGCAACTTGTTATGAAGCAGGGGTGGCCAATCTTATCTGCAAAGGGTCGGTGTGTATGCAGGTTTTTGCTGCAACTCCCTAATATTACTAATTAGAGGGCTAATTGGCTGAAGAGTCCTCACACCTGGGTTTGAATAGCTGACCTAAAGGGTATCCCAAAAACCTGCAAACACACCGGCCCTTTGCGTATAAGATTGGCTACCCCTGTTATAAAGAATTTGGGTAACCGATGTAGAAGCAAATGATTGTTTCATTAATAAAATTAATTATACTTAAGAGCCTACAAAATCAGAAGGGGTCTAGGTCTTCTACAGGAGGTCTGATGTATGGGAAAACTATTTTGGAAGAATTGGTTAATCCATTACAACACCATTAATTGTTTCTACCTTCTAGGGAGTTTTTCCTTGCCACTGTCGCCTATGGCTTACTCACTGGGGGCTTTGGGTGAGGATGCTGTAAAGCGCTTTGAGACAATGTAATGTTGTGATAATGCGCTATATAAAAATAAATTTGTTTGTTGTTTGTTTCACTAATCTACTTTGGCTTTCAGTTCTTTGGTTTTAAACAGGAGGAGTACACACTTTTTCTTTTGTGCGACACTTTATACACAGTCCCTAAAGGCTAAAATCCACTGAGGATGATATTCGCTGCATATTCGGAGAAAACCTTTCAAAAGGAACGAACAATGAGTATTTTATGTAAATAACCATGAGGAGCTGATTGCCCTTTGATAGAAGATTAATAATCAATAGTCTAAATGTTAATCTTTCTTTCCTTTGGTAAGCTGTTGATGGAAAATACCCAAATACCCGAATATGAAACCAACTTTACCGCAGTCTGAAGACCAGGGGCATAGATTTCGTATTAACGTCAGGGGGGAGGGGGGGTATGTCAATGACGGACTAAACATGATATAAATATGAATTAATAAATATACAAATTCATAATCCATCCATCCATCCATTTTCCAAACCGCTTATCCTACTGGGTCGCGAGGGGTCCGGAGCCTATCCCGGAAGCAATGGGCACGAGGCAGGGAACAACCCAGGATGGGGGGCCAGCCCATCGCAGGGCACACTCACACACCATTCACTTACACATGCACACCTATGGGCAATTTAGCAATTCTAATTAGCCTCAGCATGATTTTGGACTGTGGGGGGAAACCGGAGTCAAATTAATAACGAGATATATAAATAAATATGTGTATATACATTGCTCAAAAAAATTAAAGGAACACTTTGAAAACAAATCAGATATCAATGGGGAAAAAATCATGCTGGATATCTATACTGATGTAGACTGGGTAATGCGTTAGGAATGAAAGGATGCCACATCATTTGATGGAAATGAAATTATCAACCTACAGAGGGCTGAATTCAAAGACACCCTGAATATCAAAGTGAAAAATGATGCGGCAGGCTAGTCCATTTTGCCGAAATTAACTCTTACTCAGTAAATCATACTCAGTAGTTTGTATGGGCCCCACGTGGTTGTATTCATGCCTGACAATGTCGGGGCATGGTCCTAATGAGACCATGGATGGTGTCCTGGGGGATCTCCTCTCAGATGGACCATAAATTCATGCCATTTATAGGTGATAAATATAGGTACATCTCTAAAACCCAGGTCTCCCTGGAGGGGTCATTTAAAGTTTTTCTCTGAAACTCAGGGCTACCCCAGAACCACCCAGAAAGCTACCACTCTTACATGTGGAACAACTTTTTTAAGCACATCGACATTGAGCCAGCCAACACCCACATTCTGGACGGCAACGCAGCTGATCTGCAGGCTGAGTGTGAAGCCTTTGAGCAGGAAATAGCAGCTGCTGGAGGCATCGCCCTTTTCGTTGGTGGTGAGTTTTGAGCTGAGTCGTTACACACTGCATCCAAATGATATCATCCAGTAGCGCCAAAGCAGTGTGTTATGACGTTGTGTGTTACCTCCATGCCTTCCCTGTGATATATGCCCATGTTGCACGTCCCTCTCAATGTCTCGTTATCCAATAAATGCTATTGCTTTTATACATACTTCTATTGCTACATCTTTAATTGCCTGAAATTCACTACTGATAAAAGATTATCCACAATAAAAGTCAAGCAGTTCCAGTAATTCAACAGAAATATAGTTTTTTTTTACACACTTTGTATTGAGTAAGAATGCAATTTAAAAAATTTTCACTGCTTTGCCATTTGGTGTCACCAACTGACAGAAAACCATGAGTGTGCCTCATTTAAAGCGGGGTGTCTCAGCCTTTCCAACCCCAAGGCCCTGCTGTTCATCTGTCATGTCAGAAGGTCCCCTTTCATAGCACACACATTGTTGTTTTTATATCCCAAATCCCAATGTTATATTTTGTTTTACTGAAAAAGGTATAATTGACAGGAGTGAATAAATAAACTTTGGAATATAAGCTATAGTTTAGGAGATGGTTATTTCTGACGTGCTTTCTTATGGCAATTTCTCACTTCTCTACCTGTCACCCTGCCCCCTGACAGGAATCGGCCCTGACGGTCACATCGCTTTCAACGAGCCGGGTTCGAGCCTTGTGTCCCGAACCAGGGTGAAGACACTAGCTAAGGATACCGTTTTAGCTAACGCTAGGTTTTTCGGGAATGACCTGACAAAGGTCCCCACAATGGCTTTGACTGTTGGTGTCGGAACAGTGATGGATGCCAGAGAGGTAATAATAATAATAATATTAATTAAACCATAACTGCACAGGACAAAATGAGGTGTCATTTTAAAAAGAGGAACAACAATGAATGGCTTAAATCAATCTAATAAGTAATTTGCATGTGTTCTTATATCCTTTGATAAAGTATATGAAAAGTGTTGGTCAGCAGCTGAACTTAAACATCCACATCTAGATGAGGATTTGGACTCTCACTAGTTTACTTGATCTCCTTTTTCACTATTAAGATTTTTTATTTAAGACATTTTTGCACATATTTTCCAAATGACGTTATAATGATACTTTTATCTTAATCTGATGAAGTGTGCCTTGAGGTGTGAAAAGCAATACGGTTGTGGTGCAGTAAGCTGTGCTTACAGCCTCCTAATAACACTGGCTGTATGTCACAGGTCATGGTGTTAATTACTGGGGCACACAAAGCTTTCGCCCTGTACAAGGCCATAGAGGAGGGTGTGAACCACATGTGGACCGTCTCAGCTTTCCAGCAGCACCCAAGGACCATCTTTGTGTGTGACGAAGATGCCACTCTGGAGCTCAGGGTCAAGACGGTCAAGTATTTCAAAGGTGGGCAACAAAGGCAGGCCCTTGTGTTGCAAAAAGAACCTATAGATGTCTTGAATCAGCTTTCCCTTCATATGTCCCTTCATAGACTTGTGTAACTTCCTTCATCAGTATCTGAACACACACACAGATGTTAGTCATCATTTTTAACTTGTTTAAACAATGCGGTCTTTTGTAGGCTTGATGCATGTTCACAACAGGCTGGTGGAGCCACTATACAGCAGGAAGGACCACAAGAATTAAGACACCGTCCTCAGACCCAGCACCAGGATCTAACCGATGCAACCTGAGATGAAACTCTCCTTAACTGCCAAAAATCCCGTTGTATAATGTAATTTCAGTGAAGACTTGTTCTTTTTTGGAATGTAAATGCATCTCCAAGGGCTTCATGCTAAAGGCGGATCTATACTTCTGCACTAAACCAAACCATCGGTACAGCATAGGTAGGGTATAGCAGCATGACGTATGCCATACCTAATGCCATAGCCTGACACTCCTCAGAACTGTAGGTACATGTTGAGGTGACACAAATCACGCACGAGTGTAAATGCGTAGGCCATTTGGCCATGACGTAAACTCGGCGTAGACTACACACAGAAGCATAAATCAGCCTGAGCAGTTCTAGACATCTGCTTCCTAGTGTGTTCTAGTCTCATAGATTTTGGGAGGCTGCACACTTGAGGATAGAGACTGAGCCCCACTGATGTGCTCAGGTGACCTTGCTCAGTCCTGCTCACTAATGCTGTGCATTCCACTGGTGCTGCTGGAACAAATTATTGCACATTCCCTGCCTTTCACTTGTGATGTGCACAAGCAGTGCTATAAGATCATGTTTCTTCTACAAGGAGCCAGCTCCAGCAAACATAAATTCCCTCAGAGGTTTTATAATGGCACAATGCTCTGTGAGATTGGTTACATTTTTTACAACACTTGAACAGTACTCTGAAATACTCTTTTGAATTTGTTACTCTCCAGGCAGATCACAGTACAGCATAGTGTTTGGTGTGATTGGATCTGTTTTGCATTCTCAGAATTGATGTAAACTGCAATGGAAAAAAATGAAGGTGAATCAGCAATGTATGGTTATGTTATGACATGTATACAACGCTTAAGTTTTAGATCATTGGTTTTATAATTGTCAAGAAGAAATGGTTTATCTAATGGCTACAACTGGCTGGAAAGGCTCTAAACTATAGTATGTCAACTGAAAGAAATTTATAGGAACATAAATGTTAGAAATGAAAAAAAACCCACTAAATACAAATTCTCTCTTAAAGATGAGATAGAAGTTTGCAACTGGTGCAACAGATGGCCATAGTTTTCTAGACTGTTAAATGTGCTTGTTGCCTAAAAACCACGTGTGAAACAATATCTCAAATGAGAGCCCACAACTGACATTTCTTATCACAAGCATCTGTTTCCAGTATCTCATCAAACTCCAGTGTCATATTTATAGACATGAATTTCACTTATGTGTTAAAAAAAAAACAAGAACTTGAAAGTACCTAAAAGATCTCACACAACATCTGCAATTAAAACAGAAATATTCATTTATGAATGCAAGCGTTCATAATGCAGGAGGTGAAATGTTCATTAAAAAGCACAGAGCAAAAACGTACACAAAATAAATACAAAAAAAGTAACCACCTAGTTGGAGGGGAAAGATTCTGAAAATTGTCGTAGAAGTTGAATGTGCAATTAATGAATAAGTATACATTCAGACCTACATATCGCAATAACCGCTCATAGCATTCAGGTAAAACACATTTAATTGCTTTCACATTTCCAAGTGATCCATCGATTACTTGTAGAAATATTTCAGGTTGGTCAGTAGTGATTAGATGGGTGGGCCAAATGACAGGACTGTCTGAGGAATGCAGGGCTATTGTTTCTGATAGCACCAAATTAAGTTTTACAAAATTGTCAATATACTTCTATGAAAAAGAAACTTTATCCCTGATAATGAATCAAAGGCCTCTTACAGCTACTAATTACTCTCTTTCATTCTCTTCATTGCTGAATCCCAAATGTAACTAGCTCCAGAGTCCAGAAAAATAAAAGGGACCCCAGACTGATACTTTCATCACTATTCTTGGGGTAAGATTGTAGAAATCTTCAGTTAACTCGGTGATAGATGCCACATTAATAGCACCTTTCCCACCACCTACTTTCATGACCTTCACCTAATCATAGCAGTTTGATGTATTCATCACATGGTGTCTGTTTTACACATTTTACATATTTTGATTCTTTTCATTTTTGAGTATCACAATGTCTGCATGTAACACTATATTGTCAAGTATTGGGACACCTGTATTTACACACACATGAACTTTAATGACATCCCATTCCTAATACATATGCTTTAATATGGAGTTGACCCACCCTTTGCAGCTATAGCAGCTTCAACTCTTCTAGGAAGGCTGTCCATAAGGTTTAGGAATGTGTTTATGGGAATTTTTGACCATTCTTCCAGGAGAGCATTTGTGAGGTCAGGCACTGATGTTGAATGAGAAGGTCTGGCTCACAGTCTCCGTTTTAATTTATCCCAATGGTGTTCTATCGGGTTGAGGTCAGGGCTCTGTGCAAGCCAGTCAAGTTCCTCCACACCAGACTCACTCATCCATGTCCCTAAGGACCTGGCTTTGTGCACTGGTGTGCAATCGTATTGGAACAGGAAGGGGCCCTTCTTAATTAGTGGTCCGATGTGTTCGAATGCTGCAGCATTAAGAGTTCCTTTAATTGGAATTCATGGGCTAAGCTCATCCCCTGAAAAACAATCCCACACCATATTCCCCACCTCAACCAAACTTTATAATGGGCACAATGCAGTCAGACAAGTACTGTTCTCCTGGTAACTGCCAAACCCAGACTCATGCCATACCGAGAAGCGTGATTCGCCACTCCAGAGAACACGTCTTCACTGCTCTAGTGTCCAGTGGTGGCGTGCTTTATACCACTGCATCCAACACTTTCCACTTGCATTGCACTTGGATGCAGCTGCTCGGCCATGGAAACCGATTCCAAGAAGTTCTCTACGCACTGTTCTTGAGTTAATCTGAAAGCCACATGAAGTTTGGAGGTCTGTAGCTATTGACTCTGCAGACAGTTGGCGACTTCTGCACACTGCGCCTCAGCATGTGTTGTCCTCGCTCTGTGAAAAAAAGTAAGGGAGTGGTTTACAAAAAGAAAAATTGGGAAAGACTGCAGAAAACAACCAGACAAAGTGATAAAAATAAATAAATAAAATAAAAAATACAAGAAAATGATATTGTTCTTGTAGAAAAGATTTCTTTTTACCCATCCCCTAAACACTTATCCTGGTTATGGTCATGGGGCCTCAGCACAGGGCAGCGGTGCTCCCTATATTGGATGCCAATTCCCATACTGATACACTATATGTGCAGTTTAGAAACACCAGTGAGCCTAACTGCATTTCTTTGGAGTGCAGTGGGAAACCCATATAACAGAAGGAGATCATGCAAACTCCACACCCATGAATGCATAATGAATACATTATGAAGGTGCACTGAATGTTCTATGAATGCATTATGAAGGTGCACTGAATGTAAAGCGTCACCAAATAAATATTCTCTCAAGTTAAATAAAAACAACAAGTATAAAAAATTAAATGTACCTTCAAACACTGATTTATCAGTGTCTGCCATAACCACACACACGTGTGTATTGGTGCAGCTTCATCTGCCCCTTTCCGAATGTTGCTTAGGGGAAACATGCAAAGGCACAAAATGGTTACTTGTTTGCTGTATTCGTTTGGAATATACAGACCCGTACAGAAACATTTCAGTACGAATATGTGTCAATAGAAAAAATATTATTCAAAAAATGTTTAACTGTGGTTTAACTAGAATAAGCTCTGTAAGCTGCCACTAAATGCTCTCCTACTTTGAGGGACAGTGTTTATTTAGTGGGTAAGAACTTTTGCCTGTGATTGGATGGCTGTTGGTTCAAAGCCTGTGGACAGCAAAATGATTTCTCCATTGGGCCCTTAAAACAGCTGCTGTTTTAGAGTGATGTTATCCTGAATTATTAGCAGTTATTTGTTAAACAATATGAAATTATGTTTAAAGAAAACCATATGAAAATATGGCCATCTAAACATACAGAATACACCACCAGACTATATGCATCAGTAGTTCAGAGGAATTTACTGTGTTCTGAGGTTGTAGAAATGCAACACCCCAAAATCCAACCATTTATCCTTTATTTGTGCTCCCTGAAATATACAACAAAAATGTATCTATATCACTGGCTGTTTCACAACATAAATTTCTGAAAAAATGCATGTGCTACGTTGACTCAGAAGTGGCCTTTCACCTTAATGTGTCTGCAGTACAATGGCAGATCTCTGTTCCAGTGAGTGTTTTTAGTTATGGGAACCATGTGAGATGGCCTTCCTAGATTCCCATGGACTGGTTTAAGTGTCTCACCAAATCTGACCTCATGAAAAACACATGTTTATCACTGTTACCTGCTAACACTTTGAACAGCTGTTGTTAATGACTTTCAGATTTCATCTGCAAATACAATGTAGGCATTATTTCTTAAGCTTTAGTAAACAGATACAGGAGAAAGTTTAGAAAAGTTAGAATACGAGGAAAAGGAAGAGGAGGTGAGAGAAGCTTAGAAATGCCATACAGGATATACACCTAAAATGTGACATCACTGAGCACTAACCAATCAGATTATAGAGGTGTGGCTTGTCTCCATTATATAAACCTGACAGTGATCATAATTACTAATGGTTTCACACAGGAGAGACAATGACAATGACTTTGATCCTTTTGTTGTTGTTGGGGTTTGCAGGTAAGAATTCTTTAACATTGTTCTGATGTCTTTTCATAGTTACTTTATTTAAAGTGCAGTGAGTCCTGAATCACATGCACTGTAACCAAACCTGTAATATAGAAGTCATTTTAACATAAGAACTCTTTTTTCAAGGTCTAAATTTCATATTTCATATAAAACACCTTGTTAATAGAGGCATTAATGTACTTTGTCATTTCAGTGCACACCTCCCCAAAAAGGATTTCTTCCAGGATCTATGGCGGGAGAGACTGCCAAAACAATGAAGCCCGGTATTATGTTGGTGTGGAGAGTGATAATGGCGGGTGTGGTGGCTCCCTCCTCAGTGATACTTGGGTACTGACCGCTGCTCACTGTATTGGCCCGTAAGTTCTGTAATTCCCCCCCAGCATATCCTCGTTCCTGTTCATCGGCCATACAATGTTATGTAGCATTTTCCAGCATATGAAGATGAGGCGAATTTGTAAATCTGACAGTAGCCTGACACTTAACATTTTACATACTATACTGCTACTCATAACAGCTTAGGTCATGCTTTGCCTGTGGTTCAAGAACTTGCACTTGATCTTATGGTCAGGACATTCTCTTGAGAGATATAGTATCACAGTTGTTTTTAGAACATAGTTTCAAGCTCTTTATGATGGGGTAGTAATAAATTCAAATAGTTTTGATGTTAGTCATTTGCTACTTCAGTCGGGTCCAGTAGCCTGAGAGCGCTGGTGAAAATGTTTCTACTTTCTATTGTTTTCTAATTAAATATTCATCACAAATTATATTACCAGCATAACACATTGATTGGTTGAATCAATGAAAAAATGCACATTAATTCCATAATTTCTTAGTATTAGATACGCCCCCTTGTGTTCTAATGACAGATTGCACTTGAGATAGCAGTGACTCTGCAAGTTTGGGTAAAACCTGATGATCCATGTCATCCCAGCATGATTCCAAAGAACATCTTGTTATGTTACAGAACATTTCATATTCTTGATACTGAAGTGCCCCATGATGTTCAGGGAGGTTGAGGTCTTTGCTCCCCAAAATCTCAAACCTGGTCTCATCAGTAGATAGGACTCTTTTGCAGTGATCCACTGTGAAATACGGTTATGTCTTTATTTATCTCTAGGAATATATGAAGGAAATCCTAGTTTTTCAGTGTGGTCTCAGACTTTTGCACCCCACTGCGAGTGTACTTGTGTTTTTTATATTTATGCACATATATCCACACGCACTTTTTTCCAGAAATATGAGAGTCCTCATTGGATACCGTGACAACGCAGCAGGACCATCACAAACAATTCATGTTCAAGCTGCTTACTTCCCACCTGCTAAGCAAAACATGATGAATGATATTACACTGCTTCAACTGAGTCAAGCCGCTTTGAATGTGCAGCCTGTTCATCTCCCAACTGGATGTAACCCCAGCAACCTTCCCCCACAAAACAAAGATCTCCTTGTTGCTGGCATGGGATCACTGAGTATGAAACGTACACAATGAATAAAGATGCCATTCGCAGTTTGACAGGTTTAAAGCAAAATGTCTCTCTCACTTATTTTCCAGGAAGCTGGCGAGGATTTCCTAAACGTTTGCAGTGTGTGAATCTTCAAGTGAGGAGCTGTAACATGTTTAAACAACAACCTGGTGACATCTTCTGTGCTGGGGATCAAAATCACCAAACTGGATCCGTAAGTCTCATTATTACGCTGCACTTTAAGAAACCTAAAGCAGTGGGAGGATATTTTATAACACACTCACCACTTACACCACAGAAGTTTGCATGTGTGGAGTTCGCATGTTCTCCCCATGCCGTCATGGGGTTTCCTCCAGGTACTGAGGCGGCCAAGCTTTGTGCTAAACTTTGTCACACTAAAAAATAGGAACCAACTTGCAGGCAGGCACGGCAGGGGGCCTCACTCTAGACTGTGGTGTAGCAGAAAAAGCAGAAGTGTGTGTTGCAGGGTTGTTGTGACATTTTGCTCACTCTTGACCTACTGGGCCTAACAAAAAGCAAATGTCAAAATAGAGTTGTCCTAGGTTTTTCCCTGCCTCGTGCAGAACCTCAGAAACAATCAGTATTGGTGTAAGTTTTCAAAACAATCGGCTATCGGTTTTGGCCAGAAAATTCCTTAGTGGGATTCCAGGTTAATATATACGTAAATAATCTCACTAATATCCTCTCTTCCTTAGGGTGACTCTGGTGGTGGCTTGGTGTTCAATAGCAACAACAACCAAGGAACTCCGGAGGTGTATGGACTGGTTGAGGGTGGATATAATTACTTTCGGTTTCGGGTGTTTAACTTACCATGTATATTTACAAATGTGTGTACCCACTTGTCCTGGATCAAACATATAACTCATCTTTAATTTTTTTATGCAATAATAAACAATAAACCAAGCAAGGATATTAAGAGCATACCAAATCACTGTCTCTCCTTGTCATTTGTTGTCTTGTGTGTTTGGTTTTTCTCCCTGGTGTTTACACCTGCGGTGTGGGATTAAAACACTAAGGAGCACAAAACGTCCAAATCTCCTAATGTGGCAAAGATGTTAAGGAGAAGACAGTGATGTCACAAATCAGGATCTGGTTGGCTGCTTTCTTTTAACAGCCAATTAAACAGCTGCCCCTGGTGTCACAACCTGCTCTGCCCAACATCCCTCCTTATCGTGTTACTTTATGATGTTGATAATGGTTCATTAAATATCATTCAAACTAGGAAAGGGAGGGAGCTGTAGGAACAACAGCACTGTATTTCCCAGGCAACTTTGCCTCTTGCTCCACCTGTCTAATCCATATTCATCCCACATTAACCAGCCTGTACAATTTCTATAAGTGCTGGATGGATCACCTGGAAATATGAAAGTTTAAAGGTGCGTTTTTACAGCCTTGTCCTGAAACTATACCTATATAATTCATTGCACATTCCACCTACATGCCAATTTGCAGAGTCTTTCCCAACCAATTAGGTGGCTACCTATATTTCTTTATATGTGTTAATGTTCATGTCCTAAAATGTCATTTATATTATGAATATTCTTTAAGGACTCACTGACCACTTTATTAGGTACACCTTGCTAGCTCCAGGTCACCCTTTTGCCTTCAAAACTACCTTAATTCTGCATGGCATACATTCAGTAATGTGCTTGAAACATCCCTCAGAGACTTTTGTCCATTTTGACATGATAGCATCACACCATTCCTGCAGATGTGTTTTCCCTGAATGTGTTTTGCACATGCATACACCGGTGGTGAAATCATTATACCATCGGGAGTATTATAACTAATATAAAGAATGCTTGATTTTAAGTGATCGATAAATATCTGGGCATTTTTGTTTGTGTTTTTGTTGTGTGAATTTTTATTCATAAATAGTAAAACTTTGAACAAGAAAAAAATAAAATGAAGATATAAAATGTTTCGATTTATAATACATTGACAATCGTGAAACAGAGCACATAAATATGTGTGTTGGGCATTTTTTCCCAAACACATCAAATAGGCAAATTTCATATAATCCAATAGCCTTTGTTGTATCCGGGTAAATTCCAAAATAAGTTACACGAAATCCTGATGCAAGCATGTTATTACATAGATGCTCCCACAGATGTGCATGTCTAAGAGCAAGATCCGATGAATGCAGTAAGCAGGGCTCTCAAGTCTCACGCATTGACCGTGAGACACATTTCGCCCCTAATGTAATCACACTCCAAACTTTTGGTGAAACATGAGAGCCTTGTTGCATGATAGATGTTGAAAATGTTAGATTAATTATAAGTAAATAACATCATGGCAGGATCAAAGGACGGATACACTGATATTGCAAAAGTGGTAATTTTTCTTATTTTTAGTTTTAGTAAATAAAAAATAATATACTGGTAAATACTACATGTAGATATTGTCCTTTTATGAATGGATGTGTGTCCATTCATCCACCCATCTTCCAACCACTGATCATAAGGCTATCTTTACATAAAAAGGTCACAATTGGATAAAATCAAATAGGAATGGGATAAGTGTGTATAGAAAATGACACAAAGTGCATATTTTCATATATTATTGGTATAAGTGAAAGTCTGAGTGACTGTTTCTTCCAACTATCTCTCCGGGTCACAGATGTCCTGGGGCATATCCCAGGCAGCACTGGGAACAGGGCAGCGGCACGCCATGTTGACTGCTCAACATGTTGAGCATTTATATAAAACATACAATGCATTTGCACATTAACTCACAGCTGCTGCTGTCACGCGACGCTGGAAGCTGGTAAGGCGAACAGGCAGGCGAGCAGACAGGAAGCAGGCAGACAGGCGAATTACGGGGCAAACTGGGGTTTTAATAAGGGAATCGGGGGAACGGATAGCAGGAAACATCTGACGCGAACTAACATCAATGACAGACAAAGGCAGCAGGCAAGACGTGGACTTAAAAAGACAAGACTGGTTGAAAATAATCAGACACAGCTGGGCACGATCGGGAAAGCACACGTGGATAATCAGGGGGGCGTGGCACACACGAGGATCGGACGAGCTGGGCGTGACAAATGCCTCCCCACTGCGGGGGGTAACTAATTAGTTTAGGCCTCCCATAAGATTATTTATTACCCTAGATTTAGGATTTTTTCATGCTAGTTCTGGAAATTCATTATAATATTAACATTATCCAAAGACAGCAATGCTCTAACTACAGCACTTGTGCCTAAGATGGCTGTTGATTGTTGTATGTTTTCTATGTTTCATTTCCCTTACATGTATCTCTTGGGCAACCTACCAAATAAACAGACTTTAAATAGTATAATTCTGTAATGTGCTGCTTCTTCATTACCCAGCACTCATAACTATAAATAGTGACAGAACATACCATATTTTGAATAGTTCTATGTGTCATTAGCTTTATCTTGATCCTGCATTTGCAAATTTGCCAAGTAACATTCTGTGATATATTCCTTGCTTCTTGGTTATCAATACAACCTTTATATTTTCACCATGTTCCTTGTGCCAACATTGAGTCCAATCTGGAATCTCAACCCAACAGCGATTTTTTGTTCTTCAGGTCAGGGATTCTTCATAAGGGCAATGAGATGTGCTGGTAAACCCATTGCTGTGAGGTAATTCTGTACTTTGACTTGCCTGTCACAATCAAAGGCAATAAAGCACAGGATGACCTCCTGCTGGTGTTTTTTCTTTCTCCAGGGTGTGTCTTCAGTAATGACCTCTCATTGCTCAGATTTTTCCCTGAGTTTGTACATTCAGATTCTTTTGAAGGGATCTACCCTGCATGGAATAAGTTTTAGCATAATCTTGCTAATATGCTTTAAGGGAAGCTGTAAGGTAGTTTGCACATTCGGTCGCGTATCTTGTCATTGGGTCCAACTGAGTTGTTTTCCAGATCCATCGGCATATTTGGGTCAAAAGTTTGATTGATTCCTCTCCAGATGCATTTAATATTTCCATTTTGATGCCATCCTGCCCCATGGCCTTCCTCTTTGGCAGTGATATCAGGACTTATCTGACATCCTCTTCCATCGCTGAAGGTTTTTCCATGCATCTGACCTCATTACATTGTCCGCAGTCTTAAGAGAATATTAAATTTCCTAGCCTACTGGCTATTCGTGGTACATTTTAGAACGTATCACCCACGGATATGAGAGGACGACTACTGTATATTGTGTAATAACCCTTAGCTTACATGTAGTTATTTACACCTGTTTATATGTCTCAAAAATATGACAAGGACTGTCGTGCACTGTTACCTCATACACACACCTGCATTGTCTCTTTGCATGATGCTAAATTCATTAAGACAGCAGTATTTAGTTCTGACACATTGTGTGAAAGCTTCATTCCAGGTGTTACTGAGTACTGCTGAGTTACTGAGTACTACTAGGATGTGTTGGAGCACAGCACTGAGGGACGTCTAGGTTCTAGGTACCAGGCTTCCCTTCATAACAGCACAATATGTACAACCATAACTGTGGCCAGAAGCTTTTCTGGGAATGTTGCCTGTTCCAGACATACTCTGATACACAGACACACTGTGATGCAATGTTTAATCCTTAATGACAAATGCTTAGGAGTACTATTATTACAAGAATTCAGACTAGTTATTCAATAATACATGAGAGCTCTGTTATCTGAGGGTTTGAATCTCACTTCTTCAATCTTGTGGGTCTCCTCTAGGTACTCCATGTTCCTCCTGCAAGCTAAAGACATGCAGTCACATGAGCTGGTGGGTCTGAACTGCCCATTTCATGTCTCAGCGTATGTACCCTGCAATGGATTGACACCCCTCCCAGGGCGCTCCATTGTCATATGATTACTGGGACATAGTCCAGGCTCCTTGCAAGCTTATTCTGGATAAGCAGCTGGAAGATGGACGGAACCAATAATGATTATAATAATAAAATAATAATAGAAACAACAAATATATAAGCAACAATAAAATATAAAATTCAGATTAATACTTATTTGCGGAGGTCATCATCCATCCACCAAGCCATAACAGGGCACCCACACCATTCACAGCTGAAGGCAATTTGATGCCACAAACATAGGTTTACAGATTCATCAGCTTAAAAAACATGTTTTTCATGCGTACTGCTAAATACTGCTTACCAGTACCAACAGCTATTAAATGTAATTAAATAAACAGGTCCATCTTATTTAAAAAGAACTAACAAAATACAAATAAATCTCCTGACGCAATCATGATGCGAGAATATGTTATCCATCTTGTTGACTTGCATTGTGCACATGTAGGGTTTAGCTGTGTTAAGCTGCTAGGTGGAGGTGTTGCTGGGGTGGTCAAACTCCTAGCGGGTTCTGGTTGTATGAAATTTGCAAAAATTTGATGGCTGGCATCCATGTTGTTTCCTTGAAGCAACAATTGTTTCACCACATGACTCGTACCCTTGATAAGGTCTTGGTGGGGGATTGCGGCACTTTAACATTGTGACATCTGATTTTCCCCCCTAGTTATTGTAGGAAGCAAATGGTCCTATCAGCCACAACACATCTAGCTAGCATGTAGGTGCCTCCTTCCCACTGTGAACAATAGCTACCTGGCCTGGCTAAACTTTGTAAAACAAAGTTAAACCGCATAAATTCAACCACTAAAAACTTTTTTTTTAAATGTTTTTTACGTCTATAAAATAGCGCATTTGTTTAGAATAACACGTTGATAAACTTGACTAATGTTTTTTTTTTTTTTTTACCAATTGAAACCTACGGACACCTGTCCCGTCTTTCATCTCTACCAAGAAAAGATCGACGAGCCCAGTGCAACGTTAAAATCACGCTGCTAAATTTTTATTATTCCTTAAAACGTATTTAAAATAGAACATCAATAAATACAGGTATCGTATTTTTATTCTTTAAAGATTATAGAAGCAATTTTGCCCAAAGTGACTAGTAATCTCTCACATTAAAAAAATTAAATGTACCTTCAAACACTGATTTATCAGTGTCTGCCATAACCACACACACGTGTGTATTGGTGCAGCTTCATCTGCCCCTTTCCGAATGTTGCTTAGGGGAAACATGCAAAGGCACAAAATGGTTACTTGTTTGCTGTATTCGTTTGGAATATGCAGACCCATACAGAAACATTTCAGTACAAATATGTGTCAATAGAAAAAATTATATTCAAAAAATGTTTGACTGTGGTTTAACTAGAATAAGCTCTGTAAGCTGCCACTAAATGTTCTCCTACTTTGAGGGACAGTGTTTATTTAGTGGGTAAGAACTTTTGCCTGTGATTGGATGGCTGTTGGTTCAAAGCCTGTGGACAGCAAAATGATTTCTCCATTGGGCCCTTAAAACAGCTGCTGTTTTAGAGTGATGTTATCCTGAATTATTAGCAGTTATTTGTTAAACAATATGAAATTATGTTTAAAGAAAACCATATGAAAATATGGCCATCTAAACATACAGAATACACCACCAGACTATATGCATCAGTAGTTCAGAGGAATTTACTGTGTTCTGAGGTTGTAGAAATGCAACACCCCAAAATCCAACCATTTATCCTTTATTTGTGCTCCCTGAAATATACAACAAAAATGTATCTATATCACTGGCTTGTCATGCCCGGCTCGTCCGCTCCTCCTGTGTGCCACGCCCCCTGATTACCCACGTGTTTTCTCCCGATTGTACCCAGCTGTATCCAGTTCATTTGCTCAGTCCTGTCTATTTCAGTCCGTGTCTTACCTGAGTCCTTCGTCCGTCATTGATGTCAGTCTGCGTCCAATGTTCCCGGCTCCCCGAAGCCCGAATAAACCCCCGTACTTTGCCCCGAGTCCTGCTTGTCTGCCTGTCCTTGCCCGCCTGCAAGCACGATCGCCGCTTCGTCAGCCTGCGATCGTGACATGGCTGTTTCACAACATAAATTTCTGAAAAAATGCATGTGCTACGTTGACTCAGAAGTGGCCTTTCACCTTAATGTGTCTGCAGTACAATGGCAGATCTCTGTTCCAGTGAGTGTTTTTAGTTATGGGAACCATGTGAGATGGCCTTCCTAGATTCCCATGGACTGGTTTAAGTGTCTCACCAAATCTGACCTCATGAAAAACACATGTTTATCACTGTTACCTGCTAACACTTTGAACAGCTGTTAATGACTTTCAGATTTCATATGCAAATACAATGTAGGCATTATTTCTTAAACTTTAGTAAACAGAAACTAGAAAAGCTAGAACATGCGGAAAAGGAAAAGGAGGTGAGAGAAGCTTAGAAATGCCATACAAGATATACACCTAAAATGTGACATCACTGAGCTCTAACCAATCGGATTATAGGGGTGTGGTTTGTCTCCATTATATAAACCTGACAGTGATCATAATTACTAATGGTTTCATACAGGAGAGACAATGAGAATGACTTTGATCCTTTTGTTGTTGTTGGGGGTTGCAGGTAAGAATTATTTAACATTGTTCTGATGTCTATTCATAGTTACTCCATTTACAGTGCAGTGAGTCCTGAATCACACACACTGTAACCAAACCTGTAATATAGAAGTCATTTTAACATAAGAACTCTTTTTTCAAGGTCTAAATTTTATATTTCATATAAAACACCTTGTTAATAGGGGCATTAATGTACTTTGTTTTATCATTTCAGTGAACACCTCCCCAAAAAAGATTTCTTCCAGGATCTATGGCGGGAGAGACTGCCAAAACAATGACGTATTATGTTGGTGTGGAGAGTGATGATGGCGGGTGTGGTGGCTCCCTCCTCAGTGATACTTGGGTACTGACCGCTGCTCACTGTATTGGCCCGTAAGTTCTGTAATTCCCCCCCAGCATATCCTTGTTCCTTTTCATCGGCCATACAATGTTATGAAGCATTTTCCAGCATATGAAGATGACGCGAATTTGTAAATCTGACAGTAGCCTGACACTTAACATTTTACATACTATACTGCTACTCATAACAGCTTAGGTCATGCTTTGCCTGTGGTTCAAGAACTTGCACTTGAACTTATGGTCAGGACATTCTCTTGAGAGATATAGTATCACAGTTGTTTTTAGAACATAGTTTCAAGCTCTTTATGATGGGGTAGTAATAAATTCAAATAGTTTTGATGTTAGTCATTTGCTACTTCAGTCGGGTCCAGTAGCCTGAGAGCGCTGGTGAAAATGTTTCTACTTTCTATTGTTTTCTAATTAAATATTCATCACAAATTATATTACCAGCATAACAAATCGATTGGTTGAATCAATGAAAAAATGCACATTAATTCCATAATTTCTTAGTATTAGATACGCCCCGGGGCGGCATGGTGGTGCAGTGGTTAGCACTGTTGCCTCACACCTCTGGGACCCAGGTTCGAGTCTCCGCCTGGGTCACATGTGTGTGGAGTTTGCATGTTCTCCCCATGTCGTCGTGGGGTTTCCTCCGGGTACTCCGGTTTCCCCCCACAGTCCAAAGACATGCTGGGGCTAATTGGAGTTACTAAATTGCCCATAGGTGTGCATGTGTGAGTGAATGGTGTGTGAATGTGCCCTGCGATGGGCTGGCCCCCCATCCTGGGTTGTTCCCTGCCTCGTGCCCATTGCTTCCGGGATAGGCTCCGGACCCCCCGCGACCCAGTAGGATAAGCGGTTTGGAAAATGGATGGATGGATGGATAGATACGCCCCCTTGTGTTCTAATGACAGATTGCACTTGAGATGGCAGTGACTCTGCAAGTTTGGGTAAAACCTGATGATCCATGTCATCCCAGCATGACTCCAAAGAGCATCTTGTGATGTTACAGAATATTTGAAATTCTTGATACTGAAGTGCCCCATGATGTTCAGGGAGGTTGAGGTCTTTGCTCCCCAAAATCTCAAACCTGGTCTCATCAGTAGATAGGACTCTTTTGCAGTGATCCACTGTGAAATACGGTTATGTCTTTATTTATCTCTAGGAATATGTGAAGGAAATCCTAGTTTTTCAATGTGGTCTCAGAGTTTTGCACCCCACTGCGAGTGTACTTGTGTTATTTATATTTATGCACATATATCCACACGCACGTTTTTCCAGAAATATGAGAGTCCTCATTGGATACCGTGACAACGCAGCAGGACCATCACAAACAATTCATGTTCAAGCTGCTTACTTCCCACCTGCTAAGCAAAACATGATGAATGATATTACACTGCTTCAACTGAGTCAAGCCGCTTTGAATGTGCAGCCTGTTCATCTCCCAACTGGATGTAACCCCAGCAACCTTCCCCCACAAAACACAGACCTCCTTGTTGCTGTCATGGGATCACTGAGTATGAAACGTACACAATGAATAAAGATGCCATTCGCAGTTTGACAGGTTTAAAGCAAAATGTCTCTCTCACTTATTTTCCAGGAAGCTGGCGAGGATTTCCTAAACGTTTGCAGTGTGTGAATCTTCAAGTGAGGAGCTGTAACATGTTTAAACAACAACCTGGTGACATCTTCTGTGCTGGGGATCAAAATCACCAAACTGGATCCGTAAGTCTCATTATTACGCTGCACTTTAAGAAACCTAAAGCAGTGGGAGGATATTTTATAACACACGCACCACTATTCCCCCAGAAGTTTGCATGTGTGGAGTTCGCATGTTCTCCCCATGCGTACCCTGGTTTCCCCCCACAGTCCAAAAACATACTGAGGCTAATTGGCGTTACTCCATTGCCCATAGATTATTTACAGGAGGCATGTCTGCTAGGCATGGTGGTGCAGGTTAGCACTGTTGCCTCCCGCCTCCGGGACCCAGTTTCGAGTCTCCACCTGGATCACATGCGTGCGGAGTTTGCATATTGTTGTGGGGTTTCCTCTGGGTACTCCGGTTTTCCCTTCACAGTCCAAAGCCATGCTTGCTAAATTGCCTGTAGGAGTGCATGTGTGAGTGACTGGTGTGTGAGTGTGCCCTGCGATGGGCTGGCCCCCCCGTCCTCGGTTTTCCCTGCCTCGTGCAGAACCTCCCAAACAATCAGTATTGGTGTAAGTTTTCAAAACAATCGGCTATCGGTTTCAGCCAGAGAATTTCTTAGTGGGATTCCAGATTAATATATATGTGAATAATCTCACTAATATCCTCTCTTCCTTAGGGTGACTCTGGTGGTGGCCTGGTGTTAAATAACAACAAGAACCAAGGAACTCCGGAGGTGTATGGACTGGTTATGGGTGGATATGGTGGTTACTTTCGGTTTCGGGTGATAAAGTTACCATCTATATTTACAAATGTGTGTACCCACATGTCCTGGATCAAACGTATAACTCATCTTTAATTTTTTAATGCAATGGAACAAATTATTGCACATTCCCTACCTTTCACTTGTGATGTGCAAAGGCAGTGCTATAAGTTCGTGTTTCTTCTACAAGGAGCCAGCTCCAGCAAACATGAATTTTCTCAGAGTTTTTATAATGGCACAATGCTCTGTGAGATTGGTTACATTTTTTTACAACACTTGAACAGTACTCTGAAGTACTCTTTTGAATTTGTTACTCTCCAGGCAGATCACAGTACAGCATAGTGTTTGGTGTGATTGGATCTGTTTTGCATTCTCAGAATTGATGTAAACTGCAATGGAAAAAAATTAAGGCGAATCAGCAATGTATGGTTATGTTATGACATGTATACAACGCTTAAGTTTTAGATCATTGGTTTTATAATTATCAAGAAGAAATGGCTACAACTGGCTGGAAAGGCTCTAAACTATAGTATGTCAACTGAAAGAAATTTATAGGAACATAAATGTTAGAAATGAAAAAAAAAACACTAAATACAAATTCTCTCTTAAAGATGAGATAGAAGTTTGCAACTGGTGCAACAGATGGCCATAATTTTCTAGACTGTTAAATGTGCTTGTCGCCTAAAAGCCACGTGTGAAACAATATCTCAAATGAGAGCCCACAACTGACATTTATCACAAGCATCTGTTTCCAGTATCTCATCAAACTCCAGTGTCATATTTATAGACATGAATTTCACTTATGTTTTTAAAAAAAAACAAGAACTTGAAAGTACCTAAAAGATCTCACACAACATCTGCAATTAAAACAGAAATATTCATTTATGAATGCAAGCGTTCATAATGCAGGAAGTGAAATGTTAATTAAAAAGCATAGAGCAAAAACGTACACAAAATAAATACACAAAAAAGTAACCACCTAGTTGGAGGGGAAAGATTCTGCAAATTGTCATAGAAGTAGAATGTGCAATTAATGAATAAGTATACATTCAGACCTACATATCGCAATAACCGCTCATAGCATTCAGGTAAAACACATTTAATTGCTTTCACATTTCCAAGTGATCCATTGATTACTTGTAGAAATATTTCAGGTTGGTCAGTAGTGATTAGATGGGTGGGCCAAATGACAGGACTGTCTGAGGAATGCAGGGCTATTGTTTCTGATAGCACCAAATTAAGTTTTACAAAATTGTCAGTATACTTCTATGAAAAAGAAACTTTATCCCTGATAATGATCCAAAGGCCTCTTACAGCTACTAATTACTCTCTTTCATTCTCTTCATTGCTGAATCCCAAATGTAACTAGCTCCAGAGTCCAGAAAAATAAAAGGGACCCCAGACTGATACTTTCATCACTATTCTTGGGGTAAGATTGTAGAAATCTTCAGTTAACTCGGTGATAGATGCCACATTAATAGCACCTTTCCCACCACCTACTTTCATGACCTTCACCTAATCATAGCAGTTTGATGTATTCATCACATGGTGTCTGTTTTACACATTTTACATATTTTGATTCTTTTCATTTTTGAGTATCATACAATGTCTGCATGTCACACTATATTGTCAAGTACTGGGACACCTGTATTTACACACACATGAACTTTAATGACATCCCATTCTTAATACTTAGGCTTTAATATGCAGCTATAATAGCTTTAACTCGTCTGGGAAGGCTGTCCATAAGGTTTAGGAGTGTGTTTATGGGAATTCTTGACCATTCTTCCAGGAGAGCATTTGTGAGGTCTGGTACTGATGTTGGACGAGAAGGTCTGGCTTTCATTCTCTGCTCTAATTCATCCCGAGGGTGTTCTATTGGGATAAGATCAGGGCTCTGTGCAGGCCAGTGAAGTTCCTTCACACCAGACTCACTCATCCATGTCCTTATGGACCTGGCTTTGTGCACTGGTGTGCAATCGTGTTGGAACAGGAAGGGGCCCTTCTTAATTAGTGGTCCGATGTGTTCGAATGCTGCAACATTAAGAGTTCCTTTAACTGGAATTCAGGGGCTAAGCCCTGTAGGATCACACATGTACATTTCATCAAGCTTAAAATCCAGGTGGCCTGAGACAAGGCCTACCCTGGTATGTGAGGGGGGCCAAGCTTTGTGCTAACCTTTGTCACACTAAAAAATGGGAACCAACTTGCAGGCAGGGGAGGAGGCATTGCCCTAGACTATGGTGTAATTGAAAAAACAGAAGATGTATTAACAGGGTCACGGTGACATTATGCTTATGTTTGACATGCTGGGCCTAACAAAGGAAAGGGTCGCTGACGCTGCAAAAAAGATAAGACAAAGAGGGGGGGTGGGTACTAACGAATAGCAAATGTCAAAATAGAGTTGTATGTCACTTATGCCACGGGAGTGGAAAATAACAACAAGACCAGCAGATGCCCAGACGGGCTATATAAGCCAGACACAGAGTTTGAGCTTCCTTTGGTATGTACTGTTGTGCATATAGGCTGGCTCCTGGATTGATCTGTGTGACGAATAAACAGAGAGCTGATTTACAACCATCCTTCGCCATCCAGTGTGCATCTCTTGCCTCATCAACAGACTCGGCGGAGTCTAACTCCAACATACGAGAGGCACACATTGGCCTAGGCCTCAAAGGGGGGTTCGTGACCCCACACACACAGACACACTTAAACACACACATATAACAAGGGAGGCCAGCACTCCAACTTTTATTGCTCAAAGTTTTAATGACCTACAGACAGCAGAGTGGACCCCAAGGACAGGGGTCCCTTGACTTGGCATACAACTCCCTTCCCAGACGTCCTGCCTCACATACCACTCACCCAATGACCAACACCCTAAAGAAAGTTTCTTTTAAGTTTGGCTTTTGTATATCTGTATATTTATTTACTCTTGACTACTAGTCTCAATATACAGATATGTACAGGTTATGTTTGTATGTGTCTTAACTTTCGGAGATTATTTTCCTTTGTTTGACAACCCCCCCTTTCTCTTCCACATTCCTTAGTGGCCTTATCTGATCCTTGTGGCCGTTAGTAAGCTCTTTGTATTCTACCATGCCTATCTAAAGGTAAGATGTGCTGTTGACATGAGAATATGTCATATAATGTCTGTATAAAGGGTAACCTCTGATTGAAGTGTAACCTAGACCACCTAGACCAGGTACTGGTGTGAGTAATATAACATAAAATAATGACATAATATAAGTAATCATTAATTAATCATTACAGATGGTATTCGGTGTGAACCGCCTGGCTGGTATCGCATGTTTGGTATCAAACCGATGGAAAATCACTCCAGTTTCCAAATCTGGTCAGTGGTTACCACGAAAGTGAATATATCAAAAGTTACACCAGCCTAACTAAAATCATCAATACAAGGGAAATCAGTCTGGTCACAAATCCCAAAAGGACTGATACAGACCCCCTTCCGAAAGCCCGCCAAATGGATGGTCAGCCATTGGTCCAGGAGCCGAATTCCTGTTCACTCCTATTCACAAACTTTACACTATAAACCTGGCACCTCAGAACAAAGCCAGGAGAAGAGAGAAAAAACAGAAGGGAGAAGAAAACAAAAGACCATCAGCCCGAAGAGAGGCAGAGAACATCAGCCCAAGAGAAGAGAAGCTCACAAGAAGCCCTCCTGAAGCCTGCAAGTGAAATCCCAGCTGGACAGAGAACTGCAGCCAAGCCCAAGCTTCACCAGGAGAGAGAATCAGAGGGACTCCACTCCAACAACCACTGCAAACACCGCGCCTCCCTGAGTGCCATCACCCATCAGCTCATCAGCCACTGCAACCAACTGCCAAGACCCCTCCCCCTTTCCTGCAGACAAGTAAACCAACTTCCTTTCATTTCTAACAACCTAAACTGTCCTATTCACCTGATATATTACTTTAGGGTCGTGTTTCCACAAACTGCTTGCTTTGCAGAACAGTTTTTCCCTTTTTAGGTTACTCATTTTAAATCTGGTCATTACATTGTTTGTGTCTATTCCGTTATTTCATGTTTATTGTTTGTTAGGTGTAATGTCTGTCTTATGTTAGTTGAAGGAATAAATGCATGTCTTTAGCCTCCGTTCATTGAGTGCTCACAATAGTCCCTGCCTCTGTGCGATCTGGCTACTATGCTCTGAAGCCTCAAACTCGCCTGAAATATCGCGAGACTCTCTCTCATCGGCCGTGAGGGGAGCTTCGCTACCGATCGTTTACATTACCTGGTGACGCAACTCGCTGGACGAGCCTTCTAGCCCAGGTTATTAAGCGATACTGGTTATTAATGAAACCCATTTAAGTCTCACATTAACAGACTCACAGGGATTCACAATTGAGTTTGAAGGAGCCGAAGGCATAACAATTGGTTAATAATCAGCATTAAATAATAGTTAATTTAAAGCTAATTAATTTCAAAACGTATTGGTGGAGATATAAAAATTTACCTCAGCTAATAATTCCTACAGCCCATTCACTGAAAAACAACCCCACACCATAATCCCCTCTCAACCAAACTTTACACCTGGGCACAATGCAGTGAGGCAGGTACCGTTATCCTGACAATCCATCGGACTGCCATACAGACAAGCGTGATTCGCCACTCGAGAGAACACTGCATCCAACACTTTCCACTTGCATTATACTTGGATGCAGCTCGGCCATGAAAACCGATTCCATGAAGTTCTCTACGCACTGTTCTTGAGTTAATCTGAAGGCCACATGAAGTTTGTAGGTGTGTAGCTATTGACTTTGCAGACAGTTGGCGACTTCTGCACACTGTGCACCTCGGAATGTGTTGTCCTCGCTCTGTGATTTTATGGGGCCTACCACTTTGTGGCTGAATTGCTGTTGTTCCCAATTGCTTCCACTTTGTTATAATACCACTAACAGTTGACTGTGGAATATTTAGTAGCAAGGAAATTTCACAAATATACTTATTGCATCACGTTTGAATTCACTGAGCTCCTGAGAGTGATCCATTCTTTCACAAATGTTTGTAGAAGCAGTCTGCATGCCTAGGTGCTTGATTTTATACACTTTTGGCTATGGAAGTGATTGGATTACCTGAATTCAATAATTTGGAAGGGTGTCCCAATACTTTTGGCAATATGTATTGCCGTTGGGCCAAATATGCATTAACAATCTAATAAAACATCAGTTGTATTATCAAGTTAAATGTAAACAATTTCTTAATAATGATTAATAAAAACACACTTAAAAAACAACATTCGTAAACGTATTTCATTGCTGCAACTGTAAGGGTGAACATATTGATATTGAACTAACTATACATTAACAATTGTTTTTTAATGTATTTTTATTAATAATTAAGAAATTGTTCATGTTTAGCTTGATAGTACAAAGGATGTTCTATCATTAATGTAGGCCTATATTTAGCTTGACTGCAATATGTTCACCCTTACAGCTTCAGCAAGCATTCACATCAGTAAAATATGTATACGAATGTTTTTTAAAATGTCCTTTTATCAATCATTATTTAAGAAATCGTTTACATTTACCTTCTGCAGCATAGGATAAAACATATTGCTATAAAGCTGAATGTACATTAACAATCTAATAAAATGTCGGTCGTACTATGAAGCTAAATATAAACCATTTCTTACTAACAGTAAAACCACACTTTAAAATCCTATGAACATATATCTTGATGTGAACTCTTGCTGTAGCGTAATGGTTAACTTGAAAAGATCAGGTTATTTTAAAATTGCATCATCAGCCAAAGAGCTGAGCGATATGTCCCAGGGGGAAGGCATTCGGACGGCGGAAGAGATTTGGCATGACAGGTGTCACGTCACCATGTATAAAAACATTTATATCTCAGAATTTAAAACAACACAAATTAAAATTTTAATGTCACAAATCAGCACAGACGCAATACAAATGATTGTGATCAGTTTAGTCGAAATCAGAAGCAAATGGGTGGCCAACTTCACACTGGTGATGTCACCATGAAAACAAACATTTATATTTCAGAAACTAAAGCCACACAAATGACAATTTTAATGGCATAAACCCAATGTCACGATCTCCGGTGATCCAAGCGGCGATCGTTCGGATAGGCAGGCAAGGAACAGGCAAACAAGCCGAAATCATGGCAAAACTAAGGGTTTATTACAAGAACTGGGAGCAGGGAACATCAGACGCCAAGAAACCTCACCAAACCACAATGACGGACAAGGGATACAAGCAAGACTAGGACTTAAATGGACAAGACCGATCAAAATAATCGGACACAGCTGGGGACGATCAGGGAAGCACACGTGGGTAATCAGGGGGCGTGGCACACACGAGGAGTGTACGAGCCGGGCATGACACCCAACACAAATGCAACACAAACAACTGCAATTCATTTCGTGTAAATCAGACACAAATGGGGGGCAACTTCTTGCTGGTCACATCACCATGTAAACAAACATTTATATCTCAGAATGCAAAACGGCAAAAAGGAAAACAGCAAAAACCATTGAATCCAGTTTGCTTAAAATCTAAAACATGTGGGAGCCAACTTGACACAGATGCTAAAATGAGCAGAAATTGGCTATTGACGTTTTAAATTGTGTGACTGGTCTAAATCTTGATTAAATTTTAGACTATTAAACATGGAAATCAGACTTGAGAAAACTAAAATAACAGGAAACTCGAGGTGAGAAAAGCTTAGTGAAGCTATACAGCTGATTCTTCAAAAATGTATGATATAACTAAGCACTAACCAATCAAATTCTAGGGGTGTGGCAGGTCTCCATCATATAAATCTAACAGTGCTCACAATGACCAATGGTTTCAGACAGGAGAGAAATCGACAATGACATTTATCCTTTTGTTGCTGTTGGGGTTTTCAAGTAAGAATTCTTAGTGTTCCGATGTGTTAGAGCTGGGTAGGGGTTAAGGTTGTCATAATTGGGATTAGGGTTTTGCCTATAGACATGAGTGGACTATCCCCACAAAGACATGTGTGTGTGTATGTGTGTTGGGGGGGAGGGGGGTCATGTATGTATTACATTGTGGTGACCAAATGTCCACACAATGTGATTAAATCCAGGGCAAGTTGTACAAAACATGTTAAGTTTTCCCCTTAAGTATGACACTAACTATAATATATCCTTAGCTGAGGGATTTATTTAAGGACATTACACAGAATCCCTTAGAAGATTTACAGCATTGAAAGACATTTTACAGCAGTGAAACTGTACAGTTTCCATGGAAGCCGTTTCTTTGCTTGCTTGTTCGTGAAACCTGTTAATGCCTCCGGTGTTAATTTTGTTGACTAAAATGTGCCCTGAAGGAGGGTTTTTGCATGATGATAACTGAAACAAAAATGTGACAAAATATGAGGCAATAACAATGATGAACTTAATACGGAGCCCCATAGGTGTCATGGTAGAAAAAACTTGTGTTATTTGTACTTGTGTTAGTAATTCATACGCTTGAGTTAGTAATCCATATGCTCAAATTAATCGCCAATCAGAGAGCACAAATTACTACGAGATATTTTTTTCTACCATGACAACTAAAGGGCTCTGTAAATTAAACAGATTATTTGTATGAGAAATATAAATAAAAATAAAAGCCTAATTTCATCACCACTGTATCCTTATCTAAATTCTGAGCACATAAATTCAGAGCATAATCATACATTCTTCCAATAGTTAAGTCCATATAAAAAAACCTTTGCTTAATAAAGAAAATTTAAAAAAAGTTCACAGGGAACCCAAATGCTGATATTATGGACCGAAAAAAGTGGAAGATGGCAAGCTCCTCCTTATCGTTCCTTCTGAGAAGCGAGGAGAAAGAAAAATGGCAGCTGGCGAATTTTAAGTTTCGTCGGTGGGAAGAGAATGTCACGTGGCTGCACAGTCGGTGGATTTGTCTTAGCAAAGGAGATTTTGGTAAAAAGACAGAAGACATTTAGATGGCACTAATATGCTAGTGGTCAGTCTCCGCAAAGCGTAATGGCGCAGTGTGAATTGTTCTGTGCTTTCGCAATATTAGCAAAAAGGTCGCATACACTAAAAACCTGAAATAAGTGCAATTGCCAGGTAAACTCCAAGGAGAGAAAGGAATTATATAATTAGACAAACAGTTGTTCTCTTGGGTTGAGGTTAGGGCTCTGCGCAGGCCTGTCAAGTTCCTCCACACCAGACTCGCTCCTCCATGTCCTTATGGACCTTGCTTTGTGTACTGATGCACAGTCATGTTGGAACAGGAGGGGGCCGTCCCCAAACTGCTCCCACAAAGTTGGGAGCATGAAAATGTCCTAAATGGCTCTGAATGATGCATTAAAGGTTAATTTCATTGGAGTAAATTGGACGGGGAGAAGCCCAACCCATGAAAAACAACCTCACATCATAATCCCCCCTCCACCAAACTTTACACTTGGCACAATGCAGTCAGACAAGTACTGTTCTCCTGGTAACCGCCAAACTCAGACTCATCCATCAGATTGCCAGACAGAGAAGCGTGATTTTTCACTCCAGACAACACGTCTCCAATGCTCTAGTGTCCAGTGGCCGTGTGCTTTACACCACTGCATCCAACACTTTGCATTGCACTAGGTTATGTAAGGCTTGGATGCAGCTGCTCAGCCATGGAAATCCATTCCATGAGGTTGTCCCCAGTCTGTGATTTTATGTCGCCTACCACTTCGTGGCTGAGTTGCTGTTGTTCCCATTTGCTTCCACTTTGCTATAATACCACTAACAGTTGACCGTGGAATATTTAGTAGCAAGGAAATGTCACAAATGGACTTATGCACAGGTGGGATCCTATCACGGTACCATGTTGAATTTACTGAGCTCCTGAAAGCGATCCATTCTTTCACAAATGTTTGTAGAAGCAGTCTGCATGCCTATGTGCTTGATTTCATACACCTGTGGTTATGGAAGTGACTGGAACACCTGAATTCAGTGATTTGGAGGGGGATCATAATACTTTTGGCCAAATAGTGCATATATCCATCCATTTTCTGAAACCGCTTACCCTATTCAGAGTCCCGGGGAGGTTCACACCATTCACACACACAGACAACTTGGCAATTCTAATGCACCTTGGTATGTTTTTGGACTGTGTGGGGCACTAGAGAACCCACCCCACAATGAAAAAGGGAGAGCAAAATCCACACATCTAGACTCATGGCAGAGACATGAACCCTGCTCACCAGTGTTAGCCAACATGCTGTCCCTGCTATTATCGGTGTTGTAGTTGTTGTTCTACTGTAGGTGGTGTTTGTCATTTGGTTCATATGATTTCCTTAATTGGAATTCTGCATGTTTTTATGATACAATTAGAAAAAGAAAACAGAATCTCAGAATATTCAAAACGTTGTAACTTACAGTGTGTATTATTGTATTCAGTGATTTGTATCATTTCTCTCACAGTTCTTTGTCAGAGCCAAATGAAAATGTTGATGAAATGTTGCCTGACATCTCTGGGTCCCAGGTTCAAGTCTCCACCTGGGTCACATGTGTGTGGAGTTTGCATGTTCTCCCCATGTCATCGTGGGGTTTCCTCCGGGTACTCCGGTTTCCCCCCACAGTCCAAAAACATGCTGAGGCTAATTGGCGTCGCTGAATTGCCCATAGGTGTGCATGTGTGAGTGTGCCCTGCGATGGGCTGGCCCCCCATCCTGGGTTGTTCCCTGCCTCGTGCCCATTGCTTCCGGGATAGGCTCCGGACCCCCCGCGACCCAATAGGATAAGCGGTTTGGAAAATGGATGGATGGATGAAGTTTATAGCAACATTTTTCAAGTAAAATGTCTCCTTCACTCGTTTTCCAGGACAGAAAGAACTGCCTACACATTTGCAGTGTGTGACTCTTAAAGTGCAGAAGTGTCCCCGTAATTTTGCTGCTTCTGACATCTTCTGTGCTGGGGACAGGACTCACCGAATTGGAAGTGTAAGGCTCATTATTACACAGCACTTAAACCTGGGGAAGGACATTTTTTCATATATCTGAACTCTGACCAAGTCATAACACTGCTTTCAACCTAGAACTGACAAACCCACTGAACACATCTACCAAAGAGAAAAGTCATTTTGGTGATTTGCCAATCAGTTTTCTTTCTGAACCAGTGATACTCATATATTTTTGTCCATAGGAATATTATATGAGTGATTCCAGGTCAATATGTACATGATTAAATCCTGTTAATAACCTGTCTTCCTTAGGGTGACTCTGGTGGCGGCCTGGTGTTCAATAACCACGGAACTGCGGAGGTGTGTGGACTGGTTAATGATGGAAGCAACAGCATGTATAACAGGCTGTTTAACCACCCAAACACATTCATACTGTAAATGTGTGTACTCACCTGGCCTGGATCAAACAAATAACTCCTGCTGCAATAAATAAAAAACAAGTCATGATATGAGAAGCATAATAAATCATGGTGTCATCTTGTCATTTTTTTCTGTGTGTTCATAGTATTTTTCTCTTGCTGTTTACAGTTGTAGTATGATACTAAAACTAGGGCTGCCACTAATTAACCTACTGGTGAATTTGACAATCAACTGAGCAATCTTTTATATCTAAAAGTGAAGCAGGACACATTCCTAGGCCGCATTTGAAGGAGCCGCATTGCATCGCAGTGACACGTTCCGTCTTCAGCTTGAGAATGGCGCAGTGGATCTAAAGCAGCGTCACTTCCGCCAATGCTGCCGGGGACCTCTGGTCTCACAGTCGACTTCTGGTCTGTCGCCAGACTATACTGACAAAATATGACAAACCACCAAGAGAGTTAATGTCACGATCGGGTACGGGTGAAGCGGCGATCGTGCGGAAGGAGCAGGCAAGCAAGCGGGATACGGGGAAAACGGGGGTTTATTCTCAGGAACAGGACGGGAAACAGGCATTGACTCTCACAAACATCAATGACAGACAAAGCAAACTGGGGAGACCAGGACTTAAATACACAAGACTGATTGAAAGCAAAAGGAAACAGCTGGGTACAATTCGGGAAACACACGCGGGTAAGTAGGGGGCGTGGCACACAGGAGGAGCGGACGAGCCGGGCGTGACAGAACCCCCCCCCCAAAGGCGCGCTGCACCGGGCGCGCCCGGGAGGAGGCGAAGGACGGGACGAGACCAGGGAACCAAAACCTGAAAAACAAGAACCAAAACCATCAACGAGGGACAGGGAACAAGACAGACAGGCAAAACTGACACAAAGGGAGAAGCCAAGACAGGACACTACACAGGACAGGAAAAGCGGACAAACAGACCAGAAAAGGGGACACAGAGGGAATAGGCGGGACAAAAGGACCGGGAGTGAACGGAGGGAACCCAGAGGGAGAAGGAGGAACACGAGGAGCAGAGACGGGAGGAACAACGGAACGAGGAACGGAGAAAGGAGGAAAGACGGCAGGAGGAACAAACAAAGGAGGGACCAGGGCAGGAGAGAAGGGAGAGAAGGCGGAGGAACAAAGGGGAGCCCGTGGGAGCCCCAGCGGGCGACGGGAGGCAGCCGGAGGGGCCGCAGGCGGCCGGAGCCGGAGGGGACCACGGAGGGGCAGAGGAGACAGGGCGAGGGACCCGCGGAGGGGCCAGGGAGGGAGCAGGAGGGAGCACCAGGGAAGGGGACGAGGGAGCTGGAAGGGGCCAGGGCGAAGGCAAGGCGAGGGGGGGAGCCGCTGCAGGCGGCGACGTCCTCCGACGAGCCGAAGGTGGGGGCCCCGCAGGCGACCGAGGAGCCGCCGTCGGGGAACCCCCAGGCGACCGACCAGGCACCGGAGGGGGGAGCGAGGCAGGGTGACGAGGCACCGGAGAGGGACCCGCAGGCGACAGCCGACCCGGAGGGCCAGGACCCGCGGGCGCCATCCGAGCCCCAGCGCAGGCGAGGCAGGGCGAGCCAGGGGGCAGGGCGGGCGGGACCCCAGCCCTGCGTCTGTGTCCCCTTCCCCTGCGGGACACAGACAGGCCGACCCTAGGTCGGGGTCGACGCTGCCGGGGCGAGGGACCAGGGGTCACAGGAGCGGGAGTAGGAACGGGGCCAGGAAGTAAAGTCACTCGGGGCGCCTCGGGAGCTGCTGCAGGCGGAGGGGGTGCCTCGGGAGCTGCTGCAGGCGGAGGGGGCGCCGGGACAGGAACAGGAGCGCGGTCAGGAACAGGAGCGCGGTCAGGAACAGGAGCTGGCTGCAGTGGGGGCGCCTGCCCGGGAGCTGCAGCAGGCGGCTGCAGAGGGGGTGCCTCTGCAGGAACTGGAGCGCGGTCAGGAACTGGAGGTGGCTGCAGTGGGGGCGCCGGCCCGGGAGCTGCAGGTGGCTGCAGTGGGGGCGCCGGCCCGGGAGCTGCAGGTTGCTGCAGTGGGGGCGCCGGCCCGGGAGCTGCAGGTTGCTGCAGTGGGGGCGCCGGCCCGGGAGCTGCAGGTGGCTGCAGAGGGGGCGCCGGCCCGGGAGCTGCAGGTGGCTGCAGAGGGGGCGCCGGCCCGGGAGCTGCAGGTGGCTGCAGAGGGGGCGCCGGCCCGGGAGCTGCAGCAGGCAGCGAAGGCGGCTGCGCAAGCGGCGGCGGCTGCACGGGAGCGGGGTCCGCCGGCAATGGCGGCTGCACGGGAGCGGGGTCCGCCGGCAATGGCGGCTGCACGGGAGCGGGGTCCGCCGGCAATGGCGGCTGCACGGGAGCGGGGTCCGCCGGCAATGGCGGCTGCACGGGAGCGGGGTCCGCCGGCAATGGCGGCAACGAAGGCGTCTGCGCAGGCAGCGGCGGCAACGAAGGCGGCTGCACAGGCAGCGGCGGCCGCACGGGAGCGGGGTCCGCCGGCAGCAACGGAGGGAGGTCCTCCGTACTGACGATCGCCGTTCTCCTCCGTCTCCCTCGCTGGCGCCTGGCGGTTGCGGGAGGCGGCGCGATGTCCGTGAAAACGGACGGTGGAAGAAAGGCTTCCGGCTCCGGGTAGTGGAAGGGCTCCTCGTCCTCACTAGAGAGCCAGTACTTCCACGCGGGATCGGGGACGCGTGTGGTCGGCCCCCGGGCTGGAGGTAGGGCAGGCACCTCCCTCTCGCCCTCCGTCGGGAGCCAAATCCTGGAGAGCGAGCAGGCGCCGAGATAGATCGGCTCTTCTGGGAGCCTCCTCCTCCCTCTCCGCTTCTTTTTGTGGTCTGTCATTCTGTCACGATCGGGTACGGGTGAAGCGGCGATCGTGCGGAAGGAGCAGGCAAGCAAGCGGGATACGGGGAAAACGGGGGTTTATTCTCAGGAACAGGACGGGAAACAGGCATTGACTCTCACAAACATCAATGACAGACAAAGCAAACTGGGGAAACCAGGACTTAAATACACAAGACTGATTGAAAGCAAAAGGAAACAGCTGGGTACAATTCGGGAAACACACGCGGGTAAGTAGGGGGCGTGGCACACAGGAGGAGCGGACGAGCCGGGCGTGACAGTTAACATCTGACAAAAGTCCCCACAATGGCTGTGACTGTTGATGTCAGAACAGTCATGATGCTGGAGAGGTAAATTAATAACAACAACAACAATAATAATACTAATAATAATAAAGCTGAAAAGTTAACTTAAAAGTTAACTTCAGAACTATGCACAGGACATAATGAGGTACCTAATTTTAAAAAGAGTAACATCAATGAATGGCTTAACTCAATCCAGTAAGATATTCTTACAATAATAGTTCCTATATCCTTTAACCAAATAAAATGGGTTAAAGTTCAAGGTTAGGTTGTAAACTAATGGAAAAAATGAAAATAAATGAATTATGCTTGGTTGTGTTATGACACGTGCATAAAAGGCTTTAGTTTTTTATCATTGGTTTTATAATGGTCAGGATGAAATGGTTTATCAAATGGGTACAGCTGGCTGGAAAGGCTCCAAACTATTGTATGTCAACTGAAAGAAACTCATAGGAACATAAATGTTATAAATGTAAAAAATACTACTTTAAAAGCAAATTCACTCTTTAAGACGAAAGAGAGAAGTGGCGCAACAAACTGCTATAGATGGCCATAGTCTTGTAGATTTTTAAATGTACTTGTCACCTAAAAGCCGCGTGTGAAAATGTGTCACAAATGAGAACCATAACTGACATTTTATATCATGACCATCTGTTTCTAGTATCTCATAAAGCTCCAGTGTCATATTTACAGACCCAAGTTTCAGCTTGACACAGAACTTGAAATGTACCTAAATAATTTCACACAGCACCTGTAATTAATACAAAAATATAAATTTATGAATGCAAACTTTATTAATGCATGAAGTGAAATGTTCATTAAAAAGCATACAGCACACCCAGGCTACCAGCTTCTCCTTCTCAGGACTGTTTACTATGAGTTGCCAGTGGGGACTTTAGCTTGGCCTTCATCTGACTATCAGTCTGTTTTCTCTTTACCCAAATATCAAATTTGGGACGCAGACTACGCACAAGTGTAAGTGCTCACAGCAGCATAGGCCATGGCATAGGCTCTACATAGGCTCAACACAAAAGTTTAAATCAGCACTAAGCATGAGTCAGTCAGAGCAGATCCTGAAGACTGCTTCATAGTCTGTTTCCTAGTGTGTTCTAGTCTCATAGATTTTGGGAGGCTGCACACTTAAGGATAGCGACTGAGCCCCACTGATGTGCTCAGGTGACCTTTGGTCAGTGCTGCCCACTAATGCTGTGCATTCCACTGGTGCTGCTGGAACAAATTATTGCACATTCCCTGCCTTTCACTTGTGATGTGCACAAGCAGTGCTATAAGATCATGTTTCTTCTACAAGGAGCCAGCTCCAGCAAACATGCATTCCCTCATGAACCCCCTTCTAATCTGAACAGACCAATGACATTCATCTGCTTTGGATCCCTATTTTTGCCATTAATAACAAAATGGATAACAGTCAGGCTACAGAGCAATGTTTGGTCTGACTGTAGTACCTCTGTTACGCTGCTCAGTGATCGCATGGTTTGTGTGTGATGTTACAATGCCCTCCACAATTAATAACATCTCTTGTAATAATTTGTAAAAAATTTATTTTGTGTAATTTGATAGAAAAAACCTCACACTGAAAAAATAAGAAAAACCCAATCTATCATTAAAAAAGGACAATTTCACTTGATTTTGTTAAGATGATAACTCAAAAAGTTTTTAATGGATCTTTTTCAGTCTTTGCAGAGGCATTGTACAGGTGCCGAAAGGGAAGTAGTTAGATTTTGAGACAGCTTGCCCTGAGACTGAAGCAACACCACTTAGTGGCAGCAAAAGGAAGTGTGAAAAAAAGATTCGATCTTGTGAATATGATGTCAAACAAATATTTGATGAATCTTACTGCTTGTTCACAAACACATTATATGGATGAAGATCTATATATTAAGAAGCAGTGCTGTGTGCTAGCCAAGGAAGGAAATGGCAACTATATAAGTCAATTGGTGAACACAGTAACTCTAAATGTATTGTAGAAGAGGTCTTTTTCAAACTTTGCAGGCACATTGCAGGACTGGAAAACTGGAAGTGGTCAGATTGCCCCAAGCAGTGCTGCATAGTTATAGCAAAAACAAGGTAGACATTTTATCACATTAGCA
The DNA here is from genome assembly GCF_023856365.1 of Brienomyrus brachyistius. Classification (NCBI taxonomy): domain Eukaryota; kingdom Metazoa; phylum Chordata; class Actinopteri; order Osteoglossiformes; family Mormyridae; genus Brienomyrus; species Brienomyrus brachyistius. The sequence continues at coordinate 2,405,930 of NW_026042307.1, forward strand.
CAACAACTCAAAAAGTATTTGACATATCTTTTTTGACCTTTGCAAATATGTTGTGAGGTTGGAATTCTGGATCTGATTGTTACATATTGTTTGCTTCTTTTTCTTCCCCTCCCTTTTTCTTTCCCATCTTTGGATGACAATGTAACGAGTCCTTAATGTCATCCTACCTGCAACAAGAGGATTGGCTGCCCCTGATGCACACATATTTAAAAGGCTCATGGAATGATGGACTCATGGGAAATTGTTTTTGGTTGAGTCAGTCTGATGGCTGCCATACTCAGGGAGTAACTATAGAGGACTGGCTCCTCCCAATGGTGTCTGATGTCAATCCTTTCAATAAGCGTATTATGAGACTCAGGCTAAAGCACTCCTGGGGTGTCTCGTCTGTTGTCTCAGTGTAAGTTCTGACCGAGGTCACTGATGTCTCATTGAGGGAGACATTTTACTTGCAGCTTCGCTCATTGGTTGATGGGTGTCCTTGAAGTGACACTGGTCTGGTCAGGGGTGACTCCAATGTGACTGGCACTGACAGGGCTGGCTATGAGGATTATGTCGGTCCCCCTCGGTCTGACGACTGTTGTGAAAGTGGTTCCTTGACTTACTATTTCCGATGTTAATGTCGACATTAAATTAATGCCCATGTAATTATTGCATCACAAGGACTGTGATAGTCAGCTGGGTCAAGACAATAAGTTAAGCAAAAACACTTTGCCTTTATTGTTTCATGAAACAAAATGTAGCAAGTTCTGCAATTTTAATGATGATTTCTTTTCAAGATTATCCCATACAGACATGGACAAATTTGTAGGTCCCCTTAAAGCTCATTGAAACAATGCTTCATTTCACCTGAAAACTAATTCCATTAAAGGCAATTGTATAATGAATACCTGTGTGCCTTTAGTATGTGACAGAGTAAGATTCCTCCATTTTCATTTGATTAATTATATACAATGTTCAACTGAATCAATAATGAAACGCAAAGTGTCAGGGCTCACAGGTGTAGACGGGAAGGTAGGTGGGCAGGAGGCAGGGATGGACGAGGCAGGCAGGCAAAAGACAGGGAAAACTGGGGATTTATTAAGGGGAAGATGGCTACGGGGAGAACGGGACATTACGGACATCATGGACATCATCTAACATTATACTAACATCAATGACGGACAACAAGCAGGGCAAGACGTGGACTGAAATAGACAAGACTGGGCGAAACAGGATACAGCTGGGCATGATTATGGAAGCACACGTGGATAATCAGGGGGGCGTGGCACACACGAGGATCGTACGAGTCGGGCATGACACAAAGTTTGATTTGTGTTAAATATGGAATAAACAATAAGGGATGCCATTAAACTTTTGTCAGTTTCAACTTATTTCAGCGATAGTTGTGATTTTTTGTTTTTTGTAGAAAAGTACCAACAAATGTGTCTGCATCAGTATATGTTAAAAAAAATACAGTTACTACATTTATATGAGCTCTTCATGGGTGCTCTGGGCCAATAGTAATCATTTTTGTCTTTGTAGTTGGACTCACAGACAATATTGTGTGGTTGTGAGAAATTTTACTAAATCAGTGAGGAGAAAAATAAGAACTGGTCACCAAAAGTCATTAATCTTTCACTGTATAGAAATTTTTTGGAATCCAGAGACACTATTGAGAAAAAGTAAGTTAAGATTTGTCAGCACAACGTTCAGCAAGCACCACTAAATTATTTGACTCTATATTGGCAAATAATAATTAATAAAATAATAGTTATTATTTAAAAAAATTATAGTTATTATTAAAGATATATTATTAATACGTTTTATTTGGTAATAGTGTATTTTGGGTAAATTTTCCCCAATACTGTCAGGTAACCCAGGACAGGAAGACAAGGATCCAGAGGTGCAAACCAGTGCTAGGTTTATTGGCGCTAGCCAGGCAAAAGCACAGGTGGGGATTGGCAAAAGGCGAGGTCCAGGGAGGGGCAGAGAAGTCGGTAGCTGGGAAGTCAGTCCTACAGAAAAGCACGAGACGAGACCACACGGGGGAGTGGGAACGAGACGTGCCAGGCTCGGCTGGGAAGACAGGTCAGGATCGGGAGCGGGTCTGGAGAAGGAAAGGGAGGCAGGTAAGGAGTGAACACAAGGTAAATGGAGTAGGCGGGGAATAAAAGGGAGACGATAGACAACATAACGCTCAGCAAGGCTAGAAAACATCTGCTCAATACTTCACGCTGTGCTGGTGTGACTTGGCTGTATTTGTACTTGCGTTCATTACCCTTAACCTCGCACACCCGGTGGTTCCAGCCTGTGTGGGCATGACAAATACAATACGCTTTTTAGTTTTATAGATATTGTTACATTTCTCACAAAAAATTCAAAATTTTTCCAGTTTCATTCACTGGTGTTGCTACTTAATACATTCAAATTTACCAAACATTTACCAAAAATGATACACAGCTGTGAGATTATAAACACACCATAACAATAAATCCACTGATAGGTGAAGTGAATAACATCTCTTCACAATGGCATCTGTCAAGGGGGCAATTATATATTCGAAATGTGACCAGCCAGTTCTTGAAGAACAAGTACAACGTTCTGAAATGACTATCTCAGACCTCAAACCTGAATATTATTGAAAATCTGTGGTGTTATTTAAAGCGGGCTGTCCATGCTCAGAAACCATCAAACCTGACTGAACTGGAGATGTTTTGTAAGGAAGAATGGTCCAAAATACTTTCAGCCAGAATCCAGACTCTCACTGGAAGCTATAGGTACTGTTTAGAGGCTGTTATTTCTGCAAAAGGAGGATCTACTAAATATTAATGTAATTTTTTTGTTGGGGTGCCCAAATTTATACACCTGCCTAATTTTGTTTAATTATTGCACATTTTTTGTAAATCCTATAAGCTTCATTTTACTTTTGAAATATCACTGTGTTCGTCTGTTGTATTATATATTTACTGTAAGTGAAATTGCTGATCCAAACAACCATCCATCCATTTTCCAAACCGCTTATCCTACTGGGTCGTGGGGGGTCCAGAGCCTATCCTGGAAGCAATGGGCACGAGGCAGGGAACAACCCAGGATGGGGGGCCAGCCCATCGCAGGGCAAACTCACACACCAGTCGCTCACACATGCACTCCTACGGGCAATTTAGCAACTCCAATTAGCCTCAGCATGTTTTTGGACTGTGGGGGGAAACCCGGAGTACCCGGAGGAAACCCCACGACGACATGGGGAGAACATGCAAACTCCACACACATGTGACCCAGGCAGAGACTCGAACCTGGGTCCCAGAGGTGTGAGGCAACAGTGCTAACCACTTCACCACCATGCCACCAAACTTTTGCATAACACTGTATCAGTAACTACTTGAAAATACATTCTAATACACAAGCCAAAAATGTACCAAAAAAATCAAGAAAAATTGTCTCTGCATATTCATAACAGCCATATTATGACAGGAAATTTCGGAAACTTTATTATTACGTTTAAAAAAAATCCCCAGTCAATTATATATCTCTTTGTAGTTGATCTTAATTAACTACCCCCACTACCCCTTCACAGATCCAGTGCAGCTTTACAGAGCAAGATTTGTCATTCCAGTTCTTCACTGTGTCATGTTCTGTGTATGCCTCAGCACAATCCTCCTCTTTCCCAGAATCATTCGGCTCCCCTGGTGCCCAGTAACTGTAAAACAAGAGAGAGAGAGAAAGACAGAAGGCATTTAAAATCCACCAACATAGATATGCACATGACCTGCTAAACAGGCAGGTTCCCCAAAGGATTATGACAAGCTTGTTTACATACATTAATAGACAGACAGGCAGGCAGACAGACAGACAGACGGATAACCTCATTTACAATATGAAACACTCGCAGGGTGAAAAGCAACATTTTCTATTGAATTATTTATTCTTATGTCATCAAGTGTCATTGAAATACCACTCCAGCACACAAATCTTGCCGTCTTTCCTGCTGATGCAGCAGTTACTCTTCCAAGCAGTTTCATGTTTTTGCTATCTGGCAGCTTTTTCATTGCCTCCATGACCTGGTTATTCATAGTTGTACCAACCATGTAATCCTCCTTCTCCAACATGTGACCCACTATTTTCAGTGATATGAGGTAGTGATCACAGTATCTTGGCAAGAAGAAGCAGTGTGTTCATCAGAGTTGCAACAGGTATGCTTTCCTATGAAAGACCTTCCATTGTTGAAGCCACCGCTAGCTGAAGCTACCATAGTTATTCATACCTCCTTGCTTGGGCTTACATGATACAATGAAACATACATGCTCCTGTAAATGGGATTATCTGCTCATCAACAGACAGACATTCTGGTTGAAACTGAAGCAAACAGTTATTGTGACTCTGGATTTTCAAACAAAATACACATTACAATGCTTGCTTTTTGCAGAACACAAACTGTCATAGCAGTACTTTTTTTTATATAGGAATCCCATGCCACAGTCCTTATACGATTACTACAGAATTAAAAATGCACTGCCACTAATACAATTTATGCATTTTAAGTTGCAACAGCAGATTAAACCTTCCTAGTGTCATGCCCGGCTCGTATGATCCTCGTCTGTGCCACACCCCTGATTATCCATGTGTGCTTCCCCGATCTAGCCCAGCTGTGTCTGATTATTTTTGCCCAGTTTTGTATATTTCAGTCCGTGTCTTGCCCTGGTTTCTTCTCCGTCATTGATGTTTGTTAATGCCAGTGCTGGTGTTCCGTCCTGCCCATCCTGATCTTTATTAAAGCCCCATTTTTCCCGTACTTCGCCTGCTTCCTGCTCGCTTGCCTGCCTGAGCGATCACCTGCTAACCAGCGAATCACGACACCTAGTTAAAATTTAAATTTTATTATTGTAAATGGATCTATTTTTTACCATAGCTATTTTTGCTATTTTTGACAAACATAGCATTTTATTAGTCAAAATTAAAATGAAACTAAAAGTGTGACAAAACTGAAATGAAATCAAACAAACTACAGAACTAATTTTAAAAAAAGTCAACTGAATCAAAAATTTGTGGTATGTTTTAATTTCTACATCCATCCATCCATCCATTTTCCAAACCGCTTATCCTTATGGGTCTCAGGGGGTTTGGAGCCTATCCCAGAAGCAATGGGCACAAGGCAAGGAACAACCCAGGATGGGGGGCCAGCCCATCACAGGGCACACTCACACACCATTCACTCACACATGCATTCCTACAGGCAATTTAGCAAGCATGTCTTTGGACTGTGAGGGGAAACCGGAGTACCCGGAGGAAACCCCACGACGAAATGGGTAGAACATGCAAACTCCACACGCATGTGACCCAGGCGGAGACTCAAAACTGGGTCCCAGAGGTGGGAGGCAATAGTGCTAACCACTGCACCACCATGGCCTACCGGACATGCCTCCTGTAAATAATCAATGGTGTAGCCTATGATAAAATTCTTAAATGGACAAAATTACTGAACTGTGACGAGCCAAAGAGATTAAATTAAACATGGTCATACATTGAGTCGTGAGTTGCCAATATGAAAGTACAGTGTGGGACCATTTGAAGTACTATGCTAGCTCTAAGAAGAGCAAGTATGTTGTGGATGTAAGTGACCAAATTTGTGGTGTGCAATTTAAAAAAAAGAAAGTAATTTAAAGACCATTATCGGGCAGGAAAAACTCCCTTCTTTGCTAATTTTCCTTGTTGGTTTATGGACAAGGAATTGGTATACTCTAAGTCAGGGGTCACCAACATGGTGCCCGTGGGCACCAGGATGCCCCCAAGAACCACATAAGTCACCCGTGGACCAGTTCTAAAAATAGCACAACTTACCAGTGTGCAGCATCTAAAATTTTATTTTATCTTGTTGTTATTCTTCTTTAATTACATTTGAATTTATATAGATTTGAAAATGACAATATCCATCCTTCCTCTACCGCTTGTTGGGGTCAGGTCGCAGGGGCAGCAGTCTAAGCAGGGAAACCCAGACTTCCCTCTCCCCAGCCACTTCATCTAGCTCCTCCGGGGGAATTCCAAGGCGTTCCCAGGTTAACCGAGAGACATAGTATCTCCAGCGTGTCCTGGGTCTTCCCCGGGGTCTCCTCCCAATGGGACATGCCTTGAATACCTCACCAGGGAGGTGTCCAGGAGGCATCCTGAGCAGATGCCCAAGCCACCTCATCTGGCTCCTCTCAATGCGGAGGAGCAGCGGCTCTACTCTGAGTCCCTCCCGAATGACTGAGCTCCTCACCCTCCCCATCCCCCCCATAATTTACGCCCATGCCTCCATGACCCGGAGAAAGCATTCCACTCTTTTCCGGCTGAGGACCATAGTTTCGGATTTGGAGGTGCCGATTCTCATCCCAGCCGCTTCACACTCGGCTGTGAATTGTCCCAGTGAAAGCCGAAGGTCAAGGCCTGATGAAGCCAACAGAACCACATCATCTGCAAAAAGCAGAGACGTAATCCTGAGGTGACCAAACCGGACACCCTCAACGCCTTACCTAGACATTCTGTCCATAAATGCTATGAACAAAATCGGTGACAAAGGGCAGCCTTGGCAGAGTCCACCCCTCACCAGAAATGAGTTCGACTTACTGCTGACAATGCGGACCAAGCTCTGACACCGGTCTTACAGGGACCAAACAGCTCTTATAAGGAGGTCCGGCACCCCAAAATCCTGTAGCATTTCCAACAGAACTCCCCAAGGGATACGGTCAAATGCCTTCTCCGCAAAGCACATGTAGACTGGTTGGGAAAACTCCCATGCATCCTCCAGGACCCTGCTGAGAGTTTAGAGCTGGTCCAGTGTTCCATGGCCAGGGCAAAAACCACACTGCTCCTAGAAGTAATTTGTCTAACTATAGGCCAATCAGTCTAACTTGTATAACTGGTAAAGTTATGGAGGCTATAATCAAAGAGAAAATGGTAGATTACCTGGACTCCAATAACATTTTGCGGGATAGCCAGCATGGATTTAGGAGAGGTAGATCCTGTTTAACAAATCTGTTGGAGTTTTTTGAGGAAGCTACTCAGGAAGTTGATGATAAGAAGGCCTATGATGTCATCTACTTAGATTTCCAAAAGGCTTTTGATGTTGTCCCCCACAAGAGGCTCCTACTTAAACTCAAAGCGACAGGTATTTTAGGTACCGTAGCGACCTGGATTGATAACTGGTTAACATATAGGAAACAGCGAGTAGTTATAAGAGGCACAATGTCACAGTGGGCCTGCGTCCATAGTGGGGTACCGCAGGGTTCGATTTTAGGACCACTAATGTTTCTAATTTACATAAATGATATAGATACCAATATATACAGTAAACTGGTGAAATTTGCAGATGACACCAAGGTGGGTGGTGTAGCAGATACTGAATTAGCGGCTCAGCAGCTACAGAGGGATCTTGATTTAATTAGTGACTGGGCCGATACCTGGCAGATGAAATTTAACGTCGATAAATGTAAGGTACTCCATTTAGGGAGCAGAAATATAAAGTACAGGTATTTTATGGGTCCCACTGAAATAAAGGTAGCTGATCATGAAAAAGACCTTGGTGTGTATGTTGATGCTTCCATGTCCCATTCTCGCCAGTGTGGGGAAGCAATAAAAAAGGCCAATAGGATGTTGGGGTATATCTCCAGGTGTGTGGAGTTTAAGTCAAGGGAGGTAATGCTAAGATTATACAATTCCTTGGTGAGACCTCACCTAGAATATTGTGTGCAGGTTTGGTCACCATATCTTAAAAAGGACATTGTGGCCTTAGAAAAGGTGCAGCGTAGGGCCACAAAAATGATTCCTGGTCTTAGAGGAATGTCATACGAGGAACGGTTACTTGAGCTAAATCTGTTCAGTCTCAAGCAAAGGAGACTGAGGGGGGACATGATCCAGGTATTTAAGATTCTAACAGGTTTGGATGCTGTTTAACCAAATAGTTACTTCAGCATTAGTTTAAATACACGAACTCGTGGCCATAGGTGGAAATTAGCGGGAGAACATTTCAAGCTGGATTTAAGGAAGCACTTAAATGGCGTGTAGTCAGAGTATGGAATAGCCTTCCTGATAATGTAGTGCAAGCTAAATCCTTGGGTTCCTTTAAATCAGAGCTAGATAAGATTTTAACGACTCTGAGCTATTAGTTTAGTTCTCCCCAAGCGAGCTTGATGGGCCGAATGGCCTCCTCTCGTTTGTATGGTTCTTATGTTCTTATGTTCATGAATCCGAGGTTCGACAATGTGATGGACCCTCCTCTCCAAGACCCCCTCCATAGACCTTACCGGAGAGGCTGAGGAATGTGATCCCCCTATATTCGGAACACACCCTCTCGTCCCCCTTCTTAAAGAGGGGGACCACCACCCCGGTCTGCCAGTCCAGAGGCACTGCCCCTGATATCCACACGATGCTGCAGATCTGTGTCAACCAGCACAGCCCTACAACATCCAGAGCCTTGAGGAACTCCGGGTGGGTCTCATTCAACCATGAACTGTTTTGCATGGTTTATACAAAGATCACTTACATAGATAGTTTTGGGCGTGAAATTGTTTCCATAAGCAAATGAAAATTATGCCAAATGATGAAAACTGTATAAGACTATTTGTCTACATGCACTAAAATATTTGGAAATTTGTGTGTAGCAATGAGAAATGATGTTCTCCTGTTCATGTGGCATGGTGTGGGGATTATACTGCTGCTTTGCTAATTGTCATTTGAGAAATATCCCACAGCAATCAAGGGAAAAACCGTAAAAAATAACCTATAGAAGTTTTGCTTCTCTGTGCTCTGTGTCCCTGTATGAAGTTTATTACAATGCGACTCTTATATTCAGCTGATCTTCACAACTCTATAAGAAGCATATAAGAAGCATAACTGAGAGAAAAACTAGTTTATTTTAATTTTGGTTCCATTGCCCAGAAAAGATAAGATTACCTTAGAAAATAAGAAAATGTGTGGAAGCATCATTATACATGAACTTGGCTAACAGAGTTAAATGAGATTTTTTAAACTGGTGTGAAGCATTTCATTTCAAGAGGAAGTGACAGTTCTTATCTGCTCTCTTATTATCATCTCCAGTAACAGTAATCTCTCTTACCTTATGGTAATTCGTGTTCCATCCACCCATTTCCAGTTCCCTTCGTGTTCTCTGTCTGTGAGACCAATCCAGGCTCTCCGGAATTGACTGATGAAAATCTAAAGTGTATTAGAAATGATTATGAATGTCTGTGCACAATGAAAGATCACCATTAAGAATTCCTTTCACTTTCTATATACCCTTTCAGTCCTTCATATCTTCTATACTCATTTTAGTAGAAGAGGAAGAAGCTGAATGAAATTCTCCTTTGAAATAATCTGACGTTTTCTCTCTCTTACCTGTTCCTCGTTGCTGTCTATGACCACCAGATCTGCTCCTCTCTCTCTACAGTCTTTCTGACTGTCGACCCAACTGTTCTTTTTATCAGAGATGTAATAACATTTTAAACTAAAACTGTTCCAACCCACAGGACATCTGTGTTCTGCAGTGAAAAACAGATTAATCTTAAGTGTGATCCAGGGAAAGGCATCATTCTACAATGCAGATATTGTACAGCTCATGGCATTTTGTCTTCTGGGACTCGCAGCACATTCAGGACTGGTGTCAGGTACCACTGTCCCCAATGTATCTTTAAAACATGAGTTCAAAAGCAGTGCATGTGAGTGAAGAGCTAGACACTGTGAGAAAGGAATTAAAAATGACTCATATACTTGTGTCTGAACTGTGTGTAAATGGTGTAGCCAGTGGAACAGCTAGAAATTCTGGGTCCCTGACAAAATGTCACCTTGGACCCTCCTGTCCCCCCTCACCTCCCTTTTATAACCTAAACTTGTAAAGCACCCACTCAAATAAGAAATTTCTTTTGACGATTCTGCTTAATTGCGCAGACTACACTACTCCTGAGACGACCTTACTCTCAGTTTCAGTTTTTCTTTTTCACTTGCCTGATTCAGTGCATTTGGATTGATCCATTTGGGGGGTTGGAGAGTTAGTGGGTTAAATTTGTGAAATATTTGTATATTGCTATGGCATACTCACTTGCAATGATATTTATAGTAATTGTTGTGTATTATTTCTAGGTTTACATAACTGAAACTTACACAGTTTTATCATTTCATGTAGGCTTATTCAAGGGCCCATGTGATGTGGTGGACCCCCTGAATCTGCCAGTTTATCCATGCTCCTACTGTACTGCACCCCTTCAGTAGTTCACAAAAGTATAAAGAATGAACAGATATATTACAAAAAATATATACTGTTTGACATAAAGCATTCGTCACAATTCATTAATGATGAATTAACATGAGATCAGTATATAACAAAAACTTAGTTACTAATAGCATAATGTTATTTTATTTCTGCCTAGTCAAGTAAAGTGTTACTATTGTTACCATTATTTCTGTCCCCTCAACTACAATGTGACCAAATTGTAGTGGTGGCCTAATGGTTAGAGAAGCACACTTGTAATTGAAAGATTCAAATCCCCAACCAGCAAGCTACCACTGAGGTACCCTGAGCAAGGTACTGCTCCTCTGGTGCTGAATTAGCTGCCCCCTCTATGTCATGATGTCATATATGGGTTAAATGCAGAGGACACCTTTTGTTGTTGTGCACTGTGTGCTGTCGTGTGTCAACACTGATCACCAATTATTTATTTATTTAAATTACTTAAGCACCACTCAAGCAACAGGTGTGATTCCCCATATTGAGCACCTTGTTCTGTTAAGTGAATATGAATAATTTAAATAGTTGGTTCACCTTCTGCATATCTAACTTTTTCCTCTAGTTGAGAAAATTTTATTGTCAGTGTGCTGTAATTGGCCTGTAGCTGGTCCCTTTCTGTCCTCAGTGTGTTGTAATTAGTCTCTTCTCTCTCTGCTTTTAACATGTTGGCCTTCCCCTCATGAAGAGCTCCTTTATCTGAAGCAGATGTAGAACTTAGTCATTAAATGACTCAAATTCATGCCATGTAATTTATATAGTTATGATATCATGTCATAAATCATAAAACTAACAGAGAGTACTGTTAGGTAGCAACTGCATAAAAGTAAACACATGAGAGCCACCAACAACAGAAAAAAACATACAAAGACTTTACTTAATTTGTATTATTGACAGTAATTCTAGACTGTAATAGGCTCTCGGACACATAGTACCACAAATATAATATCAGAAATCTCTGCTGTCAGATAGCTAATGGACACAATACTAAAGTGTAACTAACAAACTTACAGTAAACAGAAATGACTGTGATGATCAACAGCAGGAGCAAACACAGCATCCCAAGACACACTGTGGCCAGTCTGTACCATCGTGCCCCTGCAGGCTCAGATCCTGGGTGGGATACAAACAGCCCTATCACTGGGGATCATGGGAGAACAGGGAGTTCAGCAGACACAGCAGACATAGTTATTTACCGCACAGAATCCTTCATTATTCAAATGTACTGAACAGTGTGGACTCAAAAGCAGGCAACACTAGAGTTACTCCTACTCTTATCTTCACCGTTCCCAGCACCAGATCACATCGCCTTCATAGTTCATTGACCAAGCATACAGTCATTTGTCACCCCCCCCCCCAATTTCGGGGTAGTTTCTGTTAAAATAGATTTGGGAAGTAGAAAACAGAATATAAATGAGGAAGTGTTACAAGTTTAATAGGGGTGAAGAAATGTATGCAGTGTAACACAGCTTCTGAAAAATAACTAATGTGATCGGATCTGAATACTACCATTATACATTAATAATACTCACAACATTATAATAGTATGTTTGAATGATAGGCTGTAGGCCCTGCCATAATCCAGAGCAGAATATGTGTCAGGAAGATAGATAGACGGATGCATGCATTCAGTAATATTCAGCAAGTAAAGGATGGCAATTTCAGAACAATTTGTAAAATATTTTAAATATCCTCCAAAAAAAAAAAACATTTCTTTCAATATTCCTCCATCTTACCCCTGAAAATGCAGCTGAAGGTAATGTACAGAGTTTCTCTGTGTCTGTGTACATACCTGAATGTTGAGACCTCCTTGATGTCTGTTCCATGGGACTGGAGGTGCCTTTCGGGGCTTCATTAGCCTTAATGATGTCTGCATTGGCATACACATCCTCATCCATTTTATTAGCATAGATATTCTCATCCACATTTGTACTGATGCAAGTATCATCAGACATCTTCATTTTTAACCTCCTGTATTGATCACCAGTATCCCTCTCTGCTGGACTGTGTTTTCTATGTGCAGTAACCAGCTCCATGTCTACTGCTGTCCGCTGCCGTGTACTCTGTTGTGATCTAATTCTCTGTAAACTGTACAGTATTTGTTCTACTGCATAGTGGTTTACACGACATTTAAAGCACATGTGAAACAACTTCTGAATTTGACAAGCCAGAGAGAAGGTGGGAGGGGTGGAGTAAAATTTTTAGAGAACAGAAAGAAGAGTATAGTTAACCATAATTACTTTATTTAGGCTTAAAGCAGCGGGGATTTTCCATGTGCATAAACTCCTGCTTGATTATAATGAGCTGCCTCTCCAGTGTTCTGTCTGTTATTTTTTCTTACCAGTCTCCCATACAAGTTTTAGTCTCAATATTCCTTGTTGATGCTACTGTCATCATACTTGTCAACCTACCACTCTTCCCATTCGAACCTTAAAAACATAGATCAAAATCAATGTTCCCAGTAAGCTGCCTGATTGCCCAGCTGTGCAGACCTGTTGAAGGACAAAATTAAATTATTCTTTAAATTTAGAAATACTGCTGACCGAAATTAACACTAGAACCGGCAGCATTTTTCCACCCCTTTTAACCCCCTGCTGCAGCCCACTTTGGTGAATGACATTGTCACGGAGTGAGCTGTAACGTTTACGCAATCACGCAGCGCATAGGTAACCTTTTGCTGAGAAGGGTCCAGCTGCAGACACCTGTAGAGTGGAGCTCCACCGGAAATACGTCACCTCCACAGGAAACACGTGACCTCAACTCTGTGTTACAGCAAATAAACCCAACCGAAGCTCCATTTTACATCCTTAAAGATCATGTGTTTCCTGTGGAGGTGATGTATTTCGGGTGGAGCTCCACTCTACAGGCGTCTACAGCTAGACCCTCTTGCTTTTACCAGCAAACTTAAGTATCTCAGCTGACCTATCGCTTGTGAGTCGCTAATCCCATCTTGACTGGTAATGCTGTTTTATATTACTGGTTTCATAAGTCATACATGTCATTTATCACTGTTTGCCATAACCATTGGATAAATTTGTTAGTTGAGATGCAGGGAAAGGCCTACCAACATTTTAACTTAGCAATGTTTGTACGTTCAGCTTTGGCTAAAATACTCATTCCATATTTATTGTCATTGTTCCTCTCGTCTGTGTTCTATCTAGTATCATTAATTGCAAACAAACACACTGGCTGTTACAATAATTTTTATTTATTGATAAAACTTCTTATTACATCTCTGAAAACAGTGTACTTACCACTGTACGAACTTCCAGGTTTACGTGAGGAACCCGAGGGACTGAACCACCTGGGTAATAATAGAGGGGTTTTGTGGGAGGTTGATGGATGAAGCCATTTGGAAAGGGGTGTTGTTATTACCTAAAATGTATTTTTAGGTGCATATGGAGCATCTGGGTGATCGAAGTTGGTTTTGTATTATTGTTAAGGGTCCAAAGCACGTAGTGCTATGGAACCTTATTGTTATTTCCTTGGATTTGTTATTTTTCTTCCCTAAAACTGAGTGGGCAGAAACTGTAAGATCGAGGCCAGCCAAATTTGGCAGGAAGATGTAAATACCTACGCACTACACAGACTGTCTGACCCAAGTCTGTCAGCCAGATACGGGCGCCATAGCACCTCCCCCTCCCCAACACGTTTCGGTCGATATCTCCTGTCCTGTTAGTCCTACGATCTAAATAATTTTTGTACAGATGCAGGCAGCCGTTCTCTACAATTTTCAGAGTGAAACTATTAGGCTCCGCCTACTTAGATTTTTTTGCTAATTTGCATAATTTACAAAACTTACTTCTGCCTTAAAGTCCTACACTATCTGACCAAATCAGACAAATGAGGTATCAAACTGATCAGTCTTCTGACCTTATCAATATATATTCAAAAAAGTCTGACATCCGTCTATGCCACTAGGCCCAAATCCTGCCCAAATTTTTAGTCTGACTGCTATAACTTCTCCCTGCCTTATCCTACCTTAACCAAACTTAACATCCTACCTCCCTGCGCCATTCTGGGGACATCATACAAAGCGGCCCGCATTTACTCAATAGGGGGCGCAACAAATACCTACTTCCAATATCTCCTGAACTGTTTGGCCTATCCGAGTGAAATTTGGCATGTGTCTACTATGGCCAAGCCTGAGGTCAGATCCATAGTATGGCAGTCATTACTCATACAATGGTGGCCATAATTAGCCAATGAAAATCAAGCATGCATTTGACAGGCCTAGCAATCACCAATCTTAACTAAATCTGGATGATCCATAACTCTACAGACCCTAACCTCACCCTGGTAAGGGCACCCCAGTCTGCCAGATGGGGGTGGTACAGCGACAGCTTTTGCATTTCTGCCTATTTCTCCAGAACTGTCAAGCCAACAGTTGACATTTATTGCAGGCCAATTCAGTATGACATGCTAAATCAAACAACATGTAGAACTTGGATCGCCACACCCAACCTACACCATTTCCACGCCCATTTCAATCAAGCAGCTTAATCTCAGACATGCTTTAGCCCATCATCACCAAATTTGACCTACTAATGTAGCACTGGACCTAAGATAGATCCTCCAGCTTTGGTGCTAGTCAAACAGGGGCATTATGGCTACTGTCCATATATGTCTAAGACCCACCTTGGCTAATTCACCTGAAGTGTCCTTATTTCTCATGAAACCTTCAAAGAATTGTTACATTTCCCATCACCTGACTCCAGATTTGTCTGTTGTTTTCCTACTACTTGACTTTTAGAAACTTATTGAATGATACTTCAGACTGTGTAAACTGCAGAAATTGCAATATTTAAATAAATTGGCCAGCAGATGGAGTCAGTGCTCCATTTATAAAATGCCATTGAATAGTTTCAGCTTTTGTCCTGCCTGGAATAGGATAAGGCATGATATTACTGCTGTTACATGCAGCAGTTCCCAAACTCGGCACTTTTGTTCAAAATATGCAAAACAGCTCATGTTAACACAGCTAGTACAAACAAACTTTAATTATTTCCTTTCATTTTTCACCATTTGCATCATAGAACATTATCAGACTTCATATACACATGAGAAGGCCTGAAAGTATTAGATATTTGTTTTGACCAGTTTTTTGGGCTTTTTGATTATTGTTATTACTGTTGTTGCCTGCATGGTTTTTAAGAAAGGGGAAAAAATAATAGAAAAATAAAACCCTTCATTTTTGTGGGAAACCTTTGGGGCCTCTTTCGTCTACTCCGCCGCTGACTATCCTGCTACAGGCATCATTTGTTTTCACTAATGGCCAATCGTATTAGAGCAATAATCACCCATCAAGAAAACAAGTTGAAAGTAAGTAACCCTAACAGCTTCAGAGTTGCTGTCGCCTCAAAGAAAGTCATAAAACCCATAATAATTTAGTGTTTAGGTCATACAGTCAAAGTAAAATCAAAGTATCTGGTTTTCTGCATGAATTTGTCATAAAAAGTGATCTGATCTTTGTCTAAGTCACAGGTACTGATATACAGAATGAGCTTAAACCAATAACACACAAAAAATTAGACTCTTTCATGTCTTTATTATACAAACGCATTCAACGTTCACAGTAGTAGTGGAAAAAGTCAGTGAACCTTTGCATTTAATAACTGATTGACCCTGCTTTGGCAACAATGACCTCAGGACACTTACTGTAACTGCATATCAGATCTGCACATTGTGTATGGGGAATTTTAGCCCATTTTCCCTGCAAAACTGCCTCTTAACTCTTCCATATTCTTTGGTTGTCTTCTATGTATTGCTCTCTTCAAGTCATTCCATAGCATCACAAAAGGATTGAGATCTGGGCTCTGACTGGGCCACTCCAAAGGCTGATTTTGTTCTTCTGAAATCATTGTGCTGTGGAATTTCTGTGATATTTGGGGTCATTGTCCTTTTGCATCACCCAGCCTCTTCAGAGCTTCAGTTGACAGACAGACATCTTCAACTTATCCTGGAGAATTTGTTGATAAACTAAATTCATTTTCCCCTAAGTG
This sequence comes from Brienomyrus brachyistius, assembly GCF_023856365.1. Taxonomy (NCBI): domain Eukaryota; kingdom Metazoa; phylum Chordata; class Actinopteri; order Osteoglossiformes; family Mormyridae; genus Brienomyrus; species Brienomyrus brachyistius. The sequence goes on from NW_026042307.1 coordinate 2,422,160, forward strand.
ATGGGCAGCTATACAGGCCCTGATGCAGCAAAGCAGGCCCAAATCATGATGTTCCCTCCATCATACTTTACTGTAGGGATGATGTTTTGATGCGATATGCAGTGCCCCTTTTATGCCAAATGAAGTTCTGCTTGTTCCTCCCAAATAGTACCATTTCCCAGTACCACTGTGGAGTGTCCAAGTGCTCTTTAGCAAACCTCAGGCATGCAGGAATGTTGTTATTTGACAGCAGTGGCTTCCTTCTTGGTGCCTTACCATGGACTCCTTTCTTGATCAGTGTGTTCCGTATTGTTAAATCATGAACAGAGATGTTAGTCAGTTTTAATGACCTCCTCAAGTTGTTCGCTGTCTGTCTAGGGTTCTTGTTTACCTCATTGATGACTTTGCTCTGTGCTCTTGGGGTCATCTTGGTGGGGCACCCACTTCTAGGCAGAGTAGCCGCAATGCCAGATTGTCTCCATTTATATACAACTTGCCTAACAGCATAATGATCTAAAATCTTTGAGATTACTTTGTAACCCTTTCCAGGCTTATGTATATCAACAATTCTTTATTGTAGCTCTTTTGTGTGAGGGATGATTCCCATCTGGATATGCTTCTCGTCAAAAGCTCATACTCTAACTTTTCAGTGTTTTTATCAATCACAGTAATTTTAGGCCACAGCTGTCAGAATCGCGCTGGTTAAAGCGGGTGAAGCGCACGGGCAGGCAAGCGAGCAGGAAGCAGGTAAGAAGCAGGCAGGCAGGCGGAATACGGGGAATACGGGGATTTATTAAAGTACGGGCAGGGCAAGCCAGACCACTAGTACTGACACTAACAAACATCAATGACGGACAAAAACCATGGGAAGATATGGACTGAAGTAGACAAGACTGGGCGAAAATAATCAGACACAGCTGGGCAAGATCGGGGTGGCACACGTGGATAATTAGGGGGCGTGGCACACACGTGGATCATACGAGCTGGGCGTAACAGAACCCCCCCCCCCCCCCCAAAAGGCGTGCTCTCTGGGCGCGTCTCAGGGGAGGCGATGGACGAGACGAGACCGGGGAACCAGGACCTGGAAAACTAGAAAACCATCAACGGGGCACAGGGAATAGAACAGAAAGACAGAACTGGCACAAGGGCAAGAGCCATGACACGACCTGACATAGGACTGTGAAGGCAGACAGACAGATGAGGAAAGGGGACACAGAGGGAACAGGCAGGACGAAAGGGCCAGGAGTGACTGGAGGAAACACCGGGGAACGAGGAGCAGAGACGGGGGGAACAAAGGGACGAGGGACAAAGAGAGGAAGGATGGAGATAGGAGACCAGGGAGAGAAGGGGGGGAATAAAGGGGAGCCTGAGGGAGCCCCAGCGGGTGACGGGTAGCAGCCGGAGGGGCCACAGGTGGCCGGGAGGACGGAGCAGGAGGGGACCTCGGAGAGGCTGAGGAGGCAGGGCGAGGGACAGATGAAGGGGCCGACCAGAGAGTTGGAGGGAGCACCAGGGAAGGGACGAGGGAGCTGAAGGAGACACCGGCGCAGGTAAGGAGAGAGGGGGAGCCACAGCAGACGACGGCAAGGCCGAAGCCAGCCAAGGCGACGTCCCGTGACGCGCTGGAGTGGGGGGAACCGCAGGCAACCACCGACCTGGAGTTTCAGGACCCATAGGCGCCCCCTTAGCCCTAGTCGAGGCGAGCGAGGACGAGCCAGGGGGCAGGGCGGGTGGGACCCTAACCCCACGCCTGTGTCCTCTCCCCTTCCAGGACACTGACATGCGGGATCTACGTTGGGGTCGATCTCGCCTGGGCGAGGGCGGAGGAGACAGCCGGGAGGTCCCCGAGGGGGTCCCATTTAAGCTCCTAAGGCGGGAGGAACGGTGGTCGGGTTGTCCAGGACCTCCTTAGGGACTGGAGCAGGGTCAGGGATTGGAGCTGGAGGAACTGGAGTGGGGACAGGAGTCAGAGGGATTACAGTCACTGGTAGAGGCGGAGGGAGCAGCTCCGGCGTAGCTGCAGGCAGAGGCGGACGGAGTGCCTCGGGCGTATCTCCAGGCAGAGGGCAGAGGGAGCGCCTCGGGCACAGCTGCAGGCAGAGGCAGTGCTTCGGGCGGCAGACATGCAGGCAGAGGCGGCTGTTTGGGCGGCGGACATGCAGGCAGAAGTGGCTGTTTGGGCGGCGGACATGCAGGCAGAGGCGGCTGCTCGGGCCGCGGACATGCAGGAAGAGGCGGTTGCTTGGACGGCGGACATGCAGGCAGAGGCGGCCGCTCGGGCCGTAGATATGCAGGCAGAGGCGGCTGCTCGGGCCGCGCAGGAGCTGCAGGAGGCGGAGACGGCTGCTCGGGCGCAGGAGCTGCAGGCAGAGGCGGACGCAGCGCCTTGGGCGTAGCTGCTGCAGGCGACAGTAGCTCCACGGTGGCTGGGCACGTTCCCCGGAATGGGGAAACTGCCCGTGTAGGCAGCTTAGTGGCAGTTGTGATCTCCGGAGTGCACTCCCGATCACCACTAGGAAGAGCAGCAGGGACGAGCGTGCACATCCCTGCTTTCTCCGCTTCTTCTGCCTTTGGGTCACAGTAGGGGAGGGAGGCGGCGCACTGTCCGACAATGCGGACGGTGGGAGGATAGTCCCCGCGACGCGCGACCGACTACTCCGTCCTGAGATCAGCCAGCCACTGGAAGTTCTCGCGCACCTCCTCTGCTAGGTGCGCCTCATCTTCGAGAAGAAATATATCATGTTATATTATTGACAAATAAGTCAGATTAACATACTGAGTTAATGTGCATTCTGCCAGGATGGGGCTGCTGGCTGTGTGCTTCTCACAATCCAGGGCCAACGGTTAGCATTAAAAAATGTTATGGTTTGAGTGCACATGCGCCAAGTGCTGGTCACTTCGGTCTATCATTTTGACCGCGTTGTTCAAACAGACCAGCCGTATATGGCCAAGCTCCGAGACCCGCTTATTTCGCCTTTCGGACTATTCCTTCTAAAGGTTTGCTGTTTAAATACTTTCTTCAACCTAACACTGGTAAATACCGCTAAAGTCTTTCTTCTTCTTCTTTTAACATGCTGGTTAAATATGAGTTTAAGTTCTTTCTTCTTTTAAAACAACGCGCTGTATGTTAATTGGTTTCCCTTGTGCTTGTTTAAACTTTTGCTCTTCTGCTTCTTTCAGGCATGTTTGTACTTAAATTCCGCCTGCTTGTCTTTCTTTTAAAATAACGCTAAAGTTTTTCTTCTTTAAAACTTTTTTGTGCCAACTCCTAACAACCCATGCCTGCGGCCAGACGGGCCCCGCTGAGTTGCCTTCACGGGCGGCTTCCCCATTCTGGGGGACACGCCTAGCTCTGAAAGGGGCCAGGGCAGTGTTGGATGCTATTCCCTGGATTCCCTGGCTCTTAAAGGGGCAGTGCCTGCTCTTACGGCGCCACCCCTAGTGGCGATCACCGATGTCCCTATCCAGCCGGTGCCTGATCTGCCTGTCCAGCCAGCGCCTGATCAGCCTGTCCTGCCTGCCCTGCATGATCAGTCTGTCCTGCCCCTGCCTGATGCGCCGCCCAGCACAGCGCTGGCCACTGCAGCGCCCCTGCTGACCCTGAGTCAGCGGTTCTGCCGCCTCCACTTGCTGCCGCCTCTGCCTGCTGCTCCGCCCGAGATGCTGCTTCCACCTGCTGCTCCGCCCCAGGCTCCTGCTTCGCCCCCGCATCCACCCGAGGTCCCAGTGACGCCTCGGCCTGTCCCTGCTTCACCTGAGGCCCCTCTGCTTCCATCTGTCCCTGCTTCGCCGGCATCTGTGACTCCGGCCCCTGAGACTCTGCCAGTCCCTGGCAGTCCCACCAGCTCCAGTCCCAAAGGAGGTCCCAGACTATCAGATCATCACTCCTCCTCCCTTGTTGGAGGGAGAGGAGGAGCTTGAGTGGGATCCCTTGGGGACCTCCCTATTGACTCCTTTGCCCTCGCCCTGGCAAGGTCGACCCCGGCCAGAACTCTGCCTTTCAGTGTCCCAGGGAAGAGGACACAGGTGCAGGGCCCGGGTCCCACCCGTCCTGCCCCCTGGCTCACCCTCGCTCGCTTTGGCTTGGGCTCGGGGTGCGCCTGCGGGTCCTGTGGCTCCGGGTCGGTGGTCGCTTGTGGGTCCCCCTCTGACAAATCGTTGTCCAGCCTCAGTTCCGCCTCCGATGCCTCGTCGGTCACCTGTGGGTTCCCCCGCTGCAGTTCCTAAGTCGCCTGTGGTTCCCCCCACTTCAGCGCATCGGTGGATGTCGCCTTTGCTGGCTGTGGCTGCACCGTCGCCTGCTGCGGCTCCCCCTCCCTCCTTGCCTTTGCCGGGGTCCCCTCCTGCTTCCTCATTGCCTCCCCTGGTGCCCCCTCCAACTCCCTCCTTGTCCCCTTCACGTCTCCCGCGACCTGTCTCCTCGGCCTCTCCGAGGTCCCCTCCTGCTCCGGCCTCCTGGTTGCCTGCCGCCCCTCCGGCTGCCGCCCATTGCCTGCTGTGGCTCCCTTGGGCTCCCCTTTGCCCCCCGACTAATTAATTACATGCAATGTTTATATAACTAATAGGCTAATAGGCTATTTGGGATCAATATAAAGAAGACATTGTGCCCTTCAATATGATGTATAACTTGCCTGTGTGGTTTGTTCTTTTGATCCTGGACAGGCCTGAAATTTCTACGTCCGTCTTGAATGGCCAGCTATGCAGCAGTGCAGAAACATAAAAACTAGCCCATACATTTTGAGGTCTTTCTTCCAAAGTCCTGGGGGAACAAGGATGTCTTTGAGTTCAATATAAATAAGAAATAGTGGCCATTAATCTGGTGTATAACATGCTTGTCTGGCCTGTTCTTTTGACTCTGAACCGACCTGAAATTTGTACCTACTTGTACATCCATCTTGAATGCCTAGTAATTGTGGTGTAATTGGAAATTCAGATGGAGAGTCGGGGAGTGATGACATCAGAGCGAGGAGACAGACTAGTGTAGCAGGGAAGCAGCAGGGAGGAATCGGAGACTTGGAACAAATAAAGACATGCTACAAAAGCAGTCAGACACACAAAGTGGTTTGTAATAACACGACATGGTGTCAGGAGTCCTACGTGGAGTGAAGGAGCCCGTCATATAGGATTATTGCACATCGGCAAACAGGGAGAAGGACAGAAAGAGCCAAGGAGGAGACGTTAGCGGCGAGGGCCAACGGGCAGCAGCAGCAGAACCTGCACCTGCACAGGGAATCGCTGCGGGGGACGGGGCCGTGTGATGCATTTAATATCCAGCCACCGGAGTCCTTCGACTTTTCAAAGCCGCAAGGGTGGGACAAATGGATCTGAATATTTGAAAGATTTCACCTTGCAAGTAACCTGAATGCAAGCTCAGAAGAAAATCAAGTTAACACTTTGATGTATTGCATGGGGCCGAGGCAGACGATATCTTACGGAGGCTCACTATGAGTGCTACTGACAGAGATACCATAAGAGGTGCGTGATATGCGCTAGCTGAACATTGCAACTACGGTGTGCTACATGATGAGCTGATCAGGGACAGACTCGTTGTCGGACTGCTTGACAAAGGGCTGTCTGAATGCATGCAGCTGGATGCAGAACTTACTTTGGATAAAGCTGTCAGGATGGCACATCAAAGTAAGAAGGTGAAAAAGCAGCAAGCTTCTCTGCAAGGTGACACCTGAGCACAGGCAAGTGATGGAAAGTCTGTGGACAGAGTCAGGGTGCTGAAGCACAGCAAGTCTGCTAAAAACAAACCTCAGCATGCTAGTAAGCCACACTATCCCCAGAACAGCAAAGGGAAAGCTTCACAGTCGCATTGTCACAAATGTGGCAGTTCTCCATCACATCCAAAATGAAATTGTCCTGCAAAGGAAGGGAAATGTCATGCATGTGGCAGAAAGGGACATTATAGTCGTGTGTGCAGGGCTCCAAAATCTGTGCATGAGGTTGAAGGAGAGGAGGAGGATGCTATTTTCCTTGGCAGCATCACAACAGATGGTGATCCTTGGTTGGTCAACATTGACATCAATAACAGTAAGGTGACGTTCAAAATCGACACAGGTGCCGATGTTACAGTCTTGCCACACGCTGTGTTCAAGAAGATATATAAGGATGATCCACCCATGCTCTTCAAATCAACAAAGCTACTCCTCGGACCTGGGAGGAGCCCACTTGATGTTGTTGGTGTTGCCGGGCTGCTGCTGAGGAGAGGTAAGAAAGACGAGATGGAGGATATGTATGTAGTTCGTCATCTGCATACTGTTTTGCTGGGAAGACCCGTGAGCTGTAGGCTGGGGCTTGTTGCACGCCTAGACAGTGTTACTGTAGAGACATTAAAGCAAACTTACCCAAAACTATGCAGCGGTCTCGGAGAAGTACGCCAGCAATATGGCATAAAGCTGAAACCAGGGGCTCAACCGTTCTCACTCAAAACACCAAGGAGGATCCCATTGCCATTGCTGGACAAAGTCAAGCAGGAACGGAGGAGGCCTCGGGGTTATATGCAGAGTTGAGGAGCCGATGTACTAGTGTGCTGGCATCGTGGTAGTGCCCGAGAAGACAGGTGCTGTGCGCATATGTGTTGATCTCACCAGACTGAACGAGTCAGTGTGTCAAGAGAAGTTTATCCTGCCAACAGTGGAAGAAACACTGGGATTGCTGGCTAGAGCCAGAATTTTTAGTAAGCTGGATGCAAATATGGGTTTTTTGCAAATTCCCCTTATGGAAGATTCAGATAAATTAACAACCTTCATCACACCCTTCGGATGCTTTTTCTTTAAGCGGCTACCCTCTGGCATAGCATCAGCTCCTGAACACTTTCAGAATAGAATGGTGACAGAAGTCACAGAGGGGCTAGAAGGCGTGGTTTGCCATATTGACAATGTGCTGGTATGGGGTCGCACACAAGAGGAGCATGATGCTTGCCTGCATGCTCTGCTGGAGAAGATCCATAAGGCAGGCATCACTCTAAAAACTGACAAGTGTGACTTGTCAAAGTCAGAGGTGAGCTTCCTGGGTCATGTAGTCTCCGCCAGCGGCATCAGCCCAGATCCATACAAGACAGAGGCTGTGAAGAGGATGCAGGAGACGATGATAGTGAGTGAATTAAGGTCCTTTCTCGGAATGGTGAACCAGCTGGGCAAGTTTATCCCGCAATTGGCGGAGAGAGAGAAATCCCTGCGTGATCTCTTATTGAAGAAAAACTGCTGGATGTGGGGCATCGAGCAGGCTAAAGCCTTTCAAGATCTGAAAGATGCACTGACGTCGCCACCTGAGCTAGTCATGTATGATTCCAACAGAGAATGCAAAGTCTCAGCAGACGCGTTGTCATACGGTCTAGGAGGAGTGTTACTCCAAATATAGGACGAGGAGTGGAGGCCAATAGCCTACATGTCGCGGTCTCTCACACCAACCGAGCAGAGATAAGCGCAAGTGGAAAAGGAGGCATTGGGACTGACCTAGGCCTGCGAGAGGTTCCGTAACTTTCTGATTGGGAAACACTTCCAGCTGGAAACAGATCACAAGCCTCTCTTGAGTCTCCTGGGGCTTCAAGCGCTGGATGCTTTACCTCCTCGTATCCAACATTTCAGAATGTGTCTGATGCTCTATTCATACTCCATATCTTATGTGGCGGGGAAGTGTCTGTGGACAGCAGATACGCTGTCACGAGCACCAGTCAAGAGAGGGGAAACACCGGCTGAATTAGAGCTGTTCGAAGACACTAATATATACATAGACACGGTAATGGAGAATCTACCTGCGAGCGCTGCTTATCTGGAGGATCTGAGAGACCAGTTGCAGAGGGACAGTGTGTGCGCACGTGTGATGCAGCTGTATGCAGAAGGATGGCCAACACATGGCATCCATGAACCTGCACTCAAGAGTGAACAAGCTTTTCTCACAGTCCAGGAGGGTCTCCTATTGAAGGGACAAAGACTGGTTATACCATCAGAAATGAGAAATGATATTCTTGCCAAGCTGCAAGAAGGACATCAGGGCATGGTCAAGTGTAGAGAGCGGGCACGACAGTCAGTATGGTGGCCAGGGCTGAGCCAGCAGCTGAATGAACTGATTCTTGACTGCCAAGCATGCTACCAGGAGAAACAGAACCACAGGGAGCTGCTGCTGCCAACACCGTACCCGGGCCGACCATGGCAGAAGCGTGGTGCGGATTTCTTCATGTTATGGAGTAGGACTTACCTGCTAGTGGTGGATTACGCATCAAGGTATGTGGAAGTCACACTGCTAACTCCACAAGTTCTAATGACGTGATTGATCACCTGAAGTCCATTTTTGCACATCACGGGATTTGTGAGACCCTATTCACGGATAATGGGCCACAGTTCTTGGGAGCGGCCTTTGGCAAGTTTGCAAAGTCTTATGGGATCCATCATGTGACTAGCAGCCCAAAATACCCTCAGGGTAATCCTGAAGCTGAACGTGCAGTACAGACTTTGAAAGGACTCTTGAAGAAGTCAGAGGATCCCTACCTTGCTCTACTTGCATATAGGGCTACCCCACTACAAAATGGGTACAGTCCAGCTAAACTCCTCATGGGGAGGAGGCTTCCTACCACTGTGCCTATATTTTCTGCATTACTAGATCCTGCTCTTCTGGATGGAGATGCTGTAATGCTGAAGGAAAGGGAGAGGAAGAAGAAAGTTGCATGCTACAATCTGCGGCATCGTGCACAGAACCTCAACAGACACTCCCGGGCAGGATGTGTGGATCACAGACCAAAGAGCAGCTGGAGCTGTTATTAGAAGCTACACCACACCCCACTCATACCTGGTGGAGGGACCCCACAGGATCATCAGACGAAACTGTCACCATCTCATCGCTATGCGGCCCTCGCCGGAGTGGAGTGGCAGTGGAGCAGCTGAGCACATTCTGGGAGGCGTTCTAGATCGACCTTCAACAGAGCAACCTGTAGCAGTACTGCCGCAGCAGAATGTGCTAGAACAGGGGTAGGGAACCTGATCCATGGAGAGCCGGTGTGGGTGCGGGTTTTTGGGATGGCCTCTCAATCAGCCAATACCAGTGGATTCCAGGGACTGGAGTTGAGAATCGCTGCTTTATTATTGGCTGACTGAGAGGTCATCCCAAAAACCCGCACCCACACCGGCTCTCCATGGATCAGGTTCCCTACCCCTGTGCTAGAACCACCATCTACTCCTACCCTCAGAACCAGGTCGGGGAGAGTTGTATTAAGACTGACCTGGTTAGACTAATAGTTCTGTTCACGGTTTCCAGGGCCTGAGAGGTAGTAGAAAATTCAGATGGAGAGTTGGGGAGTGATGACATCAGAGCGAGGAGATGGACTAGAGTAGCGGGGAGACTTGGAACGAATAAAGACACACTACAAAAACAGTCGGACTCACGAAGTGGTTTGTAATAACACAACAGTAATGAGGCAGGGCAGAAACATAAAAACCAGTCCACAAATTTTTGGGTTATGAGGCTGCCCAGTCAATTAACTATAAATTGAAACTGAAAATCTGGCTGCCTGGCCAATCAAACGTAAATCAGGCCCCCTGGTCCACTAAATATAAATGTGTCAATGATTGATTTTATAATCATTTCATCTGAACTTTGGCTTTCTGTATTGGGCACTCAGGTGAAGAGAGGGGCAGAGCTGTCAACTGTTCACCACCTGGTAGTGAGTTGGCTCAGGTGGCAGGGGAGGAAGCCAGTCAGAACTGGTAGGCCCAAGTGTATAGTAAGAGTCTGCTGGGAACGTCTGGCAGAGGCTCCTGTATGCCAGATCTGACAGATCTCCAAATGCATGCTGGGGGAGGGTGCAGACATTGAGTCTGAATGGACGCTGTTCTGGACCTCCATTGTGAAAGCAGCCATATGGAGCTGTGGCTGCAGGGTGCCAGTCATGGCGGAAACCCCGTACCTGGTGCTGGATATCAGAGGTGAGGGGGGCTCTCAAGCTAAAGAAGGAGGTCCACCAGGAATTAATAGCCTGGGGGTCTCCGGAGGCAGCTGACAGGTACCGGCAAGCCAGGCAGAACGCAGCTCTGGCGGTTGCGGTATCAAAAACCTGGGCATGGGAGGAGTCTGGTGAGTGACTTTCAGACGGCCTCAAAAAGGTTCTGGCAAACCCTCCAGAATATCAGGAAGGGAAGGCATCTCCTGGTTCCTACTGTTTACAGTGGGGAGGGGGTGCTGTTCACCTCACCTGGGAACATCACCCGGAGGTGGAAGGAATTCTCTGAGGACCTCCTGAACCCTGCCTCGGATACATATATGCGCACTGCATTTGAGACATCTGAGGGCATGGGGCCCAAGGGGGCTGGAGTGGACTTGCCCATCACTGGGGCTGAGGTCGGCAGGGTGGTTGAAGAGCTCTGTGGTCGCCGGATGCTGGGGGTGGACGAGATTCTCCCAGAGTACCTAAAGGCTCTGGATGTTGTGGGGCTGTCATGGCTGACATGCCTTCTCAACAGCACATAGAGGTCAGGGACAGTGCCGCTGGATTAGCAGACCAGCATGGTGGTCCCCTTATTTAAGAATGGGGTCCTGAGGGTATGTTCCAACTATAGGGGTATTACACTTCTCAACCTTCCTGGGAAAGCATCACAGCAGCAGAGAGAAGATGAGATGAGATGATTTTATACACAGCTGCTCTTATTTGTAGCAGTAGCAAGAACACTCTGACAAACATGGCAGGGAAACCTGGGGTAGTTACACAACAGATGGAAAAGCACACGCATTTAAAATAAAACAGTTCACATGAATCAACACAGTAAAGTTGGTTTTATGTTGTTTATTGGCTGGATATTTGGCTTTACCATATCTATATTTTAGAAACAACATGGGTTGCCACCAGTCCCTTGTCACACCACTTAAAATCACTAAACTGACATTTTCTGCTTCAGGAGAACATACAGATTCTACTACAACATGGTATACTGGCTGATATGTTCTTTTTTTGTTGCCACTATGCAGCATTTTCCATGGGACCAGCAAACCAGCATTACAAGTACAGCCATTTGCCAAGGACCGTCTACAAAGTGCATTCATTACAAATGACGGAACCAAGCATTGATACTGGAGCACATCTGCTATCATTTTGTAATAGTCGAATCTGCTAATTTCTTCCAAAATGAACACTTGGAGGAAGCATACACAATCAGAATTACCTTTAAAAGTATAATTAAAGAAATCATAAAAATGGTGCAATAATTTCACATGTATAATAAGTAATAAGTAAATCATGAATTTTTATTCATCAGTATTTAATCCATTGCATGTTATAAACTCTATAATTGTTTCTCTTTTACATTTCAAACTGATATTCTGATGGGTGGGAGTAACAATGACATTACTTTAACAGTATGCAAACCATCACAGGTATGTTGTGCATCTCATCAAAATGCATTGTGTAAGCTACTGACTTTGAAAAAAAGTGTCACTCCAAAGTTATAATACTTCAGTAAACAAAGAAATGTATCTATGCTTCACTCACCTATATGTAGCCAACCCCTATGTCTCTAAGCTCCAGAGCTCAAAGTCTTGGCTAACAACATTTATGTGTTTTTTTACATTTTCTCAGCAGCTCTGAAAATAGGTTTTTGAAACGTGTATTTTTAAAGTTGGTTTAAATAAAAATAGAATAATGCCATACTAAATTGTCTCAGATTATTGGTTCTGTTTTTGTTGGATAAAAACATTTGCAGCACTTTGGAGTAAATGTTTTTAGATACATGAAATACTTTAAAAGACATATCAGACTTGATATCAAAAGATGAGGCCTTAGACTCCAGAGAGTTAACGAGCCACGTCTGGGGCTCATTTAGTCCTACCTCTCATTCCTGCCCTGTGTTAATCGCTCCCAGCTGCCTGCTGTTTACTCCCTTGCTAGTCCTGTATTTAAGTGCCTCCCAGTGCAGTGTCCCCCAGGTCTGTCATTGATGTTGGTGGTTATCTTCTTCTTTTTCTTCTTTTTCTTCTTTTTCTTCTTCACCTCGGCTGCTCCCACTTGCTCCATTTCTGCCCATATGACACATTTTGTGCTTGAGACTTCAACAGCTAATGACGAAGTCACTGTGTGATATTACTTATGGGCACAGTAATATTACTGTGATTAATTCAGTTTATTTGGTGGTAAATCAATTACTGCAGGAAGGAAGAGTGAATTAATGCTGCATAACTGTCTAGTGAGTGTGAAGTAATCACATGAAGTCTTGGTGGCTTCATCATTGGTTCATTTTGAGCAACAGGAATTCATGTATTTTAATTATTATGAGTAACTAGTGTAGCATTACTTAAAGTGGTGTTCGTCTAGCTATCAAACTAGATATCGGTAACCTTTGAGGATGGAAGAAATTCCTCTTTATTGTATTGCTCTTAATTGGCGTGTTTTGAAGGTGGCTTTTTTTTTCCTGAGCAAATATACACTTATTATCCCGATGAAAAACTTTAAACACGTCAGATGTTAGGTGGTACCTTGGGCGGAGCTTAACTTTGCTCCGCTTCTGATTTCATAATGATATCCTTTATTCTGATTGGTCGAGGGGTTATGTCCATATATGGTATCATACATGCTTATACCACGTGTTGCACCATATAGTATGGGAGATAAGGGTTGCTGTTAATACAATAAAACAATAAGGGTTGCTGTTAATACAATAAAAATACATTGCATGTATTTATTAATGCACTGTTTTAATTATGTTTTAAGGAATAATAAAGCATATAGCAGGATGAATGCAAGCTAATGCATACACATTACGTAAACCGATCAGGTTTAACTTTAATAGGAACAGAGTCTTTGTGACTAATATCGATTCTTCATGGCAAGCTGACTTGGTGGACATGTCGGCTTACGTAGAACAGAATGACGATTTTAAATACATGTTAACATGTACAGACATTCTATCAAAATACGCATGGGTGCGGTGTCTTAAAAGCAAGATGGGGGCAGAGGTAAAGAGAGTGTTTGAAAACATTCTCTTTGAAGGCAGGACCCCCAAAAAGCTACAAACTGATTGCGGGACAGAGTTAAACACATCGTTTCATAAGCTTACCGAGAAACATGGAATAATACATTTCGCCACTGGTAACGATGTCAAGGGGTCTGTAGTGGAAAGGTTTAACCGCACAATACCATATCAAGCTACACGACAAAACTAACCAAGTCGATTGAACTGAATGGTAAAGTAGGATTAGCTGAAATCCATTACCCGTGCACATGGGATACGCTGGTAGAAGAAGACACCTTATTTTAAGTGACCGGATGGATGTCAATACCGTTGACCCTGCAATGCAAGCTAAAGGCAGGACATTACAGAGATATTGAAAAACTAATCAGTGAGACGAATGAGGTTCTAGGAATGTCAAAACTAAAATTTGACTATAGCGTGATAAAAAACAATGTGTATATGGTTGGACCACCACACGTTGCCTTTAAAGCGAAAGGTAACCTTGCACGGATGCTGGGGTTTGTGCCTGATGTATTTCAGAAGATTAGCGATAGACCATCGGCTCCGAACCCCGCTGACATAAGCGCCGGTTTTTACACGATTTACGTGTATTCAGACATTGTTGAGCATCAAAGAGTGGGTGACAGCTATGTGCCTCTTTTACGGGGTTTACATATAGCTGGGGAACACAACTCGATGGTCATAATATCTTATGACAGGATTCATTATGTGTCGCTCTGCAAGAATCACATTGATAATATAGTCATCCAGTCTGACCAGAACAAGGCAACAAGACCAGAACAACCACACCCTTCCGATATGGGAAAACGATCGTAAAACTGCATTTCAGGCCGGTTAAGCAGTACTACCCCCAATAATGTACAGCGCCGACGGCTTTTCAGATCCACATAGATATGTGGAATACTACAGAATCCAAGCGGGTAACAGGCTACCCGGATACAACAGCGCCCCCGTCATGTACAGTGGCGGTTTGGGAGGGCTTTTTCGAGGACTCCTCAGAATGGCAGTGCCATTTCTGAAAAGGATTTTCAAAATGGCGAAACCGCATTTACAATCGGCCGCACAAAATATCGTTAGACGTGGTATCAGGAGCCCTCACGGGTCAATTGACAGCGCAACCGCAAGAAGGATAGGGGCTCATGGTGGCACATGTGACAAGCGTCATAGACCCCCTGGGGATCGAATTACCGCTGCTAAAAAACGCAAAGCAGCACCCAAGGGACGCACAGTAGTCAAAAAGAAGTGAGAGAAGAAGGTGGTTTTAGAAAATGCATGGCGCTCATACACAACATGTCAGAAGAGTGTATGAAATCAGAATTGGATATTTTTGCATTACCGTACACGCAAGCAAGCATTGATAAGAATATATACGTGGAAGTGCCACCACTCTCAGCATTAACTGATAATGGCCCCCTGGAGTTTTTTTTATTGTAATGGGCAAGATTACCTAGATCTCAACACGCTACTGCATCTCCTGTGCCGGATCACAAGAGCTAACGGTGCAAACACTGACGCAGGTGCAAAAGTGGGTGTCATAAATTATCCGATCACTTCGATTTTCTCACAAGTGGACGTATCCCTGGGTCACCGGCTAGTGAGCAAATATAGCAACACGTACCCTTACAGAGCGATGATAGAAGATGATAATTATAGCATTGTTACGCTCTCTAGACAGTTTACCTGCAGGTTGTTCATCAAAGACAGCAGTACTGGAATGAATGACACAGATACGCTAGGCGGCAACTCGGGATTAGAGGAAAGAGCCACATTTTCAGCAAGAAGCAGCGTTTTCGATTTGATGGGTCCAATACACTCTGACATATTTTTTCAGGAGCGGCTAATGCTAAATGGGGTCGATTGTCAAAATTTTAAAATGGTCCGAAACAAAGATGAATTTTGTCTCATGAACAGAGCTGCTGCTGAGCACTACTTGCTCAAAATAGTATTGGCATCCATTTTTGTTAAAGTTTCTGTATGGACAGCTGTCGAACTGGGGCACGCGAGCGCTTTGCTGACAGCCAACGCGAAATACCTGATCGAGAGAGTCTGCATGAAAACGTTCAGCGTGGCCACGGGCAGCCGGGTCTGCACGCAAGAATTTATTTCTAGGTCAGCTGCCTAAAACCGTAGTCATCGGACTTGTAGATAATATGGGTTTTATGGGCGCGTACGATCGAAACCCCTTCAATTTTCAGCATTACGACGCTGAATTTGTAGCACTTTACGTAGATAGCCAGCAGTATCCTGCTAAACCCTTTCAACCGGATTTTATCCGAGGAAACGTGGCCCGTGAATATTACAGTTTGATTTTGGCCACGGGGGGACATTTGGAAAAACGAGCCTTTCGCTGTTGACAGAAACGAGAATATAAACGGCTACACTTTGTAAGCCTTTACATCCTTTGTTGGGAGGCAAGTTAATCAGCATCTCTCCATGTTTAAAAGCGGAAATATGCGCCTGCATGGAGATGAGGTTCCGCCAGGACTGCGACATTGATAGTTTACACATCATTCGACAATATAATCGAGATTAACCAAAGGAGAAACGTATTGTACGATTACTACTAGTCATGAACACCCTGCAGCTATCCAACATCCTTAGCAGAAACCGTTGGACTGCACGACTTTTTTATGGGGTGTTGGCTTGTGACGAGCTGGAGGATGTAAAACTTGAAAAATTGCCCGCAATCTTCATCGTCAACACACACCCGAGTTGGGCCCCCGGAGAGCACTGGCTGGCACTTTTCATCGGTACTGACAGCACCGCAGAGTTTTTCGACTTGTATGGAAATCCTCTGGATCACCCCAGCTTTCCGAGGGCCATAAACGCTTTTATGACAAGGCACTGTGAACAGCTCGTTTGCAACGCAAAGCAAATTCAAGACGATCACAGTGTGACGTGCGGCCAACATTGCATTTTTTATTTAATTAACCGCTGTAGAGGCTTTTCTTTTTGTAAAATTCTATTGTTTTATAGCAATGATTTAAAAAAGAACGATGCTATGGTTTCTCATTTTTGTTTCTAAATTTAAATATATCAATCGTGTGAAAAATGTATTTACCAAAATGCAAACGGGGAGATGTTGTGAGGCTTTGAAAAGCACTGTATATGTCAAATAAAAACCACAAAGACAAAATATCACATTTGAGTGTTTTGATTAAGTACACAAGCCAGTCGGGTCTTAAGAATTTCCGTGGGGTTCGCGGTGACCTACTATCTCGGGCTGTCCCGTCATGCTGCTCCTCGGTGTGGTGCTTGTTCTTGATCGCTTCTATGAGACGGCCGACATCTTGGTTGGGTAATTTGCTAATGGTTTTTAAGCAAATCAAGCATGTAGGATCCTGCGATAGTTGTACCATTAAATGAAAACAAACTCCCCGGGCAGATTCCACACAGTGACGGCAGAGTTTTCAAGCATTTTACCCATGATATGTTCAACCTTTTTCTTGTTGCGCGTTGCAAAATTTTTAATGACATCTTCCATAATGGAATCCCCAGCAACAGTAGCACGTGCCGTCCCAGCATTATCTATTACAGACTCTTCAGGAGGAAGTGTTAAAGATGTGGGCTCATTATCACTTTACCTGGCCAAAGTCAAATATCTCTGTAGCACCTCTGTGTATAAGTGGACATTTTCATGGTCAGCAACATCCATTCTTGATAAAATGTTGCGTAATGTCCAATTTGCTTTCGGCAGTCTGTCTTATCGTATCTTTAGAAGCTGTGGCATTATGCAGTTTTTCAAGCTGTGCCTTAGGAACTAGATACATTTTTTTCTAGCGTGTTCCATTTACTTAGCTCCGTTGAAAAAGACTGGTGAGAAATGGTATGGCGACACTTAGCAGGGGTAGAATGAACCCCCCACCGACTTGTATAATAGCCTTCTTCTTTTTTTTAAACGAAGCCCGTTTGTTTGCCAATAATTTAATACCGCTCTTTTGCTTTTTTTAGTTGTACAATCTGGGCTTTGGTTAACGAGATGTTGCCGCACAGTACGTTCAAAGCTATTTCACAAAGAGTGTTCAGCAAACCCGGCGATGCTGTCTTTAAAATTCTCTTTCTCTGTCTAGCATTACTGTCAAAGCTTTCAGGGCCCTCCAGTTTCTTTTTGTACGTGCCGACATGATGATTTTTTTTCTTGAGCACGTAAGCAGCCGGCCACTCGGGTGGAAGCATTCCTGTTCTGAGCCTACAGTCCTCGGGTGTCACGGCTTTTAAGTCCACCAACAGATATCCGTAAGGGACTTTTGTAGCATCTTTGAAAGCTTCTAGAAAAAATTTTGAATGCCGCGGGTACATCTGCCTTGCCAGTACACTCATCTGTAATTTATCTTGGGGTTTTTTAAATAATACTATATAATTAGCATGGAGATTGATGGTCCAGCTCTTACCTTAGAAGAAAAGATTCTGCACCAGATATATAACGCTTAGATTTCTGTGATGCGTGTACTTGGTAAAAGCTTTTTCCACCCCGCTGCTATTGCTGGCTTTTTCCAAAAGATCGTCAATGATGATCAAATTAATTTTATTTGACGGAAAAAGTTCATCACACAGAGACTCTGGGATTCCTTCCTCAAATTTAATGTTTTTTATTTTGCGCAACAAATCATCATACAATGGCTGCAAGCAAGAATAGCACCATACAACATTTCCATGCACTCTGGACAATGTACGATCCACATTTTCCAACAGTCTTTTAATGAAATGCGACTTACCACAGTTGTCCGGTCTTGATATAATGCACAAGAATGGGTGCTGAAGTCTATTGTCGAACCCGTCACTAGAATCCATAAGGCAATGTGGAATAGTAAGGCAGTAGCTGCCGCTTAGTGTACACAACCTTGAAACACTTGCTGACTGCCTTATTTTTCAAAAGGAACCCCCTTTTATCCCATATGATCTGCTGCATGGATGTCCTGATCTCTCTAGGGGGGTCACAAAATCGTGAACCAAGTCTGTGAGGGATACGATGTTAACCACTTTTGAATTGGTGTTGTGCAGTATTATGCCCTTAACTTTCAAGCTCGTTTCACCCTTCGCGGTTATGTACCCATAAGTTTTGGGCCCCCCCTGAAACAAGTTCCACAATGTTGTCATCTGGGTCCAGCTCACTTGTCAGCTCACCGAGAAAGTCGCCCAAAGGCGGCATCCAGTCGCCCGGCTTGCTGACAAAAATGGCCGAGAATGAATGTATCATGATACAGCGGTCTTGTGTCGAAACACTATGGGGCCACCCAAAAACAGACAAAAAACAGCACATACTCGCCAAAGCGCATGAATGGTGAATGGCTTTACTGCTCATTTTATTATTTTTGCTATAACAAAGTACGTATGTAAGTAAAATAAAAAATAACAAAAGGTACATGACAATCGGGATAATATGTGAACGACAATTACACACGTGTACACTCATAGTAATTTCATACGCAGTTGCTTGGGTTCTAGATGATGCTATCCATATGCCAAAAGGCACGAATCGCCGCGTATATATCACTAGTGTGATGCGGCTCTATAAAATCGTGTACCAAGTCATCCAGCTTGCGGCGTACATCCCTCACATTTTTCAACTTATTTAAAATGCCCGCAATAACCCTTTGAACAATGGCGGATGGTGGGGGATTCGGATTAAACGTCTTGAGCCCCTTCACTATAACATCTACCAGCCAAGGCGTATACAGTCTTTTTGACACCCTTTCAAAATTGTGTTGAAGATAATACGGCTCGGGGCCGTTGTAGCAGGCGTGCCATCGAAGGTTCATGCAGTGGGCTGCACATGCCTTGCAATCATCGTCTATTATTATGTCCAATAACCAAGCGATTTATGGTGATGATGAATTTTAGAGTATAGCTGGCGCATGCGTCGATCTTCGGTGTCTCTCGACGCCGCTGCAACCTCCATAAACCCCCGGTGGAACACTTCCTCCACATGTCCGCTCATTTCTCAGGCATCCACTGCATGGACCTGTGTGGATAAAAACATTCAGTCTTTCCACAATTTAAAAACAGTAAATCCATTGATATGCTCAAACTTACCTAACTGCTAGTCACTTTCTTCACCAGCCTTGCACATCATCCGTAATTCACATGATAACACAAATTCTTGGTCAAAAATAATCGCAAATGTTTTCAGAATAGCTATAATTTAATAAATTTTAAAATACAGCGAAAGAAATTCAACATACCTCCATTTTGGCATTTCCATCTTTGGTGTCTTTGGTGAGTTGATCGTATATCGTTTCAAGTTTTCAGTATTTTTGGTCGACAGCGGCTCCCTTAATATAGGGGAAACTTTTGGGGTAGGGCGTGTTGGATCACCCCCTCCCCGCTGTGGGGGTGGGTGTTACATGCGGTGGACACACTCACCCGCAGGGTGGCGCTAGCGACCCGTCTTTACCATCGGTCGAGTTATGGCCCGTTTTTAAAATGAGCTTTTGCCCCCTATTTCTTATATATGACACATATTAAATAACCATGTACGTCTACTTTAGTCACATTGAAATAACTGTTAAACTGTTTTATCCATTAATCCTTGTTTACGGGGCTAGTGTCAGTTTGTCGACTGCTTTAGTCCTCAACTTATTTATTTTTATAATTATCAGTTTTTATTCCTTGTTTACGACATTAGTGGCGTGGCTGTTTGTTGTGTGCTTTATTCCTTTAACCTTTTATATGTAATCATTATAACCAGGACTAATCAATGGTTTTTTTATTCTTTGTTTAGCACATTAGCAGCTCGGCTGTTTGTCGAACCATTTCTGAGGCTGATACACTGTTGTTTAACTCTTCCTCATTGCATAAATAACATCACACTCATACTAATTTAAAATAACGCTATAACAAAAAGAGCTAAATGTGTCCTAAATTCTTGCCCGTTTCTACACCACCCCGCCGTCTGCTCAGCGATAAGATACCCCCCTACCTAACTGTATTGCCTGTCGCTATAGCGAAAAAGTTGTTCGCAGCCTAAATTCTTGGACCGCTGTTCGTTCCTAGACACACAGCGCATTCAGCAGTTAAGAAGTTGATTTGTTGAATCGGTGTTACCTTAATCGGTGCTTATGCGCGTTCACATGAATGGAGCACGATCGGCAGCGGTGTTGCCAACTATTTTCAATGGAAAGTAGCTAAAGTCTGCTCAAAAAGTCGCCAAATGTCGCTAGATGACGTCATGCGTATATTTGCATATTGATGACGCAAATACGTCGTATTTGAATTCTGCGTGCTTTCCCTAATCCTTCCTCACGTGTCCAATATAAAACTGTTATCAATTGCATTACATATTTTCTGCCAGGCACCAGGCACCAGGACGCCCTGGGCCGCAGTTCTATGATCGACTTTGTAGTCGGACTTGCGGCCGCATGTCTTGGACACTCAGGTGAAAAGAGGTGCGGAGCTGTCAACTGATCACTATCACTGGCCATGGAGAACGACTTCCGGACGGCTTCGAGGAGATTCTGGTCCACCATCCGGCTGCTCCGGGCGGGAAAGCAGTGCAGCATCAACACTATTTTTGGTGCGGATGGTGCGCTGCTGACCTCACTCGCACTGATCGGCTGGTTTTCTTGCCTCGATGACTTTTATGTCTGCACATCCTGTGATGATGATAAATAACAAAACACGGTTATGTAGACAAAAGTATTTTGTCTACACACATTGATAACATTTTTTCTTTTCCCTAACTCTCAGAACTATCATTATTTCTGTAACATAAAATACAAACATGATAACATGTAAAATATAAACTTTTAACAAGATATAAAGCCTGTTTTATTATAAGCACCTATTAAAGTCTTTGTGGCAAAGCTGCCTGACACACTGCAGCGTGGAGAGAATGAATTCATGGTGTCAGATATGAACACGTTAAATTAAAGACTTTTTAAGACCTTTTTAATACCACTTTACATGAAATTTAAGACCAAACCTGCAATGGAAATACACCCAAACACACGCACACTTAGCTATCTTAATGAAGGCATTAAACTTATGTTTTATTATTACTCTATTGTTTTCATATGCAGATAATTATCGATTTTATAAGCTTGAAACCTACACCCCAAGCAATATTCTGATTGTTGGATGCATATTTTTTTATATTGTAATGTAGGAAACTCACAGGCACTGCAGGCAACAAATATGAATTAATATTAATAAAATCATTAACATTGTTGACAGCTTATCATTACACGAATGACAACACATTTAACTTAGGGGAAAACTGTTCAAACTTAGATGAAGAGAATCGCGCGCAGAGTACATGTCACGCGCCAGCATTAGTGGTGCGCTCGGTTATTAATTGCATAGATTTGCCGCCGTATTATTCAAACACACACAATATCTCATAGGCCAGGGTGGCGAACCCCAGTCCTGGAGAGCTGCAGCCCTGCAGAGTTCAGCTCCAACCCTAATAAAAACTCACCTGAATGGGGAGGTGGGGCGGCGTGATATTAGGCAACTCAAGTTTTTAATCTGCAGCCAGATTCAAATTTATATATAGAAGATGTTTATCGATAGACAGATATTTGTGGAAATTTTTTCGTGGTAATATCACCCAAATAAGACCTATCGAATCTAGATTTAAGTCGTTTTAAGACGCTAATTAGGAAAACCGTATTTATGACATTTAAAACTTTTAAGGACTTTTTTAGGTTGTAGACCTATAATATCCATGGGAAAAAAATCAATAGTGTATCATGTAAACATCAAATCTGTAATTTGTTTAACTTACCAATGAAAACCGTCGACATGTCTTCTATTTCTCTCCATTGTCATATTATGGCCACATCTTGAGCACTTTACTCTCCTTGCTAGTAACTTTTTACGTTGAAGCCATTTAATGAGCTTGCGTTTCCTGTTAGTCGTGGGTTTCCGAATCGCAAAAAGCAGCAATTTTGAATGCAACATGACCAGAGAGCTATTGGTGCTAACTAATTAAACTCAGGTAAGGTGGCGCTAAAAACAACAGAGATTGCCCCACCTATTTCCGGTGCGATGAGAACCTGCTTCAATCATGTGCAAGGGCTTAAACGTAATACAAACATGAACCCAAGTAAAACTTTATGGTATTGCACCATCTTTGGATGTGTATACAAACTGGGATAACTGTAAAGATATCCAAGACCCACCAGAGCTTCACGTAGGGTTTAGAAGTGGAATTACAGTAATAAAAATCCAAAACCATGTCATTAGACCACGAGGACGATGGGGTGGCGCCAACCGCACCATTAAGCATAGCTTCGCACCAATCAACAAATTTGAGCAAGATGGATGAGAAGAGAAAGGCAACGCGTTGTGGGAGGAAAATTACCACACAGAGCAAGTACAGCTCAGGTGAATATGGTAAGTATTTGTGACATGCATGTTGTTTGATGTACTTTTGCCAGGCTTGCAAACTTGAGTGGCCTGGCTTGAGTGAGATTTTGGTAACTCATTGTCCCGTTTTCACAGACAAGGCCTAGTCTCACTTAAATGCATGTTTGAGCTGTTTTAGCTGAAAACTGATTGCACTGACATATCGTAAAACATTGTTTTGCACACCAGTGCAAATGTTTTATGTTTTATTCTAAGGGATGTTTATAAAAGATAGGCTACTTGAAAATCTTAATTGAAATAAGGCCTAGACAGGCATTCTTAACTCTGTCAGCTCTCTACATGAAAAGTCAAGGGCACTGGTCAGGGGATTGGTCATTTTAAGGTATCAATGTTCTCAATCAAAAAAACATTTCACAGCATGGAAATGTTTACTCCCCAATGCAGTGTGAAAACATAGGGATTATTGATGTAAAATTGTTGTGAAGTTTAGTTGGGCAGCCTATTAATGTGAGACAAAGCCATATGTGTGAGTTGGCAACCCTGCTTATGTACATGTTTTCAGGTGTTTTTTTAATACTGAACTATGCTTGCTTCCCCCCTGTAGTTGTATCTGCACGCAAGAATGTTCAGACTGAAAGTACAGCTAATTCGTCAAAAAGTAAGTCATTTAATATAATTACTGATACATCCATAAAGTTTCATTCATTGGTATTTGTCTTTCCTGAGATATTAAAGTGTTTTGTCACTTAGCTTGTACGCGCCGGGGTATAAAAAGTATTAAAGTCGACGTTTAACATATTTTAGGGTCACTTAACTGGTTGCTTATTGTCATGCACTTGAATATTAGCCATTTATTCGACTAATTAAGCACATATTGTTGTCATATCTACATAATCTTATGCTACATCCCTAATCCTACCCAATACTTAAACTTAACAACTACCTTAACTACTAACTATTGATAAGGAGCCAATTAGGAATTTGAGGGAAAAATTGTAATTAAGTCATCTGGACAATAAAGACTCTTACGTGCGACTACTGTTCATAGACTTTAGTTCAGCCTTCAACACCATCATTCCACAAAGACTGTGTGTAAAACTGAGCGGATTGGGACTGAGCACCTCACTCTGCAACTGGATTCTGGATTTTCTCTCAGAGAGGCATCAGTCTGTTCGAATCGGCAACAGCGTTTCCAGCACCATCAGACTGAGCACAGGTGCTCCTCAGGGCTGCGTTCTCAGTCCACTTCTTATCACACTCCTGACCCATGACTGCACTGCCCTGCACAGCTCAAACCACATCATCAAATTCGCAGACGACACGACGGTGGTGGGGCTCATCAGCAACAACGATGAGTCGGCGTATAGAGACGAGGTTCAGCAGCTGTCCACGTGGTGCAATGAGAACAACCTGTCGCTGAATGTGGATAAAACCAAGGAAATGGTTGTCGACTTCAGGAGAACTCGCCCCAGCCACACACCACTCAGCATCCACGGTTCCACGGTTGAGATGGTAAAAAACACCAAGTTCCTGGGAGTTCACATCTCAGACGTCCTCACCTGGACGACCAACACCACCTCCATCACCAAAAAGGCCCAGCAACGTCTCCACTTCCTGAGACGGCTTAAGCAAGCCAACCTCCCACCTCCCACCCTCACCGTGTTCTACAGGGGCACCATAGAGAGTGTCCTGACCAGCTGCATCTCCGTCTGGTTTGGAAACAGCACGGTTTCCGATAACCAACGGCTTCAAAGGATCATCAAAGCAGCTAGAAACATCATCGGTGCGTCTCTTCCATCGCTGCAAGACATCTTCAACAAGCGCTGCATCAGGAGGGCCTCCTGCATCGTGCTTGACTCCTCTCATCCTTCACACGGACTCTTCACACTCCTCCCATCTGGCAGACGCTATCGCAGCATCAGGACTCGTTCTTCCAGGCTGCAGGATAGCTTTTTCCCAGTAGCCATTAGACTCCTGAACACACTTACCCCCCCACACACACCCGGACTGCGAACAAATTGACTCCTGCACATCTGCACTTTACACACAAACTCTGCTACAAGCATTTTTGCACTTCTGCCACTTATTTGCACATTTTCCATACATAACTATTATAACCTCCTCTACCTCTATCTCCAAGTATAGTATATTTTTTTGTATACCTTATATTTATTTACTTTGTTTACCACGTGCCGATTTGTTACATGTCTTTCTCTCGTCTGCACTGAAAAAAACTGGAGCCACGTCATCTCGTCTCTCTATGTACCTGTATAGTATATAGCAGAGATGACAATAAAGTTTACTTTGACTTTGACTAAGTTATAAAGTGTACTCAATTATTATAAACTGTTGCCATATTAAAGTGTACTCAAGTGAAAGTATACTACTGTGTGTACACATTTTCTAAATTACATTTTGATTATATATTTTGGTTTTGCAAAAAAAAAAAAAAACTCCATGTGCTCTAATAACTGTGGTATTTGTAGCTATTTTCCATTACAAATATCAACATGAATAATATAAATATTATGTAAATACGCAGGTCAGTTTGCATAAAAACAAAGTAAAATTGAGGACTTATCTTTACAATGAATGAATAAATAAATTAAATGACTGGTTATGAGGATTGAAAACAGTTGGCTTCTGACGTAAGCCATTCTTCCCTATACAGAAATGAAGTTAATAGAAATAACGGTTTCATGCCAACTTTAAAATTCTTTTTAAACTCTGCCTGTTTCTTTGTTCAAATGCTGTATTATAAGTTGTTTTGTTGTTGTTTTTGGTTTCAGGACTTCAGCCTGCAATACAGCAAACCAGTGAAACAGGAGGTTTGTTTGTACCCTTTTCTAGGTTGCTATGCAAGTGTACTGCCTCTCCCTTGCGCCTTGCCAGGGTCAACAGTAAGATAACTCTTCCGCACAAAATATGCAGACGCCGCATGTCTTTATATCGTATAATTGTCGTGAAAGAAGAGTAAAACTGGAAAACACAAAGAATAGCCTTCAGTAAGACTTATTACCGAGCTCGATTTATATGACAATGATCTGAATGAGCTTACTTTTACTAACTTAATACAAATTTCGTTAACTCGGTACAATATAATTATTCCTTTCTGTTTCTCATAAAATCACAAATAAACATACCAGCGATGCCTTCATAAATCATCTCGGAAAGCTGGAGCATGCATACAGCAGAACAAACATGCAGGAACAGACAATAAAGCTATTCCTCCTTTCGAACGGTGTCTTCTCCTGAAGACGTCATCCAGTAGTGACCGGCACTCCCGCACTTCTTCTCCTCGACGCTAGATGTCAGCCAAGCACTACACATGTTTCTCACAACAATCAAAACAAATACCGTGGAGGCAGAACAGCAAGAAACATGTAAACTTTACAGAAAAAATGGGAAAAGAGAATTGCTGGATTGAAATTTTAATTTAGATATTTCATTTGTGTAATTTGGTTCACAGAAATGTGGCTGTTAATGTGTAGGGTGTAAATTATGTATTTTGATTTAGGCCTAATTCAAGTAGGCCACATTTTTCTTATTCTGCTTTCAGCCAAGTTGCATGTTTCTGATTTCTCTTTTATTAGGTGCACCCACTTTGCAGATTGCTCTTGACAAAGCAAAACTAACAATAGAGATGCAAAAGCAGAAGATTCTTCATCTTCAGGAAAAAGTTGACTCCCTGACAGATGACAAACATTTTCTCAGAGCAAGATTGGAGGATGGTGAGTATTACGGTCATGAACTTTAAGAACAATTCTGGCAGTCCGTAAGTTACAACTTGTAATTAGAAGTAATTTTATTTAAATTAAGTAACTTATTCCTAAATTAAATGTGGTAAAAAGTCTTTACCTGTAGTTTTGTTCTACACTTATTTCTAATTGTTCTTTGTCATAGCACTTCTGAGGCATGAAGCCGTAATGTCTCCTGGACAGACACTGTCTGCATCTTCATCCAATACTGCTGCATCCAAGGAGAAGGTGTCCAGTGATGAATCTTCTGATTCCTCAGAATCTTCAGATTCATCAGATTCCGAACCAAGAACAAAGAAGAAGAAAAAGGATAAAAAATCCAAGAAACTGAGGGTTGATTTTAGGAGAGGTATATTTATTCAATCAAAAATATTAAAAGGTATAGTTCAACCAGAAGTGAAAATTAAGGTTTTAAAGGCACAGTAAGATTTAAAAAATAAATAAATAAATAAAATATCCCAAAAACACTAGAGCAGTGTTACATATTTTGTTCAGATGACTACTTATTATCTCAAATGTTTCCAAGTATTTGTTATGTATGTAACAGATGTTATGTAAATAACAAGACAATAGAGTTGTCAGTGGCGTCATATCCGCCTTAGTCGGTTTACGGCTTTTACGACTATAGAAACCATGACAACACTGGTAACTGTGTTGCTCCAAGACTGCCGCCGCCTCCACTGTACAAAATGCTTACACTGCGAGAGAAAGCGGTAGCTATGCAGCAATTTTACAGCTTGCTACCTCCCTTATGAAAGGGTTTTAATCTTTAACTCTTGGATTCTTTACAAGTAAAGTTTATGTAAGTACAGGGTTAGGGTTTTTGATAAGTTTATTGACACTTAACATGTCTGAAGTCTGGCTATGTAAATTAACACAGTATATGTTATAGATAATTATTAAACAGTTTTGCAAATTATGTGGGTACGTTCAAATGTACTTTTACTATTATTGCTTTGAAAACGTAAACCTGCACAGCATTATCACACCATTGAATAAGACAAATTTTGATAAGATCTATGACCCATTTATTATTCAACCTCACATTACTTCCAACTAATTCATTATAATGAGAGAAAACCATGCTCCTTCTCAGCATCATCACGCTCTGCCATTGTTGTTGTTTTCAATGTGCCTCCTCTAGCAGTGAAAATGACTTGCTGTACCTTAAGGGTAATCTGCTCACCTATCTAGTTATTAGGGGTCAAGCAGCGAAGCTGTGTAGGCACATATTGTTTTTATTGTTGGCCTTTTATTCAAGTTTAATATCCAAATGTTAGTGAGAAAAAAAAATAAAACTTTTAGATATCATAATGCATATGTGATAAACATTGTTTATGCTCAATTTGTATTAGCTCGTTGGACAATATTTAATAAAGAACATACAAATTACCTTAACTGGAAGCGATGCAACCTGTTTTACAACAGAATCACATTTGTTGTCATGACCACATTTTGGTTTTATAGTCTGTTCTTAAAGCAATAACACACATCAAAATTCTAATTCTCATTATTAAAATAATTCTCACCTTTGTTATATCGGACTTGTACAACATTCTTCTTCCTTCTTTCCCCTCCAGTAAAAAACCCTGAAGACTCCATCAAACGCTACCACAAAGTGTTACACCTGGTAAATGGTGGCTTCACTAAAGCTGAAGCGTACAACAAAATGAATGTTGACAGAAACACAATTGTCATGCAAGCCCCCATTGCTGAGTTGGCAGTTGCAAATCCTGAAGAATACAAAGGAGTGAGAGCCACTTTTAAAATGGGAGAAAGCATCCAAAAACTTTCTGATGTCTGTCTTGCAAGGTGCCTGGATCAACCTAATGTAGACATGATAAAAAAATTGAAAGAGAGCAGTGCCCTTCTTGATATATCAAAGAAGTGAGGTATACTTGTTGCTTAAAAGGATTGTACACCCAAAAATGAAAATTGTCATTTACTCACCCTCAAGTAGTTCCAAATCTGTATGAGATTTTTCTTCTGCTGAACACAAGGGAGCTATTTGGATGAATGTTTGTAACCAAGCAGATCTTGGGCACCACTGACTGCTATAGTAGGAAAAAATGCTATGGTAATCAATGGGGGCCGAGATCTGCTTGGTTGCAAACATTCTTCCAAATAGCTTCATTTGTGTTCAGCAGAAGGAAAAAAAATCATTCAGGTTTGGAACTACTTGAGGGTGAGTAAATGACAATTTTCATTTTTGGGTGTACTATTCCCTCAATAGTCAATGTTTTGTTAATACAAATCATAAAAAAAAAAATGTTGTAATGCGTAGTTGTAAAGTTATGTGTAATGTTACTGTTATTAGTGACCATTCTCGAATCAGTTTTAAATATTGATTTTAGTTTTGCATATCTTTTAGGTTGAGTTTTATGTAAATAATATACAACTTGCCAGTTGATTAAAGGTGTGCTGATATTTAAACTTTTGTAAAATAAAAGGTGTGTTTTACCTTTTCATTTCTGTGTTTTTTTGGGGGGGGGGTTACACGCTGATGAGTATGTAACTTAAACTAATCATCTTGGATATACTGGTGCAAAATAAGGCACATTATTGCTAATTCATTATTAATTACGTATAAAGTAACATGAATTCATGACTTGTTAGTGTATCATTATGTCATGACTTTACTTGGGGGGGCACATAATTGTTTACTCAATATTAATTACTTATAAAGTAATATGAATTCATGACTTTTTAATGCATAATTAAGTCATGAGTTAATGACCAACCCTAACCTAACTCTGACATTTAAAAAAAAAAGATCAATTATACATGTTTTATAAACTCATGTAAATAAGATTTTTTTTGTGCATTTTGGTGGTTTGTAAAGAAGTAGAAGAGCAGAGGTCCTGTGGCTGCATTTGGATGGAGAAGGAACTGAATGGTAGAAGGAAAGTTGACTTTTTGAAGGGGCAATTGTGGCTCAAAAGAAGAGCAAGAACACAAGACAAACATCTGACTTCAGTGCATTATGATGATATGACAGTAAACCGATCCATAACATAACCAAAGCGATAACCAGCATCTCTATGCTAATACTGATTTTAAATTGAAAAATTGCATCTGCTTAATGAATGCATTATTGTAGGACAGCAGCAGTAGAATCACTCAACATTGGATGAGACAATTGTTCTTAATTGTGAATGCATCACTGTATGTTGGATGAGTTAGGTGAAATCATTCACTGATGTTTGTGACAGCTGCAGGTGACAAATTTCTAAACGATTTTGCATTGTGCCATCTTTCTTTTAGAACATGTTTGATTTAGTTTACCACAAAGTGTTAATTAATACATTAACTAACATGCAGGAACTAACATGAATTAAGGCGGTGCTATTCATGCCTTAATTCATATGACTCATGTCGTAGTTACGTTAGTTCTTCATTAGTTCTTGATTAATACATGTCTTAGCTCATCATTAGTTCATAGTCAAGAAATTACTAATTCACGTATTAGTACATGCTAATTCATGTACTGTTATTACAAAGTGTTACCCGTTTAACCAACATGTTAAGAGACTTGAGTGGTATTTACCAGTGTTAGGTTGAAGAAAGTATGTAAACAGCAAACTTTTAGAAGAAATAGGACGAAAGGCAAAATGAGCAAGTCCCAGAGCTCAGCCATATGCGGCTGGTCTGTTTGAACAATGCGGTCAAAATGAAAGACCGAAGGGGCCAGCACATGGCGCATGCACACTCACGCAGACACTCATTCCAAAATGGTGACACCAGCGGAGCACCTGTTATTTCAAATAAACCCCTATAACCATAATGTTTTTTAAGTAATGCAGCACTTTTCTGCCTAAGTGAATAAAGCGCTCTAAGTATTTCGACCACAATAATCAAGGAATAACGCGGTTAATTCTTGTTTAAATGAGCGCTTTTGCTCTCTCTGGCTTGCTCTCATGTAGTGCATATGCGTAGATCCACACAGTATTTTCTTTATTGAGCCACCTCGTTGCGTCAAGCAGCTGTCAAATTGGAAACAAAATGGCTACCAGTGGAGAAATTGTTGCCGATCTCATACAGATAGTGCCTGCAAAGAGTTCGATGACCCCAGCGACGCACCATCCCTGCAACATAGTACCCAACATGGGCTCCCCGCAAACCGCCGAGCCATCGCAAGCATGCCGCTCTGTGCAGCATATTCTCGCATAATGAATGTATCTGCATAAAACTTAGTTTGAACAACGTGAGGTCGGCAGGGAATCATTAGATCATCCCAAGACCTCCTGAAGCGAACACGCAGCTGGATCCGTCCTGGCCGCCCCTGATAGACAAATATACTTTTGGACTGCTGCTGCACAATGCTGAAACCAACCCTCAGCGGTCCCCATCCTGGTCTCCACCGATACAGCCAGTGACTTTTGGGCTGTGACTGGACACCATATCTGAGCTTCAACAGGATGCATCATGGGATCCGTTTGGCGACCCGTGCCTTTCATCGTCACCCCCTTCGAGTCCGACATGGGCGCAATGGCCAGCATCATTGGTTGAGGCAGCTGCAGTGTCACCGCATGCATTCTTGGGTACATCACGGCTCCCATCACCGATAATCGACAAGCTCAGAGACTTTTGCGGCACTTTCATTGTCTGCAGATGCTGTGGATGGGAGCATCCCCACTCCACTATGAAGATAATCAAAGGGGCTCTGGCCTGCACTCTGGATCAAGTAATCAAGGAGGACATGAAGGAGAACTGTATAGGGTGCTCTGTGAAACACCCAAGCCAGCGTCGGCACACGTGCCTGTACGACCCCGAACCGTTTTACTTCTTTAACAATTTTGAAAAGATGATCAAAAAGCTGTACAGACTGTGGTTTAAACATGTCATCACGAAAGCGGTCGCGGTGTGCAATCCCGACCCCTCGCCCATGAAAGTACAAGGCGCTATTGAGGCCGTCATGTGTGAGCTTAAAGATTAAATAAATGTACGGGAGAAATTGCACGAGTTCAAACGTGATGTTCAAGGGTCAGATTATGACTGGGCTATAGATGACGCATATAATTTCTGTAATTTGCGCACATGCGAACCACCTCAGGTTGCTGTGTAAACACTGAACTATGCGATCAAAATCTTTCTGATAATTTTTACATAACTCATTTTATTTAAAAAAAGTGACTCAAAAAACTGTGTCATTATTGCTAGAGGTTTATGATGGATGACAAGCAAACCCTGGGTATTTTGAAGATGAAGGTGTGTGTAATATAAATAATAAACAAGTTGCTACATGGTTATCTGGTGAGGATACATACACATTACATAAACCAATCAGGTTTAACTTTAGAAGGAATAGAGTCTTTATGACTAATATCGATTCTCAAGGGCAAGCTGACTTGGTGGACATGTCGGCTTACGTGGAACAGAATGACGATAAGTGCGACGGCCCATGTTTGTAGTGTGCAGTTCCATCAAAAGCAGCCATGGAGGAAAGCGGCTTTTACGTCACGCTCCCAAGCAATGCATCTATGGATGATTTCCCGCACAATACCATATCAAGCTACATGACAAAACTAGCCAAATCGATTGAACTGAATGGTAAATGGGAAGTAGGATTAGCTGAAATCCATTACCCGCGTACATGGGATACACTGGTAGAAGAAGATGCCTTATTTTACGTAACCGGAGGGATGCCAGTACCATCAACCCTGCAATACAAGCTAAAGGCGGGACATTACAGAGATATTGAAAAACTAATCAGTGAGACGAACGAGGTTCTAGGAATATCAAAATTAAAATTTGACTCTAGCGTGATAAACAAAATGTATATGGTTGGACCACCACACGTTGCCTTTAAAGCGAAATGTAACCTTGCACGGATGCTGGGGTTTGTTCCTGATGTATTTCAGAAGATTGGTGAAAGACCATTGGCTCCGAATCCCGCTGACACATGAACCGGTTTTTACACGATTTATGTATATTCAGACATTTGTTGAGCATCAAAGAGTGGGTGACAGCTGCGTGCCTCTTTTACGGAGCGTACATATAGCTGGGGAACACAACTCGATGGTCAGAATATCTTATGACAGGATTCATTACGTGTCGCTCTGCAAGAATCACATTTATAATATAGTCATCCAGTCTGAGCAGAACAAGGCGATACCCTTCCGATACGGAAAAACGTAAAACTGCATTTCAAGCCGGTTAAGCAGTACTACCCCCAATGTACAGCGCCGACAGCTTTTCAGATCCACATAGATATGTGGAATACTACAGAAACCAGGCGGGTAATGGGCTACCCGGATACAATGGCTGTCCCGTCATGTACGGTGGGGGTCTGGGAGGGCTTATTCGAGGACTCCTCAGAATGGCAGTGCCGTTTCTGAAAAGGACTTTCAATATGGCGAAACCGCATTTAGAATCGTCCGCACAAAATATCGTTAAAGACGTGGTATCAGGAGCCATGACGAGACAATTGACAGCGCAACCGCAAGAGGGATCGGGGCTCATGGTGCTTGTGCGCAGCAAGCGTCATAGACCCCCTGGGGAACGAATTACTGTCACTAAAAAATGCAACGCAATACCCAAAAGAGGCACAGTATTCAAAAAGAAGGTGGCCAAAAAAGTACAGAGAAGATACGTTTTCTAAAACTATGGCCCTCATACACAACATGTCGGAAGAGTGTATGAAATCAGAATTGGATATTTTTGCATTACCATACACACAAGCAAGCATTGATAAAAATATATATACGTGGAAGTGCCACCACTCTCAGCCTTAACTGATAATGCCCCCCTGGAGTTTTTTATCACTGGTAATGGGGAAGATTACCTAGATCTCAACAACATGCTACTGCATCTCAGGTGCCGGATCACAAGAGCTAACGTTGCAAACATTGACACAGGTGCAAAAGGTGGGTGTCATAATTTATCCGATCGCTTTGATTTTCTCACAAGTGGACGTTTCCCTAGGTGACGGGCTAGTGAGTCAATCTAGCAACACGTACCCTTACAGAGCAATGATAGAGTGCCTGCTTAATTATAGTGTTGGTACGCTCTCCAGACAATTTATCTGCGGGTTGTTTTTGAAAGACGGCAGTGGAGGAATGGATGAGTCAGACCCACAAGGCATTAACGCGGGGGTAGAGAAAAGAGCCGCATTTTAAGCAAGAAGCAGGGTTTTCGATTTTATGGGGCCAATACACTCTGACATATTTTTTCAGGAGCGGCTAATGCTAAACAGGGTCGATGTCAAAATTAAAATGGTCCGAAACAAAGATGAATTTTGTCTCATGAGCAAAGCTGCTGCTGAGCAGTACTCGCTCAAAATGGTATCGGCTTATATGTCAAATAAAAGCCAAGCCTTGATGGGCCAGATGGATGGGCCCGTGGCTGGATTGGTAAAGGGCAGAGAGCTCCAGTCCGACTCAGACGCCAGCAAGGTGGAGGTGGAGTACTGGTTTGGGCTGGTATCATCAAAGATGAGCTTGTGGGGCCTTTTCGGGTTGAGGATGGAGTCAAGCTCAACTCCCAGTCCTACTGCCAGTTTCTGGAAGAAGACCTTCTTCAAGCAGTGGTACAGGAAGAAGTCTGCATCCTTCAAGAAAAACATGATTTTCATGCTGGACAATGCTCCATCACACGCGTCCAAGTACTCCACAGCGTGGCTGGCAAGAAAGGGTATAAAAGAAGAAAAACTAATGACATGGCCTCCTTGTTCACCTGATCTGAACCCCATTGAGAACCTGTGGTCCATCATCAAATGTGAGATTTACAAGGAGGGAAAACAGTACACCTCTCTGAACAGTGTCTGGGAGGCTGTGGTTGCTGCTGCACGCAATGTTGATGGTGAACAGATCAAAACACTGACAGAATCCATGGATGGCAGGCTTTTGAGTGTCCTTGCAAAGAAAGGTGGCTATATTGGTCACTGATTTGTTTTTGTTTTGTTTTTGAATGTCAGAAATGTATATTTGTGAATGTGGAGATGTTATATTGGTTTCACTGGTAAAAATAAATAATTGAAATGGGTATATATTTGTTTTTTGTTAAGTTGCCTAATAATTATGCACACCTGATATAGGGTGTTGATGTCATTAGACCACACCCCTTCTCATTACAGAGATGCACATCACCTAATATGTTTAATTGGTAGTAGGCTTTCGAGCCTATACAGCTTGGAGTAAGACAACATGCATAAAGAGGATGATGTGGACAAAATACTCATTTGCCTAATAATTCTGCACTCCCTGTACACGAGAATGGGTGCTGAAGTCTATTGTCGAACCCGTCACTAGAATCCATAAGGGAACGTGGTATAGTCAGACAGTAGCTGCCGCTTAGTGTACACAACCTTGAAACACTTGCTGACTGTCTTATTTTTCAAAAGGAAGCCCCTTTTATCCCACACAATCTGCTGCGTGGATGTCCTGATCTCTCTAGGGGGGGTCATGTAGGTTACTCACAAAATCGTGAACCAAGTCTGTGAGTGATGCGATATTAACACTTTTGAATTGGTGTTGTGCAGGGTGACCCCTTTCACTTTTCATGCTTGTTTTGTGGTTCTGTACCCATTTTTGTGCCCCCCTAAGACAGTCTTTTTATCATGATACAGCATGCTTGTGCCAAGACATTATGGACCACCCCCAAACAAACAAAAAAACAGGACATACTCACTAAGCGCATGATTGGTGAACGGCTTTACCGCTCATTTTATTTTGCTATAACAAAGTTTACATATAAGTAAATAACAAAGGTATATAACATTCGGGATAATATGTGAGCGACAATTACGCACATGCACACTCAGTTATTTCATTATACACATCTGTCGGGGTTCTGCTTAATACTCTCCATATGCCAGAAAGCACAAATCTTTGCATATATATCAGTAGTGTGATGCGGGTCTATAACGCCGCTTATCAAATCGTCCACCTTGCTCACATTTTTCAGCTTATTTAAAACAGCTGCAATAACCCTTTGAACAATTGCGGCTGGTGGGGGATTCGGGTTACCCTTCACTATAACATCGTCCAACCATGGCATATACAGTTTTTTTTTTTTTTTTGATACCCTTTCAAAATTGTGTTGAAGATAATACGGTTCTGGACCGTTGTAGCAGGCATGCCATCGCAGGTTCGTAAAAATATGCTGCACACGCCTTGCATTCTTCATCTATTATTGTGTCCAATAGCCATGCGATTGTGGCAGCTATGAATTTTATAGATTGTAGCCGCCGCATGCTTCGGCCTTTGGTGTCTCTCGACGCCGCTGCAACCTCCATAAACCCCCAGTTGAACACTTCATCCACATGCCCATTCATTTCTTCTTCTGCCAACCATCCACCACCAGAACCTGTGCGGATAAAAACATTCAGTCTTTCCACAATTTTAAAACAGTAAATTTATTGATATGATCGAAAACTTGCCTAAATGCCAGTCACTTTCATCACTAGCCTTACACAGCATCCGTAATTCACTTGATAACACAGAAAAAATTTTGGTCAAAAATGATCGCAATGCTTTTTCACAATAGCTACAATTCAATCAGTTCTAAAATACGGCGAAAGAAATTTTACATACCTCCATTTTGGCATCTTTATCTTTGGTGTCGTGAGTTGATCATCTATGTCGGCTAGTTTCAAGTTGTATATGTATTTTTGCTCACCAGCTGAGCTCTTAATAAAGTGGTAACTTTTGGGGTGGGGGGGCTGTTGGACCGCCCTCTCCCCTCTGTGGGGGCGGGGGGTACATGCGTTGGATACACTCACCCACAGAGTGGCGCTAGCGATCTCTCTACCATCGGTTGAGTTATAATCGCAGGGCACACTCACACACCTTTCACTTACACATGCACTCCTATGGGCAATTTAGCAAGTACAATTAGCCTCAGCATGTCTTTAGACTGTGAAGGGAAACCGGAGTACCTGGAGGAAATCCCACGGAGACATGGGGAGAACATGTAAGCTCTACACACATGTAACGCTGGTGGAGACTCAAACCCTGGGGCAACGGCGCTCACCACTGTACCACCATGCCGCCCATGTAATTTTTGATCCAGATGTATCCCGATCAGCGCCATTAAAGGAGGGGGGGGGGGTGTGGCCAGGTGTGAATGGTTCATGCATACACATGGAGGTTGCTACATATTCAATGAAAGAAGCCCAGAAATAGTGACATGAGTTGGATAGTTAGATAGATAGATAGATAGATAGATAGATAGATAGATAGATAAGAATGTTGCAACTACACCATTTAGTCATCTTCCTGTAGACTTTAGTGATCAGAGATCTAGGATCAAAACAAACTGTCACCATTGTTTACTATGCAATGTCTGTACTTTGATGCCAAATTATGAACTTCACATAAATCTGACATATTTACAAAGCACACTAAGATTAAGATCAGTTTAATGCCACAACAAATATGTAAGAAATAATTCATAACAAATTAAGTTTATGATATTGAATTAAATGTGTGACCATGCCCCAGTCAGTGAAAGTGTTTTTCCTACCCCTAGACCTCAGAGGGTTAAGTTGTTTACTAATTTGGGCTTAACGTTGCTTACTTTGGTCTCAAGCCAAAGTAAAGGGAAATGTGAACTTGACCTGCAGTTCAGCAATAGGTGTGAAGTGCTTAGTCTCCCTGTGGGTAGTTAAAAAATACTTTGTGAGCCATGTATAGTCTTCTTCACCACGCAGTGGTTGTTTCAAAGATTGCTGTCTCAGATCTACATGCAATCTCTTGTTTCTGTGTTAAGCAAAGGTGGCCACCTGTGTCGAAGTCCTGTGTGGCAAAACGCATTATCTTGTTTTGCCCAAGTTCCCTTCATATGCCTGTTGTCTATAGCAAAATACAAAAGAGGGGAAAAAAGCCACCCTTACACACACATTCTCTACCACCCCATGTGAAGAGGCAGAATAGCTGAAACCAGCAAAGTTGACCTAATACTTTTTCTCGTTTCTCCAGAACTACTTGGGCCATAATGATGTGCTTGGGCTCATTTATAAAGTAAAAATTAAGATCTTTAATTTGATGTATATCTTTAAAGTGCACTGTGAATTTGCTCCCCTGGTGCTCAGATTTGGTAATGCACCTAGCATCAAACTGCTCAAGTGCTCTGTACTGCAAAGCCCAGATTCTGAACTCGCATTTCTGAGAGTAACTGAGAAAATGAGTCAGCAGGGACTAATTTTAATGACATGAAAGTCATTGCACAGTCTAGAGGTGTGGAAAAATTGGACATTGGTAGTCCCGGGAGGGGAGGCATATTGGCTCTGTTATGTCTTAGGCTTTAGGCGAGAAGTTTGTTTTTGTTTTTATACTGTGTCCTCGCTTCATGATAGCTGCCTGTGGTTCATTCCACAAACCCAGAAGAGATCATACCTTGGAGAGACAAACAGCGGAGCGAGGGGTGGGAGAAACCGCCTACAGGAAGAGATTCGAAGCTGCCCCAACTGGTGCACAAAAAGTTGTAGTTGGGTATA
Organism: Brienomyrus brachyistius; assembly: GCF_023856365.1. Taxonomy (NCBI): domain Eukaryota; kingdom Metazoa; phylum Chordata; class Actinopteri; order Osteoglossiformes; family Mormyridae; genus Brienomyrus; species Brienomyrus brachyistius. Next base: position 2,459,599 of record NW_026042307.1, read on the forward strand.
ACTTGCCTGTGTGACCTATTCTTTGGGGTCAGGACAGGCCTGAAAGTTAGCAATTATTTTGAAGGGTTACTCAAACTACTGGGACATTAAACATGTCTGGTCTCTATGTGGACCACAAATGTTGAACTTTAATTTGATGCATAATTTGGCTTTGTGGCCTGATGCAGGAATGCAAACAGGCCTCATTTAAGGCATCTGGACAGATTGTCAGGCGCATCCCAAGTCTATGTCCCCTCATCCCATATGTGAGCTGTGGGTCGCACTTAAAATACTTGAGGCTGTAATACTTGGGGCAAAGATTACAAGGTCTTAAACATTAGACATTAAGGAATAAAGACTATACCTGCATGTTACTAGAGAAGTGTCATTTTGTTTCACATTAAAAGTGCATACAAGAAAATAGCGCATAGGAGAAAACAGGGGAAAAAATCAGGAGCTGTCTTCCTTGGATGTGGTAACCATTTCTCAGGCTCCCTCTCCAGAATTGAACCTTGATTCCCCATGTACAATGTTTTGTGATTTAAGCTAAAATAAAGGGAAATGCAGATCTGCTCAAGATGTGCGTTCTGGCTTTCGCAGTATGTTGGGGGATGGGTAGCTGTCTGTGTGCATCACAGAGGTGTGAAACTGCCATCAATCAAACAAAAGCCCTGGCAGCAACAGGAGGACAGACACTGCCTATAATGATCCTAATATTTTGTTGGATTACTCTAAAACCACTGAGGTCATAATCCAGTTATTTAAAAGGTTATTTGTCCCAGCACCTGGCCGTTGCTTAAAATGTTACTTTGATGCAGTTTCCTCAACTGCTTTTCATGACCCTGAGTAAGACTAAATTATGTGTGGCCCAATGTCTCTAGGAATATTATAGCACGTTTCCTACTGCCACAGGCACAAACCGTCGGAAAGGCAGTGATTCAAAGATATCACATTAAACATTATTCAAAAATGAATATACCTATTTTTTGACAGAAATGTGTAACTTTATTGCACATTCATAAACATAAAACAGAATAAAATGGGGCAAACTGGGGTGCAGGGTTTCACAACCAGGAGAGCAAAAAGCCAGAGAGAACAAAAGCTCCTCCCCAACATTTATTTTTCTGATTGATAAAAATAAAATAATGTCTTGTCCCTCTTGTGTGCTGTACAACCTTGGCCAGAGGTTGGCTTTCTTCCGGGAATGGTTAACCAGCCAGCCAAAAGTCTGTATGCCTGGGTGACAGGCACACTCAGGTGAATGGGCATCCACACACATGTGAATGCCCTGGCTGTTCCTGGAAAAAAAACATGTACCCAGATTCTTCTTCATTTGTACTGTGATGGATTCACTGGCCCTCAGAGGCTGTGACTACTGGCCCGTGGTAGTCACATACCACCTCACCAGCCTGGAACTGCCGGGTGGCGCAGACTCCCTTCCCTGCAATGTCCGTGACAAGAAGCCCCTTCCACTTTTTCTTGTGGAAGAGCTCCTGGATGTGGCTTGAATCCATGGCAGTGTCCACTAAACCCACTGGTCTACAGTCCTTGAGGATGCTGGCCACGCTTGGAATGTTGCTTCTCCAGCCTTGGTTCCTGATATGAGCGTCGACCCGGGACTTGGTTGGCTGCCGTCTACCAGTGTGCTGTCAAGAACAAAGTAAATTGTTAGGGTCCCTTAACTATCTACATAGTCTTCTTATCAGTAAAAATGTCATTAGTGCTACAAACAATACTCACAGAGGACATACTGCACACGCATCCTCATCTGGGCCTTCAGCCAGCGCTCATAGAGCTGTCGCTGAAGCCAGCCCGACGTCTGTGTGCGTGCAGTCTTGTCTGGGACGTCGCCATCCAGGGTCACGAGGTGGGTTCGAAGGAGCTGATCGAACGCTGCCTGGACATCCATCTGTTGCTTGGACTCCAGGGCAACATCCCGTGTGGCGCCATGGGCAGAGCAGCTAGATTCTTTCTCTGCAGTCAGCACTGTGTGTGTGTGTTGGTCTATGTGATTTAGAGGGACAATTTACCTGACATCTCACCAGCACTACAAGGACATTTTGAATTATAAGGACCAAGTCAAGGTCCCCGTAATTCGGAGAGTGTTTCTACGTTCCTTATGTTGTAATTAACATATTCTCTAATTTTCTTTGAAAGTCCTTATAACCTTATACCAACCTGATTTTGAGTGTATCCGAGTGTATAGAACTGCGCGTGCTGTAGGCTGGTTGCAGTACTGCACTTCGATACACATTTTCGATACACTAACTGAAATTCGCGCTCTCGCTCGTGATTGGCTGGTTTACCGCGCATGTCTGTTCTACTCCGACCACATGGCTAATTTGCATTCCGCGTTCAGCATTCAGGCATGCCACGGGACATAGAATATAGAACGCGTCAGATTTGTTATTGAATGAGTTTTGCGTCCAAGAAGGAGCCTGGAAGAAGGGAAGATTATTTTGGATATTTCGTTCGACCCCACTGGCACGAGCAAGCATCTTTGTCAGGTAAGAAAACATACTGGGGCAATGGGGTGAATGTTTATGTAGTTTGGTATGATACTGATCATTCCATGTAAGTTAACGTTAAAGTTGATTATATTCATGCAATCGTTGCACTAGGTGTCACGCCCTCTCAGGCGGAACCCACCGCCCACTCCTCATCAGCTCCGCCCGAGTAGGCAGGGTTCCCCAGGTAGTATGTCTCACTAATGAGACTCCTAGATAAGCCAGGAACACCGACAGCTCACTGCGAAGTATTGTGCCATGTCAATGAGCCTTACCAAGCATTTACTTGTCTTTCGTGTTCCCAGTATTCCTTACCTGCTCCATGTTCCTGCTGTGCTTACCTTACCTTGTCCTCTTCCTTTCCCCAGACTCGCTCCCGTACCTTACCTGCTGAGACCGGCTTCTCCTGTTCCCCTTCCCCTGTGTGGTCGTGTCCCGTGTGATCGTGTAGGACTGACCTTCCGGCTATCGATCCCAGCTTTCGGCTTTCGACTACCCATTACTGATTACCCCTTTGCTCCATCTCTTACTGAGCCTGCAATAAACCGTCTTGCTGTGCGCATTTCTGGATCCCTGTTTGGTTATTCTGCCTTCGGTCACACTAGGTATGTGAATTAAGTAATAAAAATAACTTAAGTAATGGCTTCAATAAAAAAAAAACAATGATAGTTCCATGTGCGTTTTAATTAAACTTAATGGACTTTTTGTGTAGTTTGAAATACAGTATTAAAAGCTATCATATGTAGCCAGTGTCATGCCCGGCTCGTACGCTCCTCATGTGTGCCACGCCCCCTGATTACCCACGTGTGCTTCCCTGATTGTCTCCTGCTGTGTCCGCTTCCTTTGATTAGTCTTTGTGTATTTAAGTCCTGGTCTGACCTGTTCCCCTTGTCCGTCATCGTGGTTTGGTGGATATTCTCTCCCGTTTGGTGTTTCCTGATCCCTGTTCCCATTAAAATCCTGAGATTCTGAACTTCACCAGCGCTGCTAAGCTGCCTACGCAGGCAGCTTCCCCCCTCCGGGGAGAGCGGCCAGTCACCGTGGAACTGCCACCGCCCCTCGAGCGGTATTGCTTCCGGAAAGAGCGGCTGGCCAACAAGGGGGCCAGCGCAGTGCAGGATGCCATCCCGCGTGTGCCTTGGAGACTTAAAGGGGCCACGCCCGTCCTACCTGCAAGGGACTTACCGGTCCCGCCCCCTGTGGCCCCAGAGCCCGAGCAGCCAACTCCGCTGCCCCATGCGGACCCCGCTCCTGTGTAGCCGCCGCCACTGCCTGCAGACCCCGCGCCCGACCAGCCGCCGACGCTGCTGGCGCAGCCGCTACCTGCGCAGCCACCGCCACCTGTGCAGATTTCTCTGCCTACACTGCCTGCGGACCCCGCGCCCGACCAGCCGCCACCGCTGCTGCTGGCGCAGCCGCTACCTGCGCAGCCGCCGCCGCCTGCGCAGACTCCTCTGCCTACGCTGCCTGCAGCTCCCGGGCAGGCACCCCCTCCGCAGCAGCCTGCAGCTCCTGGGCAGGCGCCCCCTCCACTGCCTGCCCTTGAGACTGTAACCCCTGTGACTCCTACGCCCTCACCCCAGCGACCTCGACCCCGATCGAGCAAGGGGAGGGAATCCAGCAAGGGGAGGGGACACAGACGTAGGACTGGGGTCCCTCCCACCCTGCCCCCTAGCTCGCCCTCCCTCGCCTGTGCTCTGGCTTGGTCGGCGCCTGCTGGTCCTGGCCCTCCGGGTCGGCTGTCACCTGCGGGTCCCCCTCCACAGCCTCATCGCCCTGCCTCGCTCCCTCCCCCAGCTCCTCGTCGGCCGCCTGCGGGTGCCCCTGAGGCGGCTCCTCGGTCGACTGCTGGTCCCCCACCTCCTGCGCATAGGAGGACGTTGCCGCCTACTGCGGCTCCCCCCCTCTCCTTGCCCTCGCCCAGGTCCCTTCCAGCTCCTTCGTCCCCTTCCCTGGTTCCCCCTTCAATTTCCTCCTCGTCCCCTCTGTCGGTCCCTCGCCCTGTCTCCTCGGCCACTCCGAGGTCCCCGCTGGCTCCAGCCTCCCGGCCGCCTGCAGCCCCTCCGGCTGCCTCCCGTCGCCCACAGGAGCTCCCTCGGACAAACCTTTACTCCCCCTCCTTCTCGCCCTATACCCCTGCCTTTGTCCCTCCTGTCTTTGTCCCGCCTGCTTTTGTTCCTCGCCCATCTGTTCTGCCCTTTCATGCTCCTGGTTTCCCAATTTTCGCTCCTTGCACTCCCGCTCCTAGTGTCCCGCATGTCCCTCCTGTTTCTCCCTTCTTGATCTGTCTCTCCGCTTTCCCGGTCCTGTGTCAGCTCCTGTCTTACGTTCTGTCTCTTGCCATGTTTTGTGCTTCAGTCCTGTTTCCCGTCCTTCATTAATTTTGTTCTTCTTTTCCAGGTCCCATTACCCTCGTTCCGTCCGTTGCCTCCTCCTAGGCGCGCCCAGAGAAGCGCGCCTTTGGGGGGGGTTCTGTCATGCCCGGCTCGTACGCTCCTCATGTGTGCCACGCCCCCTGATTACCCACGTGTGCTTCCCTGATCGTCTCCTGCTGTGTCCACTTCCTTTGATTAGTCTTTGTGTATTTAAGTCCTGGTCTGACCTGTTCCCCTTGTCCGTCATCGTGGTTTGGTGGATGTTCTCTCCCGTTTGGTGTTTCCTGATCCCTGTTCCCATTAAAACCCCGAGATTAGCCCTGATTTTTACCTGTTTGCCTGATCCTTGCCCGCCTTCTCGCACGATCTCCTGTCTGCTCTCCCTCGATCGTGACAGTCAGTAGGCTTTAATTTAGCCACTGGCCTACACGCAGTTTTTGCTAGCGTGCAGGCTGCTCTCCGCTGGCTATACTCCGGCCATGACTTCTCAGCGTACCGCTGGGCTTCAATATTGTAATTAAACTGTGATTAGGTATAGTTATTACAGTTTTTTGCTGTTGATAATTCTTAACAAATTTTAGTAATATATTTAATCGGTATATTTGCTCAATCTGTAGCGCACTTTAGTGACAAATATCTGGTATATGTATATTTCTTTCTATGTATGTTACAGCGAACTTTTTAAAAATATATTTGGTCATGGTTTAGGCCAGTGATTCCCAACCGGGGGTACGCGTACCCCTAGTGGTACGCGAGCACATTACAGGGGGTACGTGGAAAAAAATTTTATATTTAATTTCCCTGATGATGGGTAAATATTATCAGCCATTCCATTAGCTGTGCCCTGGTATAGAAAGAAAATCTATCTGGGATGTGTTGCTTAATGAATTAAATGTTCAAGTTATGGAGATTTAATAAAATGTTTTAAATTTGATAATCAGTTGTACGTTCTACTTTTATTGAATCATCAACACATTTGACAAAGGGGGTACTTGTGGTATGAGAAAATCTCTCAGGGGGTACACAATTCAAAAAAGGTTGGGAAACACTGGTTTAGGCAAACCATGTTTGATATCACTAGATAATGAGTAGTTCCTGAAAACATTACCTTTATATATAACCCCATCTTCTGTATAAGCTTCTACAAAAAAATACCGATGTACATGGACATATATAGGTGTATTTCTGGCAGCGTGCTATAGACATGTCAACCAGTTTATTTTCAGTCAGAGGTGCTTAACTACCGTTTGACTCATTTACAAGTGTCTGGCACACTGTCCTTTCTGTGTGCAATAAAAAGTTTACCATTGTCAAAATATAAACAGAAAAAAGTACGTATTTTGCAGTTGTGAGCACTACTAACTACCATGCCAACTTTTCCAAGTTACAGTTTATACTGTGATGTTGGATCTTATTCTAAGATGCAGTCATTATTTGACCTGATTGGATCATAACAGTGGTAATCTGTACAGTTTTTTGTTGGTAATTCAGACAGGTCTGCATCAGAAAATAGAAAATGCCCCGGAAAAGATGCATGAATCCTAAAGATGAGGCCAAATTTCATGTCACTAAAGGGACAGATAAAGCAGGACTGGATGTTAAATACATCGATTCTATTAAAGGTGAGTGAAATCCTTTGTGTGGCTGATCATGATTACAACTCTTATTACTGTGCCTTACTCATTTTGTTTTTTGTTTTTTTAAATAGGCCGTAGTGTCTTCAGTACTGTATCATTTGAAAAAGGAGAATTTCTATTGGAGTATAGAGGTGAACTAATAAGCAAGCAGGAATGTCAGAGCAGACAAAGGCTTTACCATGACAGTCTTAGAGTCTTCATGTTTTGAGTTCCGTTTTAATGGAAAACTATGGTGGTATGTATCAGAGCAAAGTAATGGACGTATTTTCAAATTATATTCTGTATTACTTTAAGTGTTGTATATTTTCGGAAGCCTTATTAAATGTGGTGACCTAAATCTGTCTCTTGTTTACTTAGAATACTTACTTAGAACACTGTGCACTGTTCAGTCATAAAGTAAAGTATTATATGCTTGTAGCATTGATGCAGCAAAGGAGGATGGGTCACTTGGAAGACTGGTAAATGATAACCATATTAATCCTAATGCAACAATGAAGAACCTAAAGGTGGATGGGAAACCCTATCTGTGCTTGTTCGCTTTGAAGAGCATAAGTCCAGGAGAGGAAATCACCTATAATTATGGTGATTCGGATTGGCCATGGAGATGCACGGTATGTCAAAGTTTAAATTTTGACTTTTAAAAATGACTGTTTCTTAATCCAAATGGAATAAACATAACCGGCTAATTCAATTACAACTCACTGCTGAAATTTTATTACAATTGAACCTACTGGGGCTTTTAAACTGATTGACAGGTCTGTAAACTGGAGGAACTTAAAGGGGCAAGCCCCCCAAAAAACAAAAAATGATATACTTTAGGGGGGGCTTTATTTATATTAGCTTTATTTATGTTTGCTTTCAAAGTTTAGTTTTGTAGTTCAGCACTATTTTCCATTTGTTTCATGCAATGGATGAACATTTTGTTTCTTTGTAAAGTCTGCGTTGAAGAACTATTTGTGGGAGTTTTGAGACTTGAATTTAAAGCTACAACAGAATGCTTGCTGTTTTGTGTCTGGAATCTAGGTAATGTGAAACATAATATTTGAATAATATCCTACATTCCAGTAAAATACCTTCTAAAGAGGTAAATCTGAAATGTCAGATTTGGGATTACTGTAACTATTTTATTTCAGTCTACTTCAATCCTGAAAGTACTGGAAGACTTTGAGTAATAACTGTACAGTTTGGTGTCAAGTTTGACTTTTATAGATTTGTCTGCAGTTGGGATAGGGTTAGATGAAGAATTGGTGTTTGAATGTTGAGTTCAATTTTTCCTATATATTTCTTATATTGTTAGATTTGATTATTTCATTTGACTATGGTGTTTTTTAAGCTTAGAATGTAGCTTTGGTTTTGTAGTTCAGCATTAGTTTCTATTTGTTTCATCCAATGGAAAACAAAGCAAAATTATTCTTGTTCTTCTGCTCATGTTTTCAAGTACAACTTTCTGAGAAACAAGATCTTCATCCAGTTGAGACTCATTCTTTAATTATATATGTGTATGTATCCTAAAAATGTAAATCTAATGTCCAAACCTCTCCTCAGTGGCATCTTAGCCATTCCATTTTTTTAATTAAATTTCAGCACCAGCTCACTTAATTAATTAATTAATTAGTTGAATTCGTTTAAATGGTTGTCAAAGTATTGATTTGCCTTTTACATTTACATTTACATTTACAGGATTTGGCAGACGCCCTTAGCCAGAGCGACTTACATAAGTGCTTTGAGACTCTGCAATGAATTTCCGATGCTAGCTCAATAAGGACCCAAGCTATGAATACTATCTCTGAGAACTCCACTGAGTAGTGCAGATTTTTTTTTTTTTTTTTTTTTTTTAAAAACACACCAGAATAAGAGTCGAGAAAGAATATAGAAGTTCTACGTCAAGTATTTCTGAAAAAGAAATGTTTTGAGTCGTCGCTTGAAGACAGTCAAGGATTCAGCTGTTCGGACATCTAGGGGGAGTTCATTCCACCAATTAGGTGCCAGGACAGAGAAGAGCCGAGATGCGTGTCTTCCTTGTGCCTTGAGGGGAGGAGGGACCAGTCGAGCAGTGCTGGAGGATCGGAGAGATCGTGGTGCAGAGCGTGGTGTGATGAGGTCCTTTAGGTAGGATGGTGCCAGAGAATTTTTGGCTTTGTATGCCAGCATCAGTGTTTTGAATCTGATGCGTGCAGCTACAGGAAGCCAGTGGAGGGAGCGCAGCAAAGGAGTGGTGTGGGAGAACTTGGGAAGGTTGAAAACAAGATGAGCAGCTGCATTCTGAATCAGTTGGAGGGGACGGATGGCGCTCAGTGGTAAACCCGCTAGAAGCGAGTTACAGTAGTCAAGGCGTGAGATGACGAGGGACTGGACAAGTATCTGGGTAGCCTGAGTGGAAAGAAATGGACGTATCCTCCTGATGTTAAAGAGGAGAAACCAACAAGAGCGAGAAAGACTGGCGATATGTGAGGAAAATGACAACCGATCATCTATGGTAACTCCAAGGTTTCTAGCAGAAACCGAAGCACGGATCAGGGAGTTGTCGAAAGAGATCGCAAGGTCCTGGAGGGGGGATGAGTCAGCCGGGATGTAAAGCAGCTCAGTTTTACTAGTGTTGAGTTTTAGCTGGTGAGTGGTCATCCAAGATGATATGTCTGCCAAGCATGTAGAGATCTTAGTGGAGACATGAGTGTCTGAGGGCGGGAAGGAGAGGATGAGTTGAGTGTCATCAGCATAGCAGTGGTAGGAGAAGCCATGTGAGGATATAACTTCGCCAAGAGATTTAGTGTAGAGGGAGAATAGGAGAGGGCCAAGAACCGAGCCCTGAGGGACACCGGTGGAAAGACAACGTGGAGTAGATGTGGATCCATTCCATGTCACTTGGTATGTTCGGCCTTCTAGGTAGGAAGCCAGCCAGCGCCAGGCCAGGCCACCAATGCCAAGACTCCTAAGGATGGATAGGAGAGTTTTGTGGTTGACCGTGTTAAATGCTGCTGATAGGTCAAGAAGGATGAGGACAGATGACAGTTTGGCCGATCTGGCAGCATGTAGCTTCTCAGTGACTGCTAAGAGGGCAGTCTCTGTAGAGTGAGCTGCTTTAAAGCCAGACTGATTAGGATCCTGGAGGTTGTTCTGAGAGAGATAGAGAGAAAGCTGGTTGTAGACTGTACGTTCGAGGATTTTTGAAAGGAAGGAAAGAAGCGATACTGGTCGGTAGCTGCAAGTGTCTGAGGGATTTAGAGTGGGTTTTTTTAGGATGGGAATGACCCTGGCTATTTTGAATGCTGTTGGTACATGACCGGAGGTTATGGAGCCATTAATGATAGTCGTGATGAAGGGGAGAAGGTCTAGAGCGATTGTCTGAAATAATGCAGAAGGGATTGGATCAAGTGGGCAGGTGGTAGGGTTGGAAGATGAGATGACTTTCATGATCTCATCTGCCGTAAGACCAGAAAACTGGGCCAGTGAGGGGGGAGGGAAATCCTTAGTGTGTAGTGTAGTGGATGAGGGAGAGAATGTCTGACAGATTCTGTCAATCTTCTCGGCAAAGAAGTTGGCAAAATCTTCAGCAGTCAGGAAGGAAGGAGCAGGAGGAGGGGGAGGGTTGAGAAGAGACGAAAAGATGTTATGGAGTTTGCGAGGATCTCGTGAGGATAATTCTAGTTTGTCTTTGTAAAAGGCAGTTTTAGCTGCAGTCACGTCCATAGAGAATTTGGATAGCAGAGTACGGTAGGAAGACAGATCTGCATCAAGCTTAGATTTCTTCCACGTCCTCTCAGCTACCCGCAATTCTCTTCGGTTAGTACGTAATGCAGCTGAAAGCCAAGGAGTAGGCCGAGTTTTCCTTGGTTTGGAAGACAGCGGGCAGAGGTTGTCCAAGGATGTGTAAAGTGAGGAGATGAGAGTATCAGTTGCAGACTCCAGTGCCAAGGAGGAAAAGGAGTCAGGGTCAGGAAGGTAAGACAGTGTGCAGGAAGTAACAGAAGAAGCGGAGACAGAGTGGAGGTTTGGTCGAGTGGGGAGGAAACGTTGAAAACTGGGATTGGGCAAGACGGGTAGGGCAATGGTAAAGGATACAAAGTGGTGATCAGAAATGTGTAATTAACACCTTCAGGGAGACCGAAACTACGCTTGATTGCCAGGAACTACACACAACAACAGTTTCAACAGACAGTAAACAGAAAGCAAACAGAGTCCTACCTTACTAGCAGAGAAGTAATCCACAAACAGAGCTTGAAGCACACTGAGTATTGAGCTGGAGTCACCTTCAATTTAAACTCAGTAAGCCCTGCCCCCTAATTAACACCTTCAGGGAGACCGAAACTACGCTTGATTGCCAGGAACTACACACAACAACAGTTTCAACAGACAGTAAACAGAAAGCAAACAGAGTCCTACCTTACTAGCAGAGAAGTAATCCACAAACAGAGCTTGAAGCACACCGAGTATTGAGCTGGAGTCACCTTCAATTTAAACTCAGTAAGCCCTGCCCCCTAATTAACACCTTCAGGGAGACCGAAACTACACACAACAACAGTTCAGGGAGACCGAAACTACGCTTGATTGCCAGGAACTACACACAACAACAGTTTCAACAGACAGTAAACAGAAAGCCTTTTGAGGTGTACCGGTGATTAAGTCAAGAAATACATGGGAGTATTGGATGTTTGCTGCAAATACTTGGGTGGATTCAGGAGAGGTTTTTAAATGGTTAAGCTAACATGCTTTGAGAGACATCATAGTTTTACACCAGAAGGAAGATTAAACATAATTTTCTTAGACTGCCTAAGACTTTTGTGCAGTACTGTACCCTAAATATATACCAAAATTACCTGTGTAGTACTTAAGTGTAAAACATTTTCCTTAAAGAAAGTATAAATTTCAACCTTTTCAAACAGGAAGCACCTTCTGAGACACAACCCAGTGTGGGAGAGGCCTTGTCAAACAGTCCTTTGAGAGATCCTGGTGCATTTTCAGCAGGGCTTTCAGAGGTAATTGCAATTGCAGTTGTTTTACACAGAGTCTTTATGCATAATCCTGATTTTTTTTGTTATATTGTTCTGCACTTTCTGTTGTAGACGGTCACAGAATGCAACCAAAATGAAGCCGCAAGTCATTCAGGGCATGGTCTGGTCAGCAGTGTTGAAAAGGTAATTTGCAGTTAATCCAGTGCTTAATAACACTGTTGATCAGTGTGGAAACTCAGTTTGGACAGCCTTATGTGTAATAAAATAATGTTCATCACTTTACAACTTGATCTATATCAATGTCATATGGTGCCTGCTGTTTTTGACATGCTCCAGTTGATGATATTTTATGGGAACACAAGTAAGGGCCTTATGTGTGTGTATTTTAAGGTGTAATCTAGAATGTGTTATATGAAGCCCATGTGGATTATAGGGACTTGCTTGTCCACTCTCACCTTTCAGAAAAGCCTCTTGGTACCGAAGGTCCTTACTAACAGGTGTTCTGATAAGCCATGTTACTGTAAACACACACACACACACACACTAGATGTGGTGTTGAGTATGGTGTGAACCAGGATGTTATGTGAGGCCCTGGTGATTTATGGGGACCTACTTCTCCTGTGTGTTTCAACATCTATACCTTCTAAAAAGGTAAATCTGAAATGTCAGCTTTGAGATTACTGTAACTACAATATGGTAATAAATTAAATAAATTAATAGTATTCAAGTATTTGATGAATTTGTAAATAGTCATTGAATAGTGTAAAAGAAACTTTGCAGTACATTTATAAGACCACCAAACCACCACCATTCCCCCCATGTCATGGTCCAATTGTTTCACTGTAGACATTATCATAAGCGAAGAAGCTACACATCACCCAACCCTATAATGTACAGTGAATTATGAATGCAGCAATACCACCGTTTTTTCCCAATTATGTTTTCTCTTTGTTGATTTGCTTAGGGTATTCAGGTTAACTATTGAGCCTGCTGACACTATATTTATTCTTTGTTGCAGATGACCACTGAGAAGACTCCAACACTGTGTCCAGAAAAGGTAAACTCGTGATGCAAAAACTTATGGAGAGATTTTATTTACTCATGTAACTTTTTTAAACCCTAACCTGACTAATGCAAAATTTCAAAGACTTCTAGTTCAAGGCTAACCCTCGAGAAATGTGAAAATGGAAACACGTATGAATTAACCCATGGACATTTTTTTTTATCAATTACGATTAAGTAAGACACAGTATGGTTATTTAAAAGAGACTTTTGATGCTGGCCTTAAGATCTAACAGCTTGTAAAAGTTTTGAAATACAATTCCATTTTCAGCAGAATATTTAAAAATCGTATCATAGATAAATATAAATATCACTTCACAGATATTTATAGTAGTCTGTATCATTTGATATCATTCACAGTACAATTAATTGGTTTAATTTTTTTTTTTTTTCACAGTGCCAAAAACATCAACTGGTGTGCGCAACAGTATCCTGCCTGGACAAATGTCTGGAGTGCACAGGATCTGTATCTGCATTTAAATGGCTTGGATATAAATGCACAGGTAGGGAATTTTATCAAACAGTGCAAAGAACAATGGCAGGAAAAGTTTATAAGTCTTGCATGTTTTGTTTTATGTATTTATTACAAACCTTGAACCCAAGCAGATTAAAATGTTGGAAAACATTTTGTAATTCCCCAACAGACATTTTAGTGGTACTGTGGTGAGAAACTTTAAAAGATTTGCAGTTCTACATGTTTTATGTTTTGTTATAGCGTGTTCTGGGATCTGACATAAATCTTGCTTCAAACAATTTCATAGATAATTTCAAATGCTCATCTAGGGTGAGTAAATACGTGGTAAACACTTTCTGCTGTATGCTTTTTATATAATATAATATATAATGTCCATCCATCCATCCATCATCTCCCGCTTAATCCGGAGTCGGGTCGCGGGGGCAGCAGTCTCAGCAGGGAGACCCAGACTTCCCTCTCCCCGGCCACTTCGTCTAGCTCCTCTGGGGGGACCCCGAGGCGTTCCCAGGCCAGCCGAGAGACATAGTCTCTCCAGCGTGTCCTGGGTCTTCCCCGGGGCCTCCTCCCAGTGGGACATGCCCGGAATACCTCCCCAGGGAGGCATCCCGGAGGCATCCTGATCAGATGCCCGAGCCACCTCATCTGGCTCCTCTCGATGCGGAGGAGCAGCGGCTCTACTCTGAGTCCCTCCCGAATGACTGAGCTCCTCACCCTATCTCTAAGGGAGAGCCCAGCCACCCTGCGGAGGAAACTCATTTCGGCCGCTTGTACCCACGATCTCGTTCTTTCGGTCACTACCCAAAGCTCATGACCATAGGTGAGGGTAGGAACGTAGATCGACTGGTAAATCGAGAGCTTCGCCTTTTGGCTCAGCTCTCTCTTCACCATGACAGACCGATGCAGCACCCGCATGACTGTTGACGCCGCACCGATCCGCCTGTCGATCTCCCGCTCCATCGTTCCCCCACTCGTGAACAAGATCCCGAGATACTTAAACTCCTCCACTTGGGGGAGGACCCCATCCCCAACCCGGAGAGAGCACTCTACCCTTTTCCGGCTGAGAACCATGGTCTCGGATTTGGAGGCGCTGATTCTCATCCCAGCCGCTTCGCACTCGGCTGCGAACTGCTCCAGTGAGAGCTGAAGGTCACGGCTCGATGAGGCCAATAGAACCACATCATCCACAAAAAGCAGAGACCTAATCCTGAGGTCACCGAACCGGACGCCCTCAACGCCCTGGCTGCGCCTAGAAATTCTGTCCATAAAAACTATGAACAGAATCGGTGACAAAGGGCAGCCCTGACGGAGTCCAACCCTCACCGGAAACGAGTCCGACTTATTGCCGCCCATGCGGACCAAACTCTGGCACCGGTCATACAGGGACCGAACCGCCCTTAAAAGGGAGCCCGGTACCCCATACTCCCGGAGCACTCCCCACAGGACCCCACGAGGGACACGGTCGAATGCCTTTTCCAAGTCCACAAAACACATGTAGACTGGTCGGGCAAACTCCCATGAACCCTCCAGAACCCTGCTGAGAGTATAGAGCTGGTCCACTGTTCCACGGCCAGGGCGAAAACCACACTGCTCCTCCTGAATCCGAGGTTCGACAATCCGGCGGACCCTCCTTTCCAGGACCCCCGAATAGACCTTACCAGGGAGGCTGAGGAGTGTGATCCCCCTATAGTTGGAGCACACCCTCCGGTCCCCCTTCTTAAAGAGGGGGACCACCACCCAGGTCTGCCAGTCCAGCGGTACTGCCCCCGATGTCCACGCGATGCTGCAGATGCGTGTCAACCAGGACAGCCCCGCAGCATCCAGAGCCTTGAGGAACTCTGGGCGAATCTTTTTGACCACCTCAGCGACCTCCACCCCCGAGATAGGCGAGTCCACCCCCAAGTCCCCACACTCTGCTTCCATATTGGAAGGCATGTCGGTGGGATTGAGGAGGTCTTCGAAGTACTCCCTCCACCGACCCAAAACGTCCCGAGCTGAGGTCAGCAGCGCACCATCCCCACCATAAATAGTGTTGATGCTGCACCGCTTTCCCGCCCGGAGCCGCCGGATGGTGGACCAGAATCTCCTCGAAGCCGTCCGGAAGTCGTTCTCCATGGCCTCACCAAACTCCTCCCACACCCGAGTTTTTGCCTCAGCGACCGCCAAAGCCGCATTCCGCTTGGCCTGCCGGTAGCCGTCAGCTGCGTCTGGAGTCCCACAGGCCAGAAAGGCCCGATAAGACTCCTTCTTCAGCTTGACGGCATCCCTTACCACCGGTGTCCACCAGCGGGTTCGGGGATTACCGCCGCGACAGGCACCGACCACCTTGCGGCCGCAGCTCCGGTCAGCCGCCTCCACAATGGAGGCACGGAACATGGCCCATTTGGACTCAATGTCCCCCGCCTCCCCCGGGATCTGGGAGAAGTTCTGCTGGAGGTAGGAGTTGAAACTCTCCCTGACAGGGGATTCCGCCAGACGTTCCCAGCAGACTCTCACTATACGCTTGGGCCTGCCAGGCCTGGCCGGCTTCCTCCCCCACCAGCGGAGCCAACCCACCACCAGGTAGTGATCGGTTGACAGCTCCGCCCCTCTCTTCACCCGAGTCTCCAAAACATGCGGCCGCAAGTCCGACGACACGATTACAAAGTCGATCATCGAACTGCGGCCTAGGGTGTCCTGGTGCCAAGTGCACATATGGACACCCTTATGCTTGAACATGGTGTTCATTATGGACAGTCCGTGACGAGCACAGAAGTCCAATAACAAAACACCGCTCGGGTTCAGATCGGGGGGGCCGTTCCTCCCAATCACGCCCCTCCAGGTCTCACTGTCGCTGCCCACGTGAGCATTGAAGTCCCCCAGCAGAACAAGGGAGTCCCCAGGAGGAGCGCTCTCCAACACCCCTTCCAAGGACTCCAAAAAGGGTGGGTATTCCGAACTGCTGTTTGGCGCATAAGCGCAAACAACAGTCAGGACCCGTCCCCCCACCCGAAGGCGGAGGGAGGCTACCCTCTCGTCCACTGCGGTAAACCCCAATGTACAGGCGCCCAGCCTGGGGGCAATAAGTATGCCCACGCCCGCTCGGCGCCTCTCCCCGCGGGCAACTCCAGAGTGGAAAAGGGTCCAACCCCCTTCAAGGAGACTGGTTCCAGAGCCCAAGCCGTGCGTCGAGGTGAGTCCGACTATATCTAGCCGGAACTTCACAACCTCGCGCACCAGCTCAGGCTCTTTCCCCATCAGAGAGGTGACATTCCATGTCCCTAGAGCTAGCTTCTGCAGCCGAGGATCGGACCGCCAAGGTCCCCGCCTTTGGCCGCCGCCCAGATCACTTCGCACCCGACCCCTATGGCCCCTCCCATGGGTGGTGAGCCCATTGGAGGGGGGACCCACATGCCTTGTTCGGGCTGCGCCCGACCAGGCTCCATGGGTGTAGGCCTGGCCGCCAGGCGCTCGCCATCGAGCCCCACCCCCAGGCCTGGCTCCGGGGGGGGCCCCGGTGACCCGCGTCCGGGCAAGGGAAACCGTGAATCCAAGATTTTTCTCATCATAAGGGGTTTTTGAGCCGTACTTCGTCTGGTTCCTCACCCAGGACCTGTTTGCCTTGGGTGACCCTACCAGGGGCATAAAGCCCCAGACAACATAGCTCCTGGGATCATTGTAACACGCAAACCCCTCCACCACGATAAGGTGTCGGCTCCAGGAGGGGAATATATAATGTGTGTGTTTAAAAAATATTTTACAGTTAAATAGTGCCATCCATCACTTGTAAAAACATTCTCTATCACTGTTTTAGCAGGTATGGGATTCTTGTCGTTCTAAGGATGAGCTGTTTACAGACAAACAAGATTTAAAAGACAACGCATCAGATGAAGATAGGCTCACTGAATGTGATATGTTAGCAGGGACTGCTGAGGATTATGTACCAAATTCCGAATCGGAAAGTGATATGGTTCAGACATAAGCATCCAGCTTCCTAAGGAAGTTTCAGCTGATTTTGCTGTATCATCAGTTGCTGCGGCAACATTGAATGCTGAAGATCCATCTCAGGAAATACCTGAGGTTGAGAAAGATCTGCCAGTACCAGCATCTCTGACAATGATTAGTAAAAATTATTGTTTTTTTTTGTGGTAAGCCACAATCAAAAATAGCTCGGCACTTGAAAGCACACAAGACACACTCTGAAATTGAACATGCGTTTTCATTCCCTGCACACTCAAAAGATTATTATTAGAAAAACTTAGAAATAAAGGAAATTATCAACATAATAGTGATGTTTTAATGAACACAACTGGATCACTCAAAGTGAGGAGGAAACCAAGGAAATAACTGGAAAATGCATTCACTGCATGTACTGCAAAGGCATGTTTGTGCGGAAGGAGCTTTGGAGACATGTTCGCAGATGTCATTGTAAGCCGCAAGCAAAGTATGAGAACCCTGGTAGAACCAAAGTACTTGGTTTGGCGACACATGCAGAGTCTGCATACTTTCAGCAAATTTCAAGTGGAGTGTGGAAGCTGCTGGCTTCCATGAAACAAGATGAGATTGCTTCGACTGTGCGAAATGATTTTTGTATCATTCAGCTTGCCCAGTCTCTCTATAACAAACATGGCCATGACCCTACAAAATATGAATATGTAAGACAGAAACTCAGAGAAGTTGGTCGTTTTTTGTTGATTCTATGAAAAGAATCATCAATACACAGCATGGAGGAATCTGTTAAGCCAGCTAATTTTTATAGAGTTGTTCAAGCTGTTAAGAAAGTTTCGGGATATGATGAAGAGAAACACTGCTACCACACACCCAGCCTAGCTTTAAAATTAGGACATACATTGCAGAAAATAAGTGATATAATTCATTGTAGGGCCCTCATAGCAGAGGATGGTGAACTAGTAAAGTCCACTGAAATGTCAAAAAGTTGTACTCCTGCAAGTGGTCTGAGCTGGTGTCACACACTGCACTGACCACACTAAATAATGCTAAGTACAACAAGCCTTTGACATTGCCCTTTACTGAAGATGTTAAACTTCTTCACAGACACTTTGAAAAATCTGCAAATGATGCCATGTGCAGCTGGAAAGAGGCAGCAACTTCTCAGAGCTATGCTGATCTTGCAAAGGTTACCCTTTCACAAATAATTGTTTTCAATAGAACACGTTCTGGAGAAGTCTCTAAAATGCGACTCCAGAGTTTTCACGAGAGAGACCAAACAGACCTCCATGAAGACATCGCTATGGGATTATCAGCGACTGAACAGAAGCTCTGCAACTATTTCAGCCGGATTGAGTTTGTGGGGAAAAGAGCAGGAAAGTTGCTGTTCTACTTACACCAATCATGGTGGATGCCTTGTCACTATTGGTCAGTAAGAGACCTGAATGCGGTGTCTGTGATACAAATGTATTCTTGTTTGCAAGATCTAAATCACTGAGCTTCTACAGAGGGCAGGACTGTTTACGCATCCATGCAAGTTGGTGTGGAGCAAAAAATCCTGAGCACCTCAGGTCAACCCAACTCCAAAAACATGTGGCTACACTGCCTCAAGTGCTCAATTTAAAAAACAATGAACTGGACCAACTCACGGACTTCCTTGGTCATGACCTCCGTGTTCATCGCGATTTCTACAGGTTACCCGTTCCCACCACACAACTGGCTAAAATTTCCAAACTACTTTTGACAATGGAAAAAGGGCAGCTTTCCAGTTGTGCAAGGGAAATCACTTGATGAAATCGAAATTGATGGTTAGTATTAAAAATGCTACAATTTAAAGAGGAAAAACACACACATTCATATCTCTTTAATAATATTTTCCAGGTGAAATTGAAGTAAGTGACTCTGAAGTTGATGACAAAGATGAAAGTGAAGCTGAGGACAGTGTGTCTGCAATAACACAGTCTGGCATCAGTGAACCTATAGTTGATGCATCAGATTGTGATCGTATGACTGCTGTGCCTGAATCAGAAATGGATGACCATGTGTTTTGTGCCTCTGCGGAAATTGGTAATTTTTCCTAGAAAATGTTTACATTTTATTTAATCTTTAAGGCCACATATCATTAGAAATGATCTATGTCACAGTCAGTCATGACTTTAATAATACACAAACTTCCAATATCATATATAACATTTTTTATTCATTTACACTCAAGAATGGAAGTATGTCAAGCATTGTATTTAGTAACTATCCAACTATCTTTTAACAACAATATCATTAACAACATAGTTTTGTAGGAAACACTGGTGTAAAATTCCTTGCAAGTATGATGAGCAGCTGAAGGAAAACTTCTTGGCATGACATCAGTATACTGTGGCATGACCATAGGAATAAGCATGAACACCCCTCCTCGGGTCATGCCGGACCATCCCAGTTGGGTCTAGACTTATTTCAAAACACAAGTTTTCTTTTGTATTCATTAAGGGTCCAAAGCACGAAGTGCTATGGAACCTTATTGTATTTCTTAGGATTTTTGTCTCTAAACCGTAAGTGCTAGACTGACCAAACTTGGTAGGATGATGTCAATTCCTACCCACTACTCAGATAATCCGACCCAATCCTGTCAGCCAGACGCATTTCGGTCGATACCTCCTGTCCTGTTAGTCCTAGAGTCTAAATTTTTTTTCTCCAGATACCGACAGCCTTGCCCCACCAACTTGCCATTTGGACTATGAAGCTCCGCCTACTTAGTCATTGCTAATTTGCATAATTTTCAAATCCTACTTTTTCCTTTAAGTCCTACCCTGTCCTACCAAATCAGAGAAATGAGGTGTCAAACGAATCAGAACTCAGCTAATCAATAATCATTAAAAAATTTGGACATTTGCCTATTGTACGGCCATTAGCCACGCCCAAACAATGTCCAAATTTGTCCAGTTTTGGGCTGACTGCTATAACTTCACTCTGCCTTGTCCTACCTCTACCAAACTTGAAATCCTACCTCCCTACCCCATTCTGGGGACACCCTCCAAGGCGGGCTGCATTTCGTCAATAGGGGGCGCTACAACTAAAAACTGCCAATATCTCCTGACTGCCTTGACCAATCCGACTGAAATTTGGCAAACGTGTATTACTCTGAAGCCTGAGGTCAGTCATATATCATGGCAGTCATTAGCCATAAAATCCTGGCCACCATCAGCCAATCAACACCAAGCAGCATTCTGACAGGCCTTTGATAGGCTTAACAATAGCCGATCTCAACGAAAACAGGGTGATATATTTGTCTCCAGACCCTTAGTATACCCTGCTAAGGACACCCCGATTGGCCACATGGAGGCGATACAGCGACAGGTTTTGCATTTATGCTTATTTCACCTGAACTGTTATGGATAAAATTGAAATTTGTTACAGGTCCAATGCACTGGCCCATGCCAAATTCAATGCCATACAGAAGTTCATCCTACCTATTTCCCCTTTTGCCTGTTTCGTAGGAGTCTAAAAACTTGACTTTTTGTTAACCTCCTTGGATTTTCGACCAACCTATGTAAATCTGGTATCATTCAAATCAGGAGACAGTCATGGTAAATAAATATAAAAAAATCCTAAACTTTCTGTAAGGTACGGCCACCAGCCACACCCAGACCATACACATGCCACGCCCACTTGAATCAGACAGCTGTATCTCAGGCCTGCCTCAGCCAATCATCACCAAACTTGAATAGGTCCTGTAGGATGGTAGTGGGAACGGGCCCTCCAAATTTGGTGCCGATCGGTCAAACGGGGGCACTACAGCAATGTAAGATGTGTCTCTAAACCTGCAAAACCAGTAAAATTGACATTTATCTCATTTCTGTTCAAGTGACATATTACTGGTCAAAATCCTTTGTACTGCAAGTTCTGTGAGTCATGCCAAATTAAGATTCATGTATTGTCTAATGACAGTCATTTGCATTCACTTGTGATATTTAAATCAACAATCTGCACCCCAACTAGGTGATTCTGGTAGCAAGTCAATCAGGACACTGCCTTCAGGGATGATTCATAAACATTACTTGACCTGTCTGTATAATATGGCCACCAGCCACACCCAAGCTGCACCATTTATAAGCCCATTTCAATCAAACAGCTAAATCTCAGGCATGCTTCATGCAATTCTCACCAAATTTGACCCACTAATGTAGCACTGGCCCACAGACAGACCCTCCAACTTTGGTGCCAATCGGTCAAACGGGGGCACTACGGCCACTTCATATGTGTCTAAGCTTTCCTTTAAATCAGAGCTAGATAAGATTTTAACGACTCTGAGCTATTAGTTTAGTTCTCCCCAAGCGAGCTTGATGGGCCGAATGGCCTCCTCTCGTTTGTATAGTTCTTATGTTCTTATGTTCTTAAGACCCAATTTAACTGAGAAGGCTTAAAAGTATTGAATAGAATTTATCAAATGGAGCGCAGGCTCCACCTGCTGGCCAAACGATTTCCATTCCCATTTCAATCAAACAGCTAAATCTCAGGCATGCTTCATCTGATCCACACGAAATTTGACCCACTAATGTAGCACTGGCCCACAGACAGACCCTCCAACTTGGTGCCGATTGGTCAAACGGGGGCGCTACGGCCACTATCCATATACGTCTAAGACTCACCTTAGAAAATTCAGCTGAAATGTCCTTATTTCCTATAAAACCTTCAAAAAATTGTTGCCTGTCCCTTCATCTGACTCCAGATTTTTAATTGCCTGTCACTTTCCTGCCATTTGACTCATTCTTATTATGATTTTTATCAGACTTCTTTTATAACATAGGCAGTGTGTATTGCAGATTTCTGGATTTTTTTCTTAATAAATTCACCAGCAGGTGGAGGCAGTGCTCTATTTCATAAATGAAAATCAATATTGTCAGGCCTTCTGCAGGGGGTTCATTTGAAGCCGGCACCCGGCGATATTTTGCCGCCTGTGGGTAAGTACATCGCCGGCTACTTTCAGTTGTTGAAAAAAAAAACTGCCTCTGTTCCCAGAATCAAACGATCAGCACTCGGTGCCACAATAAAAGATTTATTTTGCAGAAATTTCCGTGTTCTGTCTAGGCGCAGCCATCTTCGTCTTAGCTTGGCTTTCGTAATTCTTATCTTCATTTTGATTGGCTATTTTTGGCAAGCTTTTATTCTGCGCTTTCTGATTTGCTGATTGAGGCAAGTGGACAAAATAGCGTGTAGAAAGAGAAGCAGCCTTCTTGACCAGTGGCTGCAACCGAGCGCGAAATTGCCCAGGACTGAATGAACTGAAGGTGAGTTTAATACTTAATGAAGTGAGACCAGCATGGCGTAACACTATACTATTTCATCCCGGTGTCGTCGCTTCATTTGTCGCATGCATTGCATTGACATACGACTTGACTCGTCGACTTATTCACACAGTACAGATGCACATGGATCAGGCCAGTAGCAGACGATCGATATCTTCGTTCGTTCGAGCCAATATCGGCCGAAAATTGGTGAAAAATATGGGGAGATATTGCATGAGACTGATTTTGTTTGAAAGCTAAGGCCGACAGCTTATTTCCAAAGTGAAATATTCTGACAAAAAAACGACAAAACGCTGGAGCATCTGAACTCGCTGATCTAGTTGTGTGTGTAGGCTAGCTACTATTACTAGCCATATAATGTACAGCGATGACGTCCCGATCAGCCGAGCCTGTTTACAAAAATGAACACGTGTTCTAAGTTAACCCATTCTGACAGTTTTTATACCATGCGTGAAAATTCAGTCTTTCTTAGTAAATTCAGTCTTTCTTATTTGACACAAAATGCTTCTGTCTAAAAACTTTGAGATATCACTATTTCATAGTGTCTAAGGATTGGGAACCACTGTTTATGAACCTACATCAGTTTGGCTCAGAGGCATTGTATTTTGAAAGAGACTTTTAGTTGGTAACTTGGAGTGGTTGTTTTTTTCATGAGTACTAGTATTTCATGGGCATGATGTGAGTGTACCTGGTAGGATTATGGAATTATTTTGATTTAGGAGACCACTGAATTTACTAAATGAAGAAGCTACATTCAGTCAGTTGTAGGTTCCTTTAACATGTCTAATAGGGTGTGAAATAAATAAATGAAGTCATAGACATAATTTCCTTTATGTTAACCAATCATTTAAAAAAATAAAATTAATGGTTAAAAGTCTTATTTTAGACACTGGTAAGCTGACCTCTTGTTGATGAAACCATTACTTGATAATTGAGCACTGCAACTGACCACTACATCAATCATTAATCAACATAATCTGAGAATGAGATACATTTGGTGTCCTCAGTAACGGACTGCTACTACCACTTAGTACTACTACTGTATGATGAAAAATAACCCAGAGTTTGTGTCAGTAAAATTTGGTGGAATGAGGCCTCTAAGATGCCTGAAAAAGGGACTATTAAAGGGTCTACATTTCAAAATTTCCTCAGAAGGACCCCTACAACCCCCTGAAATTGGTTTACATCTCATGTCTCGGAGTTTGCGTGCCGAGTTTCCCTGAACAATGGTAGCCACCTACTTTCAAGGTGGTAGCCTCCTTCTCTTGAAACTAATGAACCCCCTGGGAACTATGATCAACACTGGAGTTCCTCCAAAGGTAAATTTATTTTTATTATCTTTTACAAAACATAGCCATTTCATATGCTGCCTCAGTTTATTATATTCCTCTTATCCCTTTTTCCATCAAGATGTTTCTTTTCCATAAATCCTGAGAGAGGCACCAAGGTTGAGTCCAAGAAGAAAAAGCTGTTGTCAGTCAACCCCAGAGTCCACACTCTCATCTCAGACATTGCAGACCATGAGTGGACCTAGACATTCCCTAAATGTTTGACTATGATGTGATAAGGTTTGCTGTGTGTTACATACACTACAGATGTTTTGTTTTAAAATTATACCAAGAGTAAAATTTCTGAAAGTCAGTGACAGTAACAGTGACAACATGTTCAGCTTTATTGCACTGTTTTGTTCCAGAAAGAAATAGGTAAAACCTAGTTCCAGGGCTCCTTGCATTTGATTTAGAGATATTGTTTTTTGAGGTTTATGATGCAAGACTTCAAACCTTTGCTCCCCTTTAGAATTGTTGTATTTAAATGACGTGATGAAGATATGATGTATGTATATTATTTATATTTTAGTTTTATTTTGAGTTAGAATCAACCAAAAATTCAATTTTGAAGCTCAGAACAAGTTTATTTTGTTGTCTGAGGCCAGTTTGAAGAAGTACATAGTGTTTCTTTGGTGATTCTTTTCTCGTTGAGTATTTGTAAAATATATGAAGTAAAAATTCAAATATTTGATGTTTACAACCTCACAGATGTTACATAACATACTTTGTTATAAAAGTATAAAAGTTGGATATTTTTATGGTATTTGAAAATTTCAGTTAATTTGTGTGTTAAGATTGAAGAACAGAATGAATGACTAAAAACACTAGTCTGGGAAAGGTTCTATATCACCTGATAACAGCAATTGAAGTGTTAAGCTGGCTAATTATTTTATTTATATTTAAAAATGTTTTAATGCATGGAATTATGTTGTAATTGATCATTTATGCTCTTAATTGAACAGTAAAATGCCATATTTCATGGTGTAAACCCTTTTTTCATATTAATTTGATTTTAGGTAAGTGTCTCTGTAAACAATTTTTTTTTACAGTAAAGTATTAAATTTAATAAGTTTTAACTGTAAAATCAGCAGTACTAACACCTTTTAATGTTACTAGTAGGAAATGTTTTACCTTAATATTTATAGGGAAGTTCTAATTTAATTTAACTATTAAAAGTTAAAACAGCAAAACATTTATTTTTGCAGTAACTTCTGAGAAATTTAACAGAATAAACATGTATTTGAAGGGGGGGAACATCACCCCAGTCTGCCAATCCAGAGACACCACCTCAGATGTCCACGCGATGCTGCAGATGCATGTCAACCAGGATAGCCCTGCAACATTCAGAGCCTTGAGGAACTTCGGGCGGAGCTCATCCACCCCCAGGACCCAGCCACCGAGGAGCTGTTTAACCACCTCAGTGACCTCTGCCCCAGAGATAGAAGAGTCCACCCCAAGTCACCTACTCAAGTCCCTGGAAGGGAGGTCTTTGAAATATTCCTTCCACCAACCCACAACATCCTGAGCTGAGGTCAGCAGCGCCCCAGCACTACTATGCTGCACTGCTTTCCCACCTTAAGCCGCCAGATGGTGGACCAGAATCTCCTCAAAGCCATCCGGAACTTGTTCTCCATGGCCTCGTCAAACTCCTCCCATACCCGAGTTTTTGCCTCAGTGACTGCCGAAGCCGCGTTCCGCTTGGCCTGCCGGTACTCATCAGCTGCCTCCGGAGTCCCACAAGCTAAAAAGGCCTGATAGGACTCCTTCTTCAGCTTTACGGCATCCCTCGCCACCAGTGTCCACCAGCGGGTTTGGGGATTGCCGCCTCAACAGGCACCGACCACCTTATGGCCATGGCTCTGGACAGTCACCTTCACATTGGGGGTGCAGAACATGGCCCATTCAGACTTAATGTCCCCTGCCTCCCTGGGACATGGGCGAAGTTCTGCCGGAGATGGGAGTTGAAGCTCCTTCTGACAGGGGATTCCATCAGACGTTCCCAGCAGACCCGCACTATATGCTTGGGTCTGCCAGGTCTGATCAGCTTCCTTCTCCACCAGCGGAGCCAACCTACCTCCACGTGATTATCGGTTGACAGCTCTGCCCCTCCCCTCATCCGAGTGTCCAATACATGCGGCCGCAAGTCTGATGACATGACCACAAAGTCGATCATTGAACTGCGGCCTAGGGTGTCCTGGTGCCAAATGCACATATGGACACCCTTATGCTTGAACATGGTGTTCAATCCGTGACGACCACAGAAGTCCAATAACAAAACACCACTCGGATTCAGATCAGGGGGGTCGTTCCTCCCAATCACGCCCCTCCAGGTTTCACTGTTATTGCCCACGTGAGCTTTGAAGTCCCCCAGCAGAATAAGAGTCTCCCCGGGAGAAGCGCTCTCCAACACCCCTTCCAAGGACTCCAAAAAGGGTGGGTATTCTGAACTGCTGTTTGGCGCATAAGCGCAAACAACAGTCTGGACCCATCCCCCCACCTGAAGGTGAAGGGAGGCTACCCTCTTGTCCACCACGATAAACCCCAATGTACAGGCACTCAGCCAGGGGGCAATAAGCATGCCCACCCCTGGTCAGTGCCTCTCCCCGTGAGCAACTCCAGAGTGGAAGATGGTCCAACCCCCTTCAAGGAGAGTGATTCCTGAGCCCAAGCCATGTGTCAAGGTGAGCCCGACTATGTCTAGTCGGAACCTCACAACCTCGCACACCACCTCAGGCTCCTTCCCCACCAGAGAGCTGACATTCCATGTCCCTAGAGCTAGCTTCTGCAGCTGAAGATCAGACCGTCAAGGCCCGCCTTCAGCCACTGGCCAACTTGCACTGCACCCGACCCCTTTGGCCCCTCCTACATGTGGTGAGCCCATTGGAGGGGGGACCCATGTGCCGCCTTTGAGCTGTGCCCGACCAGGTCCCGTGGGTGCAGGCCTGGCCACCAGGTGCTTGATATCGAGCCCCACCCCCAGACCTGGCTCCAGGGGGGGACCCCGGTGACCTATGTCTGGGCGAGGGAAAACGTGAATCCATGTTTTTATTCATCATAAAGGGTCTTTTGAGTTGCATTTCTTCTGTTTCCTCACACCGGACTTGTTTGCCTTGGGTGACCCTACCAGGGGCATAAAGCCCCAGGCAACTTATCTCCTAGGAACACTGGAATACGCAAACCCCTTCACCACCACGATAAGGTGCTGGCTCCAGGAGAGGCTGAAAATAACATGTTATGTCAAATATTATATTCTCTGTTCATTCAAAAATGGAAAAAGCTATTAAATTTTATTATTTGTTATTAAATCTCGCTGTAGCTCGCACTCCTGGATCCTTGTCCTTTCTCCTCGACCGGTGTTACAGAATACTTCGCCGTGACGAGATGGATCCAGCACACAGCGCAGTACTGGAGACCCGCTTGGCCGCTGTGGAACAACTCCTAGCGGCTCAAGTAGCTCAGGTTCCCCTTCCTACATCACCTCCCCGACCCGTCGCCTCGATCCCCATAGCGCTGCCCGAGCGCTACGACGGCAACCCCGACGCATGTCGGGGTTTCCTCATGCAGTGCGGTCTGTATGTGGAAGAACACCCCGAGATGTTCCGCACCCAGGACGCGGAGGTGAGCTTTGTCCTCTCCCTCCTGACCGGCTGGGCACGGGATTGGACCACTGCGCTGTGGACGTCCCAGAGCCCGCTTGTCGATTCGGCCTGGGATTTCCGCCACGCCTTGCTTGAGGTCTTTGACCACCCGGCCGTGGGACGCAGGCCAGGGGATAGACTCCTGGACTGCCGATAGGGGAGTCGCTTGGCGGCGGAGTTCTCGTTGGAGTTTTGCACCATCGCCGCCGGACTCCAGTGGCCGGACGACGCCTTGATGACCATCTTTCGAAGAGGCCTGAATCAAGAGCTCCAGGACGAACTCTCCTCGCGTGGAGAAGCGCTGACCTTCGAGGAGTTTGTCAGGTTAGCCGTCCGGCTCGATAATACGGTCCAAGACCATAGACGACGGCGGAACCAGTCCGAGGCGCGCAGAACCCCGGCAGGTCCTCCGCTCGACGTCCCTGAACCCATGCAGTTGGGAAGATCTCCCCTCACCGAGGCTGAGAGGAGACGGCGCACCCAGGGCGGACTGTGCTTGTACTGCGGGGAGGCGGGACACCTACTGTCCCAGACGCCCTCGTCGAGAGGAGGAGACACAGCCGGTAGGTGTACTGGCTCGGTTTAACCCCATCTTACCACAAGTAACAGTTCCCGTTGTACTGGGGTCTCAGGAGCAGGGTGTATCTGTTCTAGCTCTCGTTGACAGTGGTGCAGCAGGGTCTTTCATAGACCAGACCCTGGCACAGCGTTTGGGGATTCCCCTTCAGCGACTCGCCCGCCCTATTTCGGTCCTCGGTGTGACCAGAGAGAGAATTAGAGACGGGACCATCCGGTTCCGTACACGCCCCTTCTCCCTGCGAGTCGGGGTGCTCCACCAGGAGTTGGCGGAGATGTATGTTCTGCCCCATGCTAAGGACCCTCTAATTCTGGGTCTTCCATGGTTAAGGCAACACAACCCGAGAATGAACTGGAGAACCGGTGAGCTAATTGCTTGGTCTCACGAATGTTTATCGTCCTCCATGAGCTTGCCGTGTAGAGCCTCCAGAGTGGAGAGTCCCGAACCGGAGAACATGGACTTGGTCCCGGAGGAGTACCGGGATTACCAGGACGTGTTTAGTAAGGTTCGAGCCTTTGCCCTTCCGCCCCACAGGAGCTGTGACTGCTCGATTGAACTCCTGGAGGGTGCGACTCTCCCCAAGGGTAGACTATACCCTGTTTCGCTCCAGGAGGAGGATTCGCTCAAGGAGTACATAAGGGAGAGCCTGAAACAAGGAATAATAAGACCTTCTACCTCCCCCGTTACCGCAGGGTTCTTCTTCGTGAAGAAGAAAGACGGAGGATTACGGCCGTGCGTGGATTACCGAGCCCTCAACGCGATCACGGTAAAGAGAAGAGAACCTCTGCCCTTAATTCCCTCATCTCTGGAACAACTCAGAGGAGCGAAAATATTCACCAAACTAGATCTCCTTAGCACGTATAACTTGATTCGAATCAGAGAGGGGGAAGAGTGGAAGACCTCCTTCGTGACCAGTAGAGGACAATATGAATATCTCGTCATGCCGTACGGGCTAGCTAATAGCCCGTCCATTTTCCAAGCCTTCATGAACTGTATATTCCAAGACTTTCTACACAGTTTTGTGATCGTGTACATAGACGACATCCTTATCTACTCCCCCGACCAGCGAACACATGTCCTGCAGGTGAGACAGGTTCTTCAGCGCCTCCGGGAACATCACCTATTCGCCAAAGCCTCTAAATGTGAGTTCCATCAACCCCGAATCCGGTTCCTCGGCTATGTGCTCCAACCGGGGAGGGTGTCAATGGAAGAGGGTAAAGTCGCCGCCATTCAAAATTGGCCCACCGCACGCAACCTCAAAGAATTGCAAAGGTTTCTTGGGTTTGCCAATTTTTACCGCCGGTTTATCCGGAATTTCAGCCGGGTAGCGGCGCTCCTCACCTCCTTAACCCGGGGTTCACCAACCCGTCTCGCCTGGCCGACAGAGGCGGCTGCAGCGTTTACCACTTTAAAAAGAGCCTTTTGTACCGCTCCAGTGCTGACTCACCCCAATCCAGATCTGCCGTTCGAGGTGGAAGTCGATGCATCTGAAGCCGGAGTCGGAGCGGTACTCCTTCAGCGCAGCCCTCGGACCGGCAGACGGCATCCCTGTGCATATTTTTCACGCAAACTATCGGTGGCGGAACGCAGTTACTCCGTGGTAGCTCCGTGCTGACTATTCGTCTTGCCCTCGAAGAGTGGAGACACTGGCTAGAGGGGGCTCGTCATCCCTTCCTGGTTTTAACAGATCACCGTAATTTAGAGTACCTACAATCCACTAAACGCCTTTCAGCCCGTCAGGCTCGGTGGGCCGAATGGTTCGCCCGCTTCGTGTTCAAGGTACAATATCTCCCCGGCAGTAAGAATGTCAAGGCTGACGCTTTGTCTCGCCAATTCGACCCCCCATCCCAGACGGACAAACAGTGTCCCGTCCTAGACCCCGCCTGTTTCTTATCCACCATCTCCTGGACCTTAGAAGAATCCATCCGGCAGGTGGAGAACGAGGTGAGGCGTCCACCCCCTGGATGTCCCTCCGGATTGCTCTTTGTACGCCGCAGACATCGCAGCGCACTGTTGAGGTGGATTCACGCTCAGCGGGGCAGTGGACATCCGGGGGTGAGAGCTACACTCTGGTGGCCAGGCTGGAGGAAGGAGACCCAGTCCTACGTCGAGTCCTGCCCAGAATGTGCACAAGTAAAAGCATCCCATCAAGCACCTGTGGGTCTCCTCCAGCCACTGCCAGTCCCTTCTCGACCGTGGTCTCACATCGCCATGGATTTCATTACGGATCTGCCCCGAGCACAAGGAAAAACAGTTGTGCTTACCGTGGTAGATAGATTCTCCAAGATGTGTCGCCTGACTGCCCTGTCCAAACTCCCCTCTGCGGGAGAACTCGCGGACATCCTGATTTCAACCCTGTTCAGATACTACGGCATACCCGAAGATATAGTCTCTGACCGAGGTCCCCAGTTCAATTCACGTGTATTCAAGGAGATCTGCCAGAAGCTTCACATACAGCTTAGTCTGTCCTCGGCTTATCACCCGCAGTCTAATGGTCTTGCAGAACTGACTAATCAGGAAGTAACAAAAGCCCTCCGAATGATGTGTCGGAACGATCCCACCACCTGGGCATCCCAGCTAGTGTGGGCAGAATACGCCATCAATGCCCGGGTAAGTCCTGTCGCTAAAGTATCCCCTTTCCAGTGTGTCCTAGGCTATCAACCGCCCCTCTTTCCGTGGGACTCCCCGGAAGGATCAGTGCCTCGGGTGGAAGACTGGTACCACGGAAGCCGGCAGGCATGGCGGCAGATACAACGATCCCTGCAGACCCAGACGGAGAAACAATGAGACCAAGCCGATAAACGACGACGACTAGGACATGCCTATCGGGCGGGCCAGTTAGTCTGGCTCTCTACCAAGAACCTTCGTATCCCAGGGTGCCGTAAGCTTACAGCCAAATACATTGATCCTTTTCGTGTCCTACGGCGGGTGGGACCCGTGGCCGTCCGATTACAACTTCCCAAGCTGTACCGCATATGTCTCACGTTTCACGTGTCCCTGGTCAAACCCATCAAGTTCAGTCCCTTACACCCAGAGATCGCCCCTTTGACAGACCCTGCCATGGAGGTGCAGGAGGAGGCTCCCTCGGACCGGATTCAATCCCTCTTGGATTCCCGCTGACGTCAGGGGAAGCTGCAATATCTGGTTGACTGGGCAGGCTGCGACCCTGACGATCGCAGCTGGGTTCCCGCCAGCTCCGTTTAGGATCCTACCCTCCTGGTGGCTTTTCACCTGGCGCACCCCGCTAAGCCGGCTCCCCGACTGAGGGGTAGACCCCGTAAACATCCACGGCCTCCGGGAGGCGGCCGTCAAGGGGGGGGTGCTGTCACGCCCACAGGGGCGGAGCCTACCGGGTGCGCCGTAGCGAGCCTCGTTTCCGAGCAGTCAAAAGGCGCAGACAAGTTAGAGGACGCTGCGAAGTATTGTGCCAATGTTCTTGTGCCGTACCAAGCGTTTTCTTGTCTCTTGTCTCCCTGATTCCCTGTACCTATTCCGTCTACCTTGTGTATTAACCTTGCCTTCTCCTCGTCCTCTTCCCAGACCCGTTCCCGACCCTGATCTGTCTACCTCGCTGAGTCCGGCGTCTCCTGTTCCCACTTCCCCGTGTGTTCCAGTCCCGTGTCTTGTAGGACAGACCCCCCGGCTACTGACCCTCGCTATCGGACCAAGACCACTCTCTCTGCCTGCTCCCTTTCTGACCAGCGCTCCAGTGCTGTTATTAAATCTCGCTGTAGCTCGCACTCCTGGATCCTTGTCCTTTCTCCTCGACCGGTGTTACAATGCTGAATAATAAAAAAATGGTTTCCACTATTTAAATTAAGAGCTTTTCTGAAATTTCTGAATGCTTCAATCACCTACAGTATGTGTAGCAAATCCCTATGTGTATAAGCTCCAGAGTATTGGCTAGAAATATTTATAATGTGTTTATACATTTTCTCAGCACCTCTGAAAATAGGTTTTTGTAAATTGTATTTTTAAAGTTGATTTAAACAAAAAATAGAAGAATGCCATTCTAAATTGTCTCAGATTATTTGTTCTGCATTTGTGCTGGATAAAAACATTTGCAGCATTTTGGGGGTAAATGTTTTTTAGAAAGGTGAAATAATTAAAAAAGTCAAAGCATATCAGATTTCCCCAAAAATGGCTGAGAGGCCTCAGTCTGCAGAAAGTTAACTCACACCTGGTGCGCATTTAGTCTTGTCACTCATACCTGCCCTGTGTTAATTGCTCCCAGCTGCCTCCTGTTTACTCCCTTGCTATTCCTGTATTTAAGTGCCTCCCAGTGCAGTGTCTTCCAAGTCTGTCATCTTGGTAGCAACATGCTGCTTTCCTCATTTGTCTTGTTTGGGAGCCATTGCAGTCCTGGTTGTTTTCTGTTTTTGTATTTATCCTTTATAAAGCCCTTTTTTTTGAGACCTTGGCTGCTCCCTCTTGCTCAATTTCTGCCCACATGACACATTTTGTGCTTGAGACTTCAACAGCTAATGATGAAGTCACTATGTGATATTACTTGGAATTCAGTTTATTTGGTGGTAAATCAATTAATGCAGGAAGGAAGAGTGAATTAACGTTGCATAGCTAATGGTTTAGTGAGTGTGAAGTAATCACATGAAGTCTTGGTGGCTTCATCATTGGTTCATTTTGAGCAACAGGAATTCATTTATTTAAATTATTATGAGTAACTAGTTTAGCATCACTTAAAACGGTGTTCATCTAGCTATCAAACTAGATATTGGTAACCTTTTGAGGATGGAAGAAATTTCTCTTTATTGTATTGCTCTTAACAGGCATGTATTAAAGGTGGCTTTTTTCCTGAGCAAATATACACTTATTATCCAGATTAAAAGCTTTAAACATGTCCCTTGATTGCCCAAGACTTTTACATAGTATTGTCATTGGATGGCTAGATAGATGAACACTGCTTCCTTTCCTAAACCACTCCTTTCCATCTATTAAATTTCACTGTTGGTTTACTTAATTTGTTTAGCTTTATAAAGCTAAATAAATTATCGATCAACCTAGTACTAGTGATACTCAAAAGATACATGGATTTATTGCGTAGGCGCTGCATATATTCAGATGATTAAGTGAGGTTTTAAAATAAACTAATACACTTTGACATGCACAATAGAATACTTTTATACTAACATGAGGATCATTTCAATTTCTGTCTCTGCCTTTTTTTCTAAATGCATTATCACTTACGGCTTGTAAAACATTTTGTCACACCTGACCACACATTTGGAGAAAAATCAGTTTTATTCATACAACTTGTACCAAACCTATTCAAAATGAAGCAGCAGAAGAACAAATTTAAACAACCGCAAGCGAAACCAATAAACATGCTGCAACCTGGTAAATATCACTAAAGTCTCTCGTGATGGTTAAATGTGTATGCGCTGAACGTGTATGCGCTAGCTTGCCATCATCCTGCTATATGTTTCATTATTCTTTAAAAACGTAATAAAAAAAAAGCACATTAATAAATACATGTAATGTATTTTTATTCTATTAAAGTTTAACGGCAATCTCCCGAACCATATGGCCCCCTATCGGCAACACGTGGCATAAGCATTGTACCACAAGTATTGATACCATATATGGGCATAGACCCTCGACCAATCAGAATAAAGGATACGCCACTTCCTCTTTTGATGTCAGAAGCGGAACAAAATTGAGCTCCGCCCAAGATACCAGGTAATATATATATCCCATCCCTTTGCATTGCCTGGCCATTTGGTTTCATGATTAGGATTTTGTTTATGGTCGTTGAATGTAGGCTCCTCCCCTAATCCCATTTTTTGAATGGGTGCTTAGGATCCAGATTTATCTAAATGGACCATTTTAGGGCATAAAATCCACCGTCATATGCTACAATCCTTATTTACCTCAAAACAGTCATACAACCTCAGCTGAATCTCCAAACTTTGCAAAAATGCCTCAAATTTGGGGGGGGGACTGGGTTCTTAGGACACAATTGAACATAAGGGTTCTTAATCGCAAGCGTACAGAGCGGTTTCTCCGGGCACACATCAGCATTGCCTCCCGCGAGTCAACCCGATCCCCTTTTAAATACACATTTCAAAACCAGACCACGATCGGCTGTAAAGACAACCTTTGCAATGGGGGGGAAATCCTGCTAAGAGTGAACAACTTGTCTGTAGAATGCATCGTTTCGGTCACACGCCAACATGCTATTTCTACAACACGCATAAATTTCACTTACCAGTACTACGCGCAAAAGGCGAATAAGTGACTAGTGCCTTTTGAAACCTCTAAACCTGAGAACATTAAAAAGCTTACCATAACTTGCAACACAAAACCCGTCCGCAAACTGAAGAAACTCGTTAGTTGCACATTGTAGGAATAGCATATAAACTCAAATAACTTCAAAATGAAACGTGCAGTGAATGTCGTAGTTTTTTTATTGCAAAACTCAAGATCTCAAATGTTAAACAAAAATGCCCAGTCCAATAAGGCCATGTACAAAAAGTTGACAGAACACAAGTTTTTTTTTTTTTTTTTTTTTTTAAAAAAGAAAACACGCAAATACCAAAACTTCAAACCTACGATTTAATGTTACTACATCCAGGCGTGCTGAGCGGAATACCTGTGGAGATCACATTACAGTCCTCATCAAGACAGAAAGAAAGACAGTCCTCACCAAGGAAGTGCTCCTCGACCGTTTCTTCCACTGCTGTGAGGTGGCGTAGCTGCAGATACTGCATTAAACAGGGGTGTCCCGCTGTCAAAGTATACTCCGTACCATCAAGACTTTTTACTTTTAATATGCCCCACAGTTCTTTCCCAAACGACTCCGACTTCCGCAGCATGTTGCAGCCATTGCATCTGAGAAACCGGCTGTGTTTATCTATAGAGTCTTGCCGGCTTCTACAAAGGGAACACTTGACGCCGGCTTTTATCTCCACACCAGCGACTGAAGCACCAACGGTGGTACTCGACTCCTCCGTTGCGTCCTCTGCCTCCCCGACATTCAAGTCGGGGATCTTCTCCATC
Organism: Brienomyrus brachyistius; assembly: GCF_023856365.1. NCBI lineage: Eukaryota > Metazoa > Chordata > Actinopteri > Osteoglossiformes > Mormyridae > Brienomyrus > Brienomyrus brachyistius. Next base: position 2,494,367 of record NW_026042307.1, read on the forward strand.
CCAGTCTCCCTCGTTGTCGTTAACTCGACCTTCCCTTCGAACAGGCGAGTGGTTAGGTTCGTGAAAGTGAATGACGACTGCAGCGCCACGGCATCAGCCTGTCGCTCCCAGATGTGTAGAACGATCTGGGCAGTGCCGTCCCACAGTGTGACCCGCCTAACCTCCTTCTCAGTGCCCCTCATGACAGCAGTCTTCACCGGTGACGCTGCCACCACTTTCGCTTTCAACAAACCTACCTATAGGAAAGAAAATCAGACATTGCTTTACCAAACTGCTTATGCAGAAATTGCATAGTCTTAGAAAACATCTACATTGCCATTAGAAGCTTATTCATGAACGCACCTTCCTGCCTGCTGGCAAAGCTGCCATGTCCGCAAGCATCTGCCTCACAGGTGCTGGGGGCTTCCGTGAAGGGAAAGGTAGAGTGGTGACAGACACCTCAGTCAAGTGATTTGCCATGACATCAAACTCCGATGTCCCTTTGAAGCCTGCCAAAAAAAAAAAACCCATAACACATTAATACATGCTCAGTAACATTTGCTCTACAATTATGGAATATTATTTTGCACTATATAACGTAGAATACAAGTATTATGATATTATTAAAAAGTGTGCCAAATATCCATGATGTAATCATTACATTATAATGTTTATATTGTAATCAACACAATGTAATCAACTGAGTATGTATTTGCAGCTTTTGTTAGTCTGAGATTCTGTTAGCTACTTTGTTAGTCCTGAATCTATGAATATTCACTTTTATTAACGTATATTTTATCACTATGTTAAAGGACAAATATATTATCAACCTTTTAGTTAGACAATGTGTAAAAGGCTGAAACTGCCTAGGTTTACTACTGAAGGAAGGGATTCGCCTGAGTTCACCAGAAGTTCACGGCTGAGCATTTTTAAAAAACCAAGTGGAGCTGCTCGCGCCACCATTATGTTCAGCCGAGGGACCAAACAGTAAAAGAAATGGACAAACTTATCACCTAGGGGTGTGGATTAAGGGAAAAAACAATTATTGTGAATGGCTGAAGGAATGATGATACTTAAGTGACGAGATGTTCACAATCAAACGATCAGCACTCGGTGCCACAATAAAAGATTTATTTTGCAGAAATTTCCGTGTTCTGTCTAGGCGCAGCCATCTTCGTCTTAGCTTGGCTTTCGTAATTCTTATCTTCGTTTTGATTGGCTATTTTTGGCAAGCTTTTATTCTGCGCTTTCTGATTGGCTGATTGAGGCAAGTGGACAAAATAGCGTGTAGAAAGCGAAGCAGCCTTCTTGACCAGTGGCTGCAACCGAGCGCTTAATTGCCCAGGACTGATTGAACTGAAGGTGAGTTTAATACTTAATGAAGTGAGACCAGCATGGCGTAACACTATACTATATATACATCCCGGTGTCGTCGCTTCGTTTGCCGCATGCATTGCATTGACATACGACTCGACTCGTCGACTTATTCACACAGTACAGATGCACATGGATCAGGCCAGTAGCAGACGATCGATATCTACGTTCGAGCCAACATCGGCCGAAAATTGGTGAAAAATATGGGGAGATATTGCATGAGACTGATTTTGTTTGAAAGCTAAGGCCGACAGCTTATTTCCAAAGTGAAATATTCTGACAAAAAAAAACCACAAAACGCTGGAGCATCTGAACTCACTGATCTAGTTGTGTGTGTAGGCTAGCTACTATTACTAGCCATATAATGTACAGCGATGACGTCCCAATCAGCCGAGCCTGTTTACAAAAATGAACACGTTTCCTAATGTTAGGTTGAAGAAACTGTCATTAATCATTTGTTATCATTTCTGTATAATCAGCAATGAGTGTAAATATGTATATGCATTATTTTGTTTTCCTTTACCTTCATAATTTTAGATTATATTAGTTTACACGTATCCTGAGCACGTATTTAAATAGTTGTCCACCTGAGGAAAACCAGAACTTCTTCTTACTCTCACAGTCCTTTCTTTGTTCTCACTCCAGGACCCCTGCCCTGCACATTTCTTTGTAGCCTAGCATGCAGAGAGTGTGGTTACCCTTGTGCAAGTAAAACTCTAAGTGTGTTGTCTCGTAATTAATGGTGTGTACAGAGTTGAGGTGGAAAGCCTGACGCTTTCTCCAACATCTAAGTTAACCCATTCTGACAGTTTTTATACCATGCGTGAAAATTCAGTCTTTCTTATTTGACACAAAATGCTTCTGTATAAAAACTTTGAGATCACTATTTCATAGTGTCTAAGGATTGGGAACCACTGTTTATGAACCTACATCAGTTTGGCTCAGAGGCATTGTATTTTGAAAGAGACTTTTAGTTGGTAACTTGGAGTGGTTGTTTTTTTCATGAGTACTAGTATTTCATGGGCATGGTGTGAGTGTACCTGGTAGGATTATGGAATTATTTTGATTTAGGAGACCACTGAATTTACTAAATGAAGAAGCTACATTCAGTCAGTTGTAGGTTCCTTTAACATGTCTAATAGGGTGTGAAATAAATAAATGAAGTCATAGACATAATTTCCTTTATGTTAACCAATCATTTAAAAAAATAAAATTAATGGTTAAAAGTCTTATTTTAGACACTGGTAAGCTGACCTCTTGTTGATGAAACCATTACTTGATAATTGAGCACTGCAACTGACCACTACATCAATCATTAATCAACATAATCTGAGAATGAGATACATTTGGTGTCCTCAGTAACGGACTGCTACTACCACTTAGTACTACTACTGTATGATGAAAAATAACCCAGAGTTTGTGTCAGTAAAATTTGGTGGAATGAGGCCTCTAAGATGCCTGAAAAAGGGACTATTAAAGGGTCTACATTTCAAAATTTCCTCAGAAGGACCCCTACTACCCCCTGAAATTGGCTTACGTCTCATGTCTCGGAGTTTGCGTGTCGAGTTTCCCTGAACAATGGTAGCCACCTACTTTCAAGGTGGTAGCCTCCTTCTCTTGAAACTAATGAACTCCCTGTACTCCTTAAGTCAGTCCCATTGAAGATCGTAGTTCTTCAAACCTTTTTCTTGTAAACGGCTTTGTCAATGCATCTGCGACCATGTGATCAGTTTCGCAGTATGAAAGCACAATTTCCTTTTGTTCAATTAAATCATGTACACAGTTTGAACAGGTGCTGTCAATTCCTGCATTTTTGAACACACTGAGGTTTCATCAATAATCACACTTCTGCTGACTGTTACCTTGTTTGTGTCTGGATGCAGAATTCTGTATCCCTTTTGGGACTCACTATAACCCACAAGTACACCTTCTTTCACACAAGAATCCCACTTTGTGCGTTTTTCCTTTGGAATATGCACGTAGGCCTTGCTTCCAAAAATTTTGATGTGTTGCAAGTCAGGTTTCTTTCTATTCCACAGTTCATATGGAGTTTTCTCGGCTGCTTTTTCAGGCAAACGATTTTGGAGATAACATGCGGTCATAACTGCCTCTCCCCAGTATGTGGTTGACATGTTAGCATCAAAACGCATGCTCCTTACACTCTCACACAGCATGCGATTCATTCTTTCCGCAACCCCATTTTGTTCTGGGTTATAAGGTACCGTAGTTTGGAACATGATTCCATGCTTTCGGAGAATGGCTTGTGTGATACCGCTTATATATTCTGTTCCATTGTCTGTACGCAGCATTTTTGGCATTTTGCCAAATTTGTTGTTCACTTGAGTCCGATACTGCTGAAGTTTTTCTGGTACTTCATCTTTGTTGTGCAACAGGTACAGTGTAGTATACCTGGAGCAATCAATGAAGGTGAGGAAATACCTCTTCTTTCCTGGAGTCAAGGTTTTCATTGGACCACAAAGATCTGAATGAATTAAGTCAAGTTTTTCGAGCTCTGCTGCTGCTCTCCTTTGGAAAAGTTTTCCTTGTCATTTTTCCCTTAATACAACTGATACATTTCATTGTTTGATCACACAAATTGATTTTTATACCACCTGCATGTTTATCTTCAACCATCTTCTTTATCGTGTCAGGACTTCTGTGCCCAAGACGCCTGTGCCAAGTGTGGATGCAGTATAAATGTTTCTCTTCCTTGGCCGTATTCACTTCTTCACTGCTGTTCAGTTGATACAGGTCATCTGTGATTTTAGCCTTTGCAAGTAGGCAGTCCCCTTTTGTGATGACACAACTGTCACCTTGGAATGTCACTACATTACCTTGTTTAGTGAGCTTCTTCACTGACAAAAGATTACTTTCAAGACTAAGCACATACAGCACATTTTTCACAGGTATCTTTCTGGTGACAATCTGAGAGATAGGACAGTAAAGAATTCCTTGTGATGTCATTAACTGCTCATTAGCTGCCGTGATGTTCTTTGATTTGCTTTCATCAAGCTGAGTAAAGAAGCTTCTGTCATTGGTCATGTGACTTGTAGCTCCTGAATCAACACACCATGCCTGCAAAGATGAGGTGCCACTGTTGAACCAAAAAGCGTACTCAGTATCAGAAGTGACATCTGATTCTTCTTTAACACTCTTGGCCATGTGTGGTTTACCTTGCTTTTGCATTCTAGCTTTCCAGATTCTGCAATCTGCCTTTAAGTGACCAGGTTTCTTGCATACAAAACTAATTTTATTTCTATTTTGCGTTTTTAAAGCAGACTCTGCACTGGAAACACTTTCACTTTTTATGCTTTCTGTTTTGCGCTTGTACTCGTCCACGAGTTTGCCTTTAACGTATTCCAGCGTCAGTTCATCCGGACGCGCATCAAGCGCCGTGATTAGCGCTTCATAACTTTCAGGCAGACCACTAAGTAACAGTGCCGCAACATGAAAATCCTTTATTTCTTCGCCTACATCTCTCAGCCGTTCAACCATTTCTAAGGTATGCCTTATATAATCCTGCATATCCTGGTCTTTCATTAACTTTGTCTGGTATAGCTTTCTAATCAAGTACAGTTTGTTGCACAGGTTAGCTCTTTCATGTACTTTTTGCAGTTCATCCCACATTTCTTTAGCAGTTTTACAGTTGCAAATGTTCACAATTTGATCATCGTCAATTCAAAGGGAGATTGTGCTTTGCGCTTTCTGATCATTTTCTATCCACTCATCCGTGGGTTGTGGGGGTCTGTCTTCATTTATACATTTCCACGTACCTTCTCTCATTAGCAGCATCTTCATCTTGAATTTCCAAGACTGGCAATTCTGGTTCGTCAGGTTTGCTATTGCGAATTTTGTTGAAGCTGCGTTATTAGCCATTTTATTGTCTTTCTGCCGTAGTCCGTATCTGTCGCTGTATTATGCACTTATTTACTGTATCAGATTTTTGCCTGGGCCCATAACCTATTGGAAAAAGCTTCGTAATCAGAATCAGAATCAGAATGGACTTTATTGCCAAATGTTGAGCAGGTTTACAACATCAGGAAATTGCTGTGGTGTTCAGTGCGATATTATGCAATACAGAGGGAGACAGTCAGTTAAATAAATAAACTCAAGTGCAATATTATGGGCAGTACTTAAATAAACATAGAGTAAAAAAAGTTCCTTTGCTGAGCAGATTGATATATTTACAAGAGTGCAGGTGAAGTAGAACCGGAGCGACGAACACGAAACAGGGTCATGTGTTTGGCTTAGAGAGAGTGGTGGCAACAGACTTGTGCATATTGTTCATGAGACCAACAGCAGAGGGGAAGAAACTGTTCCTATGGCGAGAGGTTCTGGTCCGAATGGACCGGAGCCTCCTGCCTGAGGGGAGCAGGTCAAACAGCTTGTGTCCAGGGTGAGAAGGGTCGGCTGTGATGCGGGCTGCACACCCCAGTGTCCTGGAGGTGTACAGGTCCTGCAGAGATGTGAGTTTGCAGCCAATCACCTTCTCAGCAGAGCGCACAACACGCTGCAGTCTCTGTTTGTCCTTGGTGGTGGCCCCAGCGTACCACACAGTGATGGAGGAGGTGAGGATGGACTCAATGATTGCAGTGTAGAACTGCACCATCGTCCGTGTTGGCAGGTTGAATTTCTTCAGCTGCCTCAGGAAGTACATCCTCTGCTGGGCCTTCTTTATGACGGATGTGATGGTGGGCTCCCACTTGAGGTCCTGGGTGATGGTGGTCCCCAGGAAGCGGAATGAGTCCACAGTAGTGATGGGGGTGTCAGACAGGATTATGGGGGGGAGAGGGGCTGTGTGCTTCCTAAAGTCCGCAATAATCTCCAGTGTCTTCTGGGCGTTCAGCACCAGGTTGTTGCGGTTGCACCAGGACACCAGACGTTCAACCTCCGTCCTGTAGGCAGACTTATCACCGTCCAAGATGAGACCGATTACAGTGGTGTCGTCTGCAAACTTAATTAGCTTGACAGACTGGTGGTTGGAGGTGCAGCAGTTCATGTACAGGGAGAAGAGCAGAGGAGAAAGAACACAGCCCTGAGGGGTGCCAGTGCTGATGTCCGGGAGTCCGAGACATTCTTCCCCAGCCTCACATGCTGCTTCCTATCTGTCAGGAAGTCAGTGATCCACCAGCAGATAGGATCAGGCACATTCATCTGGGAAAGCTTGTCTTGGAGAAGGTCTGGAAGGATGGTATTGAAGGCAGAGCTGAAGTCCACAAACAGGATCCTGGCATAGGTTCCCGGGGAGTCCAGGTGCTGCAGGATGAGGTGTAGGGCCATGTTGATTGCATCATCTACAGACCTGTTGGCTCTGTAAGCAAACTGCAGGGGGTCCAGGAGGGGGGCCGTGAGGGATTTGAGGTAGGGGAGGACAAGACGCTCAAAAGACTTCATGACCACAGATGTCAGAGCCACAGGTCTGTAGTCATTTAGTCCAGTGATCCTTGGCTTCTTGGGGACAGGGACTATGGTGGAGGACTTGAAGCAGGCAGGCACGTGACATGCCTGCAGTGAGGAGTTGAAAAAGTCAGAAGACACTGGGGCCAGCTCGTTTGCACAGTGTCTGAGAGTGGCAGGAGACACACCGTCTGGGCCAGGAGCTTTCTGAGCATTCAGTCTCTTAAACTGCCTCCTCACATCTGCTTCATGAATATGAAGGGTTGTGGTGGGAGAAGGTGGTGTGAGGTCCTCACAGGTGTGGGGTGAGGAGGGGGGTGCTGTGGGTGATGTCTTTGATGGAGGTGATAGCTCTGTGGTGGGGGGAGCGGGGAAGGTGGGGTGATGGGTGACCATAGTGTCTCTATTGTTGGGGCTGGTGGAGGTGTGAAGGCTGCTTGATGGCTCATCAAAACGACAGTAGAAGTCGTTGAGGGTGTTGGCCAAGAGCAAGTCGTCAGTGGAGTGGGGGGTTCTAGGTTTGTAGTTTAAAATTTTTATAAACCCTTTCCACACAGAGGCCGAGTCGTGCTCTGATATCTGCTGCTATAAAATCATACAGAAATAAAACGCACATAGTCCTTTTGTTCTTATTCAAGTTTCCTCTTAATTACAGCAAGAGAGCATTTTTCACTGCACTTAACTTAAATAACCTTCACTACAATTAACATCGCCATCTGCAGACGACCCGGTATACATTTAAACTCTACTAACAATACTATATACAGTCGAACCTCGTTACTACGTACAAGACGGTATATCAAAAACATGTACGTTATAAGCATAGAACGTTGTAACCACTTAATGCAAGATGGATGAAACAACTCACGAAATACACATGTAAATGATAACTTTAATAGAACAGACCCTTAAATTGACTACAAAATAAACTAACACATTATTACTTGTTTAATTCAACAAAGCTCATTTGAATCCTTGTAATTTTCCTTAAAATTACTCACGATTACTTAGTGCCGGTCGGCGATACACGGCAACGAAAATACACAACGGCTGGTCAAAATGGATTTTTTAAATTAACATTCGCATCCAAATTGGCATTTGGCCTGAAAATATTAATGATATGATATTAAATCATAAAACCCTTTACTTCCATTATTCTGAATTCACAATTACCGGCATGACTGGTATTTCACAAGGTTTAATAGACAAAGAATACGCACACAACACTTAACAAGCCATTACTACGCAGTCCAGTAACGATCGGTCAAGGCAACTCATTTAACGCGGGAAGTTTGAATTTTACTTTAAATGCCAAGCAACGCAATAGACAAATGTGCATTGTCAGGCGAAGATCAGGTAGATACAGGTAGATGTAGCGACACAAGTTGTGGTGGGCCGGGAGAGCGCTGTATGTTGTGACGATGGTTAGTTTTCGTATTTTCTTTAGAAATTTGGACGTTGTACAACGTTTACGTTGTATCCGGGGTACGTAGTAACGAGGTTCGACTGTACATAGATACGTAGTTGTTGCACTAAATACAAACTGTGTTCCAACAGCAACCTTTTAGCGGGGATCTCCATCATGGAGAAAAAAAAAAAAAAAACAATCAAGGTCTGTACAGAACACCCCAACATTTATATTCCGTGGAGTGTAGTGGTTAATTGATTATTGATGAGCTGCATCTGGAATGGGTGGAAAGATGTCATTAACTTTAAATTAGCCATCGTGTTAGGATCGGCACCGACCCGTTTGTAAGTTTAAAATGAATAAAAGCAGCCAATAAATTTGTATACTAAATCAAGGCTTTTTCACTTTGTCGGGAACCTCTAACAAAAAATAAATAAAAATAAAAATCTCACTAAAATGATTGTCATCCCGTTCTTCCGATCTTGCCGTGTGCCACGCCCCCTCGTGCGGAATCCCGATTTTTGACAAGCAATGAGGTTAATGACCGGTGTTATGCCGAAAAAGGCATCCCTGCCGTAGAATGCATGCCTGTCTCGGGAGCGCGCACCGCTGAAAACAGCGAAACGAAAGCTCTTTTTTGTAATGCGTAGAAATGATCGTTCCTGTTTACTTAAACTCATAAATCGCACGTAACACATCACATGACGTTGTATTTTGTTAAAATACAGATATATAACACAAAACAAATAAAATAGATCGCTGATCTGAAAACGCTTTGTTACTTAATGGGCTGTCACTGTTGATATCGATTCAAAAGTTCAAAACAGCAGACATTAACGTGGCAATATAAAGCATGTTACATTATAAGTGTGTATCAGATACATAGCAACACTGTTTTTTCACGAAAAAAAAATTGTTACTCAATCTTTTTAAAATGTCTGGGTCTCGTTTTAATTAATGGCTAAAATAGTGTTGCACCATGTAGCTCAGATGACACTGACCTGTCTCTAAATTGTATTAGACGTGCATGGGGTTAGTGCAAATATAATGATGAAGTTGGTTCTTGAACTTTTTCTGCGGGGGGTGGCTTGATTGGCTGCAGGTTCTTCAGCAAGGCTCTTAACCCTCAGCTTTCTGTTTGTCCGACCAGATGGCTGCGTTTTGTAAACAACTTACTCTATAAATAGGGAGGTGTAAAGACAATTTCTCCATGAGTATCAATGAATTATCTATTATTATTACTATTATTATTATTGTTGTTGTTATGTACTTGATGATGGGAGCTTCACAAATCCAAGGGGATGCCTTTTACGGCAACCCCCTGCTGGAAAAGGCATCCCCCTGTTAAAACTGGCTGTATTGCACCTACACTGCTGAAACTTGCACAGGTAACTTAAAACTCTCTCAAATACAAAGTCCTAAAGGCACTTGATGATGGGAGCTGCAGAAATCCAAAATCCAAGGGGATGCCTTTTTTGGCAAGCACCTGTCGGAAAAGGCATCCCCCTGTTAAAACTGGCTGTACTGCAGCTACGCTGCTGAAACTTGCACAGGTAACTTAAAACTCTCTCAAATACAAAGTCCTAAAGGCACTTGATGATGGGAGCTGCAGAAATGCAAAATCCAAGGGGATGCCTTTTTCGACTTGCATTTCTTGGCTTTGTTTCCATAGTCTTTCTTTGCGTTTAGTTTGGCTCTTGTTTCACCTGCCTGCCTTTGTTTTGACCCATCATTGTCCTTGTTACTTTTTCCTTTTGAGTTTCTATTATAATTAAGTCCCCTTGTTGTTTCTAAGGTGTGCTGTGCACTGCCCTATATCATGCCATGCTGTAACTACATCTTATACAAAGCACTTGATAATGGGAGTAACAGAAATGTAAAACTTTTTTGGACCCTGGCTTCCAGAAAAGGCATCTTCTGGTTAATCTGGCTGTACTGTAACTACATATGTGATACATGCACAGGTAAAATAAACTGATCAAAATAAAGCATACTGTAATTGTATTTGTACTCGTAACTACAGTCCATTTAGTCTTACATTGCATTACATTTTTTTCACAATCACAATGAAATCTAAATGGAGTAATTTTACAATAGGATTAAAACGATGATAGGACACCTTTCTCTGTATTACAGTTTGCCATAACATTGTTGGCTTAGTAATCATGCTAATAACATCGTATTTTATGTTTAAAAGAAGTGTGGTTTTGAGGGCAGTATATGGTGAAGAAGTAGAAAAGTTTAATTTTGTTTTAAAATTACAAGACAAAAACAATACTCAAATTATTAAAATTTCGCAAACAATAAATTTTTTTTAAAAATAAATAACATTGATAAATAGTTCTAAACAAAATATTAATACAATAATTTGAATAACAATAATAATAATAAATAATAAATATTATTTGTACAAAATAAAATTACAAGAACATGAACAAATAAACTAATAAATAACAAATTGCTCCAAATTAAAAGAACAAGAATGAATAATTAATCAATAAATAACGAATTTTTCCAAATTAAATGAACAAGAACATAAAAAAATAAATGCAAACAACAATTAACAAAAAAAAGCAAGAACTGAACATTTATTTACATGCAGGGCACAGGTAGTTCTTGTGCAGTGGCGGCCTCTGTACGCACTCATGGTGGTACCACCTCCCACAATTATCACAGCAGATCTGAAAAAATAAAGTGAAGTGATTATCATTGATGACACAGCACAGCACACAACAATGTGCCCTACATGTTCAGCCCATATGTGACATCATAACATAGCAGCTTGCAGCTATTATTTAGTGCCTGGAGAGCAGTGTGTGGGTATAGTAGCTTGCTCAGGATATTTTGGTGGTACTTTCCTGACTTGGGATTTGAACCTGAAACCTTCCAGTCACAAGCACACTTCCCTAACTAAAGGGTCACCAATGCCCTTAAATCACCACTTCTACTGCTGAGTGCCATATTTTGTTTTACAGCAGCTATCTCCTTTATAACTAATGTAATACACTAAACATTACATTGCTAGTCTGGCACAAATAAATCATCTTTATCCATCTGGGTAATTAGAATTTACGTATAGTTCACATATTAGGCCCACTATATGAAAGTAATGATGTAGGTTCTCAGTAGGCACTACAATACAGGGGGTGCATGCATCATACACCTCAACCTGCCCCTTTCCATCCTCAAAAAAACTAAACCTTAAGTCTATGGACATTATCCTAAGATGTTCAGATTACATATTTTGCATTATTCATCCTTACCGAGTACCTAAAAACATAACTAAATTTTGTATTATTATTATACAAAATATAATATATTAAATTTTTTGTATTATTATATTGACGACTTGACAATGAGCATCTGTTAATTAATCTAACCTAATTGGTGGAATGAACTCCCCCTAGATGTCCGAACAGCTGAATCCTTGACTGTCTTCAAGCGACGACTCAAAACTTTTCTTTTTCAGAAATACCTGACGTAGAACTTCTATATTCTTACTCGACTCTTTTTCTGGTGTGTGTTCAAAAAAAAATAAAAAATAAATCTGCACTACTCAATGGAGTTCTCAGAGATAGTATTCATAGCTTGCGTCTTTATTGAGCTAGCATCGGAAATTCATTGCAGAGTCTCAAAGCACTTATGTAAGTCGCTCTGGCTAAGGGCGTCTGCCAAATCCTGTAAATGTAAATCTGTTACAATGTCAATCAACATCTGATTGTGATTATACTGTAGAAATTACCCAATTTGGGTCTTCATTTTCATCCAACCCACAATAATGACACAGGTTGCTGAGATTGTCTGTGAAGATAATACATACATAAACATTAACAATATGCATTTCAGAAGAAAATTTGTGCATGGTAATATCAACATCACCACCGAATACACACATTTCAGAACATCACTAAGTCTAGCATACCTGATTCTTCAAGAAGTTTCATTGCAACATCCCACCTCATCTGGTTCACAGCCTCCTCTGTGGTCAGGATGTTGATTGGCACTCCCTTCAAGATGCACTCAGCAAACTTAAGGGCATTGTGAGTATTTCATCAGGATAATGGAGCATTAAAAATACACTATAAATGTTACCCTCATGATAAACAAAATGTAAATCTTGTTTTATATATCATATGATACTTTAAAAACTACCTTCAAGCTTTTAAGAGTTAACGGTCATTTACTATTTCTATTTAATTTCACTGATGTTAATGCTGATAACACAACAGAAGTCCCGTGTACACTTACTTTTAAAGTAAGAATGCCACATGATGAACCGTCTCGCTGACGTTCATGTGGCAGAGCACTGCAGGGCCATCTGGACACATTACACCCCTTTTTCCGCATGAATGCCCTTCAGAATTAAAATATTGCCCCGTTCACTGAGCTGGGCTTCTCCAAATTGGGTGCGATGGGCGCTCCTGCAGGAATATTCTGCGACTTTGCTTTTTGCTTGCCTTCCAGCTGGGATTTCGCTCTTTCCACAGAACGTATGTGTTGTGTGCTGAAATATCCATAATGTTATAAAATAGGGAAGCAAAATGTTTTTCTTTTGCAGCTGTGGTTTGCAATGGGCTGGTTTATTGTATCACTTTATTTTTGTTTTTAGTTTTGTTACAATCTAGTATAATTTGTAGCTTTATGTTTATCAGCGAAAGCGTTTACTTTCTTGTGGAATGTGCTCATTAAAAAAGTTTTTTTTGGGATATAGAACACAGTTATTGTATTATGTGCAAATACGAACTTTGAATAGTACAGCCGCCGCAACTCTGGATGATTTAGGAGCACAGTGCATACTATCGTATGGCAACGTTTGTGGTGGGGAAAAAAATTAATCAGCAGTAATACTTTGCCCTCTAAGCCCACCACTAGATATTTCCAGCATTATTCGTTTGGTAAAATTGTTTTCTCTTGCTTTCCCCGGAGGCTTCTCCATACATGTGACAACTTTATGGCAGTAATTACTCTGGGCACCTGACTATCTGGTTTCAAAGTTTTGGCTCTTATCCTTTGTCAGTGACCAAATGGTAAGATAGCAACAGATACTAAAAATTGCATCACAACAGGTAAGGACCAGGCACAGTCATTGAGTAGAAAAACTGTGGCCACAAGCATACAAAGATATAATACCACAACCACAAGCCATTACATAAACAGGATGTTTATCACGCTGCTGCGTATAGTAATGAAATGCTTGTACAATAAATGCGCGTCAGTCATTAACTGATGCATGTTGTCTTTGTGGACTTTGAAGAGCTGATCCATCAAAGGTGAATATTTTCAAGCCGATGTCTTTATCACCAATTATGTTTTAGCTTAGCTCAATCTGCCGTTTGTAAGTTTAAAATGTATAAAAGCAGCACATAAATTTGTATACTGAATCGAGGCTTTTTCACTTATCAGGAACCTCTAACAAAAACAAAATAAGAATCTCACTAAATGATTGTCATCCCCCGCTCTTGCGATCCTGCCTTGTGCCACGCCCCCTCATGCGGAATCCCGATTGTTTAACGAGTAATGACGTTAATGACCGCACTCGAAATAACATAATTAACGCAGAATTCAATACATTAGATTAATCACCTAGAAGGATAAACACTCGGTAAATACTAACATTCCTCACGAGATGGCGAGGGGGCGTGGCAGGCGTCAGAGCTTTGTCAGCAAGCAGGAAGCTTAGTCCATGAATAAGTTTGTATTGGCAATGCACACCTTTTCTAAAATTTCGCAATTTCTGGACGAGGAGTTTAGGGAAAGCAATGATTGGTCTACTTTCCTGTAGGTGGCTTTGGTGAAGGCGAAGGTGGTGGCAGCGTCACCTGCAAAAACTGTGATCGTAAGAGCAGGGGCGCCGCTAGCAATTTTGGGCCCTATGACAAAATATGAGGTTGGGCCCCCCTACCACACCCATTCCGCTCAAAACATACAAGCCAACCTAGCTATTCAAAATCTTTGTCTGCAATATAATAGTACCGACCTATTACTTTTGTTATTGCTTTTGACAGGTACCTTATCAGTATTTAATCAGAGACCTACCATGGCTGTAGCTAGCAGATGATTTATTGTTCAAAAATAAATGTAATAGAAAAATTACATACAGTAATCAAATATTCATTGAAAATGCAACATTCTTAAAGATTAAACGTGTTATACTAAACACAAAAATATATAAACAGAGTGCAATATGCAGTACAGTGTAACAGTGACTTTTAACAATGAATGAGACAACATAAATAAATTAGAAATGGTCTTTTGTTTAACCTGCCAGAGACTTAAATGCTAAAAGCCAAACACCTGGCCTTCTTGCTGGCAAAATCCTAAATCAAAAATATCAAACAAACATGTATAAACAGAGTACACAATGCAATACACTGCAACAGTGACTTTTCAAAATCAATTAGACACAAATCAATTAGAAATGGTCTTTTGTTTAACCTGCCAGTGACTTAAATGCTAAAAGCCAAACGCCTGGACTTTTTGCTGGCAAAATCCTCAATCAAATCCTTAAAATCCAGTTTTAAAGCCAACTGACTTTCAATGGACAGTATGGCAAGGTTGTTCAACCTTTCCTGAGACATTGTTGATCTCAAGTAGCTCTTTATCAATTTAAGCTTGCTGAATACCCTCTCTCCACAGGCAACAGTGACTGGAAGAGTGCAAAAGATCCTCAGGGCAATGCACACCTCTCCAAAAATGCTCTGGAGTTCCATTTTATGAATTGCATTTAGGAGAGCAAGAGGAGAACAATCAGAAAAAGTGGCTGAAAATATTGCATTGAGATGCCTGATTTCATTCTCAAACTGAGGTGTGAGGTCCTTTGTATACTTACTTATGAGTGGCTGGCACACAGTTGAAATATCACAGTCACTCAACTGCCCCACTTTTATTATGGCAGCAAATTCCTCTACAATACCTGCAGTTGTTTTGAAGCGCGTGTCCAAATCACAGATAATGTGGTCCATGGCAGTGAAAAAAATAGTGTTGCGGAACACTTTGTCACTGCTGTCCTTCTGACTTTCTTCAGGGTCAGGGGTCTCATCAGATAATCTCTTTCTCTTCCTCTGACGGCCCAGCTCCTTATTAAATTTAGGTGGCACTCCCATCTGACTGGCAATTAAGGATGCCTCTGAAAGGATTGCATCCCAACTATCCCTGAGATTTTGTATCTCATTTTTAAGGTCCCTGACATTATTTTTGCATCAGCAATAAAGGGCTTTCCAATCCAATTAGCTGCCTCAACCTCCAGGGAAATTTTCCCTGACTGGAGAATTATATTCCTGTCATCAATGCACTGCAAAACTTTTACCCAAATGGTCAAAAGCAGAATAGCATCAAATGAGCTAAAGTACTTTCTAGTCCGAAAGCTTCTGCCCTGGCCTCATTTGAAAGACTGCATGTGCTTAGTATAGCACTCAGGGCCTCTTTTACCCGTGGCAAATGTTTTGCCACAGGTTTGACAGCATCTATTCGAGCACTCCATCGAGTGTCAGAAGTTATGCAGAGAGCAGCCTACAGTGTCTTTGAATATAGCCCATCGCTCTGGACTGGCACTTACAAAACTGTACAGGCGATTGATGTAGCCAAAAAATGTAGAGGCTTCAGGGCTAGAGCCTGCTGCGTGCACACCCACAAGGTTCAATGTATGGGAAGCACAAGGTGAAAATGTGGCAAGATTATTTTTTTGTAAAATTTGGGCCTGGACTCCCTTGATCTTCCCAGACATATTTGCCCCATTATCATAACCTTGCCCCCTGCAATCACTAATGTCTATCCCTTGATCCATAAGCACACTCTGTATCATTCCTGCTATTTCACTTCCTGTTTTCTTGTAGAAATCCTTGAATTCAAGAAATCTTTCTGTAATTTCCCAGTCTTTCATATTTTTATTGTAATGCACATATCGTATGAGCACAACATTCTGCTCAGTGTGAGAAATGTCAGGCGTAGCATCACAAATGATGCCATAATATATGGCATCTTCCCTTTCCTTCAAGATGTTTTTTTGCACTCTTTGGCCACACAATTCAATAAACTCATTCTGGATGTCTGAGCTCAAATAATGAGTTAACCTGCCTTCTTTTCTGGATGCCTTCACTTTCTCTAAGTGGTCTTTCAACAGTGGGTCATAATGGGACAAAAGCTCTAAAGTCCCTAGGAAATTTCCATTATGGACATCACCTAAGTCTTTTGTTTTACCCCTGAAAGGTAAATTTCTTGATGCCAAGTGTAGAGTTACATCAAGGAGCCTCTGCAAGAGAGCTTTATTTCTCTCAATTTCAGACTGTAACTCTCTCTGCATCTGCATGTTGATGCCACTTGCAGTTCTTTCAGAACACTGCAGACTTTTCCATTTTAAATAGCAGTCCCTGTGAGTCCTGTTATTCTCATGATTTGGGAGTTTATCATACATACGACGCCACTTAACATCACACATCTTGTACCCCTGGTCACTATTCAGAAGACTATGAGAAGGTCTTTTCTGCCCCTGAGAGAAAAGAACACATGGGATGCAGAACAGTGCATCTGTACTCTCACTATAAATCAACCAATCCCTTCTCATCTTTACTCTACCATTTGCTGCCTTACAGTATTTCAAGTAGTCTGGAAATGGCTTTCCCTGTGAATCATGAGGCATGTCTCTTTCTTCTTTTTGTGCCAATTTACAAACGATAGTTGCTCTGTCTTTGTCAGTTAATTTTGTAGGCCACAAACCTGGGTCAACTGACAACAGGTCATGCGGCTCAGTATCTAAAGTGTCCATCTTATCTTCACTCTGTCCCTTAAACTGTAAGCTCCTCACTTCTTTCTCCTCCTCATCTGAGCTGCTGCTGCTACAGATTCTCTCCTGAGCCTCCTCTGCTGTTTTAAAATCTCTTTCTGTGACCTCCCTGACAGACTGGCTTGAGGAGCATCCTGGCCCTAGTGTATACAAAAGACGTATACATAATTCATTCAGAACATGTCTACAGTGAAAGAGGTTCTGTACCACACTATTATGCTGATATGAAATGAGTTTGACTAGTTAATCAGTATTAAAATAAATTATAATAGTATGTAGAATACCCCTTAATACTATTTAATTTTCAGCAATATTCAATATCCATTGAGCATTATTCTCAATCATTCTACATAATAAACCTGATTAATAATTTACTGTTTCTGCATAAAATCAATCTACAAAAAGAAAAATTCATCTTTAATATTGACTAAGTAAGGCTATGTCAGACATTGAAATAGTATAATTAATGCTTATAATCAAACTGCAATGCCTTTTAGCCTGTTTTTAAAAGGATGGATCTCAGTGACATTCTGGTTACCTCCTTCTTCAACTGGGAGAAGAGCCGGGGGAACTTCGTGAGGAAGAGTGGGTGAGGGCGAGGCTGCATCTGTACAGTATTAGGAAGATCTCATTATTAGTGAACTATCTGCTATCATACACGGTGGTAGTATTTAAAGTCCGCCAGCATAGTTAGCCAATAAGATAATGCTGGCATATTTGCAACAAATTCAAGATCTATATCTGGACAAAAAATTACATATTTAATTTTCATTGGTGAAAAACGTAACCTGTTCTATTCAGTATCAGATAACGTTAATGGTTCGCTATGCAAGTAGCGCCAACATTACATCAAAGGAAGCTTCGTGAATACCTTTCTTTTCGAAATACTCACTAAGTTATTGTCGGCCCGTTTTCTCTCTCTCTGCTCTATGTAACCTCGCTTGTAGTTTCCGATGACCGGACTTATGCTTCTTTGTTGAACTTGACATATCTGCACCTGCTCTCACTCAGCAGCGACACTCTACGCTAGGTAGGATGGGCTGAACCATGCAGTGAATCAGAGAGGGGTGTAATTTGACTGGAGATGCAGAAATAAGCCGTAATTTTGTTTTATTTGTAACTCTTTTGTAGATACATTTTTTAATTTCTTTTACTTTACTGCTAGTAGTGTTATTATTAATAAAGCAGATCTCTGGGGGCCCCTAAAGGGCGTGGGCCCTTAGAATTGTCCCAACTTTCCCCCCCTTAGCGGCGCCCCTGCGTAAGAGGCACTGATAAAGAGGCGAAGAGATGTACTGTGTCGGAAGGCACTTCCCAGATGAATCTCTGCGTTTGGAAGAGACAGATCGATGCTGCGGCGCTGCAGTCGTCCTATCTTTAGGGAAAGGTGGACCTGATGGTAACGACGGACACACAAATGGAAAAGATCGGCAATTTGGCGATGTTGTGGAGATGAAAGGTGTACCGGAGGAGGAATCGGGTGTCACCGTTAGGGCTTCAGTCACTGGAGTGGAGATCAAGGGGGGGCGTCAAATGTGCCCTGTGCCCCGTATAGGACGATTTGCAGCGCCTTGGCATGGATCTGTCTCTCCCAGACGCAGAGATTGATCTGGGCAGTGCCATTGCATTACAGACTTATTCATGAACGAACCTTCCTGCCTGCCGGTACACAGATTTATGTGGTGCTTTTATGCATTCTCCAGAAGCTATTTATAAATTTTTATGTAAGCTGTCGCAAGTTTGTCTTGGTTCTCATGATGGTTCTTTATGGGGTGTGCCTTAGTGGGATTTAGTAGGATTTGCAAATTATGCAAAAAATTTGCAAAAAATCTAAGTAGGCGGAGCTTCATAGTCCCATTGACTTTTTGGTAGGGCACGGCTGTAGGTATCTGTAGAAAAAAAATTGACTGTAGGACTAACAGGACAGGAGATATCGACCGAAACGCGTTGGGGGGCGCTACGGCGCCCCCCTCTGGCTGACTGGGACAGGTCGGATGGCCTGAGTAGTGGGTAGGAATAGGAATCTTGCTGCCAAATTTGGTAGGTCTAGGACATACGGTTTAGGCTGGGCATGCAGTTTTAAGGAAGAAAAATAATAATAAAAGAAAAAAATCCTAACAAAAACAATAAGGTTCCATAGCACTTCGTGCTTTGGACCCTTAATAAATATAACTGCAAGCAGTGATGAGCGGTTCCAAAGCTAATGGAAAGAATAAGTGGGTAGAAATGGAGTACATGGAATAAAATGAAAAGTTCAATAATAATAGGACATGAAATAGACGGTAATTGCTGGCCAATGCATTTAAATAGTCAGAAAGCAGAAAATAGTACTACGATAGCATGAGATCTGACATGTTGATATTACAGTAGAAATGTTTAGTTAGGATAAAGAAAAAAGGTTGGATGAGAAACAGGAGGAAAATGTACTTGTATCTGTTTAGGAGAAATATCACCAATGTAGATCTGTCTGCTGAAGTGTCTGAGCTTGACTGAATATATGGTTTGGGATGATGGTCTCAATAGTAGGTAGAAATAGTAATAGAGATTGGTGAGTATTGGTGTAACAGGTCAGCAGATGTAGGACAGAAGTATAACCATCTTGTCACGGGACGCGTTCGGCGAAGCGGCGATCGTGAGGGGAAGCGGGGAATCAGGAAGCAGGCAGGCAGGATTCGGGGCAAACGGGGATTTAATCAAGGGAATCGGGGCAAGGGACATCAGACACAGACTGACATCATCAATGACGGACGAAGGACTCAGGTAAGACACGGACTGAAATAGACAGGACTGAGCAAATGAACTGGATACAGCTGGGTACAATCGGGAGAAAACACGTGGGTAATCAGGGGGCGTGGCACACAGGAGGAGCGGACGAGCCGGGCATGACACATCTACTGTAGTACTTGAGCCTGACTGAATGTATGGTTTAGGTATGATTGCGTGAGTAGTTCCTGGAAATGTACACTTTCCTACCTGATATGCTAACATTAGATCTTACAAGTTAAAGTTTGTTTGTACTGGCTGTGTAACCATAAGCTGTGTTACATATTATTAACAACAATGCCTAGTTGGGGAACTGCTGCATGTAACAGCAGTAATATGATGCTTTTTCACATTGTAGGCTGCTCATTTAGACAGAAGAAAAGCTGAAAGTATTCAATGGCATTTTATAAATGTAGCAAGGACTCCACCTGCTCGCTAATTTATTACACAATTGCAATTGCTGCAGTTTACACAGCATGAAGTATAATTGAAGGCTGATAAATTTGTAAAAGTCAAATGGCAGGAAAATAAAAGGAAATTGAAAATTTGGACTCGGATGAAGGAGAGGGTGATTAATCTTTGAATGTTTGATGGAAAATAAGGATATTTCAGCTGAATTAACTAAGGTGAGTCTTAGACAAATTTGGACATTGGCAGAAGTGCCCCCGTTTGAACGATCGCAAGTAAAAGTGGAGGGTCTGTCTGGGGGCAGTGCTACATTAGCTGATCAAATTTTGTGAGGACTGGATGAAGCAAGCCTGAGACTGATTGAAATGGGAATGGAAGTGGTGCAGGTTGGGTGTGGCTGGTGTCCATATTATACAGACAGGTCGAGTATTGTTTATGAATCATCCATGACGGCAGTGTCCTGATTGACTTGATACCAGAATCACCTAGTTGCGGTGCAGATTGTTGGAGTTATAGGAATATGTCATTTATTTATTTTTAAAATACGAAAAGGGAAAGCATATGACTGTCATTAGACAATACATATATCTTGATTTGGCATGACTTATAGAAGTTGCAGTACAAAGGATTTTGTATTCCACATTTAGGTGCCACCTCCATTCCACTACGAACACGGGCTGCTCACTGCCTCATGAAGACGTATTGTTTTGCAAATGAAAGCCAGTTGTAATGTTTTTAATGTCGGGTCTCTACAGAGACGTTTTTCTTAAGGTGTGGTCTGAGAAATGGTAAAATACAGGTGTTAATGTATCAGAATTTGAAATAGAACTGAATCACTATTTGTCTTGATTGTGAAATTGCGATTTCAGTTTCATACCATTGGCCAAATATATTCTGGTGTAAAAAGAAATACTTTCGCGTGCGCGTGTATGTACTTGTATGACATTTAAGCGGTTATATTTTTAACATAAACATAAGCAAAACTATTTCTAACTACTAACATTTGTCACACAGCGTTATTTATTTGTAAGAGTCAGAGGTAAAAGGTGCGTCATTTTTTGAACATTAAAAATTAATATAAATCTTACCTGTGTTAAGCTGAATACGTTTACAAGTCGCTTATACAAATGTCCACTTCAGTTCATCTGTAAGGTTTTGGGGTTTAGTATGAAAACAACATGCTTCCTCAGTACTATATAATTTCCATGCATTGTAGTATTTCATTTTCATGTCATTGTATTGGAAGAAGTGTTCTGTGAAATTAACTTTTTGCAGTTCTTGTTTTAGTTAGCAGGTTAATTTAAAGCGCAGTAATGTAAAATAAACACGAACACTTTTAGGCTGCTGTACCATGTCTTCCGTTTGTTGCAGTGCCACCCCGAAGTAATGCCTTCCAGTAGGGATTGGTTTCTAGCATTTCGTAACATAGGTGTACTGTTTCAGAAGAGAAATACCGAATGATATACATTCTGCATATGAATAGATGCATAGAGCTAATTGAAGCGCTACAGGTAGAGGTTTACGGCTTCATTTTTGCAAAAGAGACTGTCACTGATAGGGATCTTGAAGGAAGACGATAATGTGATTAACAGTGATTAAAAACAAATACACAATTACCGTGGAATGGCAAGAGATCGGATGCATAATCGCTATGAATCCCATTTCTTGAAGGAGCGACATGTATGTGTATAAATCTTTTCAAGTTTAGAGCTAATAAGGCACTCCGTCCTGTAACATATGCTATACACTTCGCCCGTGTTTTATAAATTGTAGTTTATCAGGATTTTGCTGTTGAATATGTACTGTGGGAGGAAGTAACCATGGACATGGTTACGTTTTACAAATCACTTAGTGAAAATGGATACTGTAAAAAGAACCTGGTTATTAAATGGTTTGGCTTACGCTAATATGGAACACAGACGTCACAGGTGAAATATGTTTATAACAAACAATGAAAAAGTCAGAACATTATATAAATAGCACTCTATACAAAATATTAAATACTTTTGAAAGCAAAAAAAATAGCAAAATACAGTTACTCAGCTGTATTTAAAGAATCTACATCGTCATCGCCTTTGTGCTGCACATTTTCCTTGATGCAGGTAATCAGCCCATCTTCGTTGACTGAGAGAAAATTCACCCACGTTAATAAAATGTTCCTCTATGTCCTCCACATCGTTTAAAAGATGGGACATGCCTTGCTCAGTCAAATAAATAATATCTAATAGCTGAGTTACTAATGGTGACAGTGTTGTCTTTGCCATCTTCTGTAATGGACAAAGTACCGGTATATGTTGTGTTAAAAGCCGAACACTTTTGCATGAGTTTGCAGCCGATACATCTATGGAAGGATGATTTGGGTTTGAACTCAAGTTGTGGAGTCTGGCATTTTGCACACCGACGTTTACATACGATTTGAATTCCAGTCACCGTTCCTGCTAATTCGGAAATTGTCTCAGCCTGACTGGCTTCACTACGCTGAGGGACTTGTAGGTCGCAAATTTGTATAATTGTGGTGGATGGAGTGCCAGATAGGTGTATGTCCATCCCGTTCCCTCGTTGATAGGTTTGTGAATTTGTAGGACTTTAGAGGTTCCACTTGTACAATTTGTGTGTCCCATAAAGCCACCTTCACGTGTCCTGTGCAATCTCCAATCTGGAATTCCTTGAGCTCCAAGTCAGTGCCGTTCACACTGACCATTTTCGTGAAGCTTTCAGGAGAAAGAACTTTAGCTTCTAGGACACCGACCTGTGACAGACACATATACGTACATAAAGTATGACTGCTACGAAAATACTAACAATAGATTTCTTTAGAAGATATGGCTATCATATGACAATTATGTTGAAAGTTACCGTATGGTCATTTACATGCATTTTACGTCTCATTAAATAGAGGCTTTAATAAATTGCCGTAAAAGTACTTACACACCACAGAAATAGGGTAAAAGTCATCAATTTAAATGTGCAAGAACGTTAGAAAAATTGATGAAGTGCTTTGAACGCCTGGTCAGAGACTTCATCATTTCTTCACTACCCGACACACTGGACCCACTACAGTTTGCATACCATCCAAACCGTTCCACAGACGACGCAATCTCAAATCTCCTCCACACATCACTCACTCACCTGGACACTAGGAAAGGGAATTATGTGAAAATGCTCTTCATCGACTACAGCTCTGCATTTAATACCATAATTCCCTCCACACTAACCACCAAGCTGGAGCACTTGGGACTCAGCTCATCTATGTGTCAGTGGATCTCCAACTTTCTAACTGGCAGACCACAGGTAGTAAGGATGGGCGGTCATGTCTCCCCTCACTCTCAGCACTGGAGCCCCCCAGGGTTGTGTTCTGAGCCCCCTCCTGTACTCTCTATACACTTACGACTGCGTGGCCACTACCAACTCCACCACCGTCATCAAGTTTGCTGACGACACTGTCGTGGTCGGCCTGATCACGAACAACGATGAGACGGCCTAACTGGAGGAGATTGTTCCTCTGGCACAAGTTCTCCAGATTTCCAATCTCCTCCTGAACGTCAGCAAGACAAAGGAGCTGATAGTGGACTTCATCAACAGGAGCCCAGTGGAGAGAGTGGACAGCTTCAGATACCTCGGTGTTCACATCACGCAGGACCTGGCATGGTCCTGTCACATCAACACCGTGGTGAAAAAGGCCCGGCAGCATCTGTACCACCTCAGACGTTTGAGAGACTTCAGACTGCCCTCCAAGGTGCTCAGGAATTTCTACTCCTGCACCATAGAGAGCATCCTGACGGGAAACATCACGACCTGGTTCGGGAACAGCACCGTGCAGGACAGGCGAGCTATACAGAGGGTGGTGCGTTCAGCTGAGCGCATCATCCGCACCAAGCTCCCTGACCTGCACTCAATCTACACCAAGCGGTGCTGGACCAAGGCCAGGAAGATCGCGAAGGACCTCAGCCATCCTAACAATGGACTGTTCTCTCTGTTGCGGTCAGGGAAGCGCTTCCGCTCCCTGAAGGCCAACACAGAGAGACTGAGGAGGAGCTTCTTCCCGCAGGCGATAAGGTCTCTCAACAACACACAAACACAGAACTAATACAACCTGTTAACGTCTATGGACACTCTCATACACATCTACACTCACATCTGAACTCACTTGGTCATGTTTACATTCTGGACCCTTGCACAAAGTCACTTTAACAAGGCATCTTAAGACACTTTTTTCATGCATACTTGCACACCATACTTCCTCCACCTAATTTCAATTTGAAAGAATTTCTATTGTACAGTATATTTCTATTTTTATTTCTATTTTATGTACAGTACACTTCTATTTATATTTTTATTTCTATTTCTGTTCTAGTTAAGTTTTAATTTTTCTATCGTATTTCTTCTATTCATATTTATTTCTTACGACAAGTTTAATTCTCAAGGTCACTGGCGGTCGTGTAAGCATTTCACTACATATCGTACCGTGTATGACTGTATGTGACAAATAATTTGAATTTAGAAACGTATTTGTCATGACGGATTAACGGGGTTTTAAAAATAAAATAACGGAGAACTGTATTTCATTGTACCACTCATAAGATTATTATATCTACTCTGTTTAGGTCCTAGCATTTTCACTTTGGAGATATTCAGTTTTGAGCTGCTGGGAGGGACCTTAGGTAGAAAAGAGAGGTTGACCACCTCTACGCTGGTGGCTCTGTTGCATAAGATATCGAAGTCATCAGGGTTTGAGAAGCCTAGGAAACATGAACGAGTAAACATTAGCTTCATTTAGGGTAAATGGTCACTTTATATGAATTAGAACGTCGTTTTTTTTTTTTATTTTTAACAAAATTAAGACTTACTGATGCTTCGCTTGACGTTAATGAGCTT
Organism: Brienomyrus brachyistius; assembly: GCF_023856365.1. Classification (NCBI taxonomy): domain Eukaryota; kingdom Metazoa; phylum Chordata; class Actinopteri; order Osteoglossiformes; family Mormyridae; genus Brienomyrus; species Brienomyrus brachyistius. Next base: position 2,519,350 of record NW_026042307.1, read on the forward strand.
AACTGCAGTCTTATTCTTGCAGGCCTGAGCGAAGCAAGTCTGCTTTTCTGGAGCAAAGCAGACAACTTTGTGAAATTCGTCTCTGGTTTGCAGTAGCGCATTAAAATATTTTGCATTGCGCTTGGAGACGAGATTTGGTGAGAAAAAAGCCTTCCAAACTTTCAGAATCTTCTTCGGCGATCTTCGCAGGGCTGGCCATGGCTCTAGAGTGATGCACTAACAACTGATGGTTTCTCTGTACTGTGAGGGCTCAGACTATCAGGCGTCACAAATTCGACATGGAAAAGTCACAAGAGTAATAAAAGGCGCTAAGCCTTGGGGGGTGGGCATTAAAATTTCCCTTACAATGTGCGTAGGGTATGTCCCAGAATTAGGAAAATGGCATGATTTCACCACTTGTTGGCGCTGAAATAAGCAAAAGTGCGTTTTGGCTGATAATTTTGGAAGGGTTTCACATTCACAAAACATTCTTATGTTCTAACGACATGGTATATCTCATATATGCCTATGTTTCAAAGTAATATATTTCGTAATGCAGCTTATAAAAATTCGACAGTAGAAAATAACGTAAGTGGCCAAAATTAATTTTAGTAAACAAGTGTAGAGTATGTTTGAAACGTGTGTGTGTGTGTGGGATGCCGTACGGTTATATTTTAATATTTATAATTATGGTAGACCTATCTTTGTTAGGTCTATGTGGAATCCGACGTTATTGGGGTAAAGAAGACGTATTTTGAAAGCGGTAGGTGATGGTTGGAATGCTTCTGTGTTATGAAAATTTGATAAATATTTGTGTATTTATCGAATCTGTTTTGAAACAAATTTAAAGAGTAACGGCGCGCCAAGGATTACTTTTTTACTCGTTGTTTAGTGTCCTAGTAGTAATTTAGTTTTGTTTTTTAAAGAGTTAGGTTTTGTCAGCAATTTTTTCTAGTTCTAGTTTGATGCTGGACGTTTTAAGAGTTAAGTGTACAATTTAGGGTAAAGAAATAATTTCATACAGTGGTAAGCTGATTAAGCATTTATTTAGAATAGCTGTGAAGACGCGTTTCAGTGTGGGACATTTTCTGTCATTGCTTCGTGCAAGTAGATTGCCAGAGACGGGGACCTGTTTTTGTGGGTTTTCATTGGCTGTGTCATCAGTGACGCCCCCTGGTATAGGCAAGGCTTGCGCTCTGCATTTTATTTCTGGGCTTGCAACAGGTAAGAAGTTACATATGTGTAATGGTATGTTTTTATTCGTTTGTTGCTGGTTTGCTGTTTTCTAATTGTAGGTGGTTTATTTTTTGGTAAGGTTTTTTAAAAATATTTTTGTTTGGTTATGGGTAATAGAGCTTGAGTAGCTAAAGCGTCTAAGCGGAAGGAAGATAGAATGGGATCATGGTGTGCTCAGTTGAAATGGGACTGACACAGAAATATGCTTTTATGCAGTTAAATTGTATTTGTTTAGCGCACTGTCAAAATAATAAATTGTGTAAAGGTGATTTAAATTATTACCGATCATGTAGGGCTATGCTGTAACGTAACATATTTTGTAATGCAGCCGATAATTTGGCAGCAGTAAATGACGTGTAAGTGGACAAAACTAATTTTAGTAAACAAGCGCAGATTATGTTTTAAACGTTGTGTGTCTGTGGCATGGCGTTAGGTCTATCATAATTATAAATGTTAATCTATCTTTGTTTAAAGTTAGGCCTATGAGGATTCCGACTTTATCGGGGTAAGTAAGAAATGTATTTTGAAAGAGGTAGGTGATGCTTGAAATGCCTCTGTGTTATGAAAATTAGATAAATATTTATTTTTATAAACATCCAAAGTATAACGGCGTGAACACGATTAATGTTATAGCAGTTGGTCAGTGTCGCAGTAGTAAATTGCTAGTGTTATCTTTTAAAGAGTTTGGTTTAAAGCAGCAGCTGCATTCATTTTTATAATCGGCGTTTCAGAGCTCGTCGAGTAAGGAGAGTATCTCTCGCTATTGCTGCATCTGCAGCCGGTGTATATTTTTGCGGATTTTACGGACGTTTAGCATGCGACTGACTTAGTGTTAATGTTGTGATTTACTTGCTTGTTTATGCCTGTGTAGCTGTATCGATAATGCACATCTGAGAAGTGTTGTAAAATTCGCGACTGAACAGTGGACGTATATTTGTTTAGTAGACGCCTTAGTGTAGAAAGATGTACAAGTGAAGTGTAGTGCAGTAGGCATACAGATCGGTCAAGTAAGGCAACGAATGGTCAGTTATGACTGCAGCAATGTACGCTACATATGGATAAAATTAACTGGAAAGGGAATATGACGCGATGTCTTTGTGTTTACGCACTGTAACAGCTCCAAAATAAAAACCGATGTGCGACAAATGTTCGTATGGCTGCATTACGTCACAGCGATGTTTGTACAGTGCACTTTTGTCAATCGTCTGTAAATGTGAATGTACTGCGTAGATTTTAAAGTAAAAAACGTAATTTATATTTTGCTAGTTATGTAAACTGTTCAGAAAGAAACTTAATACTAACGGACTGCTTGAAATAATGCATTTAAAATGTTTTTGTGTGCAAGTTTATCACTGTCTTGCATCTGCTAATGAAATGTGTGCTCATGTCCGTTAACTGATGTGTCTTGTCTTTATAGGTTTTGAGGAGCTCTGATATCAGAGGGATTGAAGGTGAATATGTTGAAGCTGATGTCTGCCAGCAGTTATGATTTAGAATGCCCGTGGACAGCGTCCACCAAGTGTGCATGGTGTTTTCAATAAAGACTGACTATTGGGAAATGTTGATGCTATGAAAGTCGTCTGTCATTTTTATCTACAGATTTCTGCTGGACTAACATTTCAGAGGAAAAAGTGATAAACGGTAGGCTTTGTGCAGTTAGAGAAGTCAGCATTGCCACTACATTAATTTGCTATAGGAATAGAATCATAGTATTTTTTAGAGGTAATTGTGTTACTGCTTTATATGTGAGTTGTTAAAATCTTATCAACCTGATTTAAAATAACCCAGGGTTTTGGGTTAAGGTATATGGACAGGAAGACTGTTCCATATTCTAACTATATGATGTGTGAAGAAGTGCTCCATTCAGTGCACTGAGTATCAGTGGGATGAGTAATTTGTAGCATTTTTAATAAATTTCATTAGAGTGACACGCAAAATTGGAACACATGTTAGAAACATTTACATCAGAGTGTTGTTGTGAAACTTGTTCATGTGTAATATTGATGTTTTACAGTGTGAGTTTGCAGGCAAGTCGTATACATTTCTGTGATTTTAAGACTTACAGTGATAGATTTATTTTATGGTAAGTAATGCTTTTTCAACTGTTGAATTTAGTGTGTAAATTGTGGTTTACTGGCCAGACACTAACATTTATTTAGCTGCATCACTGATTTGTAACTAGGTGAGAAAGGTGTCAGTGTACGTTCTCACAGAAAAACAGCATTGGAACTGCTTTTGGCAGAACATATTGAAGTTACAATTACAATTTGGTGGTCACTAATACTTCCTGACTTACTACAGAACGCAGTTTACAACAATGAAATGTCATCTGCGATTAAGCTATATGGTACATTGTGACATAACAGGGGCCAGCAAATAGTGCATTCGATTATTTCTCTCCAACTCGGATGAAAACTTCACGAAAAATGTCACTTCCCTTCGGAAACACACCACTTTTATGATGTTGGTGTCGGACAGAATTTTCTTGTCCAGGTTGCCCCTGTGATGTAATTTCAACATAGCGGCTTACACGCTGAACAGTAATTCTATTTTATAAATATTTAGAGATGTTTATTTTGTTAAATGTATTATAAATTATAAATGATATGATTTTGATTATAAATGTAATGACATGTTTTCATTTTGGAGAATATAGTATCGTAGCAGCAATATCAGATTTTTACCGGACTTGTTAGTGTCTTGCGTTTATAGTTTGCCTCTTGAGAAAAGAATATTACTATGACTTTACTTAGGGGGCAGCGTGTGGCTCAGTGGGCTAAGCCTGTGTCCTTGTAATCAGAAGGTCGCAGGTTCGAACCCAGTCCTTGAGCAAGCCCCTTAACCCCCACCCCCGCTATGGGTGGCAACCCTTTGCACACAACATGAAAAATAAAGAGGAAGTTATGGGAGACGTAAAGACAATTTCCCTACGCGGATCAATAAAGTATCAATAATTATTATTATTATAGTATTTGATAAACCTTTCAATGTGGTTTTACTAGTTTGTTGTTTGTCTCTCAGGTAAAAATCTTACTCCAAAACTGCTACAATATAAAGCAACAACACACAGCAGTACAGTTTATGGAGGCAGCCATGTTTGTTCCCTGATGTGGTAGCAGTGACGGGTGATTGTTAATTGGAATTTCCGAATTGGAGAGAGAAAAGAACGCACCATAATTTGGCTGCGGGGGAGAAGTGTTTAGGGGCGGTACCTTGCTGGTCAGTGATTCAAAGCAAAACTGTTTCAATTTAAGTGCGCATCCCTCACCATTAGCATGTATAAGAATGTCATGGTATCAGAGCAAAGTAAAGTTGCAAACAGATGTGCCTTGTGTTTTTCTTTTTTCGCCCTGTTTGTCTGCAGATGCCTCGCACCAAGGCGTCCCGACGTTCAGCAGCAGCGAAGAAAAGGCTGATGGACCGGAACGTTGTGGCTAAGACTTATGACGGGGTTATGCCATTTCCCCCCTCCCGGAATACCAAAATGGCTCTGACCGTGACTAATCTGACTAGCCACAACCAACAGACTGATTCCGCTGCTGCTGCCGTCCATGTCGTGGCTAAGACTCATGACAGGGTTATGCCATTTCCCTCCTCCCGGAATAACAAAATGGCTATGACTGACTGCTTCGACAAGCCACGACCAACGGCCTGTGTCTGTCATGGCTATGACTGATGACGGGGTTACGCCTTATCCCCCCTCTCGGAATTCCAAAAAGCTCCCGACTGTGACTTTCCCAACGAGCCATGACCACCGGGTTCCCACCCTGGGTGCCATTTGTACGACAGATGACGAGTTGTTTGTGCCTTCTCTGACGAGGTGCAGCCACCTCAAAAGAAAGGCTGCAACTATGAGACCATCCAAAAAACTATGCAAACGACCATCCAAGAAATGCAAACGACCATCCAGTACAGCACTGCAAGTGCCCGTTCAATTGCCCATTCCATTGTCCATTCAACTTGCCATTCAATTGTCAAAACCCTTGTCAAAGTCTGAATCAAAACTTACCCTGGATCAACAACAGCATGTGAACTGTATAACTACATCTGTATCTACTGATTTTCCTCAGGCACCTACAGTGAGAGGATCCTTCCACCAAGGACACCCACGTTTTGGAGTCAACAGTAACGAGCAGTGTGTTGCTAATAGTTTGATTGCTACACTAATGTGTAAAGTAAAGAACATCTTAAGCTGGTCAGTCACCGACATTGATCAAGTGCTGCTGAATGGAGATGACCTCTACAGTGCCATCAGAGACGCTGGGAGAATTCAAGATGCTTCTGGGTATCTGTTTGTTAGTGATCTACCAACAGAGTACACATTGAATGGTGATAGATTTGAAATAAACTACCACGATGACATGTTTGTTGGCTTGTTTGGTGTGAGTGAATATGGAGATATGGGTGACATTCTCATGTCAGTTGATCAAGCGGTAAGAGCAGCATTCTCACAGTATGATGCGTGTCTTTTTACTCTTAAGGTAAATACATGTGCCATCATTAAGCAAGGGTCATGGTATGTGGTGATGGACTCGCATTCCCGACAAGGAGATGGAGGAAGCGATGCATCAGGAAGAAGTATATTGGTGTACCACTCTACCATAGAGTCTTTGCTAGACCATGTGAATACCCTAGGACTGTCCTTAGATGCAATAGGGGAGCAGTTTGAGATTACAGCTGTGACTGTGACCAGTTCAAGCATCCTTCAACAGCATCCAGATGGTAACTCCTCAGCTGACCAGTTTCCAAGCACGTCAGAGACCCGGTGTGATGTGGTAAGGCCAAATGTGACAGATGATGTACAACATGAGGATGATGTCCACGCCAGCAATGAAGGTGATGTTGTTTTTATCAGTGAGCTATGCAGTGAGCAGTTTATCTTCTGTCCTTTGACAACACAACAGTAAAGAAGCCTATCCTGTAAGCTAGGTGTGGTGTACATTGATCATGGTCATGTAAACATGGCTGCAGAGTTTCCAATGGGTGCTCCCTGCAGAACGGTGCCGATCACTGGTGATGGTAACTGCTTTTTCAGATCTCTGGCTTTTGCTATTACTGGAAGTGAGAAAGAACACAGGAAAATTAGGCGTGCTATTGTTTCGCACATACTAAGAAATGAATCCAGGTATGTTGCTTGTCTTAGACATGGTCACTCTTCTGTAAGTGAGTATGTGGACAAATCCCGAATGAAATATGTTGGTACTTGGGCTTCTGAGGTAGAGATTCAAGCTGCCGCTGATCTGCTTGGTGTGCATATTTTCACATACTCTAATAACAAATGGTTGAAATACTCCACATGTCTTGGTTCTCATACTGATCAGACAGGTATATACCTGAAACATTGCAATGAGTCACATTATGAGGCTGTAACTTGTGTGAAAAGGCGTGATACTGAGGGTTGTGCTACACAATGTTCTGAAATTGAAAATGCACCATCACAAATGGCGTCAAGTCGTCGAAAAGTGGAACGAGAAAAAAGACGGTATGATGTAAGTGACGTATACAGAGAAAAACAGCTTGACAGAAAGATGAAGCGCTACTGTGTCTGTGAAGAGTACCGAGACCGTGTTAAGCAATCAAGTATCAGTAAGTATGCCTCAGATGTGGAGCACCGCAAATGTGTAAAACAGTCAAGTGTGACTAAGTATGCCACAGACACTGAACATCGGCAACGTGTGCAGCAGTCATGTGTGACTAAGTATGCCACAGACACTGAACACAGGCAACGTGTGAAGCAGTCAAGTGTTGATAGATACAAAACAAACAGTTCTTTTGCTGCTTCAGTAAAAAGGAAAAATATTGAGACACGGATGAAAAAGAAGGATAAAAGAAGATATTGAGTATGTGACTGAACAGTTCAAAGAGAAAATAAATAGAGGACCTGAATACATTTGCTCAGTCTGTCATCGAATGTTGTTTAAGCACCAAGTTGTGATATGCAGAAAAGGTGAATACTTGAGAAAATCACAGGCAGTTGCAGTACTGGCATCGCAGTGCATCACTGATACATACTTGCACAAATGTATAGATACTTGTTCTGACAATTGTAGCAATCTGATTGGCCCTACAGGTTCATTGTGGATTTGTCACACATGTCATAGAAAGATTCTTGATGGAAAAATGCCAGGAGAGAGTGTCATAAACTGTCTATCTGTTGACCCAATACCTGCCGAGTTGCAGTGTCTAAATTCTTTGGAACAGCATCTGATTGGCATACATATTCCTTTCATGAGAATTGTGTCTTTGCCAAAAGGTGGGCAAAATGGTGTTCATGGCCCTGTGACTTGTGTCCCATCTAGCATTCCAAATGTAGCTCAAGCTTTACCAAGAGTGAACGATGATGACCTTATGATTCGTGTGAAGTTGAAGCGCAAGTTAACTTACAAAGGGCATTACAAATATGAATTTGTGCATCCAGAAAAAGTAAAGAAGGCTTTTATGTATCTCACAGAGAATAACAAAATTTACACAAATGTGCAGTTCAATGATGACTGGATTAATCCATTACAGAAAACTGAAGACGTACCTGCTGATGTAAGTAACATACATGCAGATGAAGAGCATACTGAACAAAACATGGACGATGAGGACATGGATGAAACTCTGCATGATAGACAACAGCATGGCATGTACATGGATACGTGTACCAACCTGTAGACATAGCACAAGAGATCCTAGATCAGCACTTTAATGGAATAATGTCTATGGCACCCGCAGAAGGAAATAATCCAGTGAGGCATTTGACTGATGAATCTAATGAGGCTAAATGTTTTCCAGTCCTTTTCCCAAAAGGCACAGGCCCATTTCATGAGAGAAGGAAGGAAAAACTGACATTGTGTAGGTATTTAAATACAAGAATCCTTAATGCCGATGGATGGTTTGCAAAAAACTTAGACTATATTTTTTATGGGCAATATTTGTCTGAGCTTCAGCAAGTTGTCTCAAATGTATCTATTGCTGTAAGAAAAGGCTATGATTCATGGGATAAGTGTATTGTCACATCAGAAACTTTGACAGACAAGGACTCTCTACAAAGGATGTTCAATTTTGATGAAGGTTACAAATTTCTAAGACCTATCAGAGGCACCCCTGTTTTTTGGCAAAGTGTCCAGAATTGTTTGCGATGTTAAGACAGCTTGGTATTCCAACATAGTTTTGCTCCTTTTCCTCTGCTGATTTACGCTGGACAGAACTGATGACTGCAATCTTCAAACAAGATGGCATAGATGCATCAAGTGCTGAGCTTGGCTGGTCAGAAAGATGTGCACTGTTGAAAAACAACCCTGTGACAGCTGCCAGAATGTTTGACTATCAATTCCACTGCTTCCTGAAAGATGTGATCATGTCAGAAGCACAGCCCATTGGCAGAATAGTTGATTACTTCTACCGAGTAGAATTTCAGCAATTTTGTTTTGGGTGGAAGATGCACCTAAGGTTGGTAAAGATGATGAAGATGAAATATCTGCTTTCATTGATCGGTATGTCACATGCGAAATGCCAGATGATGATGATGAAATGTATGAAATTGTATCTAGTGTACAGCAACATAGTAAGCGGCACTCAGAAACATGCAAGAAAAAGGGTAAAACTTGTAGATTCAATTTCCCACGTCCTCCAAGCAACAAAACATTTGTGTCGTCATGCAAACTTGGAAATGGTGAGACAGACGGACAGCCCCTGAAAAAAGAAGTAGCAGAGGCCATTATGAAAAGAGCAAAGGACGCTGTACTAAATCCTGACATGAACTTTGACTCTGTTGATTCTTTATTTGGTACAATTGTGATCCTTGAGTATGCAGCTTCAAATATTTCCTCATTTATGCCAAAGAAAACCACTATTGTTCTTAAGAGGAGACTATGTGATGTTTGGGTGAACCAATATAACAGAGACCTTTTACGCTGTTGGAATGCAAACATGGATATTCAGTTTGTGGTTGATGCATATTCTTGTATTGTGTACATCATTTCCTACATTTCCAAAGCTGAGAGAGAAATGGGACTGCTACTGGCAAATGCCCAAAAAGAGGCCACCCAGCAAGGTAACGTTGATGCAAAACAAGCTCTTCGGCAACTTGGCAGTGTTTTCTTGCACAATCGTGAAGTTTCAGCTCAGGAAAGTGTTTATCGCTTAACTAACATGAGGTTGAAAGAGGGATCACGAAAGGTGCAATTTATCCCAACTGGAGAGCATGTGGTGAAAATGAGCCTTCCACTGAACGTGATACGGAAGAAAGCTGAGTGTGAGAATGAGGATGATCAGGGTATTTGGATGAATAGTATCACTGATAGATATAAAGCCCGACCAAAAACAGAAGAGTTTACAAGAATGTGCTTGGCAAGATTTGCATCTGAGTACAGAATATTATCTAAATCTCAGAGTTCATGCAATGGAAGTGTACAGTTGGACAGGAAATTGGGATTCATGAAGAAAAGGACACGCAGTGATGCAGCTGTTGTTCGGTATGCTCGCTTTTCACCCACAAAGGACCCTGAAAAATATTATCACAGCATTTTGCAACTTTTTCTGCCGCATTATATAGACGGCCAGCTGAAACCGTCTAGTTTTAGCAGTTACCAGGAATTCTATGAAACTGGGTTTGAGGTTTTCTGATGATGAATTGCATTCAGTGAAACTGGTTGTAGACTCAAATCTGGCAACTTTTGAAAAGGAATCAAAGCAATAGAGAAAGCTGAGGAAGACCTACAGTTGCATGGTGCAATGGAAGATGCGTGGGCAGAGATTTGTCCGGAGACAAAGTGAACGGTTAGAGTGTCTTGTCAGCAAATCAATTGTAACACCAGAAATGAGAGAACAACGTGACGAGATACCAGATTTGTTACCAAGACCTACTCACCATATGTTCCAGGAGAATCCTTGTGGTATGTCCAGGTAGGAAGCATTGGCTTTGCTTTGCTCACTGAACAAGAAGCAGTCAGATCTTTTACAAAATACGAAGCTGGTGTTTACAGAAGGCACGTGGTGAAAATCCAGAACCATTTCATGTCTTCATATCTGGACCTGGAGGTGTCGGCAAGTCTGTTTTGATCAAAGCAGTACATTATGAGGAGTCTCGTATCTTGTCAAAGTTGTCGGATAACCCGGATCAGAGACACGTGCTACTGACTGCTCCAACTGGGGTTAGTGCCTACAACATTAATGCTGCAACAATACATACCTGCCTCCACATTGTAACAGATGCAAAGCTGCCGTATGAACCACTTGGAGATGAAAAAATAAATTAATTGAAAGCTGAACTGGGAAACCCGCAGATATTAATTATCGATGAAATTTCAATGGTCGATCACAAACTGCTGCTGTATATTCATGGCAGATTGAGACAAATCAAACAAACTGGAGATTATTCTGCTTTTGGTAAAGTCTCAATAGTTGCTGTTGGAGATTTCTACCGGCTCTGTCCTGTGAAAGGGAAGCCTTTGTATACTGAGCCTAAAAGAGTGAATCTATGGCAGAATCATTTTGCTTCAGTGGAGCTGACAGACATCATGAGACAGAAAGATATGGCGTTTGCACAGTCGGCTAAGGAAACGCAAAAAGGATGATGCAATGCTGGAGGAAGACATTACTATGCTAAAACAATGTGTCACAGGTGAAGGACAAGAAAGTACTGCTCTTCATATTTATGCAACCAATGATGAAGTTGATCAGCATAACTATCACATGTTGCGTAAGACATGTGAAGACCCTGTCATCATTCATGCTCAGGATTTTGAAAGAGTTGCTGCAACTGGTAGACTGCAGAGGAAGGATGGACATCATGCAAGAAGTTCACTAGATACGTCTAGCAGAATCATTTCATATTGGTGTTAATGCACGGGTAATGCTGCTGAAAAACATTGTTTCAGATGGCCTGGTAAATGGTGCATTTGGTATAGTCGGTGACGTGTGCTTTGATACTGATGAGGATTTTCCATCAGAAATATACGTGACATTTGTTAATGAAGCAGCTGGAAAGGCACTAAGGGGAAAGAAGCCATGCCTAAAAACAGGGTTGGATAAAGCTACACGAATCAAACCAGAGGAGGAGAGAGTGACAAACAGTGGTGGAACACGACGTCAGTTTCCATTGAAGTTAGCTTGGGCTTGTACAGTGCACAAGGTAAAAGGTCTGACGGTGGATAAGGCTGTTGTATCGCTGAAGAAGATATTTGCAGCTGGACAAGCATATGTAGTACTAAGCCGTGTGTCTTCTCTGGAAGGCCTCATAATAGAAGACTTCAAGGAAAGTGTTATATACGCAAAACAGGACATTGAGAGTGCAATGCAAAGCATGCCTGCATTTATTGAACCTGTCATGGAAGTGCCTTCATTATGTAAGATTCTACTGCATAATGTTGAAGGACTTTCATGTCACCTGGATGACCTAAAGCAAGACAGAAGGTATATGGAAGCTGATATCATCTGTTTGACAGAGACATGGTTAAATTCAAAAGAAGGCACAGAAGATGTACAGCTGAGTGGATTTTCATACCATGGGAAACCCAGACATCTGGCATATGATGGTAGTGATGCTCTCTTTGCTGAATTGAAGAAGCAGCAACATGGTGGTGCGGGTGTGTATTATAAAGAACATACCAACTGTAATGTGACTGATTTGCAGTGTCAACATTGAGTGTGTGCAGTTCAGTGTGGGCCTACTAAGAACAACAGTCTTGGTAATATATCGACCACCCTCGTATAATCTTTCAGAAAAACCTGATGCAGTTGATCACTCGGTTGGACAGTGTGGAAGGCGGGAAAATCATCATGGGTGACTTCCATAAAATTAGCAATTGTACTTACTGCCAGAAGATTTTCATTGAACAACATGGGTATACTCAACTTGTCGAAGACCAACCACTGGGAAAGGCACTTAGAGATGCTGTTTGTCACAATGTGTTTCACATACACATGATCAATCAGTTTCAGTAATGCCGACGTATTTTAGCCATCATGAATGTGTAGTGTTACATTATCTGTAGGAAATTGCATAAAAAACATTATCTGTAGGAAACTGCATAAAGAAACATAAGACATTTTGTGCTGGAGTGACAGTTTTCTGGAGGCGTGTGCCTCGGGGGGCTGGCACTGTATTTTGGGCTGTGGCTGGCTTTCAGGGGGTTGGCCCTGGGTTTGGGGTTGTGACTGGCCTTTGGGGTGCTGGCAATTAGGCTGGGGCTGGCACCAAGCTATGGGGGCTAGGGCTGAGACTGACCTTCAGTGGGCTGGCACTGGGGATGGGGCTGTGGCTGGCCTTCAGGGGGCTAAGACTGGGCTTTGGGGGGCTGGGACTGGGGTTGGGGCTATGGCTAACCTTCAGGGGGCTGGCACTGGGGCTGGCCTTCGGGAGGGTGCAGCTCAACCTCAGGGGTTGGCAGTGGGACTGGTGTTTAGGGGGCTGGCACTGCAGGTAGGGCTGATATCGGGCTTTCGGCGGCTAAGGCTGCCCTTGAGGAGGCTGCCACTGGGCCTTGGGCTAGCACTATGCATGGGGGGGGGGGGGGGGGGGGGCGCGGGTGGGCTTCATGGTGCTGGCACTGGCACTGGGGCTGGGGTAGGGGAGGCTATAGCTTGGCCTGGGGGCCTGATGCTGGGGCTTGGGGTATGTTGGGGTGCTTGGGTGACCACTAGGTGTAGGGCTAAGCTTACGGGAGGGTCGCTGGGGCTGGGCTTCATGGAGGCAATGTGAGGCATGGAGTTTTAAAAAGGGAGGCAATGTGCCCTATCAATTTGCTCAAAACAGCATTACACAAATTTTTTTATGTTTTGAATTTTCCAAAAAAGAAAATGAATTTTACATGTGCTATGATTTAATTTACTTTTGTATTCATGAATATAATGTATATAGTGTATATAAAAATCTTGTGTTGTGGGCTAGTACAGTGCACTTTACAAAGCACCACAGCATTTTGAAAAATGTCAATGTGTAGTTCTGTATATAAAATAGAATATATAATTACAATGAAATTAATGTAAAGAAATGTACCATCACATGTAGACACTATGGAACTAATGTCTTGCACTACAAAATATGCTGAAAAGGCACAGAATGTCACTGAAACACCATGGAAGGCTTTGCTGAAAAAGAAGGGTGAGGGTGAAGAGGCACAAGCATCTATGGGCCAAGGTAAGACTGTATACTGACATCTGTCTGTGTAGTTTTGTACAGTTTAGTTTCACACTGTAAAACGAAATGTTGGACATACATACACTTTGACTGTATTGTGGTATTGTGTATATGATGCAGTTTTTGGAGTAATGTGCATTGTATATTTGTGTTTTACAGCACTGCAAATAGCTAAAATGAAGTGATACTGCCCAGCCTCGTGCCCATTGCTTCCGGGATAGGCTCCGGACCCCCCGCGACCCAGTAGGATAAGCGGTTTGGGAAATGGATGGATGGAAGTAATACTGAACATTCATGCATGTGGATGAGCTAAGATCTGACTGGGAAAGCTGGCCAGTGTGTGAGAAACGTTCATCTAGGTACAGTGCATGTGCCATGACTAGGTGGGCAAAGCAAAGGTGCGCGAGTGACAGTCTCTCACTTAACATCTGTGTCTTAGTTAAGCTACCACAGTTTGCAATGTAACAGCTTATACATTAGCTAGCTAAGCATTGTCAGAACTCTCCACTACATTGTTATAATCCATATTTCAACCTCCCTTTTCCTATTGATAACCTTAGGTCACCAATGCAGAACTGTCATACGCCACCCTGAAGACTAAACCAAGGGACATCTGTCTGTGCAAGCTCTACTGTACTGCATTCTCCGTTATATGGCCCTAGATTGAAAAAGGCAAACTCACAAAGTCAGTGCATGCTCCTCTGGCCATGTAGCATTCAGTGCAATGTGTCACACTCCCAAAGGTTTCTTTCTCTTTGCTATAGTTTTAGTTTCACGCTGTCAGTGTTTATCTAACTTACAAAAATATACAAATATATAAAACATACACATTACTCTAAAAAACTGCATAATTTGTAGTTTTAATCTTTCTTCTAGCACCTGCTGTTCATGTTACTGACCCCATGCCCACTATGTCAAGTTTCCATAACACATCACATTCCCTGCTGCATGGGAACAATGAGATAGGCAGCCTTGTGAGTTTGCCTCATTCAAATATTTTTTCGTCTGTGAAGTACTCTTACTTTGTAACTGTCAGTGTCTGGTTAACTCACATACAACTCTCTGGTTTTACTCTCTTCCAGTGCCTTACCTTGATGTCACTGACGCCATACCCACCACATCGAGTTTCCCTGCAGCCGTTTTGCTGATGAGCAAAGCCTTCCATTAAAGTGGAGTATATATATAGATCAGTGCCAGTATCACACTGTCCTGTTTATACACTGTTCATGTAAGAATGTTTTGCACGTCACATGTGGAATATTATGTGAATTGTGCTGTTTCAACTATTGTGACATAGATGTACTTTATGAGCCTCTAGAAACAATGACACAAACCTAAATGTCTGGTTAAGACAAATGTAGTTTCTTGTAATTTTAAAATGTGTGTAATGTATTATTATTTCTTAGAGACACAGTAGAAAACAAAGAATTAGTATTACAGTTGTCATTCTTAAGCATTTTAAATACACGTGTAAATATCAGAATCAGTTTTAATTAGGACAGGTCCAGCAGACAGTGAAAAAATGCACATAGAAAAAGTATGTCAATGCCATAACCAACATTTAAGAAAAAACAGTAGAATTTCACACTGAACAGCTACAATGTATAATATTACCATGAACCATGCATGTAGTAACTGGTCTGGCAGTTTGACTTATCCTATTAGCAGAAACAGCTTAACCATACTAATATAGGACTTCATGTAGAACCGTTTGCCGGAGTGACTGAGCCCAAAAGAATGTGTGGTTTCTGTTACTGTAGATGTATTAGTAGGTAGACATTGGCACCTGCCTACCTAATATTCTAAGTCTAGATCTTACACATTAAGCTTAGTTTATACTGCCTGTGTCACCAGAGGCTGTGTTACATATTCATAACAGCAGTGCTCATTAGGGGGACTGCTGCATAAAGCAGCAGTAAAATCATGCTTTCTCCTTTTGTAACCTGTTCTTTTAGACATCAGAAGCAGGGGGTTCATTAGTTTCAAGAGAAGGAGGCTACCACCTTGAAAGTAGGTGGCTACCATTGTTCAGGGAAACTCGACACGCAAACTCCGAGACGTAAACCAATTTCAGGGGGTTGTAGGGGTCCTTCTGAGGAAATTTTTTAATGTAGACCCTTTAATAGTCCCTTTTCAGGCATCTTAGAGGCCTCATTCCACCAAATTTTACTGACACAAACTCTGGGTTATTTTTCATCATACAGTAGTAGTACTAAGTAGTAGTAGCAGTCTGTTACTGAGGACACCAAATGTATCTCATTCTCAGATTATGTTGATTAATGATTGATGTATTGGTCAGTTGCAGTGCTCAATTATCAAGTAATGGTTTCATCAACAAGAGGTCAGCTTACCAGTGTCTAAAATAAGACTTTTAACCATTAATTTTATTTTTTTAAATGATTGGTTAACATAAAGGAAATTATGTCTATGACTTCATTTGTTTATTTCACACCCTATTAGACATGTTAAAGGAACCTACAACTGACTGAATGTAGCTTCTTCATTTAGTAAATTCAGTGGTCTCCTAAATCAAAATAATTCCATAATCCTACCAGGTACACTCACGTCATGCCCATGAAATACTAGTACTCATGAAAAAAACAACCACTCCAAGTTACCACCTAAAAGTCTCTTTCAAAATACAATGCCTCTGAGCCAAACTGATGTAGGTTCATAAACAGTGGTTCCCAATCCTTAGACACTATGAAATAGTGATATCTCAAAGTTTTTAGACAGAAGCATTTTGTGTCAAATAAGAAAGACTGAATTTTCACGCATGGTATAAAAACTGTCAGAATGGGTTAACTTAGAAAACGTGTTCATTTTTGTAAACAGGCTCGGCTGATCGGGACGTCATCGCTGTACATTATATGGCTAGTAATAGTAGCTAGCCTACACACACACAACTAGATCAGCGACTTCAGATGCTCCAGCGTTTTGTCGTTTTTTTGTCAGAATATTTCACTTTGGAAATAAGCTGTCGGCCTTAGCTTTCAAACAAAATCAGTCTCATGCAATATCTCCCCATATTTTTCACCAATTTTCGGCCGATGTTGGCTCGAACTTAGATATCGATCGTCTGCTACTGGCCTGATCCATGTGCATCTGTACTGTGTGAATAAGTCGACGAGTCGAGTCGTATGTCAATGCAATGCATGCGGCAAGCGAAGCGACGACATATTTCTTCAGTTTGCGGACGGGTTTTGTGTTGCAAGTTATGGTAAGCTTTTTAATGTTCTCAGGTTTAGAGGTTTCAAAAGGCACTAGTCACTTATTAGCCTTTTGCGCGTAGTACTGGCAAGTGAAATTTATGCGTGTTGTAGAAATAGCATGTTGGCTTGTGACCGAAACGATGCATTCTACAGACAAGTTGTTCACTCTTAGCAGGATTTTCCCCCCATTGCAAAGGTTGTCTTTACAGCCGATCGTGGTCTGGTTTTGAAATGTGTATTTAAAAGGGGATCGGGTTGACTCGCGGGAGGCAATGCTGATGTGTGCCCGGAGAAACCGCTCTGTACGCTTGCGATTAAGAACCCTTATGTTCAATTGTGTCCTAAGAACCCAGTCCCCCCCCCAAATTTGAGGCATTTTTGCAAAGTTTGGAGATTCAGCTGAGGTTGTATGACTGTTTTGAGGTAAATAAGGATTGTAGCATATGACGGTGGATTTTATGCCCTAAAATGGTCCATTTAGATAAATCTGGATCCTAAGCACCCATTCAAATAATGGGATTAGGGGAGGAGCCTACATTCAACGACCATAAACAAAATCCTAATCATGAAACCAAATGGCCAGGCAATGCAAAGGGATGGGATATATATATTACCTGGTATCTTGGGCGGAGCTCAATTTTGTTCCGCTTCTGACATCAAAAGAGGAAGTGGCGTATCCTTTATTCTGATTGGTCGAGGGTCTATGCCCATATATGGTATCAATACTTGTGGTACAATGCTTATGCCACGTGTTGCCGATAGGGGGCCATATGGTTCGGGAGATTGCCGTTAAACTTTAATAGAATAAAAATACATTACATGTATTTATTAATGTGCTTTTTTTTATTACGTTTTTAAAGAATAATGAAACATATAGCAGGATGATGGCAAGCTAGCGCATACACGTTCAGCGCATACACATTTAACCATCACGAGAGACTTTAGTGATATTTACCAGGTTGCAGCATGTTTATTGGTTTCGCTTGCGGTTGTTTAAATTTGTTCTTCGGCTGCTTCATTTTGAATAGGTTTGGTACAAGTTGTATGAATAAAACTGATTTTTCTCCAAATGTGTGGTCAGGTGTGACAAAATGTTTTACAAGCCGTAAGTGATAATGCATTTAGAAAAAAAGGCAGAGACAGAAATTGAAATGATCCTCATGTTAGTATAAAAGTATTCTATTGTGCATGTCAAAGTGTATTAGTTTATTTAAAAACCTCACTTAATCATCTGAATATATGCAGCGCCTACGCAATAAATCCATGTATCTTTTGAGTATCACTAGTACTAGGTTGATCGATAATTTATTTAGCTTTATAAAGCTAAATAAATTAAGTAAACCAACAGTGAAATTTAATAGATGGAAAGGAGGGGTTTAGGAAAGCCATCCAATGACAATACTATGTAAAAGTCTTGGGCAATCAAGGGACATGTTTAAAGCTTTTAATCTGGATAATAAGTGTATATTTGCCCAGGAAAAAAAGCCACCTTTAATACATGCCTGTTAAGAGCAATACAATAAAGAGAAATTTCTTCCATCCTCAAAGGTTACCAATATCTAGTTTGATAGCTAGATGAACACCGTTTTAAGTGATGCTAAACTAGTTACTCATAATAATTTAAATAAATGAATTCCTGTTGCTCAAAATGAACCAATGATGAAGCCACCAAGACTTCATGTGATTACTTCACACTCACTAAACCATTAGCTATGCAACGTTAATTCACTCTTCCTTCCTGCAGTAATTGATTTACCACCAAATAAACTGAATTCCAAGTAATATCACATAGTGACTTCATCATTAGCTGTTGAAGTCTCAAGCACAAAATGTGTCATATGGGCAGAAATTGAGCAAGTGGGAGCAGCCAAGGTCTCAAACAAAAAGGGCTTTATAAAGGATAAATACAAAAACAGAAAACAACCAGGACTGCAATGGCTCCCAAACAAGACAAATGAGGAAAGCAGCATGTTGCTACCAAGATGACAGACTTGGAAGACACTGCACTGGGAGGCACTTAAATACAGGAATAGCAAGGGAGTAAACAGGAGGCAGCTGGGAGCAATTAACACAGGGCAGGTATGAGTGACAAGACTAAATGCGCACCAGGTGTGAGTTAACTTTCTGCAGACTGAGACCTCTCAGCCATTTTTGGGGAAATCTGATATGCTTTGACTTTTTTAATTATTTCACCTTTCTAAAAAACATTTACCCCCAAAATGCTGCAAATGTTTTTATCCAGCACAAATGCAGAACAAATAATCTGAGACAATTTAGAATGGCATTCTTCTATTTTTTGTTTAAATCAACTTTAAAAATACACTTTACAAAAACCTATTTTCAGAGGTGCTGAGAAAATGTAAAAACACATTATAAATATTTCTAGCCAATACTCTGGAGCTTATACACATAGGGATTTGCTACACATACTGTAGGTGATTGAAGCATTCAGAAATTTCAGAAAAGCTCTTAATTTAAATAGTGGAAACCATTTTTTTATTATTCAGCATTGTAACACCGGTCGAGGAGAAAGGACAAGGATCCAGGAGTGCGAGCTACAGCGAGATTTAATAACAGCACTGGAGCGCTGGTCAGAAAGGGAGCAGGCAGAGAGAGTGGTCTTGGTCCGATAGCGAGGGTCAGTAGCCGGGGGGTCTGTCCTACAAGACACGGGACTGGAACACACAGGGAAGTGGGAACAGGAGACCACGGACTCAGCGAGGTAGACAGATCAGGGTCGGGAACGTGTCTGGGAAGAGGACGAGGAGAAGGCAAGGTTAATACACAAGGTAGACGGAATAGGTACAGGGAATCAGGGAGACAAGAGACAAGAAAACGCTTGGTACGGCACAAGAACATTGGCACAATACTTCGCAGCGTCCTCTAACTTGTCTGCGCCTTTTGACTGCTCGGAAACGAGGCTCGCTACGGCGCACCCGGTAGGCTCCGCCCCTGTGGGCGTGACAGTACCCACCCCTTGACGGCCACCTCCCGGAGGCCGTGGATGTTTACGGGGTCTACCCCTCGGTCGGGGAGCCGGCTTAGCGGGGTGCGCCAGGTGAAAAGCCACCAGGAGGGTAGGATCCTAAACGGAGCTGGCGGGAACCCAGCTGCGATCGTCAGGGTCGCAGCCTGCCCAGTCAACCAGGTATTGCAGCTTCCCCTGACGTCGGCGGGAATCCAAGACGGATTGAATCCGGTCCGAGGGAGCCTCCTCCTGCACCTCCATGGCAGGGTCTGTCAAAGGGGCGATCTCTGGGCGTAAGGGACTGAACTTGACGGGTTTGACCAGGGACATGTGAAACGTGAGACATATGCGGTACAGCTTGGGAAGTTGTAATCGGACGGCCACGGGTCCCACCCGCCGTAGGACACGAAAAGGACCAATGTATTTGGCTGTAAGCTTACGGCACCCTGGGATACGAAGGTTCTTGGTAGAGAGCCAGACTAACTGGCCCGCCCGATAAACGATGACGACTAGGACCTGTCTATCGGCTTGGTCTCATTGTTTCTCCGTCTGGGTCTGCAGGGATCGTTGTATCTGCCGCCATGCCTGCCGGCTTCCGTGGTACCAGTCTTCCACCCGAGGCACTGATCCTTCCGGGGAGTCCCACGGAAAGAGGGGCGGTTGATAACCTAGGACACACTGGAAAGGGGATACTTTAGCGACAGGACTTACCCGGGCATTGATGGCGTATTCTGCCCACACTAGCTGGGATGCCCAGGTGGTGGGATCGTTCCGACACATCATTCGGAGGGCTTTTGTTACTTCCTGATTAGTCAGTTCTGCAAGACCATTAGACTGCGGGTGATAAGCCGAGGACAGACTAAGCTGTATGTGAAGCTTCTGGCAGATCTCCTTGAATACACGTGAATTGAACTGGGGACCTCGGTCAGAGACTATATCTTCGGGTATGCCGTAGTATCTGAACAGGGTTGAAATCAGGATGTCCGCGAGTTCTCCCGCAGAGGGGAGTTTGGACAGGGCAGTCAGGCGACACATCTTGGAGAATCTATCTACCACGGTAAGCACAACTGTTTTTCCTTGTGCTCAGGGCAGATCCGTAATGAAATCCATGGCGATGTGAGACCACGGTCGAGAAGGGACTGGCAGTGGCTGGAGGAGACCCACAGGTGCTTGATGGGATGCTTTTACTTGTGCACATTCTGGGCAGGACTCGACGTAGGACTGGGTCTCCTTCCTCCAGCCTGGCCACCAGAGTGTAGCTCTCACCCCCGGATGTCCACTGCCCCGCTGAGCGTGAATCCACCTCAACAGTGCGCTGCGATGTCTGCGGCGTACAAAGAGCAATCCGGAGGGACATCCAGGGGGTGGACGCCTCACCTCGTTCTCCTGCCGGATGGATTCTTCTAAGATGGTGGATAAGAAACAGGCGGGGTCTAGGACGGGACACTGTTTGTCCGTCTGGGATGGGGGGTCGAATTGGCGAGACAAAGCGTCAGCCTTGACATTCTTACTGCCGGGGAGATATTGTACCTTGAACACGAAGCGGGCGAACCATTCGGCCCACCGAGCCTGACGGGCTGAAAGGCGTTTAGTGGATTGTAGGTACTCTAAATTACGGTGATCTGTTAAAACCAGGAAGGGATGACGAGCCCCCTCTAGCCAGTGTCTCCACTCTTCGAGGGCAAGACGAATAGTCAGCACGGAGCTACCACGGAGTAACTGCGTTCCGCCACCGATAGTTTGCGTGAAAAATATGCACAGGGATGCCGTCTGCCGGTCCGAGGGCTGCGCTGAAGGAGTACCGCTCCGACTCCGGCTTCAGATGCATCGACTTCCACCTCGAACGGCAGATCTGGATTGGGGTGAGTCAGCACTGGAGCGGTACAAAAGGCTCTTTTTAAAGTGGTAAACGCTGCAGCCGCCTCTGTCGGCCAGGCGAGACGGGTTGGTGAACCCCGGGTTAAGGAGGTGAGGAGCGCCGCTACCCGGCTGAAATTCCGGATAAACCGGCGGTAAAAATTGGCAAACCCAAGAAACCTTTGCAATTCTTTGAGGTTGCGTGCGGTGGGCCAATTTTGAATGGCGGCGACTTTACCCTCTTCCATTGACACCCTCCCCGGTTGGAGCACATAGCCGAGGAACCGGATTCGGGGTTGATGGAACTCACATTTAGAGGCTTTGGCGAATAGGTGATGTTCCCGGAGGCGCTGAAGAACCTGTCTCACCTGCAGGACATGTGTTCGCTGGTCGGGGGAGTAGATAAGGATGTCGTCTATGTACACGATCACAAACCTGTGTAGAAAGTCTTGGAATATACAGTTCATGAAGGCTTGGAAAATGGACGGGCTATTAGCTAGCCCGTACGGCATGACGAGATATTCATATTGTCCTCTACTGGTCACGAAGGAGGTCTTCCACTCTTCCCCCTCTCTGATTCGAATCAAGTTATACGTGCTAAGGAGATCTAGTTTGGTGAATATTTTCGCTCCTCTGAGTTGTTCCAGAGATGAGGGAATTAAGGGCAGAGGTTCTCTTTTCTTTACCCTGATCGCGTTGAGGGCTCGGTAATCCACGCATGGCCGTAATCCTCCGTCTTTCTTCTTCACGAAGAAGAACCCTGCGGTAACGGGGGAGGTAGAAGGTCTTATTATTCCTTGTTTCAGGCTCTCCCTTATGTACTCCTTGAGCGAATCCTCCTCCTGGAGCGAAACAGGGTATAGTCTACCCTTGGGGAGAGTCGCACCCTCCAGGAGTTCAATCGAGCAGTCACAGCTCCTGTGGGGCGGAAGGGCAAAGGCTCGAACCTTACTAAACACGTCCTGGTAATCCCGGTACTCCTCCGGGACCAAGTCCATGTTCTCCGGTTCGGGACTCTCCACTCTGGAGGCTCTACACGGCAAGCTCATGCAGGACGATAAACATCCAAGCAATTAGCTCACCGGTTCTCCAGTTCATTCTCGGGTTGTGTTGCCTTAACCATGGAAGACCCAGAATTAGAGGGTCCTTAGCATGGGGCAGAACATACATCTCCGCCAACTCCTGGTGGAGCACCCCGACTCGCAGGGAGAAGGGGCGTGTACGGAACCGGATGGTCCCGTCTCTAATTCTCTCTCTGGTCACACCGAGGACCGAAATAGGGCGGGCGAGTCGCTGAAGGGGAATCCCCAAACGCTGTGCCAGGGTCTGGTCTATGAAAGACCCTGCTGCACCACTGTCAACGAGAGCTAGAACAGCCTGCTCCTGAGACCCCAGTACAACGGGAACTGTTACTTGGGGTAAGATGGGGTTAAACCGAGCCAGTACACCTACCGGCTGTGTCTCCTCCTCTCGACGAGGGCGTCTGGGACAGTAGGTGTCCCGCCTCCCCCGCAGTACAAGCACAGTCCGCCCTGGGTGCGCCGTCTCCTCTCAGCCTCGGTGAGGGGAGATCTTCCCAACTGCATGGGTTCAGGGACGTCGAGCGGAGGACCTGCCGGGGTTCTGCGCGCCTCGGACTGGTTCCGCCGTCGTCTATGGTCTTGGACCGTATTATCGAGCCGGACGGCTAACCTGACAAACTCCTCGAAGGTCAGCGCTTCTCCACGCGAGGAGAGTTCGTCCTGGAGCTCTTGATTCAGGCCTCTTCGAAAGATGGTCATCAAGGCGTCGTCCGGCCACTGGAGTCCGGCGGCGATGGTGCAAAACTCCAACGAGAACTCCGCCGCCAAGCGACTCCCCTATCGGCAGTCCAGGAGTCTATCCCCTGGCCTGCGTCCCACGGCCGGGTGGTCAAAGACCTCAAGCAAGGCGTGGCGGAAATCCCGGGCCGAATCAACAAGTGGGCTCTGGGACGTCCACAGCGCAGTGGTCCAATCCCGTGCCCAGCCGGTCAGGAGGGAGAGGACAAAGCGCACCTCCGCGTCCTGGGTGCGGAACATCTCGGGGTGTTCTTCCACATACAGACCGCACTGCATGAGGAAACCCCGACATGCGTCGGGGTTGCCGTCGTAGCGCTCGGGCAGCGCTATGGGGATCGAGGCGACGGGTCGGGGAGGTGATGTAGGAAGGGGAACCTGAGCTACTTGAGCCGCTAGGAGTTGTTCCACAGCGGCCAAGCGGGTCTCTAGTACTGCGCTGCGTGCTGGATCCATCTCGTCACGGCGAAGTATTCTGTAACACCGGTCGAGGAGAAAGGACAAGGATCCAGGAGTGCGAGCTACAGCGAGATTTAATAACAAATAATGAAATTTTATAGCTTTTTCCATTTTTGAATGAACAGAGAATATAATATTTGACATAACATGTTATTTTCAGCCTCTCCTGGAGCCAGCACCTTATCGTGGTGGTGAAGGGGTTTGCGTATTCCAGTGTTCCTAGGAGATAAGTTGCCTGGGGCTTTATGCCCCTGGTAGGGTCACCCAAGGCAAACAAGTCCGGTGTGAGGAAACAGAAGAAATGCAACTCAAAAGACCCTTTATGATGAATAAAAACATGGATTCACGTTTTCCCTCGCCCAGACATAGGTCACCGGGGTCCCCCCCTGGAGCCAGGTCTGGGGGTGGGGCTCAATATCAAGCACCTGGTGGCCAGGCCTGCACCCACGGGACCTGGTCGGGCACAGCTCAAAGGCGGCACATGGGTCCCCCCTCCAATGGGCTCACCACATGTAGGAGGGGCCAAAGGGGTCGGGTGCAGTGCAAGTTGGCCAGTGGCTGAAGGCGGGCCTTGACGGTCTGATCTTCAGCTGCAGAAGCTAGCTCTAGGGACATGGAATGTCAGCTCTCTGGTGGGGAAGGAGCCTGAGGTGGTGTGCGAGGTTGTGAGGTTCCGACTAGACATAGTCGGGCTCACCTTGACACATGGCTTGGGCTCAGGAATCACTCTCCTTGAAGGGGGTTGGACCATCTTCCACTCTGGAGTTGCTCACGGGGAGAGGCACTGACCAGGGGTGGGCATGCTTATTGCCCCCTGGCTGAGTGCCTGTACATTGGGGTTTATCGTGGTGGACAAGAGGGTAGCCTCCCTTCACCTTCAGGTGGGGGGATGGGTCCAGACTGTTGTTTGCGCTTATGCGCCAAACAGCAGTTCAGAATACCCACCCTTTTTGGAGTCCTTGGAAGGGGTGTTGGAGAGCGCTTCTCCCGGGGAGACTCTTATTCTGCTGGGGGACTTCAAAGCTCACGTGGGCAATAACAGTGAAACCTGGAGGGGCGTGATTGGGAGGAACGACCCCCCTGATCTGAATCCGAGTGGTGTTTTGTTATTGGACTTCTGTGGTCGTCACGGATTGAACACCATGTTCAAGCATAAGGGTGTCCATATGTGCATTTGGCACCAGGACACCCTAGGCCGCAGTTCAATGATCGACTTTGTGGTCATGTCATCAGACTTGCGGCCGCATGTATTGGACACTCGGATGAGGGGAGGGGCAGAGCTGTCAACCGATAATCACGTGGAGGTAGGTTGGCTCCGCTGGTGGAGAAGGAAGCTGATCAGACCTGGCAGACCCAAGCATATAGTGCGGGTCTGCTGGGAACGTCTGATGGAATCCCCTGTCAGAAGGAGCTTCAACTCCCATCTCCGGCAGAACTTCGCCCATGTCCCAGGGAGGCAGGGGACATTAAGTCTGAATGGGCCATGTTCTGCACCCCCAATGTGAAGGTGACTGTCCAGAGCCATGGCCATAAGGTGGTCGGTGCCTGTTGAGGCGGCAATCCCCAAACCCGCTGGTGGACACTGGTGGCGAGGGATGCCGTAAAGCTGAAGGAGTCCTATCAGGCCTTTTTAGCTTGTGGGACTCCGGAGGCAGCTGATGAGTACCGGCAGGCCAAGCGGAACGCGGCTTCGGCAGTCACTGAGGCAAAAACTCGGGTATGGGAGGAGTTTGACGAGGCCATGGAGAACAAGTTCCGGATGGCTTTGAGGAGATTCTGGTCCACCATCTGGCGGCTTAAGGTGGGAAAGCAGTGCAGCATAGTAGTGCTGGGGCGCTGCTGACCTCAGCTCAGGATGTTGTGGGTTGGTGGAAGGAATATTTCAAAGACCTCCCTTCCAGGGACTTGAGTAGGTGACTTGGGGTGGACTCTTCTATCTCTGGGGCAGAGGTCACTGAGGTGGTTAAACAGCTCCTCGGTGGCTGGGTCCTGGGGGTGGATGAGCTCCGCCCGAAGTTCCTCAAGGCTCTGAATGTTGCAGGGCTATCCTGGTTGACATGCATCTGCAGCATCGCGTGGACATCTGAGGTGGTGTCTCTGGATTGGCAGACTGGGGTGATGTTCCCCCCCTTCAAATACATGTTTATTCTGTTAAATTTCTCAGAAGTTACTGCAAAAATAAATGTTTTGCTGTTTTAACTTTTAATAGTTAAATTAAATTAGAACTTCCCTATAAATATTAAGGTAAAACATTTCCTACTAGTAACATTAAAAGGTGTTAGTACTGCTGATTTTACAGTTAAAACTTATTAAATTTAATACTTTACTGTAAAAAAAAATTGTTTACAGAGACACTTACCTAAAATCAAATTAATATGAAAAAAGGGTTTACACCATGAAATATGGCATTTTACTGTTCAATTAAGAGCATAAATGATCAACTACAACATAATTCCATGCATTAAAACATTTTTAAATATAAATAAAATAATTAGCCAGCTTAACACTTCAATTGCTGTTATCAGGTGATATAGAACCTTTCCCAGACTAGTGTTTTTAGTCATTCATTCTGTTTTTCAATCTTAACACACAAATTAACTGAAATTTTCAAATACCATAAAAATATCCAACTTAGTCTTTTATAACAAAGTATGTTATGTAACATCTGTGAGGTTGTAAACATCAAATATTTGAATTTTTACTTCATATATTTTACAAATACTCAACGAGAAAAGAATCAAAGAAACATTATGTACTTCTTCAAACTGGCCTCAGACAACGAAATAAACTTGTTCTGAGCTTCAAAATGGAATTTTTGGTTGATTCTAACTCAAAATAAAACTAAAATACAAGTAATATACATACATCATATCTTTATCACGTCATTTAAATACAACAATTCTAAAGGGGAGCAAAGGTTAGAAGTCTTGCATCATAAACCTCAAAAAACAATATCTCTAAATCAAATGCAAGGAACCCTGGAACTAGGTTTTACCTATTTCTTTCTGGAACAAAACAGTGCAATAAAGCTGAACATGTTGTCACTGTTACTGTCACTGACTTTCAGAAATTTTACTCTTGGTATAATTTTAAAACAAAACATCTGTAGTGTATGTAACACAGCAAACCTTATCACATCATAGTCAAACATTTAGGCAATGTCTAGGTCCACTCATGGTCTGCAATGTCTGAGATGAGAGTGTGGACTCTGGGGTTGACTGACAACAGCTTTTTCTTCTTGGACTCAACCTTGGTGCCTCTCTCAGGATTTATGGAAAAGAAACATCTTGATGGAAAAAGAGATAAGAGGAATATAAAACTGAGGCAGCATATGAAATGGCTATGTTTTGAAAAGATAATAAAAATAAATTTACCTTTGGAGGAACTCCAGTGTTGATCATAGTTCCACTGGGTAGTGTATGTTGAAGTAGTAGTAACTGCCAAACATCAGACAAATTGCAGAGGTGAAGGTTGTTATGTGGTCGTTGACAACCTTTTGGTCAAGGCTTAATATGAATATCTCAGCAGCGAAGCAGGAGGACCTTGAGAATAAACAAACAAATAATATTTTAAGTTTCATACCAAGTGCTTCAATGTCAACCATATATACAAATACAGTTGTACTTATTACATACATGCTAGAATGAGAGTCACCCTATTGGTTGAACTTCTCAGGTTGCGTTGATATTTCAGTGTGGGAGGCAAAATAACATGTAACTAAACAAGCCAAGAATACAAGAGGGTGGCAGTTAAGCAAGAAGATAAAGGTTTTTGCTCTGTTCACTTACCACAAACAATAATGCAGGGTGCTGGTGGCACATTCTCCATCTGAACTTCCTCTGGAAGCAACCTCTGTTGCTTTATGCCGTTTTTCTGCTCAGTAACTGTGTCTGGTCCTTCCTTGCTGTGAAGCTATTTTTAGTACCTGTTGCTATGTCACCATTTGGTCACTAACAAAAGATAAGAGACCAAGCCGACCTGACCACCCAGACAGGCAGGCTCCCAGAGCAATTACTGCCTTAAATTACTGCCTACGGGGAGGCAAGGGCAGGGGGGAATCTGTGGAATTGGATGCCTTCATCGTCGTCTGCATTCTAGCAGGCGTATTCAAGTCCAAAGGAGAGTCAATCGCTAGCCTTTGGGACTCGAAAGTTGGGAGACCAATCTTCCCAGTGATTATGAGCAGGGAGCGGGTCGGGCAGCTGACAGTGGCCATAAGGTTTGACGACAAAAGGTCACGGCCAGCTAGAAGAACGACTGACAAGCTTGCACTCAGAGACATCTGGGACCTGTGGTCAGGAAATCTCCCTGTCATGTATAATGTTGGCCACGACTTAACCATGGACGAGCGCCTTGTACCATTCAAAAGTACGTAAAATGTTATTTTTTATTACTGCTCTACAGTTATTACATATACATTGCTACAAGTTTATAGTTCAAATATAGATCAAAGGGATGTTCATTAGCAATGAATCGTAATGTATCATTAATTTCGACCAGTTACCTTGTTCATGATTTGTACCTGTGAGGGACCGAGATGGCAGGCATGAGGCACACAGCTAAATTAGAAAAAAATCCTTTTTAATTTACAAAAAGAAAACAATTTAACAAAAGAAATAAACCTGGGCCCACAAAGAAAATCAACTTATCACACCACAGCTAACAATATAACTAAACCAACAAGCTGACTTCTCAAACAAGACACCATAAGGACTATATATACTGGTTGGCCAACCCACAAGATACAAAAGAAAAAAAGTAACAATAACAAATACCACAAATAAATCAAAACAGAACAATCAACTAATGCTTCAATCAAAATAAACAAAATCAAATTAACACCAAAAACATACCTAAACAATAAAATAAAACTAAATACCAAACTATTCCACCCCCAACAAACAACCAGTTGGAGTTGTCCAATTTCCTGTCTTTTAGCCCAGCTTCCATATTGGCCACCTCTTTGCCTGGAACAGCTGGGAATCCCTTCAGTACCCCGCACGGTAAATCAAAAAGAAACACAATTAAACTCAAAACACATTATTCCACAGTTAACTAAATGTGCGCGCTTCATCCAGCAAACTGGGTAAATGTGTTAAATAAGGAAACAAAATAATTAAATATTTAAATCATTTAATTAATTAATTAAATATTAATTAAATCAAATATTAATTATCAATATGCTACAACTAAACAAACATAAAAACCATGAAATGATACCTCCCTTCAACTTAACTGTGTGGCTGTAGAGGCAGCCATCACAGTACCCCAGTAGTTACTTAGGAGTTAGATTGTAACGGGTCACCTAAAAATGTATACGCTGTATCCGATTGCTTCATTTGACATCAAATTGATATTCCCTCGATGCGTCCTTGTAGGACTCTGCTTCTTCAGACAATATATGCCCCGTAAGCCCAGGAGGTACGGACTAAAAATCTGGGCGCTGTGCAACGCCAGGACAAGCTACTGCTGGCGAGTGAATTTATACACGGGTAAGCCTCCGGAGGAGGTTGATGTGGCTAAAAATGTGGTGCTGGAACTGTGTGAGGGGCTGAGGGGGCACAACATCACTTTTGATAATTTCTTCACCTTCAGTCTGGGACAGGAGCTCCTCAAGCGCCACATGACGATGGTAGGCACTGTGCGCCGAAATCGTCCAGAGCTGCCGCCTGCCCTGCTAGCAACTAAGGGCAGGCTTGTACACTCAACCAAATTTGCATTTTCCCAAGACACCACACTCGTATCTTACATGCCCAAAAAAAACAAAAATGTGATTCTCATGAGCACGTTCCACACTAAGCCGAACATAACCCAAGGGCAAGACAAAAAGCCACAAATAATAATGCATTATAACACAACTAAGGTAGGGGTTGACACTATGGATCAGCTAATTTCCAATTATACGTGCAAAAGGAAAACCGCTCGCTGGCCCCTTCCAATATTTTATAATATGATGGACATTTCAGCGCACAATGCCTACATCGTGTGGCGGGAGGTCAATCCTGGATGGAAGGCAGGAGCAAAAAGGAGGAGCAGGGTATTCCTGCAAGAGCTGGGCGAAGCCCTAATCGCTCCCACCGTTCTGCAGCGAAAGCATCTTCCTCGAGGGTCCTATGCTGCAGCAATGGTGAGAGCGATTGGGGACGCCCAGCTCAGCCAGGCCCAACCAAGTGCAGTCCCGCCTCCCCCGGAAGCGAAATCCAAGAGGAAGAGATGCAGCCTGTGCCATTACTCTACTGAGCGCAAAACAAACGCGCAGTGTCGCCAGTGTGAGGCACAAGTGTGCAAACAGCATTACAGTATTCTCTATAAAAAATGCAAACCATAAACTGTAAATACTAACTGTGAATAGTTTAGTTTTTTATTATTTATAGTGTGATAGGGTATATTGTAGTTGAAGATTGTTTGCCGCACTTGTTTGTGTTTTATGTTCCTGTGTGTTCCTCTTTTCCCGTTTTAAAAATTTAAACTTTTCCCAATTGTTTCAAGAATTGTATTTACCTCTTTCTGTGTTGTTTTCCCAGTTTACCCGCAATTCTCATCAATCTAATTTAGCACTTTTATGTAACCATGCTTTTGTTCTGTGTTCCGGTTTTACCCGCAATTGTGTGTTCTCTAAAGTTCTGCAATTGTTTTTTTGTTTTCTAAAATTTGTTATATAACAAGGTTCATGTCTTTTTATAAAGTTTCATCCTTTTAGTACTGGCTGGCTCATTGTCTTCATTATTTATTAGGATGCAGGTGAAGTGAATGCTGGGACCCAGATTGTGTGTAAACTGTATTTTTTACATTTTGCTTGTTCATTACAAATTTAGCTGTTTATTACTAGCTATCATTTTTTTCTAGGGTTCATACCTTTAGCCCCATCTCTTCTGCATTGCCTGGCACTTCGGTTTCATATTTGATTAGGATTTTGTTTTTTCATGGTCGTTGAATGCAGGCTCCGCCCCTAATCCCATTAATTTGAATACTAGGTCCTTAGGACATCAACGTATTACGATGCGCCATTTTCTTAGCGCATACTTTTTTTTTGGTTATCTTGATATTCTACCATCCTGATATATACCCCCAAACACACTAAGTCAGAACACTACAACTGAATCCCAAAATTTGTCAAAAATGCTGCTAATTTGAAAACGAAATTGGGTCCTTAGGATCCTGAACTAAAGCAAAACAGTTGTGGTACCACTGTGGTGGCGATAGAAATGAGATTTTAAAGCTGGATATCAAGAAAACACCTGCTTACAACTTGGTTCAACACATTTAAAAATACAACGGGGTTCATTACGATGCAGTTTGCAGTGCAAAACATATGCTTTAACAGACTGAACGGATAATCCACATACGTTACAAAAATACATCTTCAATATTTAAACACACCAAAGTTATAGCTATTGTCAACACAAGCTGCAAGGTTAGCTAGCTTAAAGTTTGAGCCTGAAGTCAAACGAGGAAATCCACACTGCCTTTATCTGAAGAATTAAAAGGCAACTAAACAATGACCATTAATAAAACCCCTCTCCAAATAATGTCTAAACATGCATTATTTACATTACCAGGCTTTTTGCAAAGTATAATGTGGCTAATGTTAATTCTATTAGCTAATGCAATGCAAAGGCAACACTGTCGTTTTTGACCTGTGTCTGTAACACAACACTGTTAATAAACAGAATAAAACAAGTTAAACTTTTATTATTTTCTTACCACGGTAATTGAAGACGGACTGTGGTTGAGTCATTAGCCACTCATTGTATGGAGTAAGATCGCTGTCAAAAATAACTCGTAATAATGTACGTCAAATGTACGCTTCACAAGCGTAAATTACGCTTGCGCTTCTGAAAAATACGCTTGCTTCTGAAATTTACGCTTGCGCTTCCGAAAATTACGCTTGCTTCTGAAATTTACGCTTGCGCTTCTGAAAATTACGCTTGCTTCTGAAATTTACGCTTGCGCTTCTGAAAATTACGAGTGGTTTCTCAAGCGTGAACAACCTGTCAAAAACCGTCATTGGACGTACAAGGCATTCTCTATCGAGGAAGAAACAATCGATTTTTGTTACTGTATACGCATGTGCCAGAAAGATGGAGAACCAACCAAACGCGCCGAATTCACAGCTATTTCTATTAGTTTACTTGTTGTTGCACAACACTTTTTCTCGGTGTACAGAATGTAAAAATATTAAGGTAAAGAATGTTATACTTTATTCATAGTAATTATAGTTGGTTATTATTTATAATGTGTTATTACTGTCTTAATTTCTGTCATTGCAGAAATGTGTATTTTGCATAGTATACAGAGACCTGGAATGTCTATGACATGTATTAAACTTTTTATGTTGTGTTGTATGCATGTGTTTTTTAAAATTAATCTTTATTTTTGTTTGTAGATTCATTTAGCTGAAATTATTAATACAGCACAAAATTTGGTGAACTTTGGTCATGCTGGCGATTTTTGGTGAAAGTTGAGTCATCCTTTCCAAAATTCCAGAAACATCAACTCTGTGCAGGCTTTCTTTGACACGACTCCACTGTGTCCTTCTGCTTGTAGACCTGGTTGACAAGCCCAATTCCCTCATACGTCTAAAGATGGTTGCCTCACTAACACCTAATATATTTGCAATACAAGCCACTGGGAGTGGCATACCAGTTAGCAATCCAAGCAGTTCACCTGAAAACACAATTTTTTGACGACCACGACCCTCACACCCTTGCCTTACAAAGGCAACAAAGTCTTCCTGTGCAAGGCTTCTCTGCAGCTTTATTTGAAGGTCAGACAAAGTATTTATAATTTCAAACGGAATATCAAAAACTGTTGAAGCAGATGTCAATATAAACATTTCCTGATTTATGACATACAAGAAGTAGTCCAAATCCTGTTGTGGTTGATTTAAAATGGTAATTATACTGTGTCTGAGTCTGTCCAGCACTTGTGTCACCAATGATACCTGTTAAAGCAAATAACAAATAATTTTCAAAGCAAATATCAACAAAACTTAATAACTACTACATGCCCGTGAAGTGGTTTGTGCTCACTGAACCCTAAGCTGTATGAAAAATCTTATTCTTATGAAAACAAAATTAATTGTTAGCCATAGCTACAGTACACTGTTTATTATTTATCAGAAAATAACAGTGTGTACTTAAATGTCCATCTCATATACATGAGACTATTAACAACTTAGCCTGACACATTACTGGACAGCAGCAGTGACATACTTCTGCATAATAAATAATAACCAACTATAATTACTATGAATAAAGTATAACATTCTTTACCTTAATATTTTTACATTCTGTACACCGAGAAAAAGTGTTGTGCAACAACAAGTAAACTAATAGAAATAGCTGTGAATTCGGCGCGTTTGGTTGGTTCTCCATCTTTCTGGCACATGCGTATACAGTAACAAAAATCGATTGTTTCTTCCTCGATAGAGAATGCCTTGTACGTCCAATGACGGTTTTTGACAGGTTGTTCACGCTTGAGAAACCACTCGTAATTTTCAGAAGCGCAAGCGTAAATTTCAGAAGCAAGCGTAATTTTCAGAAGCGCAAGCGTAAATTTCAGAAGCAAGCGTAATTTTCGGAAGCGCAAGTGTAAATTTCAGAAGCAAGCGTATTTTTCAGAAGCGCAAGCGTAATTTACGCTTGTGAAGCGTACATTTGACGTACATTATTACGAGTTATTTTTGACAGCGATCTTACTCCATATCATTGAAACCAAAAAATTGCTGGCGTGCTGCTGTAGTCCAAAGAAAAATTTGTCTGGAGTTTCAGACGTTAGCTGAGCCAGATGCAGCACCCTGATTGGCCTGTTTGAATTTATGCGTGTTGCGGTTAAAGGATGCAATAATCCAGGCTGCAGGGGAAAAACAACGTTTTGAGAGGCTTTTTAAAATATTGTGTTCTGTTTGTCCATCTAAAAATTTAATTTATCTCCTTTATGGTAATTAAAGACATACAAACAGAATAGACAACCTTTACCGTTTCTCCCTTACTTTTTAGCGTCAAGCTCCGTGTACTGCAATTGTTTGTCGTCCTTTCAAAATAAAACTTCCCTTTTAATAGGAAATTACAAAATAAAAGCGATCACCTAAATTATCTATGCAGAAACCCTAAACAAGTTACATATTGCAAAATGTTAGTGTTCTGTATGTTTGTTCTTTTATACAAAGAGTAAATCCGAAATAGTGATCTCATTGTTAAAGCAGACCTTGTGAAATGTATGACTTCAGATGAAATTAAAATGTATTATGTTATAATCTATTACATTATAATCTATATTTAAGAATAATTAAAACTCAGATAACCCATTAGTAAAATATTTATTGGTGGGATGTTTAAGTTTCCATGATTCTAATCCAAATTTTATTCTATTATTCCTTCCAGTCATTATTTGCCAAATAAAATTAGTTACCCCAGGCTGGCTTCTTAAAAACATACAACCCCTGGCAAAAAGAATGGAATCACCCCTCTCATGAAATGTTCATTCAAATGTTTAAGTGTGTAGAAAAAAAAAACAAGCGCATACATGCCACAAAACTATTTTCACTCAAAAATCCAAACTTCTGGCTGTATGAAACACTTTTTTAAAAAAACAAAGAAAGATAACTATAGTCAATGACAACTGTTTTAATGATCAAACACAGGAAAAAAATATGGAATCACACAAATCTCAGGAAAATTATATTGAATCACCAAATAAAACCACTTCTAGTACTTTGTTGCACCACCTCTGGCTTTTATAACAGCCTGAATTCTCTGAGGCATGGATTTAACTAATGACAAACAGTATACTTCATCAATCTGTCTCCAGCTTTGTCTTATTGCAGTTGCCAGATCAGCTTTGCAGGTTGGAGCCTTGTCATGGACCATTTTCTTTAATTTCCACCACAGATTTTCAATTGGATTAAGGTCCGGACTATTTGCAGGCCATGCCATTGACATTATATGTCTTTCCTGTAGGAATGTTTTCACAGATTTTGCTCTATGGCACGATGCATTATCATCCTGAAAAATTATGCTACCATCACCAAACATTCTTTCAATTGATGGAATAAGAAAAGTGTCCAAAATCTCAACATAAACTTGTGCATTTATAGAAAATGTAATGACTGTCATGTCTCCCATACCTTTACCTGACATACAACCCCATATCATTAATGATTGTGGAAATTTGCATGTTTTCTTCAGGCAGTTATTTTTATAAATTTCATTGGAACGGCACCAAACAAAAGTTCCAGCATCATCACCCTGCCCAATGCAGATTCGTGATTTATCACTGAATATAACTCTCATCCAGTCATCCGCAGTCCAAGATTATCTTTCCTTAGCCCACTGAAACCTTGTTTTTTTCTGTTTAGGTGTTAATGTGGGCGGCATGGTGGTGCAGTGGTTAGCACTGTTGCCTCACACCTCTGGGACCCGGGTTCGAATCTCCGCCTGGGTCACATGTGTGTGGAGTTTGCATGTTCTCCCCATGTCATCGTGGGGTTTCCTCCGGGTACTCCGGTTTCCCCCCACAGTCCAAAGACATGCTGAGGCTAACTGGAGTTGCTAAATTGCCCATAGGTGTGCCTGTATGAGTGAATGGTGTATGAGTGTGCCCTGTGATGAGCTGGCCCCCCATCCTGGGTTGTTCCCTGCCTCGTGCCCATTGCTTCTGGGATAGGCTCTGGACAGCCCGCGACCCAGTAGGATAAGCGGTTTGGAAAATGGATAGATGGTCTTAAGACCCCGTGAAGACATTACCTAAATCAGTCTATTAACTGGTCTAACAATTCTCCCTAACCTCATCGTCAATCTACCTCCTGGGGCTATAGATGAACGGTAAAACGGTGTCGTGAGATAGCTCCTCAGATAACTGGGAATCTTTTGTTGACACAACAGTGACAGCCGCACAACTATCACTAACAGTATCAGAGTGTCCAACATCAATATCACAGAAAGGCTGGCAACTAACTGCAAGTTGCGAACCATCGTCATTTTGTTCCTCTTCTAACAAGTCTGCACCACTATTTTTCTGCAAGGAGATCTCACCCTGATCATGCGATACCTCAGAAGATCCATCTAGGTTAGCGACCCACCTCACAGTTCTGTCAACGCTTTCACACACATCAACATCAGAGGAAGTGTCATGGTTTGAACTGAAATCATAAGGGTCCTCAGAGGGCTGACAGTCTCCCGAAGACAGTATAGGTAAAAAGTTAACAGGCATCAACAGATTCCGATGCACAGTTTTAGTTCTACCCGTGCTGGGATCACGAATCCGGTAAGTATTCAAAGAGTCGTTTTTGCTCAGTATGGAATGACCTTTACACCTCTGATTATATTTGTCGGCCTGCTTAGTTCGCTGCTTCGTTGCAAGCTCTTGCACCAGTGACAGAGCTTCTTTCAGATCTCTCCCAAGAGGCTTAACATATTTATCCACATACGCTGTCACATCATCTAAAAGCACACTTCCAAAAATGACATCAACAGGTAATCTTGGTATACGTCCAAAAAAAAGGGTGCATATCCAGTTGTCTCATGAGCTGTGCAATTATAGACAAATGTTAGAGTGTTAAGCAATAGTGGCCACTTCACCTTTAACTTTAGCTCAAGCGCTTGAATCATGTTACCCAGGGTGCGACTGAAATATTCTGCTTGCCCATTTCCCATAGGGTGATACGGCGTGGTGTGCCACTTGCTAACCCCCGCCAACTGTAGCAATTCTGCAATCAGCGAACTCTCAAAGTTTGCACCTTGATCAGAATGTATACGATTTGGAAAACCGTATATACAAAAGAAATTATTCCACAGCACAAGTGCAACTGTCTTTGCAGACTGATTTGGGCAGGGGAATGCACAAGCTAGTTTAGTGAAGTGATCAGTGATTACTAGAACATCAATGGAACTATTGTGCCCATCTTCTGCCGACCAAAAATCTATACACACTAGCTCTAAAGGTGCAGTGGTCACAACAGAAACAAGTGGTGTCCTAGCTTCGGGTTCTAGAGCCTTACCCAAAATGCATCGCTTACAGTGGGTGACATACTCACTGTTGGGTTCAGCCTAGGTGTTGGACCCCTGCTGGGTGACCAGTCTCTGGATACAAAGCAAGACACAACACCGGTGATCTCTTAATCTCGCTGCGAGGGAAGCCCAGTCTAGTCTTGACTCGACTCAGCCGACTTTGGAGGGGGGCTTCCCTTTCAGCTTCTTTTATTTTGCACTTCTAGTTACAGAACAGCAGAAGAATCACATGATACAGTTTCATTTCCTTTAATACCATATATAGTTGATAACTTATGAGTGTATCTATTAGTACCCGCTGTTGCTAAGCGGAACAAAACGATTAGACGAACAAGCATAAGCGATTTTGCAACATCTATTTCGAAATAGCTTTAACTGAATTGAAACTCTGTTGTTAGCATAAAAACATGTCTTGTGCACTTTAACCTGCACTCCTTCCTGAGCGGCCTAAGTGTCACTGCAAACTTAAAGGCAATACAAAAATGGCCACAAGCATATTTTCCAACACTCATGCACATCTTTCTCCATAGAACTCCAGTAAAACCTCTGCCTCCACAGCGTGCGCTGTTGCCCTTGGTTTCCAGCCTCATCGTGTACTCCCTTCAAGAAAGATTTTCTCAGTGATAGAGGAACTACATACTGAAAAGTCTTCCTCTTAGTGTACAGATGCTTAGAAACTCAATACAGTATGCCCAGTTTTACATCAAACCTATCCCACTGCCTCAAAGTTCTTAAAATCTCCATAGACTCATGAACTCTTTCCCGTCGAGATGGACGTCTGTTTCGACTAACAAAGTAATGAACTCTAGTAATGACAGGATCCTGACTCTGCTTTCCCAGTAACTCCTCATGTGAGAAGACAGGAAGTGGATTACAGCCCACAGCTACAAGGTTGTTCAGATGTTGTACTGTATGTGCAAAACTGCTCTCGTTAAAGCGCCCCCCTCCCACTGATAATGTGACTTTAACACAGCTTGCGCATCGTCCCGTGCCACCTTCCCCAGAGGACTAGCCTGATTAATCCTAATTGCATTTTTACCTCCTTCCAACGATGAATTCTCTTTCCGTCTGATGACTCGCACGTCAAGCGAAACATGTCCTGCACAATATCTACATCCATAAACTTTGCCTCATGTAACAACTTGCCATATGGAACCTGAGTCAGCTTGTTGAAGACTTTAGGTGTGGCAAAGGGCTCCCTGCTCAGAGCATCAGCAACCACATTATTTGGTCCTGGAGTGTAGTGAATGTCAAAATCAAACGATGCTAGTTTTGCCACCCACCGCTGCTCACATGCATCCAACTTCAGCTTCTTAAGGATGTACTGGAATAGCGGTTTTACTATAGTGGAACAATTCTCAATAAAATGTTGGTAATACACTACCATGCCTAGAAAAGATCTTATTTTAGTCCTTGAAGGGGTGACTTCATCTGAATCCATCAAATCTTGTTCATTTACATTCAAAATGGCCTCTACTTTCGTCAAATCTGTAGCCACACCCTCCACACTGATGATGTGCCTTAAAAATTTCACTGTCTCAAAAACTAACATTTGGATGGAGAAAGTTTTAAATTATGCTACTTGTGATGCTGAAATACCATCTCGAGCTTCTGCAAGCTTTCCTCCGCTGTCTTACCAAAGATCAACAAATCGTCCAAATAACAGAGGAGAATCATGAAATTCTGATTGCCAAACACTGTTAATATCATCCTCATAAAGGTTTCTGGGCTGTTACACAGTCCCTGTGGTAGACGATTGTACTCATGAAGACCCAAGGGGGATGAAAAAGCTGTATACTTTTAGTCCTCCTCATGTAAGGGAATGTTATAATACCCCAAAGTCAAATCCATAGTGCTAAAATATGCATTGCCCCTTAGTGCAGCAAGGACATCTGCCTGGTGCGGCAGCAGATGACCATCCTTTACTGTGCGAGCATTCAGCCATCTAAAATCGGTACAGATGCGTAAATCGCCATTCTTTTTCCACACCAACACTAGGGGTGATGCATACTCACTGCTCGACTTGCATATTATCTCCTTCTCCTCCATATCATCTAGTGTCGCTTTCAATTTCTGATAATGAGCCGGGGAAATTCAACAATAGGGGAGACGGAAAGGTTTGTCATCAGTCAGGCGTATTCTGTGACAAAATCCATTTACTTCTCCACAGTCCAAGCTATGTCTGGAAAACACACTGCCATATTTCTCAATTAAATCAACAAGCTTATCTTTCCAGAAAGGAGTCACCTGGCAGTTAGCAACATGTATATTCTGCAAACCCAAATTCGTCAACCTGCACTACCTAGAAGTTCCAAACCCACTTGCGGATTTTGTTGCTGACGGACTATTGTCTGGCCTGTGAGAAATCATTTTCCAACGTTCTGGGAAATCTCTTGCTCCTTAAGCACATCAAAATCCTCGAACGCGATACATGGGTAGACATCAGCTACCTTAGCGATTGGACGGAGCATGATTTCTGAGGGAGTTGGGTTTATAAGTTTTACTTGGAGCCATCTGTCTCCCCAAAGCGGCGAAACAACTCTGCCTACCAGTATGTTACAATGCACACAACAAGCTGTACCAGGCTCAACAACAACCATACTCCCTGCAGAGATTTGGGTTCCTGGTGGCAATCGGGCCCAAATCAGATGTTCACTCAAAGGTTTAAGTGTGACTGCCCTCTTCAGATTAACTGTACCCACTTTGTCTGGAATGGTTTCCCCTCTCTATCTCTCTAAATTGGATAATACCTGCAGAAAATGGCTATGTTCATCCTGATACATCCAATCAGGTTTGTTCAAAACACTCCAATAGCGGTCATTGGTTTTAAGCTGTCTGATTAACGGTTTTAAGACATTGGTACCAATAACGAATTGATCTACCTGACCTTCCACCACTAGGACAGGAACCTCAAAATGAAATCCAAACAACTCAATTCCACTCTTCGGCAGGAATCCAGCAATGCTTGGACTTGATAGACCTGGGAGTCGGGGTGGTGGCACTGCCACGTCTGTCAGTGGATGAGACAGGCTGTAGCGAACAGGTTTAAGCAGTGAAGCATGAAAAGTAGGGCATATATGATACATGCTTGGCAGGGCTAACTGGAAGGAGTCGGGTCTTACCTATCACACAATTTTAAACGGCCTGATGAACTGAGCCGACAACTTACGACAGGAGGGCAGTTTTAGGTTGCGAGTAGACAACCAAACCCGTTGCCCTGCCTGGTATAATGGGGCTGGCCATCTCCTTTTGTCGGCCTGGGCCTTCTGTCTGGAAGCCCAGTGGGTAAGGGCCCGTTGGGCCATCTGCCAAACACGTCTAGCCTTGCAGTACCAGTCCTCCACTTGGGCATACTTCACAGGGTTTCCCATGGGAAAAGTGAAGGGGAGTATCCCAAGACGCACAGAAATGGAGACATATGAGTGACTACATTTGTGTGGGTGTTCAACACTTATTCAGCCTAGACTAAGTGTGTATCCCATTCCATCGGTTGGTGTCAGATGTCAGACAGAGCAATGTTTAATTTATGACAAAGGGCTCTAAAAACTCGGGATGTGACTTGGGGCCCTCTATCGGACACGATAGAGCCTTTTCCGTATGTTAAACACAGAAAAAACAGAAGTCTTGGTAATTGGTCCCAAGGCTGCAAGAAATAAGTTTCACCACCACTACATTGGTGACCTTCCTACACAACTTAACACAGTAGTTATAAATCATAGTCTACTAGTTGAGTCAGATCCATGTTTTAATGCTCACATAAGAAGTATTACTAGAAGAAGTATTTTCTCATCTACAGAACATAGCCAAGCTTTGGAAGATGGCCTTGCACCAGAATACCTTAGTGACCTGCTGACCTCATACAACCCTCTATGCTTGCTTCGTTCTCAAGGCGCAGGATATCTGTTAGTACTTAGGGTAGAAAGAGCTATGGCAGGCTGCAGAGCTTTCTCCTATAGAACTCCTCAGCTGTGGAATGGTCTTCCTCCTGATGTGCGGGTTTCAGGCTCACTTTCAATATTCAAGTCTATACTAAAAACACACCTGTGGTAGAAGAATTTTAAATCAACCTCTCTGATAACACTTAGAATAAAAGTCTGGAACTCTCAGTTTGGTGAATAAAGGAAATCTCTTTTATTCTAGCAATTCAGCAAAGCACTCCTGTCACACTCTGGCACTTGGTACCAAGTCACCCAGAGCTCACAGAGCAACCAGTTGATAAACCATAACACCCAATTCCCAATAAGGACTTCTAAATGCTGATTGGTCACAAAACACCAACAAACCGAGCTCAAACGTATAGCAAACACAATTCTCCTGCTCTATTGGTTCACCTTGGTGGCAAGGTAAAATCCACCCATTTTGCTCAGTTTACCAGAACATGTCTCGACTGCTAGGCTCCTACTTGAGATATGAATATAGATATTGATTACATGACATTTAATCACTGTAAATACTTGGTTGTCCTTTGATTAATGATGAACATATTGACGTATTGTCATTGAATCACTGCAGATACATGGTTAACATATAATTAATATGATTATCGTAACAATTACTTATACATTTGCACTACCACATAGCATGCCATATATTGTCTGCCACAACTATTTTATAAAGCTATAACTCGCTGTGCACCAGTTGGGGCAGCTTCGAATCTCTTCCTGGAGGTGGTTTAGCCCCCCCCCCCTTTTAGTTCTGCTGTCTGCCTCTCCAAGGTCTGAGTTTTCCTCAGGGTCTGTGGAACTTACTGCAGGCAGCTATTGCGAAGCTAGGTCACACAGTACTCAAAACAATTTCTTCTTGCCTAAGGCCTAAGACATATCAGACCTAATATGCCAACCTCCCAGGCCTACCATTGTCCAATTTTACTTCCACACACCTGTTTACTTTAGCTTATAGGGACACTAGTTCTAGCTCTAGCTAACTCCTCACTCCCGGTTAGACCTATAGCATGAGGTGTAGAGCTGGGTGGGGATTGGTGCCATTGGCTTTGGATAAACTGAACTATCAGTGTTGTCACTCTAGCTTCACAATCCCTTGTGGAATTGGACTGCTGACATTTCAGGGACTGCCTATGCCTGCATTCCCACTTGCCTCTCCCTCCTATTTATGCTGCCATTGCCATACAGTATCTGCTGGAGCTTGCACTTTGCACTTCATATTTTACTCACCTAACTGTTAGCATTGCCTATAGTCTCCCCTCAACCCATGACGTCCTTGCATCTTCCATGTATGACCTGCTGCCTTACTTCTGGTTGCCTGACGATTGGTAGGAGAGTTGGCACCAGGCTGTCATCTCCTCCCTGCTCCCCGGTTGTGTCTCAAATCTTATGATTTGGGCAGATTTGGCACTTAACCATTTCTTCTATTTGACTCTCCCTGCTGGCCCCTGGAGGTTGGGCTCCCCCTTTGAGTCTGGTCCCTCCCACGGTTGCTTCCTTCTAGGGAGTTTTTCCTTGCCACCGTCGACTATGGCTGACTCACTGGAGGCTTTGGGTGGGGATGCTGTAAAGTGCTTTGAGACAATGTAATGTTGTGATAATGTGCTATACAAAAATTAATTTGTTGTTGTTTGTTAATATCTTCTTTCTTTATTATGCCATAATAACGAAACAACCATGTGATTAACATTTCGGCTAGGTCAGCAGCATTAGGAAGTTTGGGCAGGGCGATGAGTCTGCACATCTTTGAAAACCGGTCCGTCACTGTTAACATGATGGTATTACCTCTCAATCTTAGGAGGTCTGTAATGAGATCAAGTACCAGATGTGACCACGGACGGGAAGGCACGGCACGGGCAAGGGATGCAGGAGGCCGGCTACTGGTTGTTGGGTTGACTTCAGTTGTGAGCACACTGGACAGGAGGCAACATACTTTTCAATGCCTGCTCTCCACCCCAGCCACCAATATTTCCAAGCGATCAAGTCTTGATCGGAAGAGATCCCTGGATGACCTGAACCTAGAGAGGTGTCATTTTAATACTTTCGGACGTAAAGAACGAGGGACATACATTCTCCCTGCAGGACATTCTTGGAGAGGGGTTGAACGCTCGTTGGCAAGACGTAGTGCCCCCTCCAACGACCAGGTGATGGGTGTGGCGAAACAGGTAGGTGGTAGTGTGGAAGAAAAATTATAAATCAACCTCTCTGATAACAGAGAGTTTGGTGAGTAAAGAAAATCTCTTTTATTCCAGCAATTCCAGCAAAGCGCTCCCGTCACACTCTGGCACTCGGTATCAAGTCACCCAGAGCAGAAAGAGCAACCAGTTGATAAACCATAATTCCCAATCCCCAATAAGGACTTCTAAGTCTTGAATGGTCACAATGCACCAAGAAACCGAGCTCAAATGATGGCAACAGGTCCCACCCATCGAAGGACGCGGAAGGGACCAATGAACCGGGCGGTCAGCTTATGGCACCCGGGAATGCGCAGGTTCCTGGTTGACAACCAAACCAGCTGTCCAGCTCGGTACGTGGGTCCCGGACGCCGCTGATGGTCAGCCTGGGTCTTCCTTCTCTCTGGACTCTCAGCGATTGTTGGACTTGTTGCCAGGCTTGACGGCTGTCGTGGTACCAGTTCTCCACCCTCGGTACCGGACGCTCCAAGGAGTCCCATGGGAAGAGGGGAGGCTGGTAATCTAGGACGCTCTGAGATAGATGAGTGACGGGATTCACCTGGGCGTTGAGGGAATACTTCGCCCACATGAGGTGAGATGCCCATCCAGAGGGGTCGGTTCGACACAACATTCGGAGAGCCTTGACCACCTCCTGATTGGTCCACTCAGCCAGGCCATTTGATTGTGGGTGGTAAGTGGACTATAGGCTGAGGGTGATATTGAGTTTACGACATACCTCCTTAAACACCCTGGAGTTGAATTGGGGGCCTCGGTCGGTGACAATGTCCTCCGGCAGACCGTAGTACCGGAAGAGGTACTTTATGATGATTTCAGCCAACTCAGCTGCGGAGGGAAGCTTAGGGAGTGCCACCAGCCGACACATTTTCGAAAACCGGTCCACCATCGTGAAGATGGTAGTCTTACCAGCTGAGCGGGCAACATCTGTGATAAAGTCCATAGCTAAGTGGGACCAAGGTCGAGAGGGGATCGGCAAAGGTTGCAGGAGGAGCTTGGGGGGTGTCTTTGCCTTTGCCCACTCTGGGCAG
Source organism: Brienomyrus brachyistius (assembly GCF_023856365.1). Classification (NCBI taxonomy): domain Eukaryota; kingdom Metazoa; phylum Chordata; class Actinopteri; order Osteoglossiformes; family Mormyridae; genus Brienomyrus; species Brienomyrus brachyistius. The sequence goes on from NW_026042307.1 coordinate 2,563,173, forward strand.
GATTCTACATAGTCCTGTACCTGTTTTCTCCACCCTGGCCACCAATAGCAACGAGAGACCAGGCATAGAGTGGCTGGAATCCCGAGTTGTCCGATGCCCCGCTGGGTGTGTATCCACTGGAGCAGGGCGCTGCGATGCCTTTGAGCGATGAACCGGACTCCAGACAGACAGCTGGATGGAGGGGCCCTCCCCTCATTCTCCTGTCAAATGCTCTCCTCAGGTCCCAGGTGATGGTAGAAGCGAAGCACGAAGGGCTGAGTATAGGGTCGGTCCTGGCTGGCAGGAGGGTCAAATTGTTGGGGGAGGGCATCTGCTTTGATGTTCTGGCTTCCTGGCAGGTATTGGACCTTAAACACAAAACGAGCAAACCATTGAGCCCAGCGAGCCCGGCGAGCAGAGAGGCGCTTGGTGGACTGGAGGTACTCTAGATTCCGGTGGTCCATGAAAACCATAAGGAGAACCACTCCTTTAAGGCCAGGCGGATCGCGAGCAGCTCTCTCTCCCCCACCGAGTAGTTGCGCTCAGCTGACATCAGCTTCCAGGAGTAGTAGGCGCAGGGATGTCGCCTCCCAGTCTGGGGGTCTCTTTGGATTAAGACGGCTCCTACTCCGGCCTCGGAGGCGTCGACCTCGAAAGGGAGGTCGGATTGTGGCTGGGCGAGGACGGGAGCCGAACAGAAGGCCTTCTTTAATCTCTCGAATGTGGCTTCGGCTTCCGGAGATCAGGAAAGTCATGACGGCAGGCCTCGGGTCAGGGATGTGAGGGGAGCCGCCACCTGGCTGAAATTGCAAATAAAATGGCGGTAGAAGTTAGCAAACTCTAAGAACCGCTGTAATTCCTTGAGATTACGGGGTCTCAGCCAGTCTCGGATTGGTGCCACTTTCTTCTCCTCCCATGGCCCCATGACGAATTACATAGTCGAGAAACTGGACGTGGGTTTGATGGAACTCACACTTTCCTCCTTTGGCGAACAGGTGATGTTCCCGTAGCCGCTGCAAGACCTGGCGTACATGTTGGACGTGTGTCCACTCATCTGGGGAATAAATCAGAATGTCGTCTATGTAGACGATCACAAAACGATGAATCAGATCCCTGAACACTTGATTCATGAACGCTTGAAATATAGACGGGCTGTTTGCCAACCCATAAGGCATAACACGGTACTCTTATTGTCCCCTACTGGTAATAAACGAGGTCTTCCATTCGTCCCCTCGTTTAATCCGGACCAGGTTATGGGCGCTTCGGAGATTGAGTTTGGTGAATATATGTGCCTCCCATAATTGTTCTAAGGAGGAAGGGATTAATGGCAATGGCTCCCTCCTTTTTACGGAAATGGCATTGAGCGCGCGATAGTCAATACAAGGTCGGAGCCCACCATCCATCTTCTTTACAAAGAAGAACCTGGCGGTCACCAGCGAGGTGGAGGGATGGATTATTCCCTGCTTCAGACCCTCCTGGATGTAATCCTCCAGTGACTCCTCCTCCTGGAGGGAAATTGGGTACAATCTCCCCTTGGGAAGAGTAGCGCCCTCCAGGATCTCGATAGCGTAGTCACAGTCTTGGTGTGGGGGAAGAGTGAAGGCTCGTGCCTTGCTGAACATATCGCTGTAGTCCTGGTACTACTTCGGGATTAGGCTCAGATCCTCAGGTTCGGAGCTCTCCACCCTGGAGGCTCGACAGAGTAAAGACATGCAGGTAGACAAGTACTCGCGGTTAGCTCACCTGTTCTCCAGTCGAGCCTGGGGTTATGTTGAAGCAGCCAGGGGTAGCCCAGAATTAGCGGGTCTTTAGCCTGAGGAAGCACATACACTGCAATCTCCTCGGTATGGAGTGCGCCGACTTGGAGGAAAAAGGGATAGGTACGAAACTGGACAGTTCCCTCTCTTATCCTCTCACCCGTCATGCCCAAGACTGAGATCGGCCGGGCGAGCCTCTGGAGGGGCCCCTGGGAACCCAAAGCCACCGGAACCGTTAATTGTCGCTGGGTTGACCCAGCTTGTGGCGGGCCACCTACCAGAGGGATCTCCTCCTCCCGGTGAGGTCTCACGGGGCAGGTGCAGATGATATGTCCTGCCTCCCGGTAATATAGACAGAGACCTTCCTGGGTCTGCCTTCTACGCTAGGCAGTGGAGAGAGGTGATCTTCCCAATTGCATGGGTTCCACTGTCTCGGGGATAGAACTCGGAGGACCTCGGCGCGACCGGTGAGGAGGGAGATGACGAACCTCACCTCCGCTGCTTGGGTGCGGAACATCTCAGGGTGTTCCGCCACATAGATACCACACTGCAATAGGAATCCCTGGCACTAGTTTGTGGTTGTTCAACGAGCGTGGGGGTTCGAAATCCGGGAAATCTGTCCAACGAGCAGGCACGAGGCGGGACCACACAGGGGGGCAGGAAGGGGACGTGCCATTCTCGGCGGGAAATGCAAAATGTCTATGAATGCAACTGCACATAATAGAGAAACATACTTAACAGAACACCTAAATTCAGTATAGGTTAAAATTGAAATGTGTTTAACAGAACACCACAACGTTCAGTGTCCTTAGACCATTCCAAATCCAGTATCAACACTCTTTCAAAGACACGGTATTCTTTATAATGCCCTGGTAGTTTAAGCAGGTGGAAGATCTTAGGAAGCTGTTCTCGACCACTTTAACATCAAGATGTGTGGGAAGTACTTTCCACCATACCCAGAACTGCACAAATTTTCCAAGGAGGCTTGGAGATGCTACCATAAGAAAAAAAGTAATTTTATGTTCCTTCGTATTCAGTGAAATCATTATAATAATAATTTACAATGATGATTTATATTTGTGCAGGCACATATACAAATTTATTGTCATATTTATGGTAAACAAAGGCTGAATAGATTGATGGAACAAATTAAGTTTAGATTTACCATTCTCAATAAATGTCCGAAGAAATCCTATGATCCTACATGCATCTTCCAAAGAGACCTCCCTGTCTTCATCTTCATCCTGTGTTGGCCATTTTATCTTGTCCAAGACCATCTGACAACAATGCTTAGCAATAAGGTAAAACCAACTTTGGCAAACCACCAAGATTAAGCACAAACCACTGTTGACATAACTGAGAAATATGCCACATTACAAGTAAAGTTGTAAAGTGACTGATTAGTCGTGTTCCAGTTAAACATGTTTTAAAGAACAGAACAAATATTTGTCAAGTCCCTTTATCCAGGGTATCTGCAGATTTAAGGAAGCCAAATTTAAGACTTTTAAAGACATTTTTAAGGCCACTTTGATCAAATTTAAGACCCTACATTCACAAAACGAGTGGTCAGTACACACTGCATATCACAGCATCTCTTGTTCTGCTGGGGGACTTCAATGCTCACGTGGGCAATGACAGTGAGACCTGGAGGGGCATGATTGGGAGGAACGGCCCCCCCGATCTGAACCCGAGCGGTGTTTTGTTATTGGACTTCTGTGCTCGTCACGGATTGTCCATAATGAACACCATGTTCAAGCATAAGGGTGTCCTTATGTGCACTTGGCACCAGGACGCCCTAGGCCGCAGTGCGACGATCGACTTTGTAGTCGTGTCGTCGGACTTGCGGCCGCATCTCTTGGACACTCGGGTGAAGAGAGGGGCGGAGCTGTCAACCGATCACTACCTGGTGGTGGGTTGGCTCCGCTGGTGGGGGAGGAAGTCGGCCAGGCCTGGGCAGGCCGAAGCGTATAGTGAGGGTCTGCTGGGAACGTCTGGCGGAATCCCCTGTCAGGGAGAGTTTCAACTCCTACCTCCGGCAGAACTTCTCCCATATCCCGGGGGAGGCGGGGGACATTGAGTCCAAATGGGCCATGTTCCGTGCCTCCATTGTGGAGGCGGCTGACCGGAGCTGCGGCCGTAAGGTGCTCGGTGCCTGTCGCGGTGGCACTGTGTCCCCGAACCCGCTGGTGGACACCGGTGGTAAGGGATGCCGTCAAGCTGAAGAAGGAGTCCTATCGAGCCTTTTTGGCCTGTGGGACTCCAGACACAGCTGACAGCTACCGGCAGGCCAAGCGGGATGCGGCTGTGGCGGTCGCTGAGGCAAAAACTCGGGTGTGGGAGGAGTTTGGTGAGGCCATGGAGAACGACTTCCGGACGGCTTCGAGGAGATTCTGGTCCACCATCCGGCGGCTCAGGGCGGGAAATCGGTGCAGCATCAACACTATTTATGGTGGGGATGGTGCGCTGCTGGCCTCAGCTCGGGACGTTTTGGGTCGGTGAAGGGAATACTTCGAAGACCTCCTCAATCCCACCGACACGCCTTCCGATATGGAAGCAGAGTGTGGGGACTTGGGGTCTCGGGGTGTGGGGACTTGGGGACTCTGGGCGAATCTCATCCACCCCCGGGGCCTAGCCACCGAAGAGCTTTTTAACCACCTCAGCAACCTCCGCCCCAGAGATAGGCGAGTCCACCCCCAAGTCCCCACACTCTGCTTCCATATCGGAAGGCGTGTCGGTGGGATTGAGGAGGTCTTCGAAGTATTCCTTCCACCGACTCAAAATGTCCCGAGTTTGATGTTGCACCACTCTCCTGCCCTGAGCCGCCGGATGGTGGACTAGAATCTCCTCGAAGCTGTCCAGAAATCGTTTTCCATGGCTTCGCCAAACTCCTCCCACACCCAAGTTTTTGCCTCAGCAACCGCCGAAGCTGCATCCCGCTTGGCCCGCCGGTAACTATCAGCTGCCTCCAGAGTCCCACAGGCCAGAAAGGCCCAATAGGACTCCTTCTTGAGCTTGACGGCATCCCTTACCGCCAGTATCCACCACCGGGTTTGGGGATTGCCACCTCGACAGGCACCGACCACCTTATGACCATAGCTCCGGACAGCCACCTTCACATTGGGGGTGCAGAACATGGCCCATTCAGACTTAATGTCCCCTGCCTCCCTGGGACATGGGCGAAGTTCTGCCGGAGGTAGGAGTTGAAGCTCCTTCTGACAGGGGATTCCACCAAATGTTCCCAGCAGACCCGCACTATATGCTTGGGTCTGCCAAGTCTGACCAGCTTCCTCCCCCACCAGCGGAGCCAACACACCACCAGGTGGTGATCGGTTGACAGCTCCGCCCCTCTCCTCACCCAATTGTCCAATACATGCGGCCGCAAGTCCGATGACATGACCACAAAGTCGATCATTGAACTGCAGCCTAGGGTGTCCTGGTGCACATATGAACACCCTTATGCTTGAACATGGTATTCATTATGGACAATCCATGATGACCACAGAAGTCCAATAACAAAACACCGCTCGGGTTCAGATCGGGGGGGCCGTTTCTCCCAATCACACCCCTCCAGGTCTCACTGTCATTGCCCACGTGAGCATTGAAGTTCCCCAGCAGAACAAGAGAGTCCCCCGGAGGAGTGCTCTCCAACACCCCTTCCAAGGACTCCAAAAAGGGTGGGTATTCTGAACTGCCGTTTGGCGCATAAGCGCAAACAACAGTCAGGACTCGTCCCCCCACCCGAAGGCGAAGGGATGCTACCCTCTCGTCCACTGCGGTAAACCCCAATGTACAGGCACCCAGCCTGGGGGCAATAAGTATGCCCACGCCCGCTCTGCGCCTCTCCCCGTGGGTAACTCCAGAGTGGTGAGTCTCGCGCACCAGCTCAGGCTTCTTCTCCATCAGATAGGTGACATTTCATGTCCCTAGAGCTAGCTTCTGCAGCCGAGGATCAGACCGCCAAGGTCCCTGCCTTTGGCCGCCGCCCAGATCACATCGCACCCGACCCCTATGGCCCCTCTCATGGTTGGTGAGCCCATTGGAGGGAGGACCCACGTGCCTTGTGCGGGCTGTGCCTGACCAGGCCCCATGGGTGTAGGCCTGGCCATCAGGCGCTCGCCATCGAGCCCCACCCCCAGGCCTGGCTCCGGGGGGGGGGCCCAGTGACCCATGTCCAGGCAAGGGAAAACGTGGATCCAAAATCGTTCTCTTCATGAGGGGTCTTTTGAGCCGCACTTCGTCAGGTTCCTCACCCAGGACCTGTTTGCCTTGGGTGACCCTACCAGGGGCATAAAGACCCAGACAACATAGCTCCTGAGATCACTGGAACACGCAAACCCCTCCACCACGATAAGGTGTCGGTTCCAGGAGAGGATGCTGTTATACCGTCGGAGAAATTACAGTGAGCCTGAACGAGTAGTCAGTTTCATTACCAACCAACTGGAGAGTCCGGGACGTCTCCATGGTTACCGGGTGATGTTTGAAAGATGACAGCTTAAAAAAATAAGAAGAAAATAAGTTCTTCTGTCGAGATCACGAGAAAAATGTTCTTATGTCGAGATAACAAAAAGCAAAAAAAGTTTATGCATGTCCTCTACAGATGTCCGTAAATTTGTGTTTTGAATCAAGGCTATTCCACTTTGTCGAAACCTCTATTTAAAAAAAAATTTAAATAAAATTCAGTAAATGATTGTCATCCCCAGCGGTGACGATCTCCCCCCCACCCCCTCCTAGGTGCCACGCCCCCTCATGCGGAATCTCGATTGTCTAACGAGTAATGACGTTAATGACCGGACTAACATAATGAACGCAGAATTCAATACATTAGATTAATCAACAACAAGGATAAACACTCGGTAAATACTGAGATTCCTCATGATATGGCGAGGGGGCGTGGCAGACGTCACAGCTTTGCCGGCAGGCAGGAAGCTTCGTCCATGAATAAGTTTGTATTGACAATGCACACCTTTTCTAAAATTTCACAATTTCTGGACGAGTGTCACGCCCAGCTCGAATGATCCTCGTGTGTGCCACGCCCCCTGATTAACCACGTGTGCTTCCCTGATTGTACCCAGCTGTACCCTGTTGTCTAGTATATTTCAGTCCCCGTCTTACCTCTGTTCAGTGTCTGTCATTGATGTTAGTTATTGTCTGATGTTTCCTGTCCTTAGTCATTTGAAGAAACCCCTAGTTTGCCCCGTATTCTGCTTGCCTGCCTGTCCGTGCGCCTTACCCGCATTCAGCGATCATAACAGAATGACAGACCGTCTCAACGAGGCACAGCAGCAGACCGAGAGCCAACGTCTCGGTCTGCTGCAAGAGGCATACTACTGGCTCTCCCAGCCCGACGTCCAGGAGGACCCCATCACGCTGGAGCTGGCCACCCAAAGCAGCTATCTCCTGCTGGCAATGTCCCTATCAGGGGGCAGGTACTACCTGGGAGAAGTGCACACCAACCTCTACCAGCTGGTTCAACGCATGACTGTGCGGAGGTTGGGAATTGACGCACCGTGTGTTGTAGAAGAGGTTCCCCAGTTGTCTGTTCCGTCAGACGTGGAACATCCTCCCGCGGCCACAACGACTAAGGAAGAAGAAGAGGAAGAAGCACGCGATCGCCCCTGCGATCGTTCTGGGAGCGTGCACTCTAGTCCCCGCTTCTCTCCTAACCGGGGAACTCGAGGACTCCCTGGCTGACCTTGACATCACCACCGCTGCTAAGCTGCCCGCGCAGGCAGCGCCTCCCATCCGGGGAAAGCACCCGGCCGCTGCGGAGCTACCACCGCCCCTCGAGCGGTATTGCTTCCGACCTGAGCGGCTAGCCAACAAGGGGGCCAGCGCAGTGCGGGACGCTATCCCGCGTGTGCCCCGGACGCCTAAAGGGGCCGCGCCTGTCTCGCCAGCACGGGACCTACCAGTCCCGCCGCCTCTGCTGCCTGCACACCCCGAGCAGCCGCCTCTGCTGCCTGCAGCTCCCGCGCCCACGCCTGAGGCACTCCCTCTCCCTGCGGTTCCCGCGCCCACGCCCGAGGCGCTCCCTCTGCCTGCGGCTCCCACGCCCGAGGCGCTCCCTCTGCCTGCGGCTCCCACGCCCGAGGCGCTCCCTCTGCCTGCGGCTCCCACGCCTGAGGCGCTCCCTCTTGAGGCCAACGCCTCGCATTCTACTGCTGGCCTTCGAAGAGGTAAGACGTGTATACGTTTAATGGCTTAACGAGTCACTTTTGCATTTGTTTGTTTATGATACGGTTTTGCAAAATATGATTTTTAGTTTGATGGCAACTTCTGAAAGGCAATAGTCGGTGATGCACCTAAGCAGCTACCGCTGGGAATTAAGCGTGTTGTGAAATCACCATTTATAGTACGAATTGTTTCTTTGTTTGTGACCAAAACGAAACACTTTAAATTCTCTAATAACTTTTAGAGCGGCTGTTATTGGTTTATCTCGTCCTAGAAAGCGTGGTAATAAACTGGTTAAGCATTAGTTGTACACAGCTGTGATGAGGCGTTTTTGTGAAAATAAATTCATTGAGAGCTGAACTGGGAAATCTGCAGATATTGATTATAGATTTAAATTTCAATGGTCGATCACAAACTGCTTTCGTATATTCATGGCAGATTGAGACAAATCAAGCAAACTGGAGATTATTCTGCTTTTGGTAATGTCTCAATATTTGCCGTTGGAGTCTTCTACCAGCTCTGTTCTGTGAAAGGGAAACTTTTGTATACTGAGACTAAAGGTGTCAATCTATGGCAGAATCATTTTGCTTCAGTGGAGCTGACGGACATCATGAGACAGAAAGATATGGCGTTTGCGCAGTTGCTGAATCAGCTAAGGAAACGCAAAAGGGGTCATGCAATGCTAGAGGAAGACATTACCATACTGAAACGATGTGTGAGAGGCAAAGGAGAAGACAGTACTGCTCTCCATATGTATGCGACTAATGATGAAGCCGATCTGCAAAACTATCGCATGCTGCAGAAGGTATGCTCAGACCCTGTCATCATTCACGCTCAGGACTTTGAAAGGGTCGCTGCAACTGGCCGACTGCAAAGGAAAGCTGGACATCATGCAGAAGCTTACAAAACTTGTCTCTCAGAAACACTTCACGTAGGTGTTAATGCACGGTTAATGCTGCTGAAAAATATCGACGTTTCAGACGGCCTGGTAAATGGTGCATTTGGTACAGTAAGTGAGGTGTGCTTTGGTACTAAGGATGATTTCCCATCTGAAATATATGTCACGTTTGACAACGAAGCAGCTGGTAAGTCACTCCGAGCAAAGAAGCCATGCTTAATCGAAGGGTTGGACAGAGCGACACGAATCAAACCAGAGGAGGAGAAGGTGGCAAACAGTGGTGCAGCAGAACATGGCTAAGCTCAGTTTCCATTGACATTAGCTTGGGCTTGTACAGTGCACAAGGTACAAGGTCTGACAGTGGATAAGGCTGTTGTATCACTGAAGAAGATATTTGCAGCTGGACAAGCATATGTAGCACTAAGCCGTGTGACTTCTCTGGAAGGCCTCATAATAGAAGACTTCAAGGAAAGTGTTATATACGCAAAACAGGACATTGAGAGTGCAATGCAAAGCATGCCTGCATTTATTGAACCTGTCACAGAAGTGCCATCATTATGCATAATTCTGCTTCACAATGTTCAAGGACTCGCATGTCACCTGGATGACGTAAAGCAAGACGGAAGGTATATGGAAGCTAATATCATCTGCTTGACAGAGACGTGGTTAAATGCAAAAGACGACACAGAAGAGGTACACCTGAGTGGATTTTCTTTCTATGGGAAACCGAGACATCTCGCATATGAAGAACCAACAGCATGGTGGTGTGGGCGTGTATTATAAAGAACATACCAACTGTAACGTTGTTGATTTGCAGTGTGTTAACATTGAGTGTCTCCAGTTCAATGTGGGCCTACTGAAAGCAACAGTCTTGGTACTATACAGACCGCCCTCATATACTGCGTCAATCTTTCAGATGAATCTGATGCAATTGATCGTTCGGATGGACTGCATGGAAGGAGGGGAAATCATCGTGGGAGATTTTAATGAAAATCTTATCACGAGAAGTACAATTGCCACTTTTATGGAGGAACATGGCTAAGCTCAACTTGCGAAAGATGCGACCACTGGGAACGGCACTTTGATTGATCATGTGTATGCGAAGGACATTGTCAAAAACGGTATCTGTGTTTTTGTAATGCCGACATATTTTAGCCACCATGAATGTGTTGTCCTACATTGTCTATAAGATTGTATGGAAACTCCATAATAAAATTTGATGGACTTTTTATGGCGTCAGATTGGTAGAGTAACGCATCATACTGCCTGCTACCTGGCCAGAGTATGGTAGGCTGGACCTGTGAGTTTGCCTCTTCCCAATGTTTCTTCCTCTTTGTGGCACTTTTACTTGACCACTGTCAATATTTGCGTAATTTACATGGAAATGTCTAGTTTGTATCTCTTCCATTGCCTGCTGATTACATCACTCACCCCATGGCCACCACTTGAAGATTGCCTTCACCCCTTCACTAACCCACCATCTCATTCTTTCAGTCACTACCCACAGCTCGTGACCATAGGTGAGGGTAGGAACATAGATCGACTGGTAAATCGAGAGTTTCGCCTTTTGGCCCAGCTCTCTCTTCACCATGACAGACCGATGCAGTGCATGCATCACGGCTGACGATGCACCGATCCGCCTGTCGATCTCCCGTTCCATCGTTCCCCCACTCGTGAACAAGATCCCAAGATACTTAAACTCCTCCACTTGGGGGAGGACCCCATCCCTAACCCGGAGATAACATTCTACCGTTTTCCAGCTGAGAACCATGGTCTCGGATTTGGCGGTGCTTATTCTCAACCCAGCTGCTTCACACTCGGCTGCGAACTATCCCAGTGAGAGCTGAAGGTCATGGTCCAATGAGACCAACAGAACCACATAATGGTCTAAGTAGTTGGTAAAAATAGGCACCTTCCTACCTGATGTGGTAAATTTAGATCTTACAAGTTAAAGATTGTTTGTACTAGCTGGGTAAACATAAGCTGTGTTGCATATTCTTAACACTAGTGCTGAGTTGGCAAACTGCTGCATGTAACAGTAGCAATATCCTATTGTAGACTGCTCATTTAGAAGGAGGAAGGCTGAAAGTATTGAATGACATTATATAAATGGGGCACTGACTCCACCTGCTGGCCAATTTATAAAAAAAATGCAATTGCTGCAGTGTACACAGCATCATTGAGCTTTGATAAATTTCTAAAAGTCAACTGGAAGGAAAATGATAGGTAATTAAAAATGTGGAGTCAGATGAAGGGAAAGGTAACAATTCATTGAAGGTTTGATGAAAAATAAAGACATTTCAGCTGAAATTGCTAAGGTGGGTCTTAGATATATTTAGACAGTGTCCGTAGCGCTCCCATTTGACCAATCGACACGAAATTTGGAGGGTATATCTGGGGTGCAGCCCTACAGTAGTGACAGAAATCATAATGATTGGCTGAAGCATGCCTGAGATATAGCTGTCTGATTGAAATGGGCGTGGCACCAGTACAGTAAGGGTGTGTCTGCTGGCGGTAGCTTACAAAAAGTTTAGGATTTTATTAATAATTATTTATTAAGACTGTCTCCTGATTTGAATGATACCAGATTTATGAAGGTGGGGCGAAAATCCTAGGAGGTTAACAAAATGTCATGTTTTCAGACCTATGTAAATCATGGAAAAACGCAAAGATGGAGAACCAAGTTTTGCATGTTGTTTGATTTGACACGACATACTGAATTGCACACAAATGAGGTGTCTTTTTCAGGGTGGGCAGAGGGTCGGAGGACAAATGTACGAGCCAAATTTGGTCTAGATTGGCCATCGTTAAGCTTGTCAAATGGCTGCTTGATTTTGATTGGCTGATGGTGGCCACACTTTTAGGACTTATGACTTTCATTGTACTTGTCTGACCTCAGGCTGGGTCCTATTACATATCTGCCAAGTTTCACTCGGATTGGCCAAGGCAGTCAGGAGATATAGACAGGTGCTAGTTGTAGTGCCCCCTATTAACGAAATGCGGCCTGCCTTGAAGTGTGTCCCCAGAATGGGGTAGGGAGGTAGGATTTCAAATTTGGTAGAGGTAGGACAAGGCTGGGCCAAGTTATAGCAGTCAGACCAAAACGGGACAATTTTAGACATTGTTTTGGCATGGCTAATGGCCGTAGGATAGGCAAATGTCCAAATTTTTTGTATAATTATTGATCAGCTGAGAGTTCTGATTCGTTTGACACCTGACCTAAAAAAATTTCAACTGTAGGACCAATGGGTCGGGAGATATCGACCGAAACGTGTTGGGGAGCGCTACAGCGCCCCCATCTGACTGACTGGGATGGGTCGGAGGGCCTGAGTAGTGGGTAGGAATTGACATCTGCCTGCCAAATTTGGTAGGCTTAAGACTTACGGTTTAGGCTGGGCATTCAGTTTTAGGGAAGAAAAAAAAAATCCTAACAATTTCAAGAAGGTTCCATAGCACTTCGTGCTTTGGACCCTTAATAAAAGAAAAAAATCCTAACAATTTCAAGAAGGTTCCATAGCACTTAATTCTACATTAAGAACATAAGAACTATACAAACGAGAGGAGGCCATTCGGCCCATCAAGCTCGCTTGGGGAGAACTTAACTAATAGCTCAGAGTTGTTAAAATCTTATCTAGCTCTGATTTAAAGGAACCCAAGGATTCAGCTTGCACTACGTTATCAGGAAGACTATTCCATACTCTGACTACGCGCTGTGTAAAGAAGTGCTTCCGTAATTCCAGTTTGAAATGTTCTCCTGCTAATTTCCATCTATGGCCACGAGTTCGTGTATTTGAACTTATGCTGAAGTAACTATTTGGTTGAACAGCATCCAAACCTGTTAGAATCTTATATACCTGGATCATGTCCCCCCTAAGTCTCCTTTGCTTGAGTCTGAACAGATTTAGCTCAAGTAACCTTTCCTCGTATGACATTCCTCTACATTATGTGTAGTATAAAAATATTAAATGCATTCAAAAAAATAAAAGGCCGGTTTGAGTATCTTTCATCTTATCTGCTATTCACAAACTGTGTTGCACGTACTTCTCTCCCTGCCTCCGTCCTGCTCTGTACCTGGACATGTAGTCACCTCCACCATTCTCTGCTATTAACCTGGAGCACTATGGGGCATTGCAGTATCCTTGCAAGGATCCTTGTCTGAATGATCATATGATTGGTTGTACACACATTGTTCCTGCACATGCTGCAGAGATCCTAACATTCTGCCTTGTATTAAGGTTGAATTAAGTTACTTACACTTACAACAGCTAGCACAGACACAAGATCGAACAACACATCACTGTAAGTGGCCAGTAACAAGGCAATACACACAAAAAACATGAAAAGATGTGGTGAAAATATATAAATATATTTGATCACAGGAATCAATAGTACAGTCAAAAAGTAAATGTGAATTAGGCAACCTGCAAATTGAACAACAGTGAAGAAACTGTTTCACAATACTCACATTTACTAATGATAAAAACAATGAAAAATTAACCAGAACTGGCATAACGTTCTGTGATGCATGTCAGTTAGATGCGTTGTAGTCAGCAGGTTGAACTTCCTGTGTACTGCAACGTCTCCTTGAGCTTCCTAGGTTGAACCAGCGGATAGCATGCTTACAGACATCATGCTCAGTTGAAGCACGGGAAATTGCATTTTTTCTTACAGAATCTGTAATGACAAAAGCAGATTTTAATTTGTTCATCATCCACCATCACAACCACAATTTTTAATATTGTAACAAGATACACATTATGCAGAAAGACAATATTATTGGCGATATTATCATACGCAGAAAATATTTGCCAGCTGACTGGCTTTTCTCCAGTATGATTTCTCAAGTCTTTTCCGACCTTATCACTGCATCAGCTATATAAGTTACTATTGACACCGTCCAATAAGAACTTGCTCATTTCCACAAATGGCACATAAAATAAAAAGTGAATAAAACTTAAGTCTTATTAAGCGCAAACAGTAAATGCAGATTACTGTATAACCAACAAGTTACACCCCAGAATATCTGAGATTTGTATAAGATGAGTTGCAAAGGCATTTGTCAGCATTGTCTGGCCTTTTAATGTTTTCCACATAGATGCTCTTGATTTAAGTTGAGGACTAAGGTTGTTCTGTAAGTGTCTTTGCAAAGTGCTTGTGTCAGCCTTGATGCATAGCAATATTTGCTTTACAGTGAGAACAAACCGTCTTCTGTCATTCATCAGTTTGTTTTTTTTATGTTGTGATGATGTCTGTTTAAACACGTGCTCAGACTACCTGAGAATTGTTGTGAATATTTATTACAAATACTTACGTAGGAGCAATGTCTTTTGATGTCATCTGGCTGAAAGACTTCTTTCCATTGACACCTTTCCAATTAATCATTCTTGTGTGTTCACCTGGCTTGCAGAAGGGGTTTGCTGTTCTGGTGGCCTTCTACATTCCATCTGCAGCGGTGGAGTGGGTGGAGGAGGGACAACTGTTACTCATCACATGGAAAGGTGGTGGTGGGACAGCAGGAGCTGGTGGTTGTGGTGGGGGTTTGGGTTGACCCCTGGCTCTCTTTCTTTGAGTATCTTCTTCCCCACTGTCATCATCCAAATCTCCAAAAAAATTACTATAAATTGGAAAGGAAAAATAACCAGTCGTCATCATTATCTCCTAAAATAAATATACCACAATATTTTAATGAGTAATTTTCTTCATTTGTATTTAAGCACATTTTAATATTCTATAAAAATCTCAAATTATCATCAGCCAAACTGCAGATAATGTTTTTTTTTTTTTATGCTGAGCTATTCAATAATCAATGTATACCCTGTGCTCATCTGTACAGTTGAGCTCTGTTACAGCTGTCTTTGTGCATTTCAAAGAGTTAAAGTAGAATTTACAGGAAAACATAAAACAAGATACTAACATCGTCTTTGGCTTTCTCTTGGGTCGAATGTCCTCTTCATGTTCTGTCTGCAAACCTGACGTGTTGCATGACAGTGACTTATTCAAGCGCTGTCATACCTCGAAGTACTGATCTAAAAACAGGTAAAGAAAAGAATTTCAGACAATGGGACAGAATTAAGTCATAACAAGGCAAATATATATAATGTAAGCAAGTGTAAAAATATAAGAATTAGCTTACCACATGATTTGAGTATTCTCACATCATACGGTTCCCAGTCAGGTCCAGGCTCCTCTGCATTTTTCACTGCCCTGTTCACTCTTTCATCACTTCTATAATTTGGCCAATAGGCAACACCATCACTGTACCAGTTCTGTGGCACCACTGCCGCTGTCTTGTTGGTCGTGAATTCAATGCAGTAGAACATAATCTAAGAGGATAAGAAACAAAGAAAACCAATCACATACAGCTTTCTATACTGAAGTGTTCCAAAACAAAGAAGTGATTAGTCAAATACCTTCTGTAACTAACAAGTACTAAACTGCTCTGCACCTAGAACCAATGCACTTTATTTCATTCTGATATTTTTTTCCCCAAATGTAATAACATTCAGAAGAGGTTGAGTGTTAGATAAAGGAAGGCCAATGAAAACTGTTCACTGGGATTTCAAAAATGTTAAGCACAGTGTATAACATGTAATGACTATACAGGAATGGGTTTCAAGACACAGAAGATATGCAACTTAAGCACAGTACTTACAATCAATTGTTATCCAGTTTCACACAGATAGTGTTTCTGATGATGCAGTCAGTTTATCAGTCTCTGACGCTCACTTTGGACAAAATTAACTAAAATGTGCAAAAAGAATCAAGGCAACCATGCCCAATGCACGTACATTATAAACCATTTGATCCTTTCCATATATTTCACCAAAATGACTAACGAAAGATGTAAGTAAGGTCTGTGCATAGTGTGTCTGGCAGGATAGTCTAGGACTCACCAAAAGTGCAATACCAGAGAAAAGTAGCATGAACTTGCTGTACATATTGCGGTCCAGAACTTAGCACTACAGGTCCCGTGTAGAGCAGAAACTGCCTTAATTCAGTGGCCTTCCAATGATCCAATTCCCTGAGTGATCTGGGCTTACGGGCAAACTTTACAGGAACATGGGAATGCATTTCTAACAGTCTTGCTGACATCCTTTCTGCTATGTCTGCAGGTTCTCTGACATTCAAGGAACCCCTCAGCCAGATATTTAGCATTCGCCTAACAACACCTAAACACACCAAATGCATATAATCTAGAGGAAACTGTGACACCATGTCAACACTGCTGCCATGAAATGGATGTGGACCCCCATGATGATGACCCTCATCAGCCATGGTTTCAAATGAATCATCTGCCCTTAAAGCATAGTCTGTGCATGGATATGTCATGCGTCTGTTAATAATGTATTTTCCAGGTTGTGCACATTTGTCACAACCATGGTAGGCATTGTGGTTCTTTGTGTTTTTAACAAAGGACCTGGCTGGTGTGTCACAAATGACTGTGTCAAGCTTGAGCATCAATTTCTTACCCTCTAAATCAAAGCCTTGTTCAAGCTGTCTTAACTCTGTGACAAAATCTCCAAGAAACTTTTTTGCTGATCTGGGTTTTGTTGGTCCACAGAACAATCCTATCACTACTGGTTCTTTCATGGGAACACTTAGTAGTAGCTCAAGAATGGGCCACAGTTGCAAACTAGACCTTTCCAACAAAGGACGTCCATCTATGTTTGTTTGCAACTTCAAAGTGAAGCTGTCTTCACGCCCAAAAAGACCACACCCAAAACTGAGCTAAATCAGCTTACATCCGAACTGAATGAAACTAGCTGGAATTTGTTCAGTATCAACCCAGGTATCATGAATGAACATTGCCAGACAGTTTCTGGCAACTGCCAGAAACACCAAATTTGAGCTAGATCAGCTGTGTAACCCACCACAGAAACTGTCTGGCAATGTTCATTCATGATACCTGGGTTGATACCGAACCAATTCCAGCTAGTTTCATTCAGTTCGGATATCTATATCAGCTGATCTAGCTCAAATTTTGGTGTGTCTGGCAGTGGTAACCCACCACAGAAACTGTCTGGCAATGTTCATTCATGATACCTGGGTTGATACTGAACCAATTCCAGCTAGTTTCATTCAGTTCGGATATCAATATCAGCTGATCTAGCTCAAATTTTGGTGTGTCTGGCAGTGGTAACCCACCACAGAAACTGTCTGGCAATGTTCATTCATGATACCTGGGTTGATACTGAACCAATTCCAACTAGTTTCATTCAGTTCGGATATCAATATCAGCTGATCTAGCTCAAATTTTGGTGTGTCTGGCAGTGGTAACCCACCACAGAAACTGTCTGGCAATGCTCATTCATGATACCTGGGTTGATACTGAACAAATTCCAGCTAGTTTCTTTCAGTTCGGATGTAAGCTGATTTAGCTCAGTTTTGGGTGTGGTCTTTTTGGGCGTGTCTGGCAGGGGTAACCCACCACAGAAACTGTCTGGCAATGTTCATTCATGATTCCTGGGTTGATACTGAACAAGTTCCAACTAGTTTCATTTGGTTTGGATATCAGCTGATCTAGCTCAATTTTTGTAGGGCAGTTACATAACTCTGCCGAGGGTACCCCACCACTAAAAATGTCTGGCGGTGCCTGTTTACAAGTCCTGATTGTATAAGGTACATTGAAGCACCATTTTCAAGAAGTTCATTTTTGAGCTGACCTAACTCAGTAATTTGAATTCATTTCCACACCCCTCACAGCCACACCCACCATCACAGACCCGGCAGACATCCATTCTGATGAACTGTCATATGCCCCCAGCAAGATTACACTAAGGGAAATTGGTTCGCTTTTCAGCTAGGCTGACCCCTCTGGGCTCCCGGTCTAGTCCTTCCATCCTTGGGAAACTCGGGATGCTTTATCCGAAGCATGCCCAAAAGTGCTGTCAAAGCAACTAAAGAAATGCCAAAGTATATGGCCCAGTTCAAAATGCTGTCAGAAAGTGAAAATGTCTCAAAGACTTCATCAGAATGTTCTGAATAAGATGATGGACCCTGCCCATCACAGTCATCAACCACAAGTCTCTCTGATATGTCCGCATCTACTTCCATGCTACCTTCTTCATCACAAAAAAACACCACATTTTCCATGGCTGCACAAGTTGGATTATTTGTGCAATTTAAACCTATTTCAAAAACTCTCCACTAACATGTCCAAGGTCACCCTCTGTTATCTGACAGTCAATCAACTTTGTGGAGTCATCCCTAATCTGTTGAAGTCGTTTTTCTACATCTTCAAGGGTCCTCCGTCTTAAGGTGGAGCTGGAGACAGGCTCAGTCTTTCTATTCATCTAAAAGAAATTTTTCAGAAACACAAGAGAGAAATTGCACCCAGTGAAGTGTGGAAAAGGGATCACCAATTATATTTTTCTTGCATTTTTCCAAAGATATAAATACAGATCAAGAAGTGGGGTCATGCTGTCCAGGTGGTTTTATTTTTCCTGTTATCATACTGGATTTACTTAAACTAAATTAAATGATACATGACAGCTGGACACGATCAGACACAGCTGGGCACGATCAGGGAAGCACATGTGGATAATCAGGGGGGCGTGGCACACACGAGGATCGTATGAGCGGGGCGTGACAGAACCCCCCCCCCAAAGGCGCGCACTCCCGGCGCGCATCAGGGGAGGCGACGGGCGAGACGAGGGAACCAGGACCTGGAACAGAAGACCATTAACGGGGCACAGGGAACAAAACCGACAGACAGAACTGACACAAGGACAGGAAGAAGGACAGAACCTGACATAAGACGGGAAAAGCGGACAGACAGACAAGGAACGGGGACATGGAGGAAACAGGTGGAACAAAAGGGCCTGGAGTGAACGGAGGGAACACTGGGGGACAAGGAGCAGAGACGGGAGGAATGAAGGGACGAGGGACAAAGAAAGGAGGAGGAGCAAAGGAAGGAGGGAAAGAGGCAGGGGAGTAGGGAGAGAAGGCGGGGGAACAAAGGGGAGCCCAAGGGAGCCCCAGCGGGCGACCGGAAGCGGCCGGAGGGGCCACAGGCAGCCGGGAGGCCGGAGCCGGAGGGGACCCCGGAGGGGCCGAGGAGACAGGGCGAGGGACTGACGAAGGAGCCGAGGAGGGAGCTGGAGGGGGCACCGGGGAAGGGGACGAGGGAACTGGAGGGGACCTAGGCGAAGGCAAGGAGAGGGGTTAGGGTTAGGGTTCCTCCGACGAGCACAGGGAGCGCCTGCTCCGGACTTTTTACCAGTCCTGTCTTTTTAAGTCCATGTCTTGCCTGAATCCTTTGTCTGTCATTGATGTTAGTCTGCGTGTGATGTTTCCCAATCCCCGTAACCCAAATAAATCAGTTTTCCCTGCTTATGCTTGATCGCCTGCTTCTCTGCCCGTCGCCCTGTCCGTGCGCCTTACCTGCGATCGCCGATCATAACAGCTATGATCATACATTACAAAGTTAAAAACAGCAAACAGACTGGTATATATATATTCACCCGCCTTTCACCAGCAGAGCACCTTCAGGAGTGCATGGACTGTACTGACTGGAATGTGTTCAGGACTGCTGGTCCTGCTATTCAGGGTACCAATAGCCTGGTTGAGTACACAGAGGCTGTAACATTCTATATCAGCTTCTGTGAGCTTCAATTTTGTGCAGTGCTGATGGTTTGGTTGTCACCCTCCCAGAAGGGACCTGCCTGCCATGTGACGGAGCGACGGGCGGCATGGGGCAGTGGCTGATGCAACCTGTGTCACAGCACCCGGTGGCTGACATCTACTGGGGTCTCCTGCAGCCTAGCCCTGCAGGTATTCTGGCGATGTACTCCACGTGGCATCCCTGGATATCCCTCCTGGAACCCTATGTTCCTCCGCCCGACCCCCCACATGTGACACTGTTTTATGACCGTAATTCCACAGAATGGTATGGGGACCTATTCTCTGAGCAACTGGAAGGCCACGAGTGGCAAGTTGCATCCCAAAACATTTATGTAGGTCCCAAGGGGGTGGCCTCAGCGGTCCACCTGTCTCCTGAGCAACTGCCCTGGTACAGGATGGGAGAGGAGGCGGTGCCACAAGTCTCTCTCGCCCTACATCCTAAACATCAGGCCAAAGATTTAGGCCCGATGGTGAAAAGAGTCACTTCAGCTATGGACTGGGTTCCCACCCAGATCCCTCAAATCTCGTACTCCCCCTCCTGCAGTTCCTACTGTATTCAAACTAAGGTGACAGACACAGTCCTGTTACAGCATGAACAATTGTCCAGGGACCATGGTAGGGAAAAGATGGATCATCCCAGTGCAGCAGCACTATTGGCTTCCCTGCCCGACTCCCTGTGGTCCACCGGCCCCACTGATGTTGGTTAGGTGGATTGCACGTTCGTCGACTTCCTATTGCGCCCTACTGCAGGACCCCTCTGGGTCAGGCAATACCAACACAAACCAGCTGCAGAGGAAGGGATAGCGGAGACTGTTGCCGGTCTCTTACGGGCAGGAGTGTTAGAATGTTCCACTTCTCAGTGGAATACTCCTATCCTCCCAGTGGAAAAGGCAGGAACAGGCAAGTATCGAATGGCACACGACCTGCGCGCTATCAATAATCTGCTGCTGACTCTCACTGTTCCAGTTCCTAATCCCTACGTTGCTCTCACCAATCTTACTCCGTCTATCGGACTCAGGCAGCAGGTAATGGAGGAGGCACACAGTGTGGGTCATGTGGGAGCAGAACAAATGCTTTATAACTTAAGAGCGTGGTGGCATCCGTTCCTGAAGGACATGGTGAAGGAGTTTGTGAGAAGCTGTAAGATCTGTGCGCTCCACAACCCAAGACCCACGGTAAAACCAGAAAAGGGTCAGTTTCCAGCATGTTGTAGGACTGGAGAGGAAATAGTCCTAGACCACACAGATATGATAATACCGGTGTACGGGATGCGATATGTGCTAATGTGTGTGGATGCATTCTCAGGATGGCCAGAAGCCTGGCCCACACGGAGAGAAGATGGGGCCTCGGTGGTGAAGTTCCTAGTTAACCACTATATACCCAGGCATGGGTTCCCGAGAGGGTGAGGTCAGACAATGGTTCACATTTTAAAAATGAGCATCTGCAGAAGGCAGAAAGGGCGTTGGGACTTAGACATACTTTTGGGACAGTGTATCATCCCCAGTCCCAGGGGAAGTTGGAACGCATGAACCAGACGGTCAAACAAAAATTGGCAAAAATCTTTGCACAGACTAAATTGAATTGGGTGGATGCATTACCCCAGGCCCTGATGTCAATCAGATGCTCCATAAATCGGGGTACAGGGTTCACTCCGTTTGAGTTGCAGATGGGACGTGTAGGATCACACATGCACATATCACAAAGCTTAAATTCCAGGTGGCCTGAGACAAGGCCTACCCTGGTACGAGAAGGCACACATCGACCTAGGCCCCAAAGGGGGGTTTGTGACCCCACACACATAGATAACCAGGGAGGCCAGCACTCCAACTTTTATTGCCCAAAGCTTTAACGACCTACAGATAGCAGAGTGGATCCCCCATGGACAGGGGCCCCTCGACTTGGCACACAACCCCATCCCCCGACATCCTGCCTTACATACCACTCACCGAACGGACGAACACCCCAAAGAAAGTTTCTTTTAAGTTTGGCTTTTGTATATCTGTATATTTATTTACTCTTGACTACTAGTCTTAATATACAGATATGTACAGGTTATGTTCGAATGTGTCTTAACTTTTGGAGATTCTTTTTCTTTGTTTGACAAACCTTCTCCCCCCCCTTTTCTTTGCCACATTCCTCGGCAACCCTTATCTGATCTTTGTATTCTACCATGCCTATCTAAGGGTAAGATGTGCTTATGACATGAGAATATGTCATATAATGTCTGTATAAAGGGTAATATCTGTTGAGGTACAACCTAAACCACCTGTACCATATACTGGTGTGAGTAATAGAACATAACATAATAGCATAATATAAGTAATCATTAATTAATCATCACAGATGGCATTTGGTGCGAACCGCTAGGCTGGTACGGCATGTTTGGTATCAAACCGAAGGAAAATCACTCCAGTTTCCAAATCTGGTCAGTGGTTACCACAAAAGTGGACGTATCAAAAGTTACACCAGCCTAATGAAAATCACCATTACCAGAGAAGTCAGTCTGGTCATAAATCCCAAAAAAGACTGATACCGACCCCCTTCCGAAGCCCCGCCAAATGGATGGTCAGCCATTGGTCCAGGACTCGAATTCCTGGTCACTCCTAATCACGAACCTTATGCTATAAAACCTGGCATCTCAGAACAAAGCAGCGGAGAAAATTGGAAGAAGAAAAGAAATAGGAGAAGAAGCGGAGAAAAAGAGAAGAAAACGGAGAAACAAGCAGCGTTCTTAAAGCCCGTCGGTGAAGACCCAAAGAACTGCAACTCAGCCCAAGCTTCACCAGAAGAAAGAACCGGAGGGACTCCACTCCAACAACCGCTGCAAACACCGCGCCTCCCTGAGAGCCATCACCCATCAGCTCATCAGCCACTGCAACCAACTGCAAAGACCTCCCTCTTTCCTGCATCCAAGTAAACCAACTTCCTTTCCTTTCTAACAACCTAAACTGTCCTATTCACCTGCTATATTCCTTTAGGTTTATATTCCTACAAACTGCTTGCTTTGCAGAACAGTTTTCCCTTTTCTGGTCATTACATTTTCATGATTACATCGTTTGTGTCTTTTCCCTTACTTCATGTTTATTGTTTGTTAGGTATAATGTCTGTTTTATGTTAGTTGTAGGAATAAATGCATGTCTTTTTACACAACTTCAGCCTCCGTCATTGAGTGCTCACAATAGTCCCTGCCTCTGTGCGATCTGGCTACTACGCTCTGAAACCTCTAAATTCGCCTGAAATATCGCGAGACTCTCTCTCATCGGCCGTGAGGGGAGCTTCGCTACCGATTGTTTACATTACCTGGTGACGCAGGTCGCTGGACGAGCCTACTAATCCAGGTTATTAAGCGATACTGGTTATTAATGAATCCCATTTAAGTCTCACATTAACAGATATCGGGGATTCACAATTGAGTTTGGAGGAGCCGACCATTCGGCATAACAATTGGTTAATAATCAGCATTAAATAATAATTAATTAAAAGGTAATTAATTTCAAAACATATTGGTGGAGATATTAAAATTTACCTGAGCTAATAATTCCTACAGACGACAATTTCCGGGGCCCCACGGAGAACTCAAGTGGAAACCGGAACAAGGAGGGGTAAGCACTGCCAAGGCATATTATGATGGGTTACAAGTTCTCGTGACAGGTTTCTCTAAGCAGGTCCAGGAGACAAGACCAGAGGCCCGACCAGCCGAGCCACATACAGCGGAGTGGGTCCTTCTGAAGGTCATCAAACAGGTGGACCGGCCCCTTCCAAGTCACTGAACGGACGTCTCACGCAGTGCAGCTGAAAGGCAAAGGTGAAACCTGGTACCACTGGAGCCAGTGCGCAGCGGGGGCAGAGCCCAGCAGATCCCTTGCCGAGATCCAGGAGGACCTCGCCGACAGCGCGGAGCAACCCGGTTCGGCTGAACCGGCAGCAAGTCAGGTCCCAGCAGAGGGGCAGAATAATCCCCTGACCTGAGTCAACCAGCAGGGTAGCCCACCCCTGACTGACAGAAGAAGACTACACCTCATCCACTAGCGGGAAGAACAGGACCAGGATGGAGATGCTCAAGATAAAAAGGGGGACTTTGGGGGGAAAACAAGTAATGTGTATGGTGTATAACATGATGGTGTAAATGTACGGTTCTGTCACTATGGCGCTAGAGGATCTCTGCACCCTCTCCAAGACCCTGCACGAGCAGTCTGGCATAGGGAACCTTTGGGACGACTGGATGGCCTCCAAGTTTGGGCAGTGGAAGGGACTAATCGCTTCGCTATTAATATCGATTGCTTCGTTTCTCGCTATACTACTTACATGTGCATGTTGTTGTATTCCCTGCCTGCGTGCTCTGTCGGCCAGGCTGATCACATCCGCCCTAGGGGGGACAAGCGGGGGCCCCACTTACACGTATGTGCCAGGGGCGCCGTTACCGCCGATCCCGGGGGACAAGGAGTCTGACGGGGTCCGCGCCCTGTCTCTGGTCAGTCTGGAGCGGCCGATGCTTTAGGTGGTGATCTCGTTGCGGAGATCAAAAGGGGGATACCGCAAATTTCCCACTAATCAATGTAATCAATATAATCCATAATCCCTATAACCAGAAGTAGTTCTACGCGAATACCATACTCACCAGAAGTGATCTCTTAGATCAAAGGGGGAATTGAAGGCAGCTAGGCCCTGTACTAAACTTTGTCACCCTGAGAAATGGGAACAAACTGGAACATAGGCAGGAAAGAGAAGGGGGGGCGCTGGGCCGCCTCGTAATGCCAGTAAATTTCGGAAAGCCGAAGGTACACGGATAGGGTCAGGGTGACATTAAGCTGATGCTGCAGAATTGCAACATAACAAAATAAGAGAAAAGGAAGGGAGTGGGGACTAACGCCAGAACTCTCAAAACAATAGTTGTATGTTACGCCAGCTGGAACGGTACCAACAAGAACGGCAGACGCCCTGTTTGGGTTGTAAAAACCAGACACTAACCATAGAGAGAGAGCTTCCCTTGGTGTGTACTTTTGTGCATCTAAGAGTGGCTCCCAGATTGCAATCTGTGCTGAGAATAAAGAGAGTTGACATGCAACTATCCTAAAAGAGTGCATCTTTTCCTCATCAACAGACTCGGTGGAGTCTAACTCCAACAATTTCGCCTCACTATTAAACACTAATTTGAGCAGTATTTTGTCTATGAAGGCAGCTAGGCCCCATGCTAAACTTTGTCCCACTGAGAAAGGGGAACAAACTGGAACACAGGCAGGAAGAGAAGGGGGGCTCCGGCCCTCCTCGTAGTGTAAGTAAATTTCGGAAAGCAAAAGGTACACGGATAGGGTCATGGTGACATTAAGCTGACGCTTGACCGGCGGGGACATAACAAGGGAGGGGGTCGCTGACGCTGCTAAATCGCAACATAACAAGATAAGGTAAAAGGGAACGGGTGTAGCTCCCCGGTAATGCGCAGACAAGAAGTTTATTTTTAAATACAGGGAAATTCTTTATTTCTTCCTTGCTCGATTCATCCCGTGAAAACTGGTAATAAAACAACAATCAAAGTGATGATAATCTCACTGAACAGATATCGCTAAATTAACATAGCTAACTAGCAGGTTACATTAGCTAAATTATAAACATTAGATCACATACCTCGCTGGCAGCTTATTACCAAGGGAACTAAATTCTTAAGAACAATTCTCAAACACCAACGCCATACAGCAGCTCAGAACACCACCTTCACCGTCACACTCAAAACTTGCTTTTTTCGCTGTTCCCTCACAAAACTACATCCTACCGGAAGTGACTCCCAGCAAATGTTCCGCTCCAATACTCTATACAAACTAGGCACATCACATGTACATGCAAATACCAAAAACGAATTAAAACAAAAAAAAAGGTAGCCTGATGACAGTTATACTCCCACCAAA
This sequence comes from Brienomyrus brachyistius, assembly GCF_023856365.1. Taxonomy (NCBI): domain Eukaryota; kingdom Metazoa; phylum Chordata; class Actinopteri; order Osteoglossiformes; family Mormyridae; genus Brienomyrus; species Brienomyrus brachyistius. Next base: position 2,588,501 of record NW_026042307.1, read on the forward strand.
AATCCTGTGTGATTTTTAAATATCTTAATGGAAAAATATATAAACTTTGCTATGAATTTGAATTACATCATTCATACTCTTCTTTCATTATTTATTTCCAATTAATTACTGATCCAGACTAAAAGCAACAGAGAGCAAGTGCAAATACAATCCCTCACACTGCCTCCACTAGTGTGACAGTCTTCTGAACAGGGCGTTCAAGGTAAGTAGGCTTGGAAGTACGTCTACCCTTTGGATCAAGTGTAGGATCGCTGATCAACAGCTTCAGCTTTCTCACTCTTCCATCCCTTCCTGGTAGCGCTTCAGTGACCTTAGCCAACTTCCAGTTGCTGCGTGGAGCCATGTCATCCAGTAGAAGAACAATGTCATTAACCTGTGCGTTTCTTTGACCTTTGGTCCACTTCTGCCGACATTGAAGATTCAAGAGGTATTCCCTTTTCCATCGCATCCAGAAATTGTTGGCCAAAAACTGGACACGACGCCATCTTTTACGAAGATAAAGATCTTCCCTGACAAACCTTCCAGGAGGAGAAGCTATTATTGTTGACTTCATGGTCAAGATGTGATTTGGAGTCAGGGGCTCTGGGCAAGACGCATCACAGAGATAATCAGTGGTTAAAGGTCTGCTGTTAATAACAGCCATGACTTCATACAGGAATGTCCTGAGAGAGGAGCATTCAAGTTGTCCGGATGACTGTTCAAGAATAGATGTTAAGACACTTCTGATGGTGCGGATTTGTCTCTCCCAAACACCACCCATATGACTTGAAGCCGGTGTGTTCATGATAAACTCACATCCTTCTTCCCTGAAGTCCTCTTTCTTCATTTCACCTAATGCCTCAGCAAACACTCTTCTGGCACCAACAAAGTTCGTACCTTGGTCACATCTTAACTGACGAATTGGTCCACGAATGGAAATGACAGCGCGTAATGCATTAATGAAGGAGTCAGTGGAAAGATCTTCAAGCATCTCAATGTGCACTGCTCTAGAAGCCATACAGGTAAGCAGTAGTCCATAGCGCTTTAGCTCCTTCCTTCCTTCCTTAACGTAGAACGGTCCAAAACAATCCATCCCACAATAAGTAAAGGGAGGAGCCACTTCTGTGCGTTCTACAGGAAGATCTGCCATTCTTTGTTGTTCCGGGGAACTTCTTAACTTCCTGCACATAGTGCACTTGTGAATGTATGATGACACTGCTTTGCTACAACCGAGAATCCATATTCCGTTGGCACGAAGATTGTTCATTGTCATTGCGCGTCCTTGATGGTACACCTTTTCATGATAATGCTTTATGAGCAGTGATGACAAGTAACTGTCTCGTGGAAGGATTGCAGGATGCTTCACATGTGGATGGAGGGCCGCATGAGTTAAGCGTCCTCCCACTCTAAGGATACCCTGCTTGTCCAGGAACGGACTCAATTTATGTAAATTGTTCCTTTCTTTAATGTACTCATCACTGCAATGTTTCAGGTGCTGGATTTCTTGAGAAAAGCTGCCCTTTTGGACCATCTTTATAATGCTCAGCTCTGCTTCTCTCCTTTCCTCCAAAGTTGTGGCTTCACTGGAACTCTGCTGAAGGCCCTTGGCTTGTTTTACTCTGCGCTTAAGCCTAGCTATAGCCCTTATTAGTCTTGACCAGTCTGAAAACTTGTGCAGACGATCTAAAGTTGACGCTTCTTCCTTGACTTTGGTGTCATGAACGTATGCCTTCTTGAGCTCAGGATCAGCACTTGAAACTTCTCCCACCATGACATCTTCACATGCAAGATTAGGCAAGGGCTGCAAACATGGCATCACCTGCTTCACAATGATATGGTGACTAATTCCAATCAAATCTCCACATTCAGTATGAGGGTCGCCACAACCAATCACACTCCAGCCTAAGTCTGTTTTTATTGCAAAGGGTTGATGTTCTCTTCCTGAAACGACTTGTCTTGGAACAAGAGCCTGAGGACAGTTATAGCCAATAAGCAGGCCGACATCACAGCTTTGCAGAGGAGCAATCTCATCTGAAATGTGTTTAAGGTGAGGCCATACCTTTGCAGTGTCCGGCGTAGGAATATGATCTCGATTTGCTGGGATAAATTCTCGTGAGTACGTTACCGGTAGGGGTATTGTTTTGTTTGAGTAGAAACCCCTAACTTGTAGATCTGTTAGTTTCTGACAAAACACTCTAGTGTTCCTTGAGGCTAGGGTTGACAACTTCAGCTGGACTGGCTCACTCCTAACATTGAGAGCCTCAGCAGTTTCTTTCAGAATGAACGTTGTATCACTTTGGGTGTCGAGAAGTGCGTACACAAGGACTTCATGCTCTGGTTCATGAGTAGCTGATACCCACACTGGTATAACTGTGGAGGTATGAGTGCCCTTGACATCTTGCACAATTCTGTTTGAAGTTGCCCCACTTGACACACTGACTGCCTTATCCTGGGTGCTGTACATCCTCTTTTCCATGGAGTTGTCACTACCCACGGGTCTAGCAAGGCTTGCGGAGCGCCGTGTATCACTGGTGCGATTCTCATGGAGGCATGTTGGATGTTTTTTGTTACACATGTCACAGGTACTTCGATTCTCACATTCCCTTGAGTGGTGCCCAGGCTTCAGGCAACCAAAGCACAACTTATTTACTTGTATAAACTTATGTCGTTCAGAAACCTCTCTTTCCATAAATCTGCTACAATTGTCCAAACTGTGATTGGTCTTTTCGCAAAGAATACAGCTTGCTGGTGCAGGCCTCTCATCCGAATTGGTTGCTAATGTCTTTCTGCTAGGGCTTCTGTTCCTCTGGGCCTTGGTCTTATCGCCTTCGCTTGATTTTATAGCATATAAGGAAGTTACAGGGTTACCTGCAATCTTGGCTTCGCGTGTAAGAAATGCTACAAACTGGCTGAAGCTTGGGAATATTCCGCTTTGTTCTTCCACTTCCATAACCTTTCTATTCCACCTTAAGGTCAACCAGTCTGGAAGTTTGTTGAGTATCTTCTGGTTTTCATTGCAGTCGTTTAGCACATCAAGCCCTTTGATCTGAGACATGGCTGCTTCACAGCTACGTAGGAAATCCACAAATTCCTGTAATTCCAGGCTGTTCTTGGGATTTAGTTTAGGCCACGCACTTAGTTGGTCTCTAAAGGCCTTGGTAATGAGGAATGGATTTCCATATCTTTCTTCCAAGATGGTCCATGCAGAAAGGTAGGCTGCCTCCGTACCCAGCATAAAGTGGCTTTCGATTGCTTTCTTAGCAGGTCCACCCACATACTTTCGTAAATAATAGATCTTCTCTTCGCCTGGTATATTCTTCCTATCAATGAGAGCTCGAAAGGACAACTTCCAGTCATTATATCGAAGGGGGTCACCATTGAATACTGCTGGCTCAGGTACAGGAAGTCGATTTGCAACAACTGATTCTGCAAGCGCTCTAATAAGAGCTGTAATGCTGTCTTCTTGTTTGACATGGTTTACAGCTTGTGGAATGGAACAATGCTGCCTTGGGTCGTATTGAGGTGTGACATCTTTCTTTATCCTCAGAGAGCCACAGCAATGCAGTAGCTCACCCATATCTTCATCTGAGCATACACTCTGTGCATATACCTGCTGCCGTGCTTTGGCGGCCTTTAGTTTCTTAAGTGTCTCCAGTCGATCTATCTCTCTGCGCTTGGCTTCTAATGTCTGTCTTCTCTCTGCATTTGCAGCCTCTTGTTCAGCTTGCTGCCTCCTATCCTCAGCTTCAAGCCTTTGCAATTCTTTAAAATGTTGCTCTTGCTCAAGAAGGATTTCTAGAGTAGCTTCATTGGCAGCTGCTTCAGCTGCTGCATCCTGTCTCTTCACTGATGATAGGCCTGAGCATCCTGAGCTAATTACTGAGCCAACTCGAGAGAGATGGTCAGATTTCGAGCGGCTGGAGACTATGCTCTGTGTAGCAGGCAGTAGCTTAAGAGACCTTGCACTTCTAAAATCTTCTTCCTGATCATGGTTTTCCAAATAGCACCTTGCCGCTTCGATGATTTCCTTAGTCACTTCTTCACAAGTGTCTACTCTACGGCGTGCGTCCTGGTGTGGGGTATGAACACGGCGTATATCTTCATAAATCAGGTGTAACTCCATTGAGGCCTTTCCTATCTTAGCAGCATGCTCCTGCAACAGGTCATTTGAACAACAAGCATTCAAAGCTCGCTTGGCATCTTTAGCAATAGTCTTCCACCTTTCATAGTTTAAATTAAATCGGTGTTCAAGTTTTTTTATTTGCTCTTGTTGCAGTTCTTGGCCCTTTTCCGTTAACTTACGGACTCTTTGGCCTTGCCGTACTTCTTGAGGGCGGTGAGGATCAAATGCTTTAACTTCAGTCACATGTGGTTGTTCCTTCTCATCCAACTTAAAACCTTGTTGTTCTTCACAGGGCAACTGTACTGTTTGTATTACACGCTCTCTGACATCCTCCATTGGAGTATCTAATTCTGACATTTTAACAGACATCACCTGCGCTTACTTTGATATGAATTTAAATGAAGCCTTATGGATTAAAGAACTAATTTATCCTGTTTTTGCAGTTTAATGTTAGAACCAGCTCATTCAAATAACTAAACAAAATAAAATAGGGATCTGTACCAGAACTAGTGCTTAGCTAAATTATTCCTCTTCTGAGAACCTAACTTTAAGTTGAGTTTATAATAAACAAATTTCTGTTAAATGATATTACTATTACCCATAAACAATTAAGTGTTTGTGCACAAGGAGTACAACAGCTCACCACGTTAGTGAGATCGTTAGCAAAATCGCATTTAAACACTTAAGGCTAAACCAACAGTCTCTTACGGTAACGAGTCTCTGTCAAGCTCTTCGAAATGAACGTAGAGTCCTCGTGAAAGCCTGCTCAAAATAAGCATACAGCTAGCGATAACATAATGGCACCTGAACCCTCCTGCAGACCGTGCAGACACTCTGTCTGCCACTTGCTTCTCAAATGTGGCGCTGATAAATACGCTGCGCAACGCTGCGTCTTCGGTTCTTCGTGCCGGCTTCTCCGTGTTTCTTGGCGCCGAGTTTTCACTGTAGCTCCCCGGTAATGCGCAGACAAGAATTTTATTTTTAAATACAGGGAAATTCTTTATTTCTTCCTTGCTCGATTCATCCCGTGAAAACTGGTAATAAAACAACAATCAAAGTGATGATAATCTCACTGAACAGATATCGCTAAATTAACATAGCTAACTAGCAGGTTACATTAGCTAAATTATAAACATTAGATCACATACCTCGCTGGCAGCTTATTACCAAGGGAACTAAATTCTTAAGAACAATTCTCAAACACCAACGCCATACAGCAGCTCAGAACACCACCTTCACCGTCACACTCAAAACTTGCTTTTTTCGCTGTTCCCTCACAAAACTACATCCTACCGGAAGTGACTCCCAGCAAATGTTCCGCTCCAATACTCTATACAAACTAGGCACATCACATGTACATGCAAATACCAAAAACGAATTAAAACAAAAAAAAAGGTAGCCTGATGACAGTTATAACGGGTATGGGGACTAACGCCAGCGATTTCAAAACAATAGTTGTATGTTACGCCAACTGGAAAGATACCAACAAGAACAGTAGACACCCTAAACGGGGTATAAAAGCTAGACACAGACAACAGGGAGCTGAGCTTCCCTTGGTGTGTACTTTTGTGCATCTGAGAGTGGCTCCCGGATTGCAATCTGTGCTGAGAATAAAGAGAGCTGACGTGCAACCATCCTTCGCCTCCAGAGTGCATCTTTTCCTCATCAACGGACTCGGTGGAGTCTAACTCCAACATCTATCAATCTTTAACTGAAATATACATTAATTAACCGGGCTCGCTATAATCATACATTACAAAGTTAAAAACAGCAAACAGACTGGTATATATATTCACCCGCTTTTCACCAGCAGAGCACGTTCAGGTGTGCATGGACTGTACTGACTGGAATGTGTTCAGGACTGCTGGTCCTGCTGTTCAGGCTACCAATAGCCTGGTTGAGTACACAGAAGCTGTAACATTCTATATCAGCTTCTGTGAGGACTGCTGTGTACCATCACACACCAGGGTGAGTTACAGCAATGACAAGCCCTGGTTCACAGCTAAGCTCAGACAGCTAAGGTTGCAGAAGGAAGATGCATTCAAAAGTGGGAACAAGGACTGGTACAAGAAGCTGGGGAAGAGGTCTAGCAAGGTGCTGAGAAATGCTACACAACTGTACTCTGAGAAACTCCAACACCAGTTCTCAGCCAACGACTCTGCATCTGTCTGAAAAGGGCTCAGATAGATTAACTACAAACCCACAGCCCCCCACTCTGTCAATGACCCGCGCCTTGCAAATCAATTGAATGACTTCTATTGCCGCTTTGAATGTCAATTGGACAGTTCATATATCATCCACCACAACTCCTCTCACTGACTACAGACCACCACCCCCCACTGCTGGTGTGGCATCTTTGAAACTTCACACCTAATCTCTTCATATTCAAGAGAGGGATGTTCACAAGGTCTTCAAGAAGCTGAACCCCCGCAAAGCTGCAGGTCCAGACTCCATCTCTCTATTCACTTTGAAACAATGCACTTAATACTGTAGCTGACTCCTGTGTTCACAGAAATCTTCAACACCTCACCTGGTCACAAACGCTTTCAGACTCTCCCCTCTGGCAGAAGGATGCGGTCCATCCATCCATCCATCCATTTTCCAAACCGCTTATCCTATTGGGTCGCGGGGGGTCCGGAGCCTATCCCGGAAGCAATGGGCACGAGGCTGGGAACAACCCAGGATGGGGGGCCAGCCCATCGCAGGGCACACTCACACACCAGTCACTCTCACATGCATTCCTACGGGCAACTTGGCAAGTCCAATTAGCATCAGCATGTTTTTGGACTGTGGGGGGAAACCGGAGTACCCGGAGGAAACCCCACGATGACATGGGGAGAACATGCAAACTCCACACACATGTGACCCAGGTGGAGATTCGAACCCAGGTCCCAGAGGTGTGAGGCAGCAGTGCTAACCACTGCACCACCATGCCACCCCCGGATGCGGTCCACTGGAACCAAAACATCACGCCATAGGAACAGTTTCTTCCCCACCACAGCCCGCTGCATCAACAAGACCAGGAACACTCGCTCCAATACTGTTTCCTCATTCCTAGTATAACCATGCACTCTCTTAAATATGCAAGTTACACTGCTACATCATATATTCCACATTCTTCTTTTTATATTAGCACCTCTATGTATACACACACACCTTTATCTTTCAATGTACGGCACCAACCAGCAAAGCAAATTCCTTGTACTGTACATCTGAACGTGCTTGTATGGAAGCAAATCTGTCTCATCACAACTTGAATTTTATGTGCCACTGAAATTCTAACAGTGAATATTTATGCATTGGAAATATGCATCAGATTTTTTTGCCTCTGAATTACAATTCTATAAAACATGCAGTTTCACGGCTACTTTTCCACGTTCACAAATTCATAAAACAAATTCAGGGTATAAAGATACACAACTTGTAGGTCCCACCTGTGTGGGCGTGACATTTCCAATGCACAAATATTCAATGTTAGAATTTTAGTGGCATATAAAATTCAAGTTGTGATGAGACAGATTTGCTTCCATATCCTTGGACATAAACTCAATTCTGATTCCAGTTAGCGTTGACATGGTCCTTCCGTACCAACGAATATAAATCTACCAACAAATGTCCCCAGGATTGAATTAAAATAACTGACCCAGGTAACCAAGTCATCTCGCCTCACCAATAGACAAAAAACTGCTCAAATTAGTGTTTCTCAATTTTTAACTCAAATATACATTAGCTAATATGCTGTGTGAGCTAGCTAATCGGGCTCGCTATATTGGTCATATACAAAGTTAAAAACAGCAAACAGACTGGTATATATTCACTCGCTGTTTACCTGCACAAAGAAAACAGATTTTAAGTTTACTTACAGTGTAAGAAGGTCGAAGCTCTGCCTCCAGAGACGTACATACGTCTCGCTGTCCAACTCAATCCAAATGCGCCCGGCTGTAATTGAAGAACGGCTTGAAAAGAGCACACGTACGATGTGCACATTCGCCTAGAGTGCACAGCAGGTCCACTATTTGACTGTACGCTGTCAGGAGGCGGGTCATATGTTAGGCACGTCGTATATAAGTTGGCTATTACGGCGGATCTGCCTACTTGAGGGCAGATCCGCCCCTGAGTCTACTGCTATCTGGGATTACATGTATTAAATAATCATACACACCTTCTTTAACAACATCAAATTACTGTTAAACTGTTTTATTCATTAATCCTTCTTTGTTCTTTTGCCTACTCCTAACAACATGTGGTTGTGGCCGGACAGACCCATGCTGGACATTCGTCCCGCTATGTTTTATTATTCCTTAAACGTCATTAAAAATAACACATTAATAAATACATGCAATGTATTTTTATTCTATTAAAGTTTAACGGCAACTCTTATCTCCTAAACCATATGGGCCACTATCGGCAACACGTGGCATAAGCATGGCGATAACCCCCCAACTAATCAGAATAAGGGATACGCCCCCCTCCCGCATATGACATCAGAAACAGAGCAAAATTAAGCTCCACCCAATGTACCAGGTAATATTTTTTTCATGTCGGAGTCTTGTTTTTATCGGATTTAACCAGATAAATCGCTCCACCAACTAAGAACGGCTATGCACCACCACCCACAGAATCGAGAAAGAGCTATCAGTCTGTGAATCCTTTCTGTGTCCGGGCCGGGTGAGGTTTCCTGTGTTGAGTCAAATTATTCTCTTATTGGACCATTCCTGGTGGTGCCCTTCCGTCAATTCCTTTAAGTTTCAGCTTTGCAACCATACTCCCCCCGAAACCCAAAGACTTTGGTTTCCCGGTCGCTGCCAGGCAGGTCATTGGAATAACGCCACCCGGTCGCCAGTCGACATCATTTATGGTCGGAACTACGATGGTATCTGATCGTCTTCGAACCTCTGACTTTCGTTTTTGATTAATGAAAACATTCTTGGAAAATGCTTTCGTCCGTCTTGCACTGGTCCATGTCTTCAAAATGGCAGCCCTTACAAAGCTTAATCATCTGCATAGATGCAGGGACATTTCTTAGATTTCGTAAGTAGACTGGTTGCAGCCAGGGGCATGTGTTTAGGCTCCTGTGCTTTAATTTTATGTATAAATGACCTGTGTGACTTATTGTGGGGGACCAAAGTGGCCCCCGAATCTCAGGGGATGATCTGCTTAGCTCCTTCGCCTTCCTAGTCCAATGCATATTAACCTGAGGCAATTAAATGCCTGTGTGCCCTGTTCTCCAAGGTCAGGACAAGCCTGCAACCTGCAATACATATCTCAGACATATCTTTAAAATGGGAGAGTGGCCCTTACAAAGTTTGTGTCCCTGCATCTATGTGGATAATTTTCTTAGAATTTGGAAGAGGCCTGGTTGGTCACATTATTATATATTTTATTCTCCAAAAATAATGCAGGTGTTCAACTTTATCTCTAACTCTTTGGCAGGAACCTCTCAGGAAACATATCAGGCCTGTTTATTAAGGCTATATCCACTGACCTTAGACCCGTATCATTCACGAGTGTCTGGCTGCAGAAGGGGCCTGACAGCGCGTGTCCTATGTCAAGCCCCTTCCACTCTCAAGCCCCTACGTCATTTCCGTTAAAACGACAGATTATCCGGAAATTCCGAGGTGACGATCTCCCGTTCAAACATGGCTGCCTCCATGAACACGCTGTTGTGTGTTGTTGCTTCATATATCAGCAGATTTGGAGTGAGATTATTTTTTCCAAGAGACAAACAAACAATCCATCCTGTGGACAAATCAGTCTTGACAAACCCCAATACGTAATTTCTGTTTAAACGATGGAATCCGTCTCAAACCTGAACAATATAGTTGTACATATGCGTGTAAATAAATGTAGTGCTGCTGTATGTGTTATTGTGAGACATCAGACTATAGCTAATATGCACTTTTAATCATTATTTTCTTGTGCCATATTTATGCCGTCAAATGTTGTACTTTAATAATGTCATTATTATTCGTTATTCCGTATTCGTTATACGGAAACTTTTAAGTCATAATCTAACATTTTGTGCGTTATAGGTTATTGACAAAACGTATTTGTTTTACCCAAGATATGTGCGAATAACATCATTTTAATAACGTTGTCTAGAGTCCAGTGTTCCAACATAGATTTAGAGTCTAGTGTGCCTAAATAGCTAATTAGAACTTTCTTACCGTGTATTACACTATATATGATACATTAATACATACCTCAATATTATGTAAACATATCACGAAGTCAGTCATTTAATAAAAAATATATATATATATATTTTTAATTACATTGTGAAGACAATAACATAATGTGAAGTTGAAATAGTTGTATAATTTCCTAATTTAAATAAACGTTTGCCAGTAAAAAGTTGTGCTTTCGTAGTGGCCATAATACAATATTTTTACTATGTTAAACAATTTTTTTCTAAGGAGCCGATGAGAATTAAATTTCTACAAGAAAAACTACTATTCTAGTTCTAATTCTAATTCTATTCAAACCCAACAGGATGTCAACACAATACAGTATAAAACACTTAAATATATGAACTACTTTATAAAATGACTATATACAAATAACAGATCTTTGAAAATATACAATAATTTACAGTACTGCAATCAGTGATTAAGAATTTTTCACTAAAAACAGATGCATATATATGACTAATATATAAAATAACTGACATCAGATGCGGAGAAGCAGACGAAGGGAGCCGTGAATGCCAATAAACAGGGTTTAATCAGGGTAAAAAGGGAATAACAGGGAACAAGGCACGTAGCAACAATGGCAGATCTGGGGAATGAACTAGAAAACAAACAAATACACAAGACAAACAAGATCAAACAGGAAAGCTGGTAACAAGGATTCACACGAGGTAAATGAGGTGGGCGTGGTCCACATGAGGTCTGAACGATCGGTTGTGACAATAACAATGTACTGTACAGTGAACCTACTACACTAAACAACAAAACACGATTAAGCCCTTGTCGGCTGTGTTTTCTAAAAACAAATGCATGTCTTGAACATTTGAAAACTGAAATAAAAAGGGATACACAATGGTATCTCTCTCTTCTTCAGTGTAATATTCAGTATTTTTAAGTTTCTCCAGTGATCTAATCACATCACCATCCTCCATTCTGAGGATTCTGGGAAGGACCACAGGAGACTCAAAGAGTTCATGGTGATCTTGGTACCATTTTCTTGCAGTTTTCAGGTCTGTCATTACTTTTGGCTTCTATAGTGGATTACACAAAGTACAGTTTGTTGAAACAGCTTAAAATATGCAATAATACAAATGTTAATAAAAATGTTCTAAAAATAAAGTAGACACATACTTCAGAGTGTGGGAGAGATAAAGTTTCCTCCTGGGTTGTCATGGACTTCTCTTCAGACTAAGTTTCAAAAAACCTTGCTTGTCATTACAGTAAGCAGAAATTGATACATAAACCCAGATATACATAAAGTCAAGTTCAAACTAACCTGGGAAGGCTCTAGGTTCCTCCTTGGCAATCTGAACACTGGGTCAGTCTCTCCTCGCAGAAGAGCATGAGCTTCTGCTGTCCAGTGAGCAAATCTTTTTCCATGCCTTACAGTAACAAATTTCCCTTAACTTTGTTCATTAATTGAGTACAACAGCTAGACAATATAATACAAATAAATGTTTTTTGAGGCAAACATAACTATACCTTTCCAGTGTTAAATTCTCCAAAAGAAGAATACACCACCATTTTCTAATCTGAGGCATGTCATCCTAAATAAAAACAAAATATTATAAAATAAAATAACAAATAAAATAAAATTTACATAGGAATCAACTTACAACTGTGTAGTCAAAAGGGGCATCAACAGCAATGTATAGACAAGCCTGGGACACAAAAGAACAAAAATTAATGAACAGAGCCTTTAAACTCTGTGTGACTCAAAGTCATTAATGTCCTACCATCAGCATAAAAATCCCACAGTCATTCCCATGTGTCTGTACCGGAAATGCCTGTAACAAAATCAAAAGCAAGTAACGAACTGTTGTTCAGAAGTAGGTTAATATACTGTATTTAACCAGACCCGGTTGTAGATGTGATTTATTTCTCCTACCTCAAAATCAAAACCTGTTTTCTCTACCCAGTGGCCAGGCTGGATGGTCTGAGCTATACTTCTGTCAAGCAGAATTGCACATACAGTTATACAAATGCAAAAAAAAATATGCAAGTTTTAGACATGGTTTATACTCAGCAATGCGTTGCTTTTATGCTACTGTTGTACATTTTACACAATTAGTTTAGGTCATGTGGAGGATTAAAAGTTAAGTGCAGCAGGGGGCTGTTTGAGAAGTTGTTATAGCAATCTAAGGAACCAGCAGTTAGCACAAATAATTACAATTACTACATAATTGTTTAAATAAAACTACAAAAAGTTTTATTTCGTGCTTGGAATGAGACACTGCTGCCCACAATATTTGTTGGTAATGATGTCACACATCATGAATCATGTACATATCATGTTTTATATGGAGCAAGCAAGCATTGCAGAAATCAAATATAATCCAGCCTAGTAATCAGGTCAAAGAACGTGACCTGTTTTTTGGAACTTACATGCAGAAAATGACCAGTAGAACGTGGTCATATTAATGATCCTGGAACTGGACCAAGGAACTTAAACTCCTTTAAACTCAAGCTTTAACCTCAACAGTTCCATGTACTGGACAGCAGAAAATCCAAATCTTTTTTTATGGTACATGGAGTCAAGGAAAAATATCTCTCTCTGTGTCGGCTTCAAAACCTACACAAAGACATTCAGTAGGAGCTTAGACTGAATACATCAATTAATACTGAAAGACCCAGCAATTACAAAAATGATTCCCAATCTAGTGAAGAATAGTTAATGTTAACATAAACAATATTAATATCTTGTTTTGACTGGAGATATTTTACTTACACAAAGTACAAAATGCCCAGGAATCCAGATGGGAATGAAAAGTATGTCCTTGGTACCAGAATCCCTCTAAGAAAAGTTTCACAAAGGTTTAATACAGGTGGAGAAGATAAATATAGTTTAATTTTCATTTATAAATGTTAGACTGGAATCTCGTATTAATCCTATCCTTTTCAAGTATTTTGTAAAGGATAACTAACTGTATTTGATTTGTCTATTGTAATAGCTGTTCTACGTCTGTAATAATAGTTTGTGATCTTCAAACTATACCAGTGCAGACCAACAGGATCCTACACCACACACAGAAAAATAGACTTACAGGTAAGGAGGCCATTGGGTCACAGCTTGTGGGAGGCAGCCATGTTGGGACAACATAGGAATCAACAATAAAAATATCCTTTCCCTAAATAAAGACATATGAATTAAAACGTTAATACTCAACAACTATTTTAAAGACAGTAATTCTATGTTACATAACATAACATGTTGCAAACAAAGTGTACCTTGGCTCCTGCTATTCCTTCAATCAAATCAAAGCATCCATTTGAAATAAAAAGCTTGTTATGCCTTTATAATAAATTACATTGTAATTCTGAGTACAGTAAATAGTTACTTACGGTTGATTCAATTTCTCTGTCTAGGCCCAAGGTTAAAAAGTCAGCCCGGCTCAGACACGCTCTTGCAGTTCTAACAATCAACTCTTGTTGAGGTCTTTCAATGTCCAAGACATAATCAAGCTGAGGAACATGTTGGAATGATTAAAATACAAACATAGTATAAAAATAAACTATAACTTTGTTTTACTTGATTTATATTATAGTTCAATATTACCAGCAATTGTTGGCCAAGGTGATACTGCATCTCCCATGATGCAGAGGATGCTGATACATTTTCCAGTTTTGTTTGCTCTTCACAACGTGGTCCACACATGTCAAAGTCTAAATTAGAGTTGTATGACAGCAGTTAGAATTGTCATGTCAAAGCACTTAAATGCAAAGTATCTTAAAAGCATACCCATGTCACTAAAAGCCAGAAGTCTCTGTTCTTTAATTTGTGTAGACCGTAGACTTGTAGATTTTGGGCTTAGTGTCCTGGCAGAGTCAGTACTAGCCAAAGATTCAGAACCTGTAAGTGGTGCAAGAGCACTGGATGTAAATAACAAAGAATGCATACGTACAGCACATGTAATTTTACCATCAAGTAAGTTACCACACATCATGTTTACTGACCTATGACAGCTTGGCCAAGGTTAGACAGTGAAATGTTGCAGATATCTTGGGGTCTCTCACCACGATGTAACAACTGTTGTAAGAGTTTTGAATTTGTTGCGGTATTCCGGTGATGGATGATATTCCTCATTGCAAACACATGTGTGGACGGAGACATATTATTCAAGAAGTAGTTGTTTTTCCGCATAGCTGAAAACAACTGTTCTGCAACCTGACTGTTCAATGTCCAACGGAGTTTTGGAACCAGGTCAATTCTTCGCAGCGCATCTTTTGAGTCCTTAGTGTTTTTCTCATGAAACTTGTCATAGAGTACATAGTGTTCTGAGGAACCAGTAACTGGGTGGCCATTAGGCTCAGGGTACTCAAAACTCTCTATAAGCCATGGAAGTGACACCTGAAGTTTTTTCATCTCAGCTGACTGAATGTTCTCCACAGTAGGCTGTGCCAGTCTTCCTTCAAATGGATGAAAAGGCAAGATGGCTGGTGCCCTCAAGTTAGTATGTGTAGCTAGCCCACGGGAAAAATCATATACACACACATTTGGAAAGTGCTTCCAGGAAAGAAGCAAATCTGCAAAGTCCCTTGGACTCTCTGCTCTAAGGTTGAATTTTAAGCTGTACACAATTCCATGTGGACACACAATGACTGACCATCCACCTGAAAACACAAAATGAAACATAATGTATGCAAAAACTGTCTATTAAAAATGACTTTCATAAACTGCCAACTCTACTCACCAGAAGCGCCCCAGATCTTCTGAAATACTTTGTCATATGTCTGTCTCGTTTTCATCTCCTCCCTTAGTCTGATAACAAGGTCAGTATGGGACCCTTTGGAACAAACGTTACAGGCCTTGCACAATTTTCAGACAGTGCTCACCTGGAAGAATGATACATCATTACATTATTTAAGAATAGTAATATGAAATTACCAAATTAATCATAAATCATTAACATGTAAAAGATATATATACATATATATATATATATATATATTACATATTTTATATTTTACTGGGGGCGGCATGGTGGTACAGTGGTTAGCACTGTTGCCTCACACCTCTGGGACCCAAGTTTGAATCTCCACTGGGGTCACGTGTGCGGAGTTTGCATGTTCTCCCCATGTCGTCGTGGGGTTTCCTCCGGGTACTCCGGTTTCCCCCCACAGTCCAAAAACATGCTGAGGCTAATTGGACTTGCTAAATTGCCCATAGGTGTGCGTGTGTGAATGAATGGTGCGTGAGTGTGCCCTGCGATGGGCTGGCCCCCCATCCTGGGTTGTTCCCTGCCTCGTGCCCATTGCTTCCGGGATAGGCTCCAGACCCCCCACGACCCAGTAGGATAAGCAGTTTGGAAAATGGATGGATGGATATATTTTACTGTTTTCCAGTAATTACTAACTTTTTGTTTCATAAATTCGTTAACCAGCTGATCTTCAGATACAAGTGTAAGTGCCACTTCAGTAGATGACTTGACACCTGACATTTTCTCATGTTCTGTGTTGAGTACTTTGTCACTTTTCCTGGTCATTGGCCCTATCCAAGGTGCCCAGAATTCATAATTTGGTTTAACAGCACAAGGGTTCTGTGCCTGACCTATTACAAAACAAGATACAAAGTCATCCAGCGCAAAAAAACACAGATTACCAGATTACAGGAAAATAGTGTCATATTGACTTACTGGGAACAAAGCCAGAAGAAATCATCTCTAGATTGATAGTGTCACGTGAGATACGCTGCGATCGCGGGCAGAGCGGCGATCGAACGGGCAGGAAGCAGGCGGACAGGCAGAAGTCGGGGTAAACCGGGGATCTCACGCAAACAAACATCAATGACAGACACGGGTTAGTACAAATCAGGAACTTAAATACATGAAACAAGGCAGCAGGAAACAAGACACGACTGGGCACGATCAGGAAATCACACGTGGGTAATTAGGGGGCGTGGCACACACGAGGAGCGGACGGAGCGGGCGTCACAGATAGCATCCCAGAAATCCACAATGCTTTGCTCACCAGTATAGTTGACAGGTGGATCTTTGAGATCAGTGACTGATAAAAGACAGACAAAGTGATAAGAACTTTTTTTAAAGTAATTTCAGTATTTACTAAACCGTTGACTTAAACATAACTCAATTACCAGCCAAATTAAAAACAGCCTTTTTATGCAGGTCCATCACCACAACAGAAGGCCAGTAGCCACACAGAACACAAGCATATGTGTAATCTGTGCTGGTTAGTGCCTCAAAGTGGCAGTAGGCATGCAAAATCCTGTCTGTCGGTGGAAACTGTTTTTTCCGCAAATTTTGCAGAGTATCGATAGCCCTTGAAACAGAAATGTGGTTCTGAAACGAAAAGAAAACAATGATGTGATATTTCAAAGCCACAGTGCAACAAAAAATCCTCTTCACACAGATTTATCTGAAGACTGTGTCTTAAATAAAGACATAGTTCAAGGCTCAACACAAGATGATCATCAAAGTTATGAAGTCCATCTTGCCACTCCTGATAACGGTAAGTCATCTGACACTCAGGACATCTCTTAAAGTAGGTTGAAATATCTAAAAAAAATAAAAAAATAAAAAAACAATATAGCTGTAAGAAACACAAAGTAAAACAGTATTTAAGAAGAATAGAATTAATTTCATACACTTACTTTCAGCAATTCCAAGGGTTGTTACTATTTTGGCCATATTTGTAATATTCACTGGCATGTCAAACTTTGGACTGCTTGAGCAAAGGACACATGAAGTCTCCGCTGGAATTAAATCTGATGGGTAGTCTGATGGTGGTTTTGCAGTTGTTGTGTCCTCTGGAAGACTTGCTGGAATTTTTTTTCTTTCATAAATGTATTTCACTGCCCTCTTCAAGTCCTCTGTTGCCTGTTCCTGTTTGGACTGTGAAGCTGTGTCAGGCTTTGAATCCAACTGTGTTCTGAACAAGTTCCTGTTAATTTGAAAGATGTGCCACTTTGCAATGTTCTTATGAGGACATGACATATGTGGCTTAGCACATGGACAATGCCACATGTTGTTCTTCATACTGAACGTAACCATCATTCTTCCAAGGCGACTGAAACATGTTGTGGAGTCATGGATGGATAAACAAATATAAGACTTTGACCCACCAAGATCAACAAGGACAAAAAACGGTGCTCCAGCTTTCAATGCTAACCTTTGTCTCTTCAAGCACACTGCCTTCTTTGCTGCTGCAAAGAACTTGCATGCAACCATTTCATCCAAAACTCTTGCATGTAGAATCTCTTCCTCTGCTACTTCTGTGCAGTATTCCAGTGAACGTATGTGGTGGCACTCACTGAACACAAGACGACTCCTGCGTACTAATAGCTGATATTGCCAGCATTCCTCCAGTTCACACATTACCTCATGTTTGTTGCCCTTAATTTTTTTTTTTAACATGAATAGGTGTTGAAAATCCATGTCCTGACTTTTGAACTGCAGCAATACCATTTTTTGTATCAACACAAACACTGGCAAAATGTGACTGCCTATTCACATCTCTTGGTGTGCATAAATGCTTCCTAGTAATGTGAGTATGTAGATTCTTTTTATGTAACAGCAGTGAACAGTGTGGACATTTCACCTTTACTGGTTTTCTGAATGAGGGCAGATGGGAAGGTTCTACTTCTTTCTTTAGTTGAGGGAAACATTGATCCCCTTCAGGCTGTGGAGAGGAAGATTTTGCTTGTTGAAGCAATGGAATGGGAGGTAAGGCTGTCTGAAGTAAGCATGAGGACTCAGTCTTTTTGGTCACACCGCTGCACTTTTCCAGATGCTCCACAAAAGTGTTTCTTTTAATCACTGTCTCACTGCACCTAGGGCAGTGGAAATGACCATCCTTTCTACAAGGTAGCGTGCATCTGCAAATTCTTAAGTCTGCAAGAACAAAAACACTGGTTTTAATTGTTTATGTCCAATATAATTTATCACTTCAAATAAAAAGTAAGTACATGAACTTACTTTGGAAAAACACTGCATTTTTTATATGCACATCCAGGTGGATCTTTAGTCTGTTCAGCTTCGCTGGCCTAAAGTTAGGACAAAGCGGGCAATGATACAGACGGCAGCATGTGCTGCATCTGATTATTTCTGGTAGGGCACCATGACTTAGAATTGAAGGATGCATCTGTAATATTAAAAACAACATAATTACTGAGCAATTATGAAAAAAAATACACAATTATAACCACATCTTTAAATTTGTTCACCATGATGAATTAGGTCAAAATGAGATCTTATTATCAGCTAGTGGTCCTTTGAGATACAGTTAGTCATTTAAAATATACTATTACCTGTTTAAATATTGCACACATCACCAACCCCACTTTAGTGATACTCTAAATTGAGTTAGATATAAAAATGTTCATATTGAACTCTACTGCTGTAATTCCGAAACTAATTATAAACTCTCCACGTGATTGCCTTAATACCCGAAACACGTGTAACTAATTTGCATCTTGTATTTATATCTATTTTTCCTCGTCTTGTTATTCTTTAAGTTTCTTTAGGTTAAAATTTGCGGTTTTTATATATTATTTATATGTATATTTTAAGTGTCTTTTCTTGTACTGTTTAAAGCTGGAGTAACGTCGTCTTGTCTCTCTATATACTTGTATATACAGTAGCTGAGATGACTATAAAGTTTACTTTGTCTTTAGCTGACTTTTTTATGTGACCAAGCACTACTCTTAGGACTTTTTTAAGGTAAACATGAGTTGCCTGAGGTAAGGCGATGAGTT